>NC_086286.1:81800924-82423519 GCF_963924245.1 Chroicocephalus ridibundus | reverse complement strand
AGTTATATGGCTAGTATTCATCTATTGGGCCCAAATAGCTGTTATTATATTTTTTTTATATGGACATATCATAGGGTAACTTTTTTTCATGGGAATGATGCTTCATTATTGGGCCTAGACTGAGGTTCCAAAAATTTATTGAAACTAAGCTCTGGAAACATGACTCCTAGTAATGACCGAAGAATTTGGTTGACTAGATCACTTAGGACAGCCCAGGTTCATGACAGAACATGTATCCTTTTTAAGCCAATAGATATTTCCAATTAATCACCTTGCAGCAATTTTATTTTGGTGAAATGTTTCAGGCACAGAAGTATGGGAATTTTATGTGATATGTCTGTCAGAAATAAATGTCTAAAGCCTATATTTGAGTATGACAGCTTTTTTTATTTCCATAACACTATTTGATTTTCTTAGAACATTTACTTTTGTCCAAACCTTGCTTTTCTCTACTCCACAAAGTGACATCTCCTTGATTTATTTTATTATCACATTTTCAAGAGCTATCAAGCAGTTCAATGATTACATTAATTTTTCATAACCCCACTTTCACTTTCAAACGTATTGCTTGTCAACATAATTACTTTTTATAATCAAATGAAAATATTTACATGTACTTTAAGAATCACCTGTATCTCAACCTAATTTACTTTCTTAAATTTAAATCTAATCACAAATTGCATTTCAGAAATTATAGATGTCACATTTTTATTTATTTAAGTGACAGAATTATATGTAAGAATATTTGAGAGCTAACACACTTTAAACCAATTCAGGTAAAGTACAAATTGGAAATAAAAAGAACAAACAGGTGTTCCGAATTTTAATTAGCAAAAATATCAAGATAAATAATACCAATTTTTAGATATTCAATAAAAATAAAAGCCTGTATCTCTCCTAAAATACAAGAGAAAAAGAGTTTTTAAAGACAAGGAAGTGTAAAGGTTATTCCATATGGTAAAATTATCAGGTTCCAATTAACTTTGCTAAATCAACTAATTTTGCATATAGGGTGTGGATGGCTGTGGTGGATTCACCTTGTCTGACAGGTGCCCACCAAGCTGCTCTGTCCCACTCCTCAGAAGGACAGGGGGAGAAAATATAATGGGTTGAGGTAAGGATAGGGAGAGATGTCATGGGGAAAATAATATTTATTGCCACTTAATAACAGAGTACAATAGTGAGAAATAAAAACAAAACTAAAAGCACCTTTCCTCCACCCCTCCTCACCTTCCCAGGCCCTATTTCACTCCTGACTCTTTGACCTCTTCCCCACTGAGGAACACAGAGGAAATGAGGAACGGGCGTTGTGATTAGTCTGCATCTCTGCTGCTCCTTCCTGGTCATGCTGCTCCCCTGCTCCAGCATAGGGTTCCTCTCATGGGATATAGTCCTTCACGAACTTCTTCAATGTGGGTCTTTTTCATTTGCTGCAGTTTCTTTTTCAAGAACTGCTCCAGCATGAGTCCTTTCCATGCATACAGTCCTTCAGGAACAGACTGCTCCAGCATGGGTTCCCCATAGGCCACAGGTCTTTCCAGAAAACCTAATCCCACAAGGGCTCCTCTCCACAGGCTGCTATTCCTGCCAGCAGCCCACTCCATTGTGGGGTTGTCCATGGGCTGCAGGGTGGATATCTGCTCCAGCATGGTCCTCCACAGACTGCAGGAGAACAACCTCTGTCTCCGTGGTCTTCTCCACAGGCCACAGGGGAATCTCTGCACTGGTGCCTGGAGTACCTCCCCCCCTTCCTTCTTCACTGACATCAGTGTCTGCAGGACTGTTTCTCTCACATTTTCTTATTTGTCTCGCACAGCTGCTGTGCAGCTGTTTTATCCTCTCTTAAATATGTATGATGAATGGATGAATGGAAGGAGAGCAGCACTGCGGAGGAGGACTTGGAAATACTGATGAATGAAAAACTGGACATGAGTCAGCAGTGTGCACTTGCAGCTCAAAAGTCAATCATATCCTGGGCTGCATCAAAAGAAGCGTGGCCAGCTGGCTGAGGAAGGTGATTCTGCCCCTCTATTCTGTGCTTGTGAGACCTCACCTGGAGTACTGTATCCAGCTCTGGGGTCCCAAGTACAAGACAGACATAGACCCGTTAGAACAGGTCCAGAGGAGGGCCATGAAAATGATCAGAGGGCTGGAACACCTCTCCTCTGAAGAAAGGCTGAGACAGGTGGAGTTGTTCAGCCTGGAGAAGAGAAGGCTTCAGGGATGCCTCATTATAGCCTTTCAATATGTAAAAGGGGCTGATAAGAAAGATGGAGAGGCACTTTTTACCAGGGTCTGAAGTGACAGGATGAGAGGTTAATGATTTTAAACTGAAAGAAGGTAGGTTCAGACTGGATATAAGGAAGACATTCTTTACAATGAGGGTGGTGAAATACTGGTACAGGTGGCCCAGAGAAGTTGTGGATGCCCTGTCATTCGAAGCGTTTAAGGTCAGTTTGCATGGGCCTTTAAGCAACCTGATCTAGTGAAAGATGTCCTTGCCCATGGCAGATTGTTGGACCTGATGATCTTTAAAGGTCCTTTCCATCCCAATTCATTTTATGATTCTATGTTTTTATGATTATCACAGAGGCAGAGACAGTAATGCTGATGGGCTCAGCTTTAGCCAGCAGTCTTGGAGCCTGCTTATACTGGCTCTGTCTGACACGGAGGCAGTTCCTGGTGCTTTCTCACAGAAGTAATCCTTCTTGCCCACTACCAAAAACTTGCCACATAAACCTAATACAATGACCCAGTTCTTGACCATTAGTCCATTTAGATGCAGTTTGCCAAAACTGTATCTTGAACTGTGAGTGTAATATGATCATAAAACTCTCAGGAAGAAATATAGTATATATAATGATTTTTAACTGTCTATTTCTTTTTAACAGCCTCTTCATTATTGTGCATTTTCAGGACAGAGCATTTTGAAACATTGATTTTACAAATATTGGTAGTGAGTCTTCCTGTCATGGGCCACTTTTCATGCAGTGGAGATTTCTCTAACTACAGCAGTCCAAGGGAAGCTCTTATATGATAATAGTATATGAAGTATCAAATTCACTAATTAGAACTGCACTGTTGATAGTAGGAACTGTAAACGGAAATGGATAAAAACTTTGTTTTTTTCTTGCTGTCTTGCTTATCTTAAATTGTGGAACTCTTGTGGTTCTCTAAAAGGAAGAATTTTCTCACCTGTCGTTCCTTGCGTATTGAAGCAGCAGTGATACAGAGAAAAGAAAGATTCAAGAACTCCTCTGCAAAACTCACTAGCCAGAAGGAGGCTGGGAACACCCAGAAACCAAACTAAACCTTTATCGTTTTTTTACTGAGTAGAGATATTGTCACTGCTGAAGAATAGGCAGAACTTGCAAAAGCGTTAAGTGGAAAAACACAAATACTCTGCACTTTGACTAATACTCTGGATATAGCAGCTTCAAAAGGTGAAGACAGTGCTAACATAGCAGCTTAGTTGAAGGGATACTAGAATGGTAAAAGTTAAGCTATGACCAAACAAACAAGGCAGTAAAAGAGCTTATGTTTTGTCAATAGTAACAGAAGTGTGGCTAGTACAGTAGCAATGTGGAGTAGGCACTTCCAGTCAAGCATGAAAAACAAAATGAAAAAGAGCAGCTTGTCAGAGGGGTAGAAAAAGGAGAAAAGTAAACCAATACAAATAGATGAATGGAGGCAAATATGTTTCTGTTCACATGTTTGTTTCTTTGCACACTGAAATTTGCTTTAGCTTTGTTTCTGAGTGCCTAATTAGCTAGATCTATAAGCATGTGGTGCTTTGAAATTCATATGCTTCTGCGTTAGTCATTTTTTTCTCTTTTTGTTCACGTAGCATGGGAAGGATCTTAAAAGAGAGACTTTTTGGACCTCAGTTTTCGCTCTGCAAATACATAAGCATGAAAAAGGAGATTTGGAGACTTTGAGGAGATACTATTCATTCTTGTTTTGCACTGACTTTCCTCATTGAAAGGAAGGCTATGTGATACCACAAGAAAGAGACAATAATTTTTATAAAGTTCTCAAAAGTTAAAAAAAAGAACTGATGGTGAAAACAACTTTATTTTAGGAAGTCACCCAAACTTCACATCAAAATTTAATCTGGATACTAATTAAGCTTCAGTTTTGCACCTTAATGATTGAAAGAGGCTACTTTCTCTTTGGAAACCTGTTTAAAGTTAATTCGAGGGTCTCTGTCTGGTCTGAGATTGCCAGAAATTTATTCCTCATGCAGAAATTGCCTTAAGGATTTCTGGCAGTATATTGGTGTCACTTTTATATTGACCAATGCCTTCTGTTGTGGATCACTGCTCATTTGGGAATACATTTAGCATCCCATTAATATCGAGTTTCTGTAATATTTCAAGGCATAAGAAAAAGAATTTATTATGTCAAAATGCAGAAGAAATAACTTGATAATTTTGAAATAAATGGTTAAATCCAAAGATAGAGCAAATGAGTTCTGTCCCTCTTAAAAGCTGCTCTTTTTCATTTTGTTTTTCATGCATGACTGGAAAAGCCTCTTTACATTGCTGCCATACTATTCATGCTTCTGTTACTATTGGGGGGGGAGAAACGTACTCTTTTTGGTGCTTTGTCTGTTTGACCTTAGCTTAGTTTTTACCATTATAGTTTCACTTCAACTAAGCTACTGTGTTAGAACTGTTTCCACCTTCAGAAGTTACTACATCCAGAGTATTAGTCATGGTTAAATGCATTTGGGTTTGCTCACTCTGAAGACAGAGCAAAAGGAAATGTAATTTACCTTATAACTATATCTGACTATGGTTTGGCTTCAGGCTTTCATCCATGTACTCCTCTGTCATCAGATTGCCAAATTAACCAAGATCTTGTAGCAATTCACACAGCAACGCAGACTTCATATCTTTGTCATGCCCTATCCTCTAGCTGCTTGGTATGAATACTACTTCCAGTCATGATTCCTCTGAAACAATCTTCAGAGAAATCTGCACGTTTATTAATTGATGTACCTAAGCTATTAACAGAAATCTTATTTTCTGTGTGCTGTGCCATGAGTTCTTTTTTCTTCTCACATGTTTCAGATAAAGATATTATTGAATGGATTTCCCAGCTGGGTGGATTAGGCTTGCCACCTGAAAGGTTGTTAAGATGAAATTTATTCACAAAATGCAGTCACAAAGGCTAGTTGCATCACTCTAAGAATTCATGGGTTAGGCACATGAAGCTTTAGAAACATTAATTATACAAATTTGTGGACAAAGTAAATTAATGCTGTTCTTCCATCTTGCTGGAGATTAGATATGGAGGTTAATGAACATCTTTGATAAGAACAGTGTGGTTGAAGAGAGTCAGCAAAAAAAATACCTTGCATGGTATGGGAATTCATGGTGGTACCCTTACAGGCTCCTTACAGGAAGGGGCAAAAGGTCATAAGTGGCAGTAAATATCACTCTGTTCTGCACCTAAATATTTGGTCTTTTTCTTCAAATAAATCAGTAAGCCCAGGCTTTTCTAAGACATTTAATCATCTTCCACTGATTCATTTAAAATTATAAGAGAATCCAGGCTTGAGTACAAAGTATAAAGATTTAAAAAAAAAAAAAAGGTATAGCAAAATTAGCAAGACATGCAATGCACTTGCACTCTGGAGGTACATTACCATGCCTTCCTCATAATTAATTAATAATATTTAATTATTTGCAAGGATTCCTCTATTTTCTGTCTCCCCAGAAGAATGCTAGTGGGAATATGCAGAAAATTCCAACATGAGTGACTTACTGCATACAAAACATTTCAATGTAGTAGTTAGTGATATTTGTAGGTATTTTAATGTAGATATTTTAAAGGAAGTAGAATCACAGGTTCTCCCTTTCCCAAGTGAGCAAGTCATAGCTGACAGTGACTTCATGGATGATAGTGCACCTACATCATAAAGAAATGAAGTCTATAATGGGAAGGAGCCTGTTATTGCATAAGGCCTCATTTACTCTTGGTACAAATGATAGAGTAATTCAGTGCTCAACTTAAATATGCTATCTTTCGCTTTTTGCTCAACTTTATTAGAAGATAATTGGTTTTGCCTTTTTCCCATATGTATAGTGTATTAGTCAGTGCATAAGGAGTCCTGAAAACATGGCAAAACACTTACCCAAATATGGACAGATAAACATTACTTAGTGTCTTTAATCTAGCCAGTGCATTTGCAGAGCACTCTGGTAAGGAGTATTAAGACTTACCGCCCTCTAGTGAGAAAAGACAGCAATTGCACTTTTTAGTGTAGCTTTTACATCATGATACTCTCTTCTGATTTCTTTGTAAGGCTGCCTCTTGTTCAGCTTCTCCCTTTATCTGGAACCTTCCTGAACTTTCTTTCACCACTTTAGGTGGTGTTACTAATTAGCTTATTTTATAATCCATCTCAGCTTTGAATGTTAATGGATCTTGTGTGCGAACCATTTTGTGACTAATGGTTCACACCATTATTTCTTGTGAACATATGTTGTTTGTTTGTTGTATGGTGTGGGCAGAATACTGAGTATTTCTTTGTTCCTGATTCATTAAAAATGCTACCTAATTCATGATTTAATATATTTTCTAGACTTATTTTTCATGGAGACAGTGTTTCTATCCAGCTGTTCCAAGAATTAAAGTTCACCTTGTGTACAATATGATGATGAAGGCAAAATGACTGTTAGCAGAAAGGAGTTATTAAAAAAACTTTGTAGAATATGTAGACTTTGTAGAATTGGTTTCTACCAATTTCTTTCAATATTTCTAAATAAAATAGATTCTATGTCTGTCTGAGTTCCCGAAGGTTTTTGAACACATACGGTGTTTTCAGAGCTATGGCTACCTGATTCCACAACTTATAGTTGAGAAGTTAAATACTTTTATAATTAACACTAAATGTGCATAATACTTTCACCAGGTAATGCTGGTATACTAGTATGGTGTATAATATTATTTGTAGAATGATCTGAAATCTTGTGGCTGCTTATATTTGGGTTTGAGTTCAGTAGCATCATTTTTAAGCAAATCCCTCAATCGTTCTCCCTACTGCAAATGGGTTTGGTTTGCAGAATGGTTCCAGAGAGTGCAAACACTCCCCTTATAGTGGGAACTGAACCAGAATGTCTGCTTTAGATGGACAAATGTGCTCCCACAGGAGTTAAGACTTGTTTAGTCATCTAGACAGCTTCAAACCAGATACATGAAGACCGTTGGTCCATGGGTGCAGGGTAAATCTTGTCTGAGGTAGAACACTGACATAATGTATAGTGTAGATATAGGGGCTTTGGCACTAACCAAACTATTGATCCTACCGCCCTGAATTACTTGTGTTATGGTATAGCACGGCTCTTCAGAGAAAATACTACTTGATCCTGAACACTAGGCCTTGGAACAGCTCAGGATTTGCAACAAGCGAGTGATAACTTGATAATGAAAGATAATAATGACAAAATACCATTTGAATAAAGAACAATTCTGAGATCATCCATTTTGTGCTTAGCAAATTGGAAGTTATTTCTGCAACCTCTTGGTTGATGAGGTGAGGGGCTAATTATAATGATTATGCAATCAAGAATAAATGCAACCCTCTCCCATATGTTGCGCAAGCGAACAAGGGAAAAAAAGACGTGAAGGACTAATGAAGAAGATAAATGTAAGTAATCTTGTGATGCTAGGTACTTATGGAGACATGGAAACACACAGATGTTGTCTTCCTTATGTTCATTCTATGTTCCCATAATTCTAGAATGTATTCTACCAAACTTGCTACCTAACTACCTGCTCCACTGACAGGACACAAAAGGAATAGTTATAATTTTCTGAACACTTTCAAAGGAAGCAATTTCCGAAGTCTTTTCTCATATGTTCATAAACAAAGCTCTGCCTTAAATAACAATTTTGAATACAAGGTCAGGGATCTGGCCCTAAGATTACCTTGTGTCGTGTTTTAACCCCAGCCAGCAGCTAGGACCACTGGTGCAGTTCTCCCCCTTCTGCCAAAATGGCGGGGGGAAGACGGAGAAAAGGAGGGGAAAGGGAAAGGAAAAAACTCATGGGTTGAGATAAAGACAGTTTAATAGATACAATAACAGAAAAGGAAAATAACAATAATAAAAACAATAATAACAATAATTATAATGACACAAATTACTCTCACCACCCAGTGAATTGGCACCGTCCTGAGCAACGATTGTGGATTCCCCACCCTGGCAAACTCCCATTTATATATTAAGCATGAGTATCTATGGTATGGAATATTCCATTGGCCATTCCGTTGTTCTGTCTATACTCCTTCTCAGCTTCTATGGGAAATTCAAGAGAGTCCTTGAAAACATAAGCATTGCTTAGCAACAACTAAGCCAGTATGCATTATTGACATTCCTTTCACAGCAATCACTAGCAAGAAAATTAACTCTTTCCCAGCTGAAACCAGGGCACCTTGCATGCTCAAGTTTGATCAAAAGTCCAGCTCAAGCCTTGTTGTGCTTCTCACATTATCAGAACTTTAAAGCAATCTGGATAACTTTGTTATTTGATCACTGAAATTTAACAACACCTTTACAGCCAGCTCAAGGAGGAAATTCTATAGCTTTGCTGGCAATGCAAATGCAATGTAAATTATGGATTAACACAGTGTAGGTGATCAAAAATAATTCACTGATTGTCATTATAAAAAAACAGAAGGCATCAAATTAAATCATAAGCCAACAAATTGGAATGTAACTGAAGTGTGGAGATGACTGCCTTAGATTCCACAGACATTCAAGAGAGCTTGTATGTGCTCAAAAACTCAAAAAAGCTTTCCTCGAGAACTGATAAATAATTTTTAAAATATCATCAGTGGCCTTTCTGCATTATTTCTGTTTGAAAGCAAATGACCAAAGCTTGTAATACTATTATTAGGTGGAATACACTCATTCCAAGTGATGGTCAGAATCCATACCTCTGGTTTGGTCACAGCTTTTCAGTCTTCTGAGAGACAGTGTTCACACAGTAGACTCAGGATTAAATATTTACCTATTTATTTACCACAAAAAAAAAAAAAAGAATAAATTGTCTGTAACTTGCCAGTTTTACCAAATGAACAGACCCACACAATTAGAAGTAAGACTTATACATAATTAATCAGTAGCTGAAGAGGCATCTTAGCTGCTTTTTATCTCTGGGCAGAAATCCAGCATCTCCACTGCAATTCAGGCTAATAAACAATATCTCTTTAAACATACTTAACCTTGCCCTTACTAATATAGCATTCAAGCCTAATGTTGGTTTATCCTTTGAAATACAGTGCCATACATTTGTAACAAGAACAAGAATTTACTTCTTTTCTACCAAAAGCAGCAGAAGGAATACCACAGTGCCAAGAATTAGAAAACAGAAGATAAACACATAACTGTAGCATCAGACTTTTTTTCCAGTAATTTGATTGAAAGAGACTCGAGCTTTACTTCCTGAACATTGCAAATGTATTCTGGTAACTATCTTAATTTAGTATACTTCCTCCTTTTGCTTTACTGCTACCAGAAATGTATTTGTCCATATTCTTACTCTCAGTACTTTCCTTTTTCTTTACAAGTTCACACACACTCACAGATGCACACAAAAATGCTCCAGCGATTGTGAGACGAGAAAGCAAAGTCAGCACAAAACTTTTAAGGACAAATTTGGCTCTCTGAAGAGCTGCAATTCCTAAAAGGAGAAGCTGGGATAAGCTTGTGAGTCTGGAAAACAGGTGTGCACGCAACCTTAACACAACTGAAGCGGTGAGGCAGATTGCAGGAGCTGCAGAGCTGCAACAGATATGCTATCGTACTGGAAGAGGCTCTGAAGTCCCTTTATCCCTGTACATTTCCTTCTCTCTTTCATTCCTTGATAATTCTGTGCTTGGAAAGACAAGCTGGAAGACTTCAAATGTGGGTAGTGAGTTACACAAGAGGAAGTTACTGAAATTGTAAGGCAAGAGCTTCTAGAGAGGAAAGATTGCCTGGTAGTTAACTAATACTCCATGAGGGCCATTTGGAATAAATTTTGTCTTCTACTGCAGACTCTCTCAGATTTTAAGCTACCAGTTTAATGTTTCTATCTTTGTTCTCTTTCTGTAGAGGGGAACTAATAATGCTAATATGTTTCTAATAGAGTATTACTGTGACAAGCAGGTAGCAAGTTAGAGGAGAACTTACATGTATCTTGAATTGGAGATGATGACTCTTTGTTTTCTAATATATCCGTACTTGTAAAAGTGGTTTATCTTGCATATCTGACTCATGCCTACAGAAGAAATGAATGTCTACAAGAATTTATTTACCTCTTGTTCTAACGGTCTTTGCTGCTTACTAAAGTACAGAGACTCAAAGCTAGGCTTGCAAGGACTGTATTTTATGTCTTGCATCATACGGATTACTATATTTTTCATTCACAATTTTTTTCTAGTTAAAACATAATTACATAAAAATGTGCTTTTGTCATATTTTAAAAATAACATGGCTTTCTTTCATAAGAGTTATCCTAATATTTTTAATAAAAATATAGGAAATCATCCGACTCAGAAAAAAATCACAACAAAAAGGTCTGCTATTTTTCATATCTGACTGGTTAAAGTCTGTTCAGATTAATAAATTTAGTATTTGCAAAACATATGATTGAGGTAACCTTGATAACTAATATATATGTGTGCAGAAAATTATTCAATAAATTGTGTGTGCTCCCTAAATCATTCTGTAATTGAACAGTCCACAAACTGTGGACTGTTAGTTCAGTCGTGAAGTAGCAAGTCAGGGGTAGATCAAAAAATTACTGGCTGAACCCAGTCCAAAGATCTTTCTTGTCAAAATGTTGTCAACAGCAACACTCTTCCTAATCTCACAAAATACAGTTTATTGGTTTATTTTATATTGTAGTTTTATTACATGTAAGTAGTGTGTGTGTTTCATTTGAAGTTATTCAGCAAAACTTTCCTGATAAATAGGGGAGAGATATTTTAATTATTTGTGCAGATTATGAACCATGCATTTTAAGTGGATTAGCGCTCTTTCATTACACATGTAGCAATACACACCGATAATATATTTGACATCGGAAAAACTGCTAATAAGTCTATCTTTCTGATTGCAGTTTCAATAGAGAGAAAACCTGGAGCTTCCATAAAGCTGAGCTGCAAAGATACCCAGACCAAAAAATTATTAGAATTCCAAAGTCATCTATTTTTTCTCTTGACTTTTCTCAACCTTCCCATTTGTATTGAGCTACTAAAACTAATGTTAAAAAGATGTAGATATGGTAACTTTTCCTTAATAGTGTCCTTTCTCATAATAAGTGTACATTATTAGGACACTTTCCTCTCCTGGGAAGCTTTTCATTTGATTTAACACACACATACAAACCATTTTATGAATAATGTATTTGGAGCTAGATCCCCAAACACAGTTAAGAAAGGAAGTAATAAAGAGAGGGTCTGTTTCTGAAAGCATGCAAAAGGACTCCTGAAAATCATGTCCCCTCTGTTGCTGTAAATATGCTCCCAGCTGGCAACCTCTGTCCAAAGAATAGCTGGAATAAGGTTTCTGCCACTGTTAAGCAGTAGCCAACAGAGCTGCTAAGTAAAAACCTTAAAGGGACATGACAGATTGCTCAGTTCTCCATGTAGAGAATAATGTAATCTGCTGTGAGACATTTTACACAATACCTCCTGCTGCTCCATCTGGGTTGCTGAGCAGTGATGGCGCACTCGATTGTGTACAAGTCAAATATGAAGGCAATTCCTGACAGCAGGATTTTTTTTTATGAAAAGGTGGACACTGAGGCATGCAAGCAGCATTATATTTCAGTTCCTAGTTATTCATTAAAATATTAAGCTGTATTTACTATTGAAGTCATGAGGCAGTTAGGAGCCTAAAAGTGCTCTCTGAACTTTCAGCAAAAATGATATAAGGAAAATGGTGGAGATAAATTAATTTAAGCTAGTAAAAAATCTGAAATAGAATACATTCAGTATCATAAATGACTTAAAGTTTGATTTAATGCAAAGTTATTATTTGGTATATCATTCTCCAGTGACAAAAACACCCAAAATTATTCCACATACTTTTTCTTCTACAATTAACAGAACTTTCACTATAGCTGTTGTCTTCTTCAGTTATACACAGTTAACAAAGTATATTCAAAGCAAATGCATTTAAGTATGCTAATGATAATTGTATAAGGGTTTTTTTTTGCCCAACAATCAACTATTTCTCGTGTTAGTATGTAAAACTATCACCTACTTCTGTATCACAAAGACTTGGAATTCTTTAGGCTGTTATCTGTGGCCTCCAATAACTTTGAAGGACATATACAAACACTAAGGTCTCTGAATTTACATGCTGATTGGGAGCTTAATCTTTGCCTTTGCTGGGCACAGCCCTCATTTATGAAAAGACAAGATCTGTCCAGAAGAGGACTGTAGAATTCATATCTTGAGTTTTAGATGTATTTAATGGGCAAAAGAGATTTATGGACAAATTATAGTTTTCTGGTTAGATAAATATTTCTGAACATCCACATGAAGAATAACATAATATAAAAAATGCTTTCTCCTATATTTCCTTGCATACTGTAGTCTTTATTTTGTATACCTGTGACCTATCAGATGACTGAGTTGTTTAGTTCAGTAAGACTCAATACTAAGCAGTATTGTTTGATATGAAAGTTTCTAAAACATGAGTATTCCTGTAATTTATGAATTATCAAGAGGAAAGTGGGAGGGAAAATAGAAAACTCAGATATTTGTAGTTAGGTTTTACTTTAATTTCCAAAACATTAATTTCACAAATATTCTACTTAATAAAACTGAAGCGTATATTTACATTAAATCACACTGAAATCAAGCAGTTCATGTGAATAGATCAAAAACAAACAAACAAACAAACAAAAAAAACAAAACACCAAAAGCAAACCAAAAAGATAATGAGAGAGAAGTACAAATAATTGTGCTACTCACATCTCCTCATGGTTACTTGCTGTCATTTGACACTGATCTCAAGGGCAAGGGCAAGTCCTGCCTCACCAGCCTGCTGGCCTTCTGTGATGGAGTGACTACATCAGTGGACAAGGGAAGGGATATGGATGTCATCTATCTGGATCTCTATAAGGTCCTTGACACGGTCTCCCAAAAACTTCTTTTTCTCAAAATTGGAGAGATGTGTATTTGATGGGTAGACTGGTGGATGAGGAATTGGTTGGATGGTCACATCCAGAGGGTAGTGTTCAATGGCTCAACATCCAGATGGAGACTGGTGACAAGTAGTGTCCCTCAGGGGTCTGTATTGGGAGCAGTACTGTTCAATATCTTCATCAATAACATAGGCAGTGGGATTGAGTGCACCCTCATCCAGTTTGCAGATGACACCAAGCTGTGTGGTGCAGTTGACATGCCTGAGGGACAGGATGCCATTCAGAGGGACCTGGACAGGCTCAAGAAGTGTGCCCATGTGAACCTCATGAGGCTCAACAAGGCCAAGTGCAGGGTCCTGCACCTGGGTCGGGGCAACCCACGTTATCAATACAGGCTGAGAGATGAAGAGATTGAGAACAGACCTGCCAAGAAGGACTTGGGGTTACTGGTGGATGAAAAGATTGACATGAGCCAACAATGTGCGCTCTCAGACCAGAAGGCCAACCGTATCCTTGGCTGTATCAAAAGAAGCATGGTCAGCAGGTCGAGGGAGGTGATTCTACCCCTCTACTCCACTCTGGTGAGAACCCACCTGGAGTACTGCGTCCAGCTCTGGGGCCCCCAACATAAGAAGGACATGGACCTGTTAGAGCAAATCCAGAGGAGGGCCACAAAGATGATTAGTGGGCTGGAGCACCTCTCCTATGTGGACAGGCTGAGAGAGCTGGACGTTTTCAGCCTGGAGAAGAGAACCCCCCAAGGAGACCTTATTGTGGCCTTTCAGTACTTAAAGGGGGCTTATAAGAAACATAGGGATAAACATTTTAGCAGGGGCTGTTGTGATAGTACAAGGGGCAATGGTTTTAAACTCAAAGAAGGCAGATTAGACTAGATATAAGGAAGAAATTTTTTACGACTAGGGTGGTGAAACACTGGAACAGGCTGCCCAGAGAGGTGGTAGATGCCCCATCCCTGGAAACATTCAAGGTCAGGTTGGATGGGGCTCTGAGCAACCTGAACTAGTTGAAGATGTCCCTGTTTATTGCAGGGCGTTTGGATTAGATAACCTTTAAAGATCCCTTCCAACCCAAACTGTTCTATGATTCTACGAACTCTCCCTCACTATATCAGTAAAACTGCTTGTAGAAGTGGTGTGTTGGCAGGAATTTATGGTTTGTTTCCATATTTTCAAAATGGTAATTCTCCATCCAACTACCATACTGGAATATAATTCTTTTCAGTAAACGAGTGAAAACTATCAGTGATAAGCGTCTCAAAATACAGGTCTGGCGAGAAGTGTTTTGTTGAAAGCTACTCTAAAAATGTCTTCAGATACAAGTATACAAAAAAGCAATATGGAGAAATGTTATTTTCTAGACAGTGAGAGAGGAGAAGACAGCCCAAGGAGATCTCATAAAACTTCTGTTATAACTTCCCACTAAAACTTTTCATCAGAGTTCTGCCTCATTGTGCAAGGAAATGAGGTGTCCATTAGATGCCCCTGAATTCTCTAAAAAGGACTTAATAACAAATGACAGTTCTGAAGAAGCATTACTGAAATAGTATGTCTTTTCAAGAAAAAGAAAAGATAGGACCTAGGTTATTTTTACTTGATTACCTGTCTTCGGTGTGACAGTAGCTGTGCAAGCTATATTTCAATGGATGTATGACTAGTGCAGTCAAATATATACCTGTTTCTAAATCTGTACATACACATATACATGTATTTTTATGTTCCCATATCTATCTTTGCATGCAAGCAGATAAACTTCTTGCTTGGAGCAGAGACAAGTTGACTCCCTCAGTCTTTTACATTTTACCATACTTCTGATCCAGTTAACGTGCTGCATGGAGCAGACCAAAAAGTTACAACCAAATTCTGTAAATTGAAGACTCATCAAAGCCTATTTCAATCAATGAAAAACTTTTATTTAGTTTCTGAAGTCAATGGGAAATTATTTTTTTTTTTCTGCATATAATTATTAAAGCATTGGAAACTACTCACAGGACCTGTGACTTGAATGAAAAAAATACAGTTTTTGTCTGAAGAACTATGGTCTAGATAGATAAACATGAAGAGATGAAGGGGCAAGTCAAGAGGAAAACATCTGCTTTAGCTTATTTGACACAAAACATGGAGTTTCACCAAGCATAAAGAAATGGGGTAACAAACTGTGAAGTTTATAAAACATTCAAAAAAATCTTACACAACAATAGGGGACAGATACAAAAAGTATTATTGGAACAACGAAGCCTTTAAAACAAATTGTAGTACATTATGTGGTAAGCTATGATAAAATCTGATATATTATGAGGACAACAAAAACAGGATTTCAGACTTCATTCCTACAGTAAAGGGTACGAGACAAAATGTTAGCCTGCCATGTTTGACTTTTCCTTCTCCGAGTGGCAAAGCAAAGTAATATTTACTGTAAAACACAATATAGCTCTTGATTTGCCTGCAGAGCGATGTCAGCTCTGTCAGTGTCTAGAACAAAGTGTAGTCAGGCATACGTGAGCATCAAAAAAACCCATTAGGACATAAAAATACTTTTCTGATGGAGTCTGAATACTCAAATGCTTACATAGGCAGAAGAAACATCTCTACAACTCGAAAGCGGCAGAGCACCTGATAAGCTAAGAATGGCTTTGAAATGCAGTGCTCACGGCTAGATGCTTGGATTTCACCTGTCGTCTTGTTGTGACTGACTAAGGGTGGTTTTCAGATGAGTTACTGATTAGGGATTTTTAATAGAGTTCGTTAGTGCTCAGACTCACGACAGTGCTGAAGTTATATCAGCTGACACACATCGACGAAAACTGGTGCCATCTTTGACTTTTTATCAAGCTAAAAAGACTACACAACCCAAGACCCTGTTCTTATAGCTATATATGACTACAGCTGAGAAATTTGTCAAAACGAAGAACAGTCTAAGTGTACTGGATCTTATTTTGTTGAAGGGGATTGAACATGAACATCTGTCTATATATTGTCATTTTACTATATATCACTAATTTTTCTTAGATTTTTTGTGGGTTGCCTATGGATTGGGACCAAGTATTTTTCTAAAATATCTACTTTATTAAAAATGCAGTACAGGATTCTGCAGGACAAAGTTGTGACACTGAAGGAAGTTTACATGAAAAGTATCACATCAGCTAGGAAGATATCCTGTTAAATTTAAATTAGTACTACATTTCTATATACATATATATATTCAATAATCTGCTTTCAGAAATGTAATTATAAGCCTGACCTTAGGTTTATGAAATAAATCTGTTGTTTTGCTATTAAAGCCATCTGGTTCTGGAAGACAGGAGTGAAAAATGGCATGAAACTGTAAAATTAGAATTTGTTGTCCTTGGGGAAATGATGAATCAATAGAAAACAGGAAACATTCAGGTTGCCTGGAAACACTGAGCACCAGAGGCCACAGCTGGGTAAGTTTCAGAGGCCATAGAAGTGGCTAGGAGGACAGAGTGAGGGCTTGTGCCTCCAACTGTTGGTTTGGGTGAAGCATCTCACTCCACTCATCTACAAATAAACTTTCAATAGGTATATGTTAGTAGCAGCTGACTCTTTTTAGTGGTCTGGATAGATTCCAAAGACATATCAAAATAGCTACCATAATCACGGTTTTTCTGTGCTAGATGGTTTATGTGATTTAAACACCAAATGTAGTTACTATGTGTGTGCTAAATAAAATCAATTAAGTGGCATGTATAGTTTTGAGCTGGTGACAGGAACACAAAATATGATTTAAAAGTGCAATGCAAAAAACATTTTTTGTTTGTGTTCTACCCTTCTTGGGTAATTTCTGCTCAGCATTAGCAAGTCCCAGTAGTAGCTATGTTCCCAGTGAATTTCTTTTACCATTTCAGCTAGCAAAAAAACCCCAACAAAACAACACCAAAACAAACACCCAAAAACCTCCCACCAAACAAACAAACAAACAAAACCCTTAATAGTTTAGAATCATAGAATTGTTAGGGTTGAAAGGGACCTTAAAGATCATCTAGTTCCAACCCCATCCAGCTTGGCCTTAAAAACTTCCAGGGATGGGGCTTCCACCACCTCTCTGGGCAACCTGTTCCAGTGTCTCACCACCCTCATGGTGAAGAACTTCCTCCTAACATCCAATCTGAATCGAACCATCTCTAGTTTTAATCCACTCCCTCTAGTCCTACCATTACCCGACATCCTAAAAAGTCCCTCACCAGCTTTCTTGTAGGCCCCCTTAAGATACTGGTAGGCCACTATAAGGTCTCCTCAGAGCCTTCTTTTCTCCAGACTGAACAACCCCAACTCTCTCAGTCTGTCCTCATAGGAGAGGTGCTCCAGCCCTCTGATCATCCTCGTGGCCCTTCTCTGGATGCGTTCCAGCAAGTCCATATCTTTCTTGTAGTAGGGGCTCCAGAATTGGACGCAGTACTCCAGGTGGGGTCTCACGAGAGTTTAGAGATGAGAGATTAGTATTTCAAGATATACAGTACTAGTCATATTTCCACTATCCGTAATATAATTCTGAGGTAATTCTGTTAATGCTGTTACTTTCTGTGAAAACATACCAATAAGGCAAGAATTGGTACTCTCACTTTGGTCTCCTTTTGTTTTTTATCCTTGTATCATTTCATTAGATTGTTGGCCAGTGGCTGTTGTAGTCAATCTTATCTAGTGCTTGTACATTGCTGCCAGAAAAATTCTCTCTTTTTAAGTGAGGCATGATGAAACACTAGTGTAAAATTAAAGTTGTCAGAGGGTAAGAAGTAAGTCTATATGGTATGAAGATCAGGTACATTATAGTACGCAGCCTGAAGTTCTGAAATAACAGTGTTGTCTCATTTAAGAAATGTCAAAAGCCAATATATCTCCCAGACAAAAGGAGAATAACTTTTCTTTGGCAGGGTAAGGCGGGGAGGGGAAAGAAAGAAAAATGGGAGTGATTCCCAAATTAAAGTGATACAATGTAAAACTCTGCATGTGAGATATGTGTCTGTGCTTCATTTTAGCAGAAAAAAAATGTATTTCTTGTCTCTCAAGCTCTGTTCTTCTGTTGTATCTGCCAGACCTGTACAAGCATCTTGAGTATCTAACAGACTCTCAAATAGCATTGGGTTCCAATGCTTAGGCAACTAAATCACATTCCAGATGTTGTAATTGTCAAAAGTAACTTCTTAAACTCCTACAGGAAACTAAAGGGAAAGAAGGCATCTGAGCAATGCACTAGACCCAGGCATTCATATACTAGCTCCAAATAAGCAGAAACATATGAAGATGTAATAACAATTTCTGATAGTAATTTCTTGTCAGTTTGTGTCCAAGTAATTTATAGTCTAGGTAAGCAAAACTATTTGCAATTCTGAAAAATGGAAGCTGGCCATTAATTGTTCTGAAAATTGGTACTTAAAATCATCCATAGAACTTAATTTTAGTTCAGAAAGTTCATTATATTTTCCTGTCATTTACAGCAGTATACACCCACTTCTGCAAGAAAGTTATGTCTGACTTACATGGGTATAGCTGATGCTAGATTTGCAAAATCAGAAGGAAAAGCAAGCAAAGTGACAAAACACAAGTGTGGGGTGAATTCGATTCTAAATGGGGTCAGCCTGACCCCTACTGTAGTCCCGGCAAAGGAATCCTAGCCAAGGGTCACTTCTGTTCCAGACAACCTACCCTAAAGGTAAGTTGTAGTAATAGCTAGTACATTTGTGGCACTTAAGATCTATTTGATCAACTTCTAGTCAGCTCACCCCATTGATTAAAATGAGAGTTTAGAAAAATAGCTCACAGGTAGAGGTTTACATTGTGACACTTAAATTTCAGGACTGATTTTTTCTCTTACATGTTTCTTCTATGTCCTGCCATATCTGTCAACAGTGTGTAGATTTCTTGGATATCCTTCCACATTTTAATGGGACTAGATAAACATACTTGTACAACAGAGTTCAGCTCTAGTTTTTCTTTCATCAAAATTAATTATCCTAAACTCTCCTTTTTGCAAATGAAGAGAAGTAAGGACTTCTAACGTGCAAGTCAACTGATCTATTTTAGATATTTAACTTTACGTGACAAGAATTGCATGCTATTAGGCAAGTTATCTAACTGTCTCATTAACTAAAAGAGAATTTACAATGACTTGCCCAGATGTTTGTATTCTATAAACGCAGCCATGTCCCTTTTTTCATTTTTTCCTTTAAAATATACTTTCTAAGTTGTTTTTTAATTCACACATTACAGAATCCTTTATCTTTACAGAATAATTTCACCTGCAAGTTATGGCAACTTGAACCAAATTAACTGCCCAACCTACCCAAGTTTCCTGTTTATACTCTCCTAAAATAAATCCAGGGTAAAAGTGGTTCACATGGACATATGTGAAACTTGTCTAAAGAATAATATAAATAGGGGCCAATGACTTGTCTAAGCTGTTTCATAGTCAGTCAACAAACTGAAGCAATGCCCATGCTACTTCTGCTTATTATCACCTAAAAAAGCAGTCACTCTTTGGGCACCCAGAAAATGACCTAACTTTGAGGCTGGGGAGTGGGGGAGGCAGGATAAGAACAGGGAATTGCCATTATTTTGAATGCAATCTTTTTTGTCTTAGCACTTTTTGTTCTGGCTTGAATGTTGATTTTTTTTTTCCCCATCTGCTTGTTCATAATGTCTCTAGCTACTTTTTCATATTCCTCACTCACATAAAAATCTCTGCATTGGTCCAGAGAGCCCTTGTTCCAGTATAAGACCAGATCCAAACCCTACATTTTAAATTTGACCTTAAAATGTGAATCTCTGTCAAAAAAAATAATGACTGCTTTGGGATGACAGCCTAAGGGAGTCAATATCCACTTTTAAAACGTTAGAACAACACATAAAATAAAATGTGCAACCACATTATAACTATAATCCTTCTTACTATTCTTATCCTTATTGACTATTTGTCATGCTATGTCTTGGTGTGAGAGAAAGCATTTGGCTAGTGAAATCTTTTAAAATCAAATCAAGCAAGGTGCTGAACAGCTGGAGCTCCAGCCAGGAAAGCCACTATAGAGACTGAAACTAAAAGTGCCTAAGTGCATTTCTGGTTATGAGCCAGATTGCTCAGTACTTTGCTCAGTTGTGCTAATAGAGATCTATGTTTTATAAATAGGTTTACACTTTTTAAGCTCTTTGTAAAATAGTAATAATAGGTACTTTACAAATTATTTTGGGATTTTTTTTTGTAACACAAATTAAGGTTCTGTAAACTGTCCTCACAAGAAAGTGAGGGCAGGTTAAAACTGGTCCAATCAGTTTGTTTTAAAATTGTTTAAAACAAAATTCTTAATTATCTATACAGTGGAAGAATCTACGTTACTTGAAGTAGTCAGCTTAAGACTTAATAGATTTATAAGTAACATGCTACAACTCAATCATGGCATATGAGACTTGAAACAGAAATAACAGGATAAATAATATTTGTGGTCAAATACACTTACTGAAAGAGATCAGATTGTGTTATATTGAAGTCCACACATGGTATTCATATGTATATGATGTGACAAGTAGAGATAACATATAACTGAATGAACTGAGTCTATATGTAAAATCTATTTTGAAGCACCAATTAGTTTATTTTAGGAGCTATAATGAAGTTCAAATACCTTGATCGGAGGGATGAAAATGCAACCTAACTTTGTGGAAAATTCTTCAACGTGTCTGGAAAAAGTCAGGCATTTCTGAAGACTTGCAAAAGTGGAACTTGTCTGTCTCTCTCTGTTACTTTCTCCAATATAACCACTTCAGCACGTGCTCAGAAACTAGGGTCTCTAACTTGAATTTAACCTGATATAGGGAGTTCTGTGAAATTATTGGTGAGATTTAGCCAACTGGATCCTACTTAGTGTGTTCTGTACTAACTTACTACTCCCCAGTTTTTCCATAGCCATATCATCATTCTTTCTCCGTATTTTAAACAGAAAAAAATGAAAAGCACTAAACCTGTTTATTGTTAGCAAAGAAGAGAAAAAAATACTTTATGTTTTTTTTTCTGAACATCCATTGTCAGGTACTGTTATGAGGAATAAAAAACCTGACACAGGAAAAAAAAAGAACCAAAACAAAACCAAAAAAACCTCTGCATAGATGATACAATCCTATTTGGTCTCTAATTAAAATCCTGCTTTCCTAAATAATTTCTGTTAACCAGCTGTTGTCATCAGTGTAACACATATTTTACTACTAAATCAGTATTTTGTCAAATGGAATTGTCTTAAGGAATCGGGAATAGTTGATGGGGGAAAAAAATTATTCTGGATTTATCTTGTTGGTTTTTTTCTTTCAACTGCCTTGGGGTTCCCCCCTTCTTCTCCCCCAATTCATTCTACTAGTTTCTTGTCTGTGTTGAATTAAATTCTTAAAAATCTGTCACAGAGAGATTTTTTTGAACACACATCATACACTCCAGAATTTTTTCAAGATCTAGTGTTAAGGATAAAACTTCTGAAAAAAAAGTTTTTTGTATATCACAAGAAAGACCTTTTCTGCTTAACATATACCAAACAAATGGCACCCATCTTTTCCTTTGTGTGTTGTAAGCTTCTGTGAAGCTGGGCAATGAAATTTAGCTTTAAGGGAAATCCAGGCAAGATGAATTTCTCTTAGCTGCTGGGCAGCTGGCTTAGCAGTCATGTTGTGTTGGTACACACGTTTCTTAACTGAATTGGTGTTTGGGGACTTACCCACAGAGTTAATGCTGTTGAGAAGACTGCTGGAAATGCTGTTAACACTATCAGAGCCATTGCAAATATTTGAGGGGTAGAGGGGTCAGACCTTCTTATTGAAGGAATGGTTTTCATTGAACTGTAAACATTTTCCAATTCATGCGAAAGGTAACCTGCTGAACAATGTCCCTCGGTAAGCTCTTTCTTTCCCTAAGCCAAACAGATATATTTTGACCTCATACTTTGTCAAAGGTAAGGAGATGTTGCAAAAATAATTTTATTTTTATTTCCCTACTAGAAAATAAAAAGTTGGAAACCACAGGTTTCTGTCAGGAAGTTTAGTAAAAGACTCTAGCCTTTCAAAGTTGGCAAAATTTGACTACAAAGCCTACACGCACAGACTGCCTTCTAAAACTGGTCATACTAAAACTTTGCTAAAATAACTTTTGTTTTCACATTATTTATTTTATTGAAGAATATTCAAATAAATGGATATGAATGAAAACAAGAAAGAAATAAATAACCAAATATTTTATCATTAAAAATGCTTAGGGGTTTGGGGATTTTCTTTGGAAGTCAATTGTCTGCTCTCTATTTACTCAATTTCAGTTTTCAGTAAAAGTGAATAAAAAGGGAAGAAAAAGCTCCTGGTTTTCAGTATCTGTCCTAACTTGACAGAACCCTTTAAAGAACCTGCATTTCCTTGGAAAAGACTGGAGTGTCCATGACACATTTGAGGAACCTTTTCAATCAAAATATAAAATAAATTTACATTGTGTTCTGCCATAACCAATTGGCTCACAGATGAACCAACAAATTTACAGCTGATGTTGTGTCATGAAACAATTCTACTTTTGGGCTAATAGTTTCTAATACAATGTCACCAGGCAAATCCTTGGCTATACTTAATGTGAAATCTGCAGGGAGTTAGTCTTCATGAAAAAAAAATTGCTTTTTGTAGCAGAATCACAACTGTGGAAAGCAGACAGCTGATTAACATGTGAATGACTTTCTGAATACCAAAAAGAGAAGGAGAGTTAAGTTCAGACAGATTTAAAAACATCCTTTTTATCTGAACTTTGAAATGCTGAAATGTTGTGAGTAGCTGCTTATTGCCGGGAGTCATATAGACTATTTGTTTTTAAAATTATGCAAAAACAAAAGAAGCAAGCCTATATTAAATATTTTGTGGCTGATTCTGGTCTTTCCTTTGCCATGTATAATGTTGCCTCCCTCTACAGACCAGTAGAAGAGAGAAATAAGGCTATAACAGATTATCTTCTTGATAGATCACACTTTGAATATGTGCACATTGCTCCAAAAGGTGGAAGGTAATGGAGTAAGATCTTGTATACTTAATTTTTTTCCTTAGTTTACATACATACTGTATTTGGATTTGCCTGCAGGAAGGATAGAGGAAGTTTCCACTAGTCTGTAAGGGTATAACGAGGCCAGTCTTTCACTTGGGAGAATACCTTCCTCATTGCTCTTTCTCTAAAGACCACATTTGAGTATTGGTGATGAGTTACAGAAATGGCAGGTTAACTATAATAGCCTTCAATATCCTTGTGGGCTAGTTTTGCTTTCCTGGCAAGGGAATTTCAGAAAGATGGGTTTTTAGTTTGATGTAACATTGTGCAAATAGACACCTACTGCTTCAGGACCCAAGCTGGTGTCATGATACTTCCTAGATCTATTAGCTTAGTTTGGCACTAGCTGGATCTCTGTGATTGTAAGCTCTTCAAGACTAAATGTATGTATTGTGGTAGTAATGCTTATATAAAAGTGCTTAACCTGACTCTCTTCACCTAGAAAATAAAAACTTGCCTCTACTAGTTCTATTAGAACAATAAGAACTACACAGACTACAAACTAGTATGGAACTCTGCCTTTCTCATATAAATAATATGTGACCCCAGAAATACCAGTAAATATCCAGATATACTAGTAAATTTGAAGACAGGGATTCCAAAGCATTTCCACTATCACTACTGAAGGAAGATACCCCTCTTAATAGCAACTTTTAAATACAGGTTTAATCTCTGCCATGTAGATGGGTATTAGGTCTGAGCAAAATCTTCTCACCTGTAACTGCATAAGTTTATTTGTGCCTAGGTGCATACGCGTTATAAAATGTAGCCTTAATAAGGAGTGGAGCAGTTTCTACATAGTCTCTGTAAAGTATTGGAATGTGTAAATGTTGTGGTTTGGGCTGAGTTGGGCAACAACAAGACAACAGATGCTCTCCCCCGACTCTCGCTCCAAGGAGAGGAAGAAGAGAGATAGAGATTTATGAGTTTAGAAAAACTAACCTACTTTAATGAAATATTAACAATAAAATAAAAAGAAAATAATTAAATAGATACAATATATACAAAACCATATCAAGCTCCCAGGGAGATGTCACCAGCAGGCACTGGGAAAGTTCCAGACTGTACTCAGTGGTGAATGGGAACTGGATTCCAGAACACATTGATGGGGATTGAAGGTAGACAAACTGACAGGGTCCTCCTCAGACGTTAGTCACTGAAGAAAGAAAGCCATTGAAGAAGCAGTCCATTGAAGAAGACACACTGGAGAAGAGCCCAAACCCTTTGATCCCTCAGCTTCTATACTGTCCAGCCCAAATCTGTCCAGCCCTAAATGTAGCTGCAGTCTTCTACAAAGGGTGCAGAGGCTGCACCTGTGCCCCAGCCAGCCAGACGTTAACCCCTGAGCTCATGAGCACAAATCAACTCTGTAACTCTGCTTTTACAAAGAGGCAATGAATGAAGTGCAACCTTCCACTTGATACCAAAACACAGCATGTGCCCCACATGCAGGTATGTGCAGGAAACGTGCACAGAGTGATTTTTTTTTTTTTTTTTCACCGTAGCCTGTTTAGATTTCAGTTTATGGAAAAGCATGGATTAACACTTCAGCAAAGCAATTATAAGATTTAACAGCCTTCAGACTGTCTGCTAGACATCTGAGTTGAACTTAGGTACAACGGAAAAGATGGGGTTTCAAAAATGATTCCTAAAGCATGTTTCTTTCACTGCCTCACTCTGCAGGAACTTACACTGTGGACAACAAAGCTCTTGGGTGCTTGAGATCTATGAAAGCGAGGTGTTGAAACAGCCTGAATTTCAGAGGGACCAACTGTCAAGGGTTCTTTGAGCATGTCTAACAAACACAGACAGCATTGATTTATATATAAAGCACAGCAGCCACGTCCACCTTCATTCAAAACCACTTTCTGCTCCTTCAGGTTATTTCTGCTTTTTTGTCCAATGACTCTGATGCAAAATGCGTAAGCAATGTTGTGAGCAGAACTTTTGCTCAACAGAATGGAGCCTTCAGACTGCAGACCACCATTCTGTAGCCTTCTCCTCACCTTTGCTAACTGTTTTCCTAGCCCCATAGCACTTGCATTCCTCATTACACAATATCAGCTTCAAGAGGAGGAGGAAGAATATGGAGGAGAAGTATGCACTCCATCATCTACTTTCTGTACCATGCCTGCTTCTTGAACATTAATGCTCAAATGCTTGCAAATGGGAGACAAGGTTTGACGCTGAGGAACTTGACTCTCTTTTCTTCAGCATTTTTGTGCAGTCAACTAGGTTTTTGCACAGAAGAGAACCACTGTCTCAGGCACTTTGTACACCTTATTAAAGTGAATTTGTTGCTTGATCTTAGTCAAGGATTCAGCAACCTGAAGCAGAGTCTGTTCAGGCTGGCCCAAGTTATCTCCAGGACTGTGCTCTGGGACTCAGCATATCCCCCTGAGCAGGCAGCTGTCTGCCTGAGCTCTCCTGTCAAAGAGTTCAGGCTCTGTATGCAATCAATTGAAAGCCCAGGCAACTCAGATATTTGAAGTTGCTTTTTAGACGAACTTAATATGTTGCCATTGACTAAATAGATAGGCCAGGTAATTAAAGAAGGTGGTCTGTATTGCCCAGAAAGAGCTAGGTGCTTGATTTTTACGTGTTGCAGTGCCAAAGATAGTTGCCTAGAGCATATAGTCTGCGTCTTGCTGTTAAGCTCTGTTGACTTTCAAAATCTGAAATGTTTATTCTGAAGCACATTTCCGCACAGTGGGTGCTGTGACCACTGACAGACATACCTACCTATCCGCAGGCATCTTGGCATTCTAACTGTGAAGAGAGAAGCCAGTCCTACTGCAGAGCTGTATAATTGAATTAGTGAACCTTATTTTGTAACACAGAAGTGTTCCCACTGAAACATTCAAACATAAACAGCTCACACATAAATTATTCACTCCTACACAAAGCTACAAGGCTAAAGGTACCATTTCCAGGACATCTAAATGATGTAGAATGTGTCTACAGAGAAGTGCTGTGCAAAGTAACCCAAGCTGTCCCTGGCAAAGGCTGCTTCAGTAAATAGCATAGTTGCATTAATATTCTAGCTGGTAAGAATTACTTTGCAGCATTGTCTGTATTCTGCAGACCCACCATACTGCTCCCATACCTAAGCTAGAATTGCTGTGTGGTATGACAACGTATCATGTGGAAATGACAGCCTGAGTCAGTGTTAGATTAAAGATCAATGCATTACATCGCACCATCATGTACAGACTTGGACAGACTTGAAGTCCTCTTTGTTAGCTAAATCCTCAGAAGAAGCGGCATGGTTTGACTTCACCTATTGTCACCCAAGACTGCCAAAGCTTTTGTGCCTGATTTCCCAAACCTCTAAATGTTTTTCAGTGTATCTGTTATACTGAAAAAGAGACATTCTGTCTCTGTACAGTGTAACTGAAGAGACACTCCCCAATAATGACTATCAATAAGATCAAACATAAATTTGGCTCAGCACTTCAGTTACTGAAAATTCCCCCAGTTATGGGAAGCCCTGTTTCTACTCCTTCTGCAAAACTCTTATAGATACCTTGAACTTTGCCAGTGCATGCGTCTGCAGGATTTACTACCATGACACTCGTATCTTGGAATACTGAAAAACATGAATATTTTTTTTTGTTTTTTGTTTTTTGGTTGGTTTTTTGTTGTTGTTGTTGTTGTTGTTGTTGTTGTTGTTGTTTTTCTCCCCATGAAACTGCAGCGTTTAAAATATTTCTCAGGGAGGTCTAGATTTTAGGTCTTCATCAACCTAAGTACTCCAGAAAGAGCACAGGTAATGTGTGTCTGACCATTATGCCTAGATATATGCCTTGGCTAGGAAGTTCTGGAGATCCACTTCCCACTACCAAGGTAGTGAGGATTCTTTTTGTTATCCAACAAGAATTTATTTTCTTATTTTTCTGTTATCTTACTGACTGAAAGATAAACACAATGTTAGTTATTTCCTTTAATATTTAATTTACTGATAAGGTAACTGAAGTTATTCTTCATTAATTTCAACTGTAATAGTTATGACCTGACTTTCCAAAAATTTAAATTTAGAAAGAGGTGTTTACATGTCACTATGTAGGTGGAGGTAGGCCGCTTATGTCTGAATAAACAGTCTCAAGTATAGCAGACTATATATCATGGGTCAAATGGTATTATAAGTGTCCTACCTAGTCTTGATGAAAAGCTGGTTCTACCTTTTTCACCCAAAATTTACACTTAATTGGTTCCCAAGTGTAAACTGAATAGTGTTCATTTGTAATTGGTCTTGAAACATTCTATTCCAAAGCTAAGCTAATAAATTCTTGAGGGGTACAAGTCCTCATCACATTCTGAGGATAAAAATATCACATTGAAAACCATGGCTTTTTAACTCCTATCTTTTTAGAAATACTGCTATAGAAGGTCCTGAAATAAACATTGTTAAGTTTGACAGCAAGGGGACTGGAGAGTGAGATATAAGAGAGGTTCCACCAAACAGATTTAACTTAAAAAATTCTTTATACAGATGAATTCACAAAAATTTATAAAGAAAGCCCCCATCTATCTGAATCAAGTTCTCCCAACAGCAATGTTCTGCCTGTCTGTCATAAATTCTGGTGACCTTTCCTTTTATTCTCAAAGTTTTCTCCAAGATGACAAAAGGAGTTCTATATGCCCCAATACAGAAGGCATTGCTACTTTAAACATGCAAAAGTGAGTTCTCTCCCCTTGTTTTGTTCACTATTTGTCTCCTACACCTTTTGGAAAAAAATGAAATTATCATTTTGCCATAAATTCTGATGTTTTGGTATTCGTGGATTGTTCTTTTTCTCACAACTAGAGTGACAAACTGGAATTTCAAACCCATAAAGTAGAAATTCCAAAATATTTATCTGATGATATTCAATGTCAAATCATCTCTTTTCAATAGTCATTTTCATCTTATAAAAAAACACTGCTTCAATAACTCTGAAACACTATAGCTAATATAGATATATTAGGTATCCACAATATTACATGATGTCAAATGTAGTCTGAAATATACGTTTAAACTAAATAGACTTGAATAAAGTCTCTTTGTCTCATCAAAGCAAATTTATTTAACATTGAAATGAAACACAACAGTGACGACAATATGTTTTGACACTTTTTCCATGAAAAAAGAAAAAAATATCAGTACACTTTTATGAAGCTTTTCTGTTTTAATGAATTGTATTTTCCAAGAAAAACATTATCTGGAGAAAACACTTTCAGCCAGCTTTAATTTCAGATTTCTTTTCACCAAACACTACTGTCAGTTATCACCCCCTTTCAATTTGTTTTCAGTTATTTGTGGTTCAGGTGGCTCTGTATGAGTTGGCTGATTGTAAACCTATGAACCTGCTGGCCTAATCTATAAAATGTGTGTCTCATGACATGGGCATTCCATATTTTATGTGTTGACAGGTGCTGCAGCCTGTCTTCCGAATGCAGTTGCCAAGCTTGTCACCCACAGGAAGGCCAGGAAGAAGGCAGTGTTTTACTGTTAATGGTCCTGAACCTAGAGAGAACTTGCAGGGAAACTCACTCCACAGCTGTGTACTGACACGGTTATTCCTTCTTCGCATTGTCAGAATTTGTCTTGTTACGTGATAACCAACTGAATGTGCTTATTCCATACCGGAGCCTGGCACATGGGGCCAGATGTAAATTAAAATGCTCCTCTATTAGATCAGCTATTTAATTAAAACAACAACAACAGCACTTTTACAGTGTCTTAAGATGTGACACTGCAAACATCCCTGATGCTGCAAGCTCGTACAGCAGGAAATCTGTCAGGACCATTGTCACTGAGCATCATCTTCTTGTTACACTCTTGCAATGAACTGAACTGGCATTTTTCAAACTTTAAAATACTGTATCTTGTTTCTTGTCAGGTTTCTACTGTTTTAAACATATCTTATTCTTTTGCTTAGTACCCATTTTTAATTGTATTTGTCCTCTTTTTTTCCTCTGCCTTCAAAACTGTTAAGGGCTTTCAAAATGACATGTTCTCATCCAAATTAATGCTTTTGATAAGACTTCTGTTTTCTGTAAACTTCATTTTGAGAATATTGAGGGACAGCAAATAAAATAACTGAAAATTACCTCTCAAAAATCTGTGGATCAGTTTATGGGCTTGAATAGACACTTTTTTCTGTATTCAATGATTTCTTACTTTGATCAGATAGCTCACCCACCTGTTCTTGTAGAATGGTTTTCCAGATTGTTAGATTTAATTGTTCACTTCAGAATAATTATGATAGAGAACAATTCTGAAAGCATGTGTGTTCCCCTGCAGCCTGAAATTCTGCGTATTCATTCTCATCTACAATTAGTGGCACTGACTGTAATTTGAAATTTAAATGAAGACAAAGGCCTCTTCCAGGTTTTCATGGGCACGTGGGAAACAATTTTGCTTACTCAATAGAAACCTAGATAGATAGGATAGTTCTTACCAAATTGTCTTAAGGTAGAGAGGATTGAAAAACGCTATATGCCAGAAGGTACATTATAAAATTATTTAAATATTCTTATTTAAAAATTATATTTATATTCAATGGTGTCACTGAACCCTACTCAAAAACTCCTCTGTGTTTTAGAGTCACTTAAAAAAAAATAGCAAATGGAATATATCTAAATCTCTGTAGGATTATAGAAGGTTAAGATGACACTTTACAATTATAAATGCAGGGTAAGGAGATTTGCAACTTGGAAGACATAAAAGAGTTTCATTACATACTCAAATTTTCTATTTAACCATTCAGTAGGGGCTACATCTTCTCTATTGATGTCAACGTGATAAAAGATTTATATTACAAAATGTGTGTATAAAGCATAGTCTCTAGTGAGATGGAAAAGCAAAAGGATTTATTCCTTGGCATAATTTTAAATGTCATCAGCTAAGTTTAAGAGACACATTTGCCAATAGGTATTAATTCCTACAATCTTACCAACAACAAAATATTAAGTTATTTGGGTGACATACGGAGACAAAAAGCACAAATAAACATAACTCTTTCAAATTATATCTAGGCTATTGAAAACCGTGTGGAAGTCTCGTTTACACTGTTATAGCCCTAACTTAAAATATAGATGATGCTGAGTAACGTACACTCTTTAAATACAAAAAGACATTTGGTCCCAAATGGCTTCTGTAAGGATTTAAGATGCTTTTAACTTTTGAAATCCTATGTCAGCTTCTCTTTTCAACCCTTGATTTGGTTCTCGTATAACCCAAATGTTAAGATTAATCTTAATATATATTTGAATAATGACAGTTGTGCTTTCTTTGAATCATTCTAGTCTAACAGTAACTACTCAGAATAGATCACGTATAGCAGGTAATGGTAATGCTTTGTAATGATTGCCAGGTCTATTGGGCCCTCTTTCTACCCATTTTTTCATACAATGTCAATACAAGACTTGGTGCCTTTTGTACTATGACTCTGAGAGAGATTTGTGTCACATTTTTATACAGTTTATATGTAGGTTCAAGCAGAAAGAAAAGCCATGTGTTTGATTTGCAGCTTGAGTAGCAATATTGCTTTGTGATACTAATTACTGTGACAAAGCTTTCCTTGTTTGTCATTCTACTAAATGCATTTACTTGTGTTGTTCCAAATTAATGACTATATCACTTGTCATATTCCCTGGAAAGTGATGCAATCTTGAAAACTTATTCTGCAATATTAGTAGCCATTTATATCTTCTCCAGGGTGTGATCACTACTAAAACTGAGCATTTACCATTCAATTGTACCGGAACTCTCGTGCACACATTAATTCAGTGTAAACCAGGGCAAGATATAACATATTTCCCATTTTCTTACTTAATAATCTTTCCCTGAAGAATAGACTACCAAATAATTTGATTTAAATAATTCTATGTGCATATGTATATCTTACAGATGTAAACTGATGATTACTAGTGTCTCCTCTTGATATTGTCTTCTTTATTGTTAGCATATACACAATTTTTTATATAACAAAATTACTTTTTCTCACCAGAAACACTTGCTTCCACCGTATCACAGAATTGATGATTCTCATTTAGTAAACAGGTAGTTATATTTTTTCTAACTGTTCAGTACATGCCTTACTAAGTCAACACTAGTTTAAACTTGGCTCCAAGAACAGAAAAAATATTTTCCTGTGGGCTTCTTTGTGGTGCTCTTTTGTATAGTCTGGGTGTTCAAAATGCACTTTGAGTTATAGTCACAAAAATTATGTCAATTCAACAATTATGTCAAAGATGCAGTATTCTATATGTTGAGATTAGCGTTCCCATTTATCATGTAATCTAAAGATAATATCAAAATATGTATACACAAGGGAATCAAAATTTGATATCTAAAACCAGTTTAAAATAAGGAAGTGATGTGTTTTATAAAGTAAAGGGAATTTCAAACACATATGCCCTTAATTTGAGTACAAGATCTTCAAATTAATTTCAATTTCTGTAGGCAATACAGAAGAAGTCTTCCTAGAGGTATCAAATCTCAGATGCCAGGTGTCCAGCTGATCCTGCTGATCACCTTCAGCTGCATTTTTCCGACAGATGATCCAAAGACATTAAAAAATGCATATTTTTTAGATATTTTGGATGTATCAAATAATTCTTGAGTTTTGCTTGTGCTGATGAGATTTTTTTAACTAAGTAAGGTCTTTGTGGTTTAGCCTCACATTAGTCTGGATACAACATTAACTGAGAAAATAATGAATATTTTCTTAAAACACTAACATATTTACTACATCACAATTTACAGCTTTTAGAGCTTCAGATTACTTAGACTTGGATTTATCTCTGCATCTTTATTAAGCTAAATAAGTATTTTTAAAATCATTTAATATTTAATTAAGATAGAAGCTCCATTATTAATTCTTAATTGAATGCTTGTATGAGACATATACTGTAAGTAAGCTTTTCTAATACAGAGCTTGACTCCCAACAGATAGGCATTCAGTTTTCTTGAGAGAAAGGGAAAATGTACATGTGGAGAAGAACAAATATAGAGAAGCAAGAAGGCAAAGGATGACAAAGAAAGGAAGATGCGAGTAATTCATGTAGTTTTGTAAAATAGAAGTTGAATTTACTGACAGAATCCTTTACTAGCTTTCTCCCTCAAGGCAGCTGAGGAATACCTCTCCCCTAAGGCAACTGAGATAACTGGAAGTGGAAAACGAAAACATTTTCATTTGAATTGAATGATGTGAAAAATACCTGTGAAAAATACTTCGTCTTTATTCATGCTTCATATAACATAGGGTTACAAGGCCATTCCTCATCCATCATTCTTTCCATTACAGCCCGCTGCATTGCTAATTGTTCATCAGGGCAAGAGAAGGAAAAAGTAGGTTTGTTTGAAAGATGCTGTGCCAAGTAACACATACAGAGAAGTGAAATACAATTCATGCCTCACACAAACAACTTCAGGCAGATATTTTTAGCAAAGGCATGACACAGTATGGCTGGAGGCCTACTTTTTTGTTGATAGATCACAGAGGTTGGTGTATTACCTCTCTCTCCCTGAGTGAAAAGCAGGACTCTTTCCTAGCAGAAATCAAAGTGAGACAAAACAGAATTTATGGTCTGTAATTTATTTACTGCACTAAATCTTTCTTTCCTCTGTTCAAGCAAATACCCCTGCCACTTTAACATCTAACATGAATCCAGATAGACTTTTTGTATGCATCATGTCTGCTTCACAAGTCTTCATCCAATCGGCTGCTCTCTCTAATCTCTTTATTCCTTGAGTCAGCAGTTAATCTAAATTGCTGACAAGAATGAACGACAACCTTGCACTTTGAACAATGCAGATTTATTTTTTCCTTTCCCTGTGCTGAACACAGAGATGAACTCTTTCTGGAGAACTCAGTTACAGGATCTGAGGCTTTTGGGAAGCTCCTCAATAAACTTTCTGGCTATCCAGCAGTCCATGGAAAATTGAAAAAAAAATGCCAATGCTGCTTTTTCTTTCTCCGGTGTGTGAGGATGAAGTGTCTAATGCTATTTCTAAGACTCTGTCAGTTGACAAACACACTTTTTTGTGATGCCTGCAGGACTTCTTTTTATAAAGCCTAAAGGTTTCCATTGGTATATTTCTTTAAATCAGCCCATGTGATGTCTGGCTCTCATGGCAACCCATCTAGGTTCATCAGATCAGATAACACAGTGCTGAATTACCAGACTGCGTGCACAAAACAATCAAGGCTTTAGTATCCTACAAGAAATCAAGGATTTTCCAGTTTGACTGGAAATCTGGAAACCTACTTCTAAATGGTTGAAATTCATTGCTTGAAACAATTAAAAAAATAGAAAGCAGTTAAGCCCTGATATATTTTATATTCTTCCTTTATGTTTTCAGTAGTATGCAAACTGATGTGAAGTAGAAAATGACCAGTTTTTGTACCCATGTAGAAGCAAAGAGTTACAACATCTATATCCACTTTGACTGAATGACTCCATTCCTCACCCTTCTTTATTCAGGTGCATTAACTCTACTTACTTGACGGAAGACTCCTTCTGTCCAGTTTTTACCTAGGTCTGGCAGAAAAGTTCATGGGATCTTTGCAGATAGCCCTATATTTTGGTCTTTGACTTTATTCCTCTGCTGCTTGCTCTATTTTGCTGCAAAATAAAATACTTTTTCAGACATACAGAAGTGATAATGCAGGCACAGTAATTACTAATGATTTTGAAGTAGCAACAGATTTGGTAAAAATTGTATCTCCAAGAAGTTGCTTTCTGATTTTATCATCTAGCTGTAGTGATCCTGATTCCTGTGATTGTCAGGGGTAAGCAAGAACAGGACTGCTTCATGAGTGGGGACAAGCTAAGAGTTGAGGCATAGTGCAAGCAGTGCTCTCACTGACCAGGGCTCAGTCACAAAGGATCTTAACACAGCAGGCAGAGTCAGTTGTTCACAATGACCCATTGACAATCCCGTTCAAGTCAAAGTGATCAATCAGGATTGGGGTCCATCCAAGGAGACTAGTCAGGAACAGCAGGAGATGGGGGCAGACACAAGACTAGATAACAGGGTTGGAACGTAGATCCAAGGTCCATCCAGGACACAGGGATGAAGACCCTCCAAAACAGCTCAAGCAAAGATTGGAAGCCCAGGTCAGCAGTTAAATGGAGGTCTTGGGCTCATGAGTAGATTTTGGAGGTGCTTTGGGTGAGACTGGTCAGGGTTGTTTAGGCCTGTTGGTGCACTTGAAGCCCTGACAAAAATCAGGTTTCTCCAACATTACAGAGAAGTACTGTGAAATTTGTCCTGTGAACATCTGGCCCATTGATGCTAAATATGAAGTTTGTCTTGTTCCAGACAATCTGGGGTGGTTTGGGGTTTCGGCCTTTTTCATTCCTTGACATCCAAATATAACAGCCACTGGGTATCCCATAGCCGATAGAGACAGTATGCCCTACACCGTCTGTAATTACTCTACATAGTGGTTGGTGAACTCTTTGCTTTCTTAGTTGAGTCCTTTATGTCTTGCTTTTCCATTCTTTTTTGGTGTCCCACCCTCTGTCTCCAACCATGAGTTAAGCTAACTTGTTTAAGAGCTAATCCAGTGTCACTTCTGGAAAACAAAAAAGATTTGAGCAACACATCCAAGCAGGGTACCGTCACCCTGTCACCCAAACCTGGGACACCACCTGGTGAATAGCTGTCATATCAGGCATGTTAGACTTATAATTTCCCTACTGTCCAATTGAAAACTTCAATGCTATGTGTGAGAAGGGTCTTTTTTCTTCTTTTATAATGATTATTTTCTTCTTCCTTTCTGTTTTTCTGCCCAGCTAAGTAGCTGTCTAAACCAATGCTTTCAGTGCCTACAGAGGGATGTGTGGTTTTATTGACTTTTTTGGTTTTTAGACCCTTCTACAATCTTGGATACATTATCCAAAGGAGTACTGTTGTACCTATTAAACATTCATAAGGACAAAGGTGATTTAGTTTGGCTTCTACTACTCTGAGACTTTGGTATTGTATAGACTACTTGTTCTAGTCATATGTATTAGAATATATTAGAGAGGTAACATTTAGTAGTTAGAACTGTTTGGAGGGCAGAAGTTCCTTTGAAACAGCAAGGAATTATGTTTGAAGCTTGACAATAGAAATTCTCTTTTTGGACAATAGTCACTTGAATAATGAATTGGCTTCTGCAAAAGATGAGCTTAGTGATGGAAACACCCTCTAGTTTCTCCCTATTTATTTCAAGAGTATATTTAATAAAAAATCTATGTATAATGAAAACTTTTGCCACATAACTAGGCTATTGTAAAAAAATCAAGGCATGCCTGTACTATCAGCTGTCATTTTTATGAAGAAGAGGTATATATTTATATATATATTTATATTTATATATAAAAAATATATTTTTATGTTTTATATATTTATATATATAAATATACTTATATATATAAATATATATATTTGTAACATGGTTTCTGAACAGTTTAGCTCTCTTCACACTTATTGCACTGAATATACATATATGGAAGTCAGGGATTTAGAAGCTATTGTGTTGACTGAATTGGTGTCTTTAAAAGACTGATAAATCATTCTGTTTTCATTCTTCAAAATGAGACTTTACTGGATTGACAATTCATTAACAGTACGTATTGTCAGTCTGGATCTTGATCAGCCATTATCATTACATATTCAAATGATGAGTTCCTAATAAGTTTATTCTACATTATCTTGGAATATTCAATATCATGGAGCTAATGCCATATATATGTGGTATTAATGGCTCTTGATGGTCTTAGTCACACAGGTTTGAGATGATTTCAGAGCTCTTTGACATGGGCAGCTTATTTCTTCCCCATTTTTCATTGCTCATCCTTTGTGTTTTATGTTCCTCTCCCCACTCACCAGAAGAAAAAGTGTGATTTAATCTGCTGTGATACATTTCATCGTATTTTTAGGACCAGAACTAGTTCTGCTTTCACCAGATATCTTTCCTGCTTAATCTGCAGGATAAATCTAGTTTACACAGATACCTTTCCTACCTATTTTTTATTCCTTGTATCTTATCTTGCACAAATTACCACTTGCAAGTCAACCTGTACACCATTTGCACAACTATCCCAAATTCATTCTTTTGCGGTTACAGATTAAGTATTTAATTATTCTCAGTTGTGTTACAAAATATTATGCTGTTAAAACTATTTTTCATGGTTTAACTCCAATAGGCAGTTAAGCACCACACAGTGGCTTGCTCACTCCCCACACAGAAGGATACAGAGAAATGGAAGGATAAAGACAATTTAATGGGGAAAGCAAAAGCTGTGCTTGCAAGCAAAGCAAAATAAGGAATTCATTCCCTTCTTCGCATTGGCAGGCAGGTGCTCAGCCATTTCCAGTAAAGCAGGGCTCCATACGTGTAACCATTAGTTGGGAAGTCAAATACTGTAACTCCAAATGTCTCCTCCATTCCTTCTTCTTCCCCCCAGCTTTTGTAGCTGAGCACGTTATACGGTGTGGGATATCCCTTTGGTCAGTTGGGGTCAGCTGTACCAGCTGTGTCCCTTCCCAACTCCTTGTGCACCACCAGCCTACTCGCTGGTGGGGCAGTGTGAGAAGCAGAAAAGGCCTTGAAGTTGTGCAAGCACTGCTCAGCAATAACTAAAACATCCCTGTGTTAGCAACACTGTTCTCATCACAAGTCCAAAACATAGCCCCATACAAGCTACTATGAAGAAAATTAACTGTATCCCAACCAAACCCAGTACAGTGTTACAAAATGTTTCTTTTATCTTGCTAATTATTCTACTTAAATAAGGTTATGTCTGGGATAAATATACAAATATATTAATTATGCCTTACTTAGTAAGCTTTTAAATGGCTGAAAAATGCTTCTGCTTAAGCTGCACACCATGTTTGAAAGATCTGGTTTCTCTGACAGACTTTTATGGTCAAATGTCAATCATAACAAGGATGAAGGCTTTGGGTAGACATCTAACTCATGAAACCAGGCTTGTTCTGCCAAGCAAGAGTGCTTACAGAACTTTATAAATCAAAGTAGAAGCACCATTGTGCTGTGGACATTGCCTGGATTAACCAGACCAAAGTATCAGATCCTCTGAATAGTTTGCTTGGACTGTACATGTAAATTTAAACTAATTAATTTTATGACACACCAAGAGGAGAAGCATAAAGGAAGAGTGGAGAAGAAAGGAGAGAAGAGGAGGTGAAAGGTCCAAGCAAACTAAGGATAGTTATTCAAACAATATTTTTTGTTTCTTGAGCAATTTCTGCTTCCCTCCTTGACTCCATTTGAATGCAAAAGTCACATTCAGCAGTTTTGTTAATTTGGTGGCACTACTAGTAAGAGTGGAAAGATGTAATCCAATTACTTGTAAATTGGTCATCTAGTGAGGTTTCAGGTGCCTTTGGGCAGTTCTTATAGCTTCCAGCTGATAAATCTGTGTGTGAGCATCGGATGTAGATGTATTAGACACCAAAGGAAACATAGTTGTTCCTACTCACCTGTGTATGGGAAATAGAATCATGCCTCAAGTTTCTCCTGCATTGTTTAGAGTTCCTCTGAAGTCAGTGGAGAGGGACAGGCACAGACACTTTCAGAAAGTTGCTTATCCTGGGACACAGTTCACTTTCTCAACATGCCTTTTTTCTCCTTCGACTATAGAGATAGCCTAAACAATTATTGTAGCCTGGACACAAAACTTTAGATGGCTAAAGTATGAGGGATTAATCCTACCCCAAATTTATAATTTTTTTAAATGTGTACTGTCAAGTAACTGCAGAACAATTGCCGCCTTAGGTGGTTCGTTATAGTGATGACATTGTTTGCCTAGTTTGGAGAAAAGGGTGCTAAGGGATGACCTTATTGCTCTGTACAGCTTCCTGAGGAGGTGAAGTGGAGAAGGAGGTGCTGATCTCTTCCTGGTATTCAGTAACAGGACGTGTGGGAATGATTCAAAGCTGCACCAGGGGAGGTTCAGACCGGACACGAGGAGGCATTTTTTTACCGAAAGGGTGGTCAAATACCAGAACAGGCTTTCTAGAGAGGTGGTTGATGCCCCAAGAGTGTCAGCATTTAAGAGACATTTGGACAATGCCCTTAATAACATGCTTTAACTTTTGGTCAGCCCTGAATTGGTCAGGTAGTTGGACTAGATGATTGTTGCAGGGCCCTTCCAACTGAAATATTCTATTCTATTCTATTCTATTCTATTCTATTCTATTCTATTCTATTCTATTCTATTCTATTCTATTCTATTCTATTCTTTCAAAGATATGCAGATATTGTTAGGAATTTCCTATTTTTATAGCTACACTGCTGATACAGATGAAATTGTATTTTACCAGTAAAGATTAAAATATACTGTTGTGGGTGGTATTTTTTTAATATGAAGGAAAAAATAATCAGAAATTAACCATTAAATTTATCATTCAAATATGACAAAGTGAGTATTCCTATTACTTTTAACCCTATTTCTTAAATACAAGAAATCATAATCAGTTGCTAAGGTTTACCCTAACCTGGTTGTTCAGTATGGTGATATCAATCGTTTCAGTCTGTTTCCTGAAGGTACTAAATTGAAAAGGGCAAAAGGCTACAATCAGTGCTTATGGATATATTCTCTGATATGTTCTGGTCATTTCTGACGGTTCAGGCAGTTGAAAAATTGAAATCTCTCATAAATCCTGTGGTGAGAATTCTGTCAAAGAACCATAGATTAATTATAACTGGCTTTTGTACCCTCAGTCTCTGCAGAAAACAAAAATGTCTGGAATGGACTATATTCTCAATATCCCGAATGAACAACAGTTCTTGTGGAACTGAACCATCTGTCAGAAACTAAAGCAGCCTCTTGGATGATTTGAGTTAGGCTGAAGGTGAAGGTACGGCAAAATATACCAAAGCTCTGACCGAAAATTTGTTTTCACCTTCTTTTGGAAGGAAGAAAAGGAAGATTCTTTTATATACAGATGGACAAGGATGATCAAAAACATACTTTAGTGCTGCCGGTAGGACAACTGATTTTATATTGCCAGAACTCAACAGATTTGTAACCAATAATATGCTTTCTGACTTGATTCCTGAATAAGGCTGGTAAAGGGCACACTGCCAAATAGTTATAGAAAAAAAGATAATATTGTCCCAGAACACAACCTTCTGACAACAAAAGTGTTCATAACCCACAGGTAAAGTAATAAGATATAACTGGAAAAGCAGGATTTTCAGATAACATAGACCTTATGTGGAATTCAGGTTAATTTAAGCAATTACAGACAAAGTCTTCAGGCAAAGGACCAGAAAAACATTGAGCATACATTTTTTTTCTAAGGTAGCCTCCCCTGAGAATGCAGTTTAGAGTACTGAAATAAATATAATCTCCAGAATTCAGATTTGACACTACTCATTTAACACTTATGATACATATTATTTAGTTACAGAATAGAGACTCTCAAACTAGTACAGCTTTAATATGAATTAATGCAGAGACTAAACTGAGATTTTATAAGAGGCAAGGTGTGAAGTATTTTGCATTTTTCTGTATTTTTACTATTTCTTTGTTGACTGTATAGACCATTTACTCTTAATGCTCAATCAAAATAGCATTTGTATCCTAGTTCCTGCATCATGCTGTTGTGCCAGTTGTTTTGCTTCTCTTAATCTGAGCAAACTTCTAAATTTGTCAGTTTCTTTCATAAGTTAGCACTTTATACAGAAATTTTGTACAACACATACATTATAGAAAATATTCATCTCCTAAAGTTGTCCTGATTCTTAGAAAGTATAACAGTACTATCTACTCAACATGAAAAAATAAAGGACTGACACTGAAATTTTGTTATAAAATTTAATTTAAAAAAAAAAATTTAAAAGGATAATCTTCTCACAAACATATTTATTTTTAATTTCATTTTATAATATCTTGAAATTCCTTTTCTTACTTAGTTAAAGGGTTGTACCTACCTATATTTTTGGATGAATGGTAAATTCTAGTTTTCATCAATCAGCTTCTAGCTCTAGGCTTCTGAAGAACAGCCTCAATGTCATTTTATTTCTAGTTTTTTACAGGAAATCTTTGTCCACAGGGAGACTGCTCTCCCAGTCTTCTTGGACAATTTTTCAGGAAGTAGCAAAAACTTTGTTCTTAGTATTTATTTATCTCAAAAAAACCAGAAATAATATGCTATCCAGATCTCATATTGCAGCTGACATCACCAGTAATGATTATTGCTGTCTTCAGTGTAAAAATTGCCTATTTAGAAGTGATTTGATACAGTCCAAGTTGATAAAATGAACTTCAGTCATCTAAAAGAAGAAGTTTCTTGGAATATACTTAAGTCAGATTCTGGGAGAAAAATTATTTAATTTGTCAAGGAGAATGAATGTCTGCAGGGTGACAATTCGATGTCTTTACTGTAGGTGTCAGATAGCTGGTCTGTATGTAGTTACCACATTAAAAAATTGAATCTCTTCCACTAAATTGCTTCAAAAAGACCATGAAATTCATTGGGTTGCATAAGATATACACCATACACTGATTACGTTAAAAGAGCAAATATACCAGGCATGAAGGAAGTGGTGATAAAAATGCAATTGAGGTGTAAATGAAGTGGTTGGGACCTTCATCAAAACGCATTCTATAGCAAAATTCTCACTTCTGTAAAAAGGCACTTCAGCAGCTAACACACACACACACAAAACCCAACCCAACCCAACCTGAACAAAACTACTGAAAACTGGAAGCACAAACCAAAAGTTTCAGTTAACTTATGATGGCTTGAACAGATTCAAAATCACCTGTAATCTACTTAGGTGAAGTAAAGGTCAAAGGGGTATGTGAAAAAGAAAAGTAGTTACGTAGTTGTCTTGTAAGTGGAACTTAATTATCTTGTCAGTGGAAAACCATTCTTATCATCCAGGAATTACACACTCACATAAAGTTTTGCAATTAATACAAACAAATAGTTTAATTATAGACTGCTGCCATTCACAATGCAGACAGCAGTGGTTATATGCCCTACAGGATTTAAACAACCTGTCAGACACAATCAGAAAGACATATCTCTTTCTTTAAAGATCACTGAAACATTACCTTTTAAAGTAATTATTTAACATTTTTTTTCAAGTCCAAAATATACCAAAGGCTTTCAGGGTGTTTAAAAACTCTTAAAATAGAAATTCAATGACTCAAACAGAACAGAAACTGTCAGAACATCTCAGAAAGTCAAAATAAGAGCGAAAAATGAAGTCTGTTTTCAAAAATACTTCTGTGACTTTCCTGTCACAAAACCAAAGACAGTATGTCTACCAAACCAGACAAAAAACACAAACCAAACCAAAACAAACCCCAACAATTCTATTTCTTGTATATAAACAGATTTCATATCTGTAAGGTAAGGACAATAAGCTTATTTTATAAGCTAAGGATGCTACAGAAATCTATGCTGGGAAAATGAAAAGATAATGCAGCTGATATTGAAAATAGCTGAGACCTAAAATAGGTATGCCTTTCTTTGCTAGCTATTACAAGAGAATAATGTAAAATGCCACTATAGTAAGTAAGCAACTGCTCTCTGATAGCATCTCAGTTTTGGAAGGCAACACTCAACAGAACTTTCTATGCAGCACTTTTATTAATAAGTCTTCCTCCTAAGTTAATTCTTTTCAGCAAGCAACTGGGCAGCTGAAAAAGAATCCCCAAAATAACTTCAAAAGAATCAACCATCTACTTCAGACCCTTATTATCACTGTGAAATTACATCTTCTGAGGTACTAACTAATAATATGAAAGAGGTTTTATAATTTATTTCTATACAATCACTTCATGTGTATTGAAATGTTTTTATGGTTTATTAAAAGATTTTCCTACTTACTTACATTTCATATTCCTGGAGAGGAGGACTGGGTAAACAAAGAGAGGTGAGAATTATATATACTTAGGAATTGAAGATTCTCAATATTAATTAGATGCCTTAAGATGGATTCTTTCATAACCATCTGAAATACCTGAGTTAAACGTTTGCTTGAGTTTTGTAAGATTTGAGTACTCATTTTGATCAGAAACTCTTCCCTTGCTTCCTTAATCCTTATAGTGATCTCTGACAAATTTCACAAATTTCATTATGTTCTCCACAAAATCCCTTTACCAAACTATGAGATATTGGGACACAGTTGTATACTGATTTTTACTATAACATATTTAGTTTTAACTTACCTGGAGAAGAAAGCCTACATCAAGGAAGATTCACTCTTACAATGAGCTGGCTACTAGAAACCCCCTATGGAGAGCAATATAGAAGCAATTTTAACTGAAATAAGAGATGCAAGGTATTTGGTTACTTTTATCATAGTCCTTCGCTCTTTATAGATAGAGTGATCATAAGTAAATGTTATAATTATTTTGAAGTTTGTCTTTTGGTATCTATTGACATCTGGCAAAGAACCTTATATGGCAAAACTCACAGGTGGGATTCCCTTCTGAAGCAGGTGGAGGCAGGGTGATTTGTAACTCAAATGTAACCTAAACCCTGGTATTTTTTGGAGATTGATTGAGTCCTGGAAGTCTGGTCAAAGCAAAAAATGGTGTATAAAGCTTTTCAGTTTACCCATTCTTAAATTTAGGAAGAGATTTTTTTTATTTTTTGAACTGCTATCTAATTGACATTCTGTGTGAGGCAGATTGTGGTCTGAGGGGAGCCAAATGTACCTGTTCCAGCAACTCCTGTAATTATCAGGTTATGAGTAGTTCACAGAGTTCTTGCTCTTTTCTGTTGAACCTCTTCTATTTCATATGAAATAAATAAAAGCTCATCAAACCAAGAGAGAGTAGGTAAGAAAAGTATTCATTCTTATGGTTAGGAGCAGCTCAGGAGACAGGGAGCTCACTTAGGTGGTGGCAAGACTTGGCATCCATGCCTCGTTCCTGTCAGTAGATGAACATTTCATCTCATGACTGTTAAATATATGATATATGAACAGGGCTGTGGACAGCTGCAATGTAAACCAGGAGGAAGGTTATGGGGAGGTGCCGTTGTGTCACTTGGCTCAGAGTTTACATATGACTCCAAACAGTATGAAAAATCACAAACCTTTGTATTCCCAAAAGGAAATCTGTATGTGGCAGATTTTCTGAATGAAAGACAGGAATCCATCTTTTCCCTTCTTAGATGTTTTGTAGCATTTTACCTCTCTTGCTCACATTATTTTCCTACCTCATGCAGATGTGTGCTGAATGTTTCACTGCTTCATGTCATTTAAACAAGTTAAACAGGGGAAGATAATGTTCTTGCCTCTTTTGTCTGCATTTCGTTTTTAGTGTTTACTGTGTTCACATAATGGGTTCAGACTGTTTATTTTTAGTGTGATCTTGAAATTGCTTATAAGTTTGAATGTTTAATTCTTGTATTATATTTACACCTAAACTGCCAATCTATGTTTATAATTAATTACAAAGTATTACTGATCATTTATGATTCCCTACACTTGTAATTTAAAACCTTTAATGATCCAGTCAGGTTACAGAAATGGAAGGTGGCAAATTTTTGGAGGAGTTTATACAGCATTAGTATATAAAGGAAACCAGCAATGGTTTTAAAAATATTCCTTTAAAGCAGCGGGTGAACAAATTTTTCAGCCAAAAAGTGGATGGTTTTATTCATGCATTTATAAAATATTGTTTGCCATAAACTGTTCAGCTACCTCTGGAAACATAATACAACCTCCTCCAGCCTTCCATTTTTCAAAGTATTAAAACAAACATCTACTCAGTTGGGCTAATGCAAGTAGTTATTACTGCTCTTCTTTCAAGAACATCTTGTAAATTGCATTCCTGAATATATTCAAAAACTAAAATGAAGGTTTGGGGTGAACGGGAGTAAAATATAGTAACGTGATAGGAAAAAATAGTCTGCCTAGATTAGTCCCAGTTCATCACATTTGATTGACAGCTAAGAAGTTCAGAAACACCTACTCTGCTCATTGGATTTTTCTAAACAAAATCATGGGTATTTTCAGGTGAATCATTGCCAAAGCCATTAGTCAGTAACGGCTGCTTGTAGTTAGCAGTTAAATGCTAAACAAACACTAGGAAAAAAAAAAAAAAGTATATTTTGAAGGCTCTGCCTTCAAATGATATAATTGTACCATACTATGGCTTTGTAGAATAAATCCATTATTTAACTATTCTTCATAATAAAACATGCAGCATAGATGACATAATATTGCATATATACTATAAAATGCACAATGAATTGTACATTTTTACTACCGCTGCTGAAAATTTCTTTTCAAATCTATTCTTGGATTCAGCTCAGTTTTTCTGCTATCTGAAACATTCTCACGAAACATTCCACTTCTTAAATTATTCCTGAAGTTAAAGCTGCTAAGAAGTATACTTAAAGTTAACAATTCATGTGAAATTTTATCAACTACAAATGACAGATGTGGTTGCCACAAGAAAGTGATGTTATTGGTTCTAAAGCTACATAATTAGCAGTTTAGAAGGAATACATTTTTAGGAATGCTTAAAACATTGGGAGTGGGGAAAAGGGAAAAATAAAATCCTACTGAGAAGCTTCGTTACATTTTCCTTTTTGGAAAAACTACACTGAAGTTGACAAGAAATTTCACAGGGAAAATGTTTTATTTAAAAATATGTCCCTAATTTACTCACTGTCATTGAAATCCAAGAGAACAATCTAGACTAGAATCCCTCAGAATCTATTTTCTCTCAAGTCTGGTTTCTTCCTCAGAGGGATGTTTGGGAAAGCTAATACTTCCTGTTATTATCAATAGTCCCAGGGAAAGATCATTTTCTCTACTTCTGATAAAAGACTGCCCATTGTCTTGTATTCTCTATACAGGATAGACTGTTGCCACCAACAGTTTACAGTCTTGGCATAAATTTAACGTCAGTTCTTAAAGTACAATTAGTTGAACTAGTAAACCAATGAACTGTTATTTTGTATTTTCTTACCACTAAGGATACTAAGAATCAAAGCATTAGCCATATTAATGCGTACAATAGCCAATGGAGAGGTAAAGATACAGAAGTAATGTGTGGTAACAGATCTGGTGTAGAGATTATGTGATCTGTTCATTTTAGGCACATGTCTTTTTTTCTTCCTCCATGTTTGATAAAAACATTTCCATTGTTATATTTCCATTTTTAAATTTGCCTTTTCCCGTGTCCTGCCTCATAGCATAGTCTATCTTTTTTTTTTTTTTGAGAACCAGAAAGTAATTTATTTTCTGATAATTTCAATCTCAACCTTTCTGGATAGCAAGCCCACGTGTACGTTTGTTGTTCTCTGTTATGATAGTTTTCCAAACTCAGATTGAATTCTTCCAGTTCTCACATTACAAGTGTATTTTCTGACTTCTGAAACATAGCTTTCCTTGCTGAGTAATCCATTGTTCAAATTGTAGCAGACCCTGTTCTTACTCCTAAGATATTTTCCAAGGCAACAGTTCATCTATTTATTCTGGAGATGTCCCCAGAATCATAGAAAACTGGATTAGAATCTGTGCAACCTCCATATTTCACCCTGTTGCCACAGGGCAGGATCAAGCTATGTTTATGCCATTCCTGATAGATAATTGTCTATCTCCTTCTGTAAAAATAGCTTCAGTGCAAAGTTTTGTTTTCCTCCTTTCCTGGATATAATTTTTAATTATAATCAAGAATCACATTTTAAAAATGTTGCCTCCCTCTTCCCCCCCAAGTAAAAATAATTACACCTCAGCTGCACAGAATTCAGAAATTAGATCCAGGAGTATCAAAGCCAACTGTCATGAAATTACACAGTTTGACAGAAATAGATATTGATTCTTGGTATAAACTCACCACAGCAAAAGCTAGTCAAATGGCAAAGATGGATTGACAATTGCAAGTTCTACAAGAGTACTAAGGAAAGCTCACACCCACTCAATCACCACCCCCAAAACTATAAAACAAGCAATTTTTTGTGTGGATAATTTTCACAGGGAAGGCATGATCATTTAAATGAAGATTAATGTGTATGTAGGTGGCTATTCCTTTTGCTTCAATAGCACTGGCAAAATTTGGAGAGAAAATACTCACTAGACCGGTAAGACCTGAGGTTGCATTTAACCAAAAATTTTCTTTCCTGGCTTTCCTATGCTTCAGCTCCAGGATATCTCCAAAGTATTTTTTCAGATAACATCTGTTGTCAGTTATCTGTGTGAATTAGTGTTTAACTTCACTGACTTTGTTCACATAATGATTGTGTTGTCATTATTACTTTCCTTATCTTTTATTCTGTCTTGAGTTCTTATCCCATCTCAGAATTAAACATTTCTTGTTATTCAAACATATCTGCTCCCCTTTGGGCTTCTGTCAGAGTGGTGGGCATGAGCACTTGTAGAATTTAGCTTGCATAGTTTGTTTAGAGCCTCTGTCCAGCTACTGGCTTCTAATGAGAGATAATTTATTTTATTAAGGTTTTTTATGTGTCTCTCTGCTTTCTGTATTTCATCCAGATTGAAGATCACATGTTTTTGTTCAATCATTCAGTTTTTATGCTGTAAGTTTGCTCTACAGAACAAGTCATCTACCTACTTGCCTGTCCCTTTCATGTAGCACATAGGTAAGTGACAGTATTGCAAATTAAGTGATGTATGGTAAAGGTATTTGGCATTTATATGAAGCTCTCCAAGTGTTTCTCTGTTTCTCTTCTCTTTCAGCACAGAGCCCTGTATTTCAAATTCTTGAAAATGAACACTGTTGAGACCTGCCTCTTCATTTTAAAATCATGTTGCTTTGTTTGAATAGTGAACTTAATGCAGAATTTGGATACCACAAGGGAGTCTCTCAATTTCTGTGATATGGCAACAGAAGGGATTGGTCCCTCCAAGGAATTATTTAAATTCCAGCAAGCACACTGTTTTTCCAGGTAAAAAAGCACAAAACTGTTTCACCTGATATAATAATATTAAAGAGTCTTTCAAAAATTCTTTCCTCAGTTTTCCTTGATCTTTACAACAGTATCAACAAATTTTTTTTATTTATTTTTTATTTACTGACTACTGCCCTTTGAAATAAAGGCAATGTTAACATATTATCTTCAACAGATTTTTCTAAACAATCTTCACTCTTGAAGAAAGTTCTGATTTCTTTCCTGGTTTTAATGAATACCATAAATAAAAAGGGGGGTAGTGGTGGTGGTGGTGGTGGCTGGGTGGTGGGGGTGTTGTTTGGTATTGTTTTGTGTTGTGTTTTGTTTTGTTTTGTTTTTTACTTCTGCAATTCAAAAAAAAGGACACTTAGGATTTTTCTCTGCTTTGAATAATCATTATATTACAGCAAATCTTTCTTCCTGTAGTTGTCAATCATCACCAGCTTAGCACATATTACAAGTGCTCAGAAGTTCATTAGCAATTTATTGGTTCTGGATTTGCCTCAATAGGTTAATCCTCATATAATTTGGTCACTGTACTACAAAATCATACTAAGACTGCATATAAAACGTGTCGACATTCTAACCCTGAAAGTGTTCACTCTTCACACATGTTTCTGGAACACTGCTGCCCCAAACGATGTCCTGAGCCATATCTTGTGTAAAACATACTGTGTGGTTACCTTTTTCCTAATATACCCACTGGAATTGGGATAACTGTCACTACTTCTTTGATATGTGCAGTGGTTCAAGTGTGTTAAACTATCCATTTCAGACATATATCTTTGTCAAGAAGTTGCCTTAAGATACATAAACACCTTGGAGGCTTAGAAAAGCATTATCAGATAGTTTGCAAATCCTCATAGCCTCAGGGATTTCTCCTTATCTTAAGAGGCAGATATGTGCTTCTTCACATTCTTGTTGTCCTTGAAAAGTAACACTATTATTTTATTTTGTCATTTAATTATGTTATTTTAAAATAGAATTGCCTATTTGTGAAAAGCTAAGTGTGACTGAGACAAGTGTTAGATTTTGATTTTTAACATTACTCCTTTCCTTCTTCCCTTCCCTTCCCTTCCCTTCCCTTCCCTTCCCTTCCCTTCCCTTCCCTTCCCTTCCCTTCCCTTCCCTTCCCTTCCCTTCCTCTCACTTCACTGTATTTACTTTGCTTTTTGCTGTGTTTGTCAGTCTGCTTTGCTCTGCATTGTTTTCCTCCATGAAAGCCTGAAGTTTTGAAGCCAAGACAGTGAAATATTCACTGCAGTCTCCCCATTTGCAAAATAAAACCTGAAAGTAAATTTCTCCTACTTCATAGGAAATTCTATTACCCTTATTAGTTACGTAGTTCTGATCTCCTTAATTTCTTTGGCTACCACTCATTCTTCAAATAAGCAGCTGCTAAGTGAGACTTTAAAAAAAAAAAGTTGCAAATGAAGGTGAAAATTATACCCTTTCAAGATGCTTCCCTCTTTCCTCATCTGACACTAAGTTCCTGTTGGATATGCATGTACACAAAGAGGTGGATTAGCATGCAAACGTAGTTCAAAAGACTGTTTCATGTTTCAACCATCATGACTTCCATGTTGGAGATTGCGTTCAAAAGAAACAAGGCTCTGATATTGCCAAAATGCTAAAGCTTCACTTTTTTTTCAAGGGAGGAAGTTAGTGCAGGTATACACAGGTGGAAAAACATGGGGACAATACCTGCTTAATGAACAGGAAAAGCTTTTTTTTTGTTTGGAAACAGGTGTTTTCAGAATTGGATTGTGCCTACCATCATCATTTTCTGCTGCTGTGACTGAGATGCTGCCGAAGATTCAGTTTTGAAAATGTCTCCATGAAGAATGGAACCACCTATTTAAAAATAAATTATTCTATTTACAGATGAGTTTTGATGAAATCTTTAAGCAGAATAAAAACAATTTTTCTTTTTCCCTCAGGTTTCCAGTTTCGTTCCTCAGTACAACTTCAAAAACAAAAAGCTGTGACTATGTCAAAGATTTCGCTGAGAAAAAAAAAAAAAACTTGGTTGGCTTAAAGATTTGACTGAAATCACCAAGTTCAGTGATCAATTTTCTTGGTTTTATCATGTTATCAATACTGAAGCTTTTTGTATTTTATTAACATCAATTTGTATCTTTTGTGTATAGAATTTTGAGAACATGAGATTTCTGACTTGACAATTCTAGATTTTATAGTCAATGAAAATACTAAACATTCAAATAAATATAATAAACCCAAAAAAGTTATTAAAAAATATTTTTATTTTTGTTAAAAAAAAAAAAAATCATCCCCATTACATGGGGACAGTATATCTTTCAGACTGTAAAGGGTAAAACTGTGATCCAGAAGGTAACTTGACTTCAGTTAGTGAATCTTTGATTTACAGAATGACAGAATCATTTAATTTGGAAGGAACATCTTGAGATCACATCTAATTCCCCAGTTCAAGCAGGGTCACCTAGAACAGGTTGCCCAGGAATATATTGAGACAAATTTTGAATATCTTTGAGGTTGGAGATTCCACATCTTTTTTGGGCTACCTGTGCCAGTGTTTGATCACCCTCACAGTAAAATCTGTTTTCTGATTTCCACCCAAATGGAAATTGACGTGTTTTAATTTGTGTCCATTGCCTCTGGTCCTGTTAGTACAGAGAAGAGTCTGGCTCCTTCATTGTCACTCCTACCCATCAGGTGTTTATTTATTGTAATAAGATCATCCCTGAGCCTTTTGTTCTCCACACTGAAAAGTCCCAGCTCTCTCAGCCTTTCTTCATATGAAAGATGCTCCAATTCCTTAGTCATTTTTGTGACCCTGCGCTGGACTCACTCCAGTAAGTCTACATCTTTCTTGTACTGGGAAAGCCATAACTGGACACAGTATACCAGTTGATTCCATGTGTCTAGCTTAAAAAAGATAAGAAATTTGTTATTTCAAACAAAATGTAAAAATATATTTTTTAGGTAAATACAATATTTCATTATGAAATTAGCATATTTGTTACACTGGATTGTAATTTTTAACATGATTTTAAATATTAAATTGAAAATTGTAATTTTCCACAGTAACAAAATGCTAAAATCAGCACTGTTAAAAGTAAAATGGTTCTTTTAAATTTCCCCATCACTTCCAAGTTTTGCAGATCAGTGAGGTACTTCATCTCCAAAAGTTGGTCTCTGAGATTACATCAAATTTGTTGTAGCTTTTAACCTACGATGATCACTTAGGCATGTCATAAAGGAAAAGATTATTAGATTTTATAAACAATTGCAACATGGGAAGGCACTTTTCTTTATTGGATTGGGATTATGTTACTTAGCTTTATTAGGTGATGATTATGTTACTTTTAAGTATCTAATTTACTTCCCATAATTGAAAGAAAAAAAAAAAAGGTATGGAATCAATGAAGTAGATACTTGTAAACCATTATAGCCAGTTTATTTGCTAGTAATTAAAAAGGGGTAATAGCATCCATTTAAAAAGCAACCAGTTTATCTACTATTTATTCAGAGAAGACGACGAAGAAGAGAAAAGTATTACGTTTAATGAAATTGCATGGGAGCAAAGAAGTAAAATTGAATGATTCAAAGGACTGCCAGTCAAATTTATGTACTCTTTGGTACTGCAGAAATGGACCCTTTTTCCAATACTCATACATATCTCCTGATATATATATATGATGAAGTAAAATCCCGTCAAGATTTACATTGTCTGTGATACAGTCATCAAACTCTCTGGGAAATATTGCAAAAGTCACTGGAATAGCACCTTTTCTGCGACTATGGTTTTTAACTGTCTTTTCTAAGAGAGACTGTACATATGTGTTTTTTTTACAAAGGACAACAAATTGTACTAACTAGATTATAAAGGGCAAAATACCACTATTACTTCATTGCTAGCAATAATAGCAGTTATAACCTCCCCCTGTATTTTAACAATTCAGATAATTTTTGAAGGAGATTAAGATCAACAAATTTCAAAGCAAAAATTGTGGATCTGCAGTTAAAGAATTGTCTTGATTCTGTCATATAATCTCCAAACAAGGACTGAGATTTGAGCACACTTCATGAAATATGTCTGGGGACTCTAATACCTTTGAGTTTGTGAAGATCCTCAGGGAGGAGTCCCCATTGCACAAGCACAGTACACTGCCTAGTGTGCCTAGGCTTAGGAAATGTGTCATCCATAGTAGGATAGCAGGGAAAGAGATATCCAAAGGTTGTACAGAGTTATAAGGTTCTGGATAGAATGGGCTCCACTATCTCCAAATTACGAGCTGCCCTTATGTATGAACAGTATTCTTTCCTTTTGATTTTTTTGAGGCATTGGAACAGAAAATCCTACAGAAATCAGCTATAGGATAAAGAAAATCATTTATGATTTAAAAGGGGCGGGGGGGGGGGAAGAGCAAAAAAACTCTTTCCAAAGCAAAACCTATTCATTTTATTCCTCTCATTCATTCTTCTCTTGTTTGTATCTTTCCACCAATACAACCATTCTTTTTCCCTATGAATACAGTTACATTTCCTCTTGTCACTTCAAGTTTGAATTGTCCTCTGTGGTTCAATCACAATCTCAGTCAAAAATTGAAGCTCCACTAAGGTTTTACACTTTTTATGGTTCAAATAAAAAGAAATTTTTTTCTTTGTTATCTAAATAGAACAGCTAAACTAGAAAGTCATTGGAGATAAGTACTATGATTACATAAACCTGTAGCAAAATAAAACAAATAAAGGCAAAATATTATAAGAAATTTAAAGAACATCCATTAACTCAAAGTAATATTTTGGAATCAAAATGTTCATATTATACAATGTCTAATTGGTAGAATTTTGGCATTTTCAATACTCACTTAGCTGCATGGAATCCTTGTAAAACACCTGCCTACAGATACTCACTTGCTTAAAATACTTAAACTTCCTACAAAGCATTATGATTGCATCTGCTCCCACAGTATTCCTGTTAAAAGTTTTGACAGTTTGGAAATCACTTGTCAAATTACCTCACAGCAATTTGAGGTACGGAGGAACCATGAAAGCCTTTCTCTGAAGCATAACTTCATAAAAGAGTGGTGTTACAGCTGATAATCTGCTACCCGAGAAAAGATTTGCTCTTATTTGTTTTCTTCCAAAAGAAATGCTGAAGTTACAACTTCAACTTGTATTAAGTTTTTCTCTCAGAAAGATTTGGATTCTGCCTCAATGACTAAAATAACCTCTTGTATGTCTCTAGTGGAGTTTTTTCCCCTCCTTGGTGTAAAATTTGTTGTGCTGTGAACAGTCAGGGTGGTCAGTGGGAGGTGTGTGTCAGTTTTAATATTGAATAAATATGTTTCAAAGTTGAGAAGAATTTAAGGGAAAGGCACAGGTGTTGAATGCCTTTGAGTGCCATGGTGTGTCCTTAAGAAACAGTTAAATCCAGAATGATCCTAAGTGGTTTATTTCAGCACAAGACTACGTATAGATTAATATTCTGTATTGGGTTTATGTCACAAGGTTTTGGTATTGGGAGGACAGCAGGGATGGCTTCTGCGAGAAGACCCAAGAAGTTGTCCCCATGTCAGACAAAGCCAATTTCTGCAGGCTCCAAGACAGACTCACTGCTGGCCAAAGCTGAGCCTATCGGCAATGTTTGTAGTGCCTCTATGCTAATATATTTAAGAAGAGGTAAAAAACACTTCACAACAGCATCTGGGAGAAAGAAGTGACAATATGTGAAATATCTGCAGACACCAAGGTTAGTGAAAAAGGAAAGGGAGGAGATGCTCCAGGCACTGGAGCAGAGATTACCCTGCAGCCTGTGGTGAACACCGTGGTGATGCAGGTTATCTCCCTGCAGTCCATGGAGGTCCACAGTGGAGCAGATATCCATCCTGTAGCCCATGAAGGGTCCCACGTTGGAGCAGGCAGAAGTGCCCTGAAGGAAGCTGTGACCCCATGGAAAGCCCCCACAGGAGCAGGTTTTCTGGCAGAACCTGTAACCCCAGGGGGGACCCACATTGGAGAAGATCAGGAAGGACCGTATCCCATGGGAGGGACCCCACGCAGGAGGAATGGAAGAGCAAGAGGAGGAAGGAGGGGCAGAGACAAATTGTTATGAACTGGTCCAACCTCCATTCCCCATGTCCTTGTGCTGTTCGGAGGGGAGAAGGTAAGAGAAGTCAGGAGCGAAGTTGACCCTGGGAAGAAGGAACATTGAGGGAAAGGTTAGATTTGTTCTTCTTTCTCACTACCCTACTCTTTTTAGTTGATAATAAATTAAATGAATTTCCCTAAGTTGAGTCTGGTTCTCCTGTGATGGTAATTGGTAACTGATCTCCCTGTCGTCACCTTGACCCATGAACTTTTTCATCATATTTTCTCCCTCTGTCCTGTTGAGAAGGGGGAATGATAGAGTGGCTTGGTGGACACCCAGTGGCCAGCCAAGGTCAACCCACCACATATTCTTACATCAGGGAGTGTGCGGCAAAGACTTGCTTCCACCAGGGAAACTCCAAAGAGCTATTCAAGTCAGACAGGTTAAAAATGCAGTAGCTAGCTGAAGGTCATGCAATCCAAATGGTTGTTTACAAGATCGTTTTCTACATTGTGAATGGCACAAGTGAGGGTCTAGAAAAATGGATCATGAATAAATTTATCTTTCAAAAAGGAGTTAACAATTATGCAAACTGTAGATTTAATTTTAAATGTCAAACATATGCAGAAGTACATTTGAGATCTGAAGCACTGAAGGCAAAATCTTTCCAAATAACACAGGCAAGGCTGTGTTAAAATGTTCTTGGTTTTTGGAATTTATCCATGATATGTCATTTCCAAAGTGAGAGGAACAAAAAATAAAAAAGGAAAAAAACCAAGAGTTAATGGTGAAGAAAGCATCTTTAGTATTATGCTTATTACAACTTCTGAACTGTGAGATTCTTGTATCCATAAACATGTATTAGGATAAGTATTAGAATAAACTTTAATGCGTGGCTTAAATTTGTGTTTGCATGTGGAATCTGTTTTGAAGCTCCAGTAAGAATGAAATGTTTCATATTTTCATATCTTTAAACAAACTATATTAAGTCTAATTAATACCTTTGACAGAATTAATACATCTCTCTGGTTAATTTACAATGAATTTAACCACCGCATAGTTTTTTATAGCAATACCCTGAATTCAATCCTTGATGAAAAACAGTGGAAATGAGTATTTATAAAATTTATGGTTAATTTAAAGAAAGAATGACAAATAGGAGTGCAGGTTTCTTCTAGCAGGTCAAGGAGAGTTTCATTAGTTTCATTCATAGGTATTTGCAGTCTACCTGGCTGAAACCTGACACTGACGACAGCTGAGGATAAGCACACCACAAATAAAAGTCTTAACATATATATGCATTTCAGAACCTTTGTAAAATATGCAGTTTCATTATTTACATGTCCAGGGGATTAAGTACTGGAGTTTACGTCTTCCAGCAACACGGTGTCATTCTCTTTTGCCACAACTAAAGTAAATCAGAAGGAGCTGTGCTGAAGTTAGCTGGTGATACAATATCTGTGTATGTGAGGAAAGAATCAAATCTAGGATTAGATGCAAAGTATTTTGGTAGGCACAATAGCTTGGTCCTTTCACATACAAGCAATGCCCGTAACAATAATTCTGATGTGCCCCAAACTTTGTTACAAAGACTACAACTTCTTCTTAATAATAAAGAAAAAAAGATCAGTAAGCCAGATTTAAATCTCACATTTGGCTAAATGTTGATAAAAGTAATACATGAGGAACAACTTTTGAACAGAACATTGTGCTGGAATTTGTGGCTATGCATTGCCTTTTTGACACAGAAGCTGAGCAAGTTGCTATTAAAGCCTTTTACTACATTATGTTCTTATGTGTTCCAGGGAATGGGTATTCTGGGAAACTGCTGGTGATTGCACTTTATGATGCTTTGTCTACTGGAATAGCTAATAAATTAAGCCTGTTTCATAATGTCCACAAGCAAAAAAGCCTGTGGAGTTCCATTAGTATAAAACTAGAATAGCACAATAGTGAATTACATCTAAGGTTTCCTTTCCTTATTTCTTTTAACAGCTTGATAGATTGGCTTTGATTCTAACATATCTTCATGTGATTTATGTTTTGGAGAAAAAGATTACTGGGGTAATAAAGCCTACAACAACTGCTGGTTTCTCAATGAATTTATTCTTTTCAGTTGAAACAGCTTATTTATGATTACATAAATTGTATTTAATAATGGAGTGTGAAAAAAGAGGATTTTCTTTTCTACATTTGCTAACTCAAGCATTCAGCTGTCTTGCCACAAAAAGGGGAATATCTGGTGATTTGATTCTCATTCACTTTTCAAAACATGAAAAAAATGAAAATGTGAACTAAGAGAAGAACTAAAGAACTTGAAAAGCAGACAAAGGAGAAAACATGGAGAAATCTTAGTATTCAGATCAAAGTAGCAAACAGCAAACTGACTATCTTCCAGTTTCTTTCAGAGAAAACTCAAGCTTGACATACAGAAAAAACACAGTCATTCAACATTTTATTGCCTTGCCTTTCTCCTGCATAATCATATACTTATTCTAATTCCCTTTTAGACTATTTGCAGATTTTTCCAACACTTGCTTTTTTTTTTTTTCGGAAAGCCTCTTTATTTTCTGTTACCAATTTCTGAATTATTTTTCATATATCAACAGGGCTCAGAATTGGTGTACTTATAGTGCAAATTATGAGTACAATCATACTCTTCAATATCTGTAGTTTATCATTAAGTTTATTGCTTTTATAAGCTTGTCAGTCCTGAATATCTGGTGGGGAAGACAGAGCAAACTGTCTTAATATGGTCTTGCTAAAATCTGTGGGATCAAGTCAAATCCCATTCCCCAGCTTCTCTTTTTTCAGCTTCAGGCAGTTAACCCACAGAAAGCAGTAATGAACACTTCTTTTCCTAGCTATAGAAATTCACCCCTGAATCCATATGCCACTGTAAAAAGACACATCAGAGCTATATGGGGGATTCATATATATCAGAGGTTGCTGATATATTAATAGTGATATGCAACATTTCCCCTGAAACTCTTTTATTCCCCATTGCAGAGTGCAATGATCTGGGGAGTCTTGATGTGCAATATGTCTGTTTCATTTACTAAGTTAGGTTTAGATGCCACGTAACTACTCTATAGGGTGAAGAACCATCATATGCTCTTCTTTCACAAAGTAGGAACAAGATAACTATTACAGTTGGGTTGTTGGTTTTTTGTTTGGTTGGTTTTTTTTGATTTCCTCTACCTCTGAGTTTTTCTTGTGGATATTCAGGTTTTGGTCTCAGACTTCTCTTTTGGTATGTTTCTGAGACAGGAAGAATTCTTGCCAGTGACACAGATGCCTCCTGTAGCACTGTGATAGGCAGCACACACTACAGTGATGTTAACAGGAAACGATAACAGCCCTCATCTCTGTAAGAAACCTGCACCTGGAGCCTTTGAAAATGCCAGCTAATGACAAAGTAATTTTGACCCATGATGTTCTCAGTTCCTCCAAGTCTTCTCCTGCGGCATATTGTGAAATGTATTGTGCCCTACAAGCAGTGGAACATGGACTTTAAGCCATCCAGAATTAATCAGCCATTACACAGATGCTCATTTTTGCAAGTTATGGACTTGTTGACTGAGGATGCCTCTTGTAGTCATTTGTTCCTATATGTAGGATGAATCCTTTAAATGTAAGAGTCATTTCTTGTTGTAATGAGCTGTGCATTCTGATTTTCCTCTTATGTTGGAATACAGGATACAGTATTAGAAGACAAGATTGTACTCACGTATGTTTATCCAAAGATCTGTGTTCTTTTTTCCTGGATAAATTCCTAGTTATGTTATACACAAAGGAAAAGCAATACATTGTTCTGCATTTGTGATATATTATTCCAGAAGCCAATTTTTTTTTTTTGGGGGGGGATGCATCTACAACTGAACTTTCGCTGGCCGTGTTATGGTGATTTTATCTGAGGGTACATGCAACATTTTAGTTGTTGATCAGGAGGGATATGAAACTACACATTGTACTTTTGCCTTAGCAATCTATCCCTTAGTTCTTTCTCAGTGGCACTGAATATCACACTACCTTTGAGCAAGTCAATTTCAGCGTTTCAAAAGTTCTTTCAGTCTTATTTTTTATCTTTTTGCTGCACTGCCACTATATACTTGGTCTGCTTTTTTCTCCTAATAATGAGGCCAGAACAGTAATTCAAGTACAAAACTTGTTGTAAGATTATTTTGAAAGCTTGTCTAAGACGTCATCCAAAGTGGAAAGCAATTTGAGCTGATTCCCCTAATAAGGTGCTAGAACATTCAAAGTTTCTTCTCACTCTGTTTTCAACAGGGAGGACTGTGTTCAGTCACCATCTCTTTTAATCAGATGCTTTTATACATTTAGATGCTATATCACTTTCCACAAGATGAGGGGAGATAATATTGATTGATAATCCCTCCACATTTTTATTGTGTAAAAATACCCCCAAAATTTTGGTCTTGTGTTCATGTATTTACTGTACCTCTAATAGAACATTTGCTGCCCAGTAAATGGTAGCCACTTTCAACATAATGTTGTGCTATTTTTTGCTGCAACTTGTTTAACACTTGATCTCAGACTGAAGTGTCAATAAAAGCTTTCTTTATTAGATAGACAGCATAGTCTTGTACAATCATTCTGTTTGAATCCTATCAGATGTCTTTCTACATACAAAATTCTAAAGAATTGATATAATAATGAAAACTATAAATGTAAACATATGCTTTTTTTGTTAATCTTGAAATTATTTCACATCTAATTAATCAAAAAGCAAATAATTTTATAATTAATTTCATATCTTATAATTAGAAAATTTATTTGAAAAAAAATTGCATATTATTTCTGTAAAATATTTGTGTTTAAAACCCTCTAACTTTACAGTGATTTAGTGACCAAATGGGGTCACTTACCAAATGAAAAGAATAAAAGAAAATTTTTAAGGGGAAAGGGAGGTTGTGAACTTTTGCCATAATAGATGTGGATTAAGTGTCTTTAATATAAAAGCAAATATGAGCCTAAGATAGAGTTTTGAGAGATAAAAACATAAATATGTTTACATATTTACCTCTCAAAATTGTTTCTCTCTCTGTATATGGCTTAGTGTATAGAATTATGTAAAGAAACAGGATAAAGGCAATTTAAAATACACCCTTGGGAAAAAGGCATTTTCTTAATAACAACATTGGGAATACTGAACTATGGAATACACTAGTTATACATATGTATATACTTAATTTTCATTATAAAAATGGAGATATATTTATACTTGTATCTCTATTAACCTAGGAAAAAAAATCATCAAGAAATAGTGGAGATGCAAGTTAGTAGTGAAAAGAATAGGCATTAAGTAGGAAGGTAGGTAGGCACATAAGTATGTAGATATTGAGAGAGTAAATCATCTGTTTATCCCAAGAAAAGATGAACTACGTCTCGACAGACATCTGAACTATTTTTACAAAGCATCCCTGTGCTGTAGAATCCATAACCTTATGGGCAAATCAAGTCTAGTATTAATAAATAATTTTAAGAAAGACTCAGAATAAGCTAATCTGGGTGAAAAAAAAAGTTTAAAAGAAACCTACCAGTAAACTTTTGGAAAGTTTGAAAACAAATTTAATTTTTCTGAAGACTTTTCTCTCCATATCAGAATGTATTTTGCTAGGCTCCACATGTATTGCCCATGAATGTAAATTGTGCAGTTAACATGCTCCATACAGGATCTCTCCACTTTTCTAGTCTTACCTTGGTCTGAGTTAGGTTTAGTTTACTTCAGCTGTGATAACACCTGTCTGGGGGTCAAAACCAGCTTTAGCTCAAGTTCTGTGAGTACTATGGTAAAGGTAAAATATATGGTAAAGGTCTAACAAACCTTGATAGTCATTGCAGAATAAAAAATAGCCCATTATGTTACTTAAAGCTACCTAGGAAGAAATAAAAAGAAAGCAAATTGTGCAAAGGAAACAAAAAATAACCCTAAGTGGACCAAAAGGCTGAAGAGGGATGAATCTCCACCACCAGTATTGAACCCCTGGAAAATAATATTTTATAATGTCTGAAGGTATTTATGGCATAAAGGAACATCAGATATTACACAGGAATATCACAATGTTGAATTGTCCCTTCCTGACTGGAAAGGATAGCAAGGAGGAAAAATGGACATTATTGATAATGGGACAGAAAAGAAAGAAAAAAACAACCCATGATTCAGCTTTGAAGAAAGACCTTATATTCATGGCGAAGATACATCTAGTTAGACAGGAAAGTATCGCACCATTTTACAAGACATTGGTAAAGCCACTCTGGAATACTGTGTACAGTTCTGGAAAAACATTATCAAGAAAGATGAATTCAAATCAAGGAAATGCAAAGTCAGGTTTTTTTAAGAGTATTAGAGATAATAATCTTCTATATATTTTATATATATATTATAATAACAGATAAATAATCTATTCCAGGTCATTAAAAAAAGAAGATAATATAAGTTCTTGACTCAATTACATTTGCAAAACAAAGACTAGGAAAGAATATGGTTGTTCTCTTTAAATATGAAGCGAAACAAGAGAAGAAAACAAATATTTAAACTAAAGGACTAAAGCTGGGATAAGAAAAAAATTCATAGAAAGTGGGCAGAAGCATTTATGACTGAAATTAAAACAAATTTTCTACTATTAGATCAGTGAAGTCTTCTAACAGAGGTTTTCTAAACATAGCAATCCATGAGATCTCTTCTTTTATTTCCCATGTGTGTTTATCTCTCTCCTGTTGGTGTGGGTTTTTTCCTTTTTTTTCCTTTTTTTTCTTCTTTTTTCCCCCCCCTGTGTATTTTATCAAAGATAAAAAGTAACTGAGGATTTGGGGTTTTATGACAAAAATGTTTTTGATAACAGATATGAAACTGGACTATTGCCATTTAAAACAAATGGAAAACAGATCTAAAGATATCCAAAAGGCTAGAAATACTGAAGAAGCAACCCCCCAAATATCTCAATTAATACCAAATCCTCAATAGTAGTTTAATAATTTCTTTGTAATATATTCACTGTAGATGTAGTGCACCATAAAAAAAAAAAATAAAACCCCAAAGTTTCCTCTTCTTATCACTGCCCTTATTTATTAAGCTTTTAATTTTGATTTTGTTTAACTTTTCATTGGTTTTAATATTTTCATATGTATTTTGCACAATGCTTCATGCATATCTAGATAAAAAATGAACTTTCTGGAAGAAGCTGTGATTTGCATTTATCTTAGATAGTGATGGGTTAAGATATCTGTCACTCCTCAGTATCCTGACTACCTCAAGAAACAAAGCAAGGAAATTTAAAAGCACTTGGAAGTACCCACCTCTTCCTCGCTTTCAGCTGTTTAATAGAACAACAAAGTGTCTGTGTGGGTGAATTGTTCTCTCAGTTCCCTGCTTTCATGAATCCAGATTTTCAACGTCATCCTCTCAATATGTCAAGGCTAAAAGGTAGAACAAAACCCTATGGCTAAGAAGCATAAAAGAAGATAGTAATTTATGACCCTAAAATGATGCAACTTGAATTTCTTTAGCAGACACCGTTTTCTCTAACCCAGGATCATGATTCAGAGAGCCTGATCTCTCTCAGCCTCGCATCTCTAAATAAGTCTGCAGAGATAAAGTCCTTAAAAATAATAGCTCTTCACCTTGAGCCTGAGGTGAAATGATGACTGAATTGGAGCTCTGGAAGGTCCAAGAATGAAGCTTAGTTACTATCTAGTACTCACCTGGGTTATTGTTTTGTCATTAAAATTGTGTTGATACACTATTAGGAAAGGGTGTTAACAGTTTACAAAGCAGTAAAGACTAAACTATGAACCACCATTTAAAGTCTGTATTGAAAAAGAACTGAGAATATGTGTTTGTAAAATATAACAGTGAGAAAATCTTTTGATGAGGAGGATTTCCTCATCAAATCATGTTTGATGAGGAAATGAGGAGGAAGAAAGACAACACCTGCTAAAATAAGCAGAAGTAGGTGTGGTTCACTTGTATATGTCAGCATGAGCAACGAAGCTTTGTCTTATCTTCCAAGCAGTCATTAACGGGGTACTCAAACAGTTAAATTACCTCACTTTTGCATTTGGCTACGCTACCAAATATTCAGCTGAAGTCTGCAATGATCTAGTACAGGCCAGCCAGCAACAATGGCAGGCAGGATTGCAACAATGGCTCATGTGTGTGAGGACCTGGTTTGCAGACCTTCAGAGCAGAAGTGTTCTCAGAAGTGTTAACTACGTCTGTCATTCCAATAGTACATTGATTCTAAAGGAAAATGATAACAAATTATTTGTCAACATTTATTAACTGGTGTATGGCTTAACATTTGATCCAGAACATCAAACCCCTGTGTTTTGAGGTGGAGGTCTTGAGGAATTCTTGTTCTGATGTCCATTGCAGTGAAGAATACAATGAAGAATGAAAAATTCGATTCCACATTAGAAGACTTGAATAAAATTGTTCTGCTTCCATCAAAAATAGAAAGAAATACAGAAACTTATCCTCTCCATAGGTCAAAATGCATCTACAGTTTTTCAGGACGGAGGACTTGTATCTTCCTAATGACTTCCTAAAGCATAAAATGTTTTAGAGAGATACCTACTTTTTTAATATCTTAAAAGCTCAATAAGGGAAAAATGGAGTTACAGGGAGGAAACATTTTAGAAGGGAGAGTGTTGCAAATTTGTTTCTGCAGCAGCTGCAGCACAATGCAGCATTAAGGCATTTCCCAGCACTTGGGCTTTCATTCTACAGTAATAGATAGCTGCAGTTTACGGACATGTAATATATGGATTTTTGTAGGCTAGATTTAGAGAGCATCATTTATGTTAAACCAAAGATGCAGGTACTGATACTATCTAACAAAGAAAAATATTCCACATCTAATAACATACATTTTAATCTATTATATAAACATATTTCAGGCAGCACCAGTTGACATCATGAAACTCCATTCATGTACTTGTCATTGCAGTTTCCATAGAAACTAGTATTGCAAAAGAAAATGGAGAAAGGGGATTCAGAAACATAGGGGAAAAAATGGAAAAAAATAATTAGAAAAATACCTTATTAAAATCAACAAGTTGTAATTTACCAACATTAGAGACTCAACCCAGTGAACAATCTGTGTGTAGAAATCCTGTCAAAGTTAACAGCAGTTGCGACAGACACAGCTGCATCAACTGCTTTGTTGTGAGCGGCATTAGATTATTTACGGTACTCTAGTCAATTCAAACATTGCATTAGTACAGTGTCTTAACAGAGAGTTTTGTTTGTTTGTTTGTTTGTTTCTTTTCCTTGGTAAGGAAGGAGAGAGATTACATGCTAGGGCACAGAAAATATCTTTGAGTTATATACAGTCAGTGTCTCTCAAGTTTCTGCTTCCTTTCTGTGAATTAACTTCATCTGAAAATATCATCCTGATTTGTCTTCTCATTTAATCTTCTGCATACTTTATCCCTATAATACACTTCATTTAAAACACATCCTTGTTGCTTCACTTCATTTGTTTGGCATAACAGAAATAAAAGTTCTATTTAGTACGTGTTACAATGATGAAATAGCTCCTGGCTTTAAAATAAAACCAGAGGTATTTATTATGTAATGGTAGCTCTTTGCACTAAAAATGTCATTGGTTTATTTATTAGAATCTGATATTATCAGCCCTATATTACTTACAACTTGAAAATACTTCCAAAGTGTATTACCAGAGCCTCAACCAGTTATGATCTGAAATGTGTATTAGAATAATACAGAATTTTTAGGAGGGAAGATTCTATTTTCTAATGATTTCACTACACATGTTTAAATTCTGTACATATTACATCTACAGTACACCAGAGAATTTCATTTGTCTCTGATCTGTAATAATAATATCTTAATTCTAAAATTGTGAAAAGAAACACAAAATACTTCAAAAAAATCAAGTTGTCCACTTGCCACTTCTTAGTAACATAAGACCTGATATACAAGAATCTCACTGCAAATTTTAATTCTTGCTTTTACCTTGGGAATGGAACATGGGTTTTGGTTTTCAGATGGAAAAAAGCTGTGTTTAAGTCCTGGCTGATTTATTCAAAGATGTGCAGCGTTTTAACTACACAAAAAGCCCTGAATGCAAGTCATGATGGCATCAGACCATAGTGTTCCTCACCTTTCGCATAACTTTAAATTGTAGCCAAGTAATATGGACCAAACTCAGTTATTTTTATAATCAATGGAATTACCTTGTGGGAGCTGATTTGGAGTAATTCCCCCCCACACCCACACCCCCTGATCTTTTTAAAGACAGATGCTGATCTATAGTGTAATATGGAATAAGATTATATTGCAGTTGTACTATGCAGGGGTGTAAGAGACAGCCTGTACATTCCCTGACGAGGGGCAAACACCCTCCAAGCCTTCAATGGAATGCCTCAAACACTCGCAAGGAAATAAATAATGCAGTCCTGGTGCTCAAAGAACCAATAAGGCTAACAGGCACCTGAAAGGCAGTGGCAGGACTGTCTTGTGAAGACAAGATAGTTTTGCCACTCGTGGTGAGCTTGCTAGTTCTCTGTTCTTGAGGCCTTTGTGTCCGGTAAGTGACCTTTGCTTCATTATCTGCGAAATGCATATGAAAGCGCACATCCCTGCATATGCTAATGAAGATTATAGAGATCATGCTAAACCTATATGACTATGGCACTCATCTCTCCACTGAAATCATGATACATGTCACCTGAGAGAAGGGAGAAACCTGAGATGACAGTGACCTTGGCAAGGGGGGTGGACCATGCAAATTCAGCAAACATGAAAGGGGAAAGTAAGTGCCCCTGGGGGGAACAAAGAAAAAAAAAGGAGATGACCATGCCTAGGAAGATTTTTCCCAAGAAAGAAGACCGTACCTGGGAAGATTTTTCTGCAGAAAGATTATGCCTGGGAAGATTCCCTGAAAAAGACACTGGCACCAGGACCGGTGATCTCTTTGTCTTTTTCTCTATCTTTTCCTTTCTCTATCCCTCAGTTTCTCTTTTCTCTTAGAGTTGTTAAGTAATGACCTTAAGTACCACTTACCATAAGTTGTTGCATAATTAACATGCTAAGTAATGACCTAAAGTACGGCTTGCCCTAAGTTGTTTTATACCTGTTGTTAAGTAACACGAGGAATACCTCACCCCTTTCCATAATTTATTATATGCCTAACCAATTATCTCAGACTTGTTAAGACCTATACTAATAATTTTGGGAAACTAGTAAATGTTTGTATATGGACCTTGAGATTTATCTCACCTTAGTCCACGCTGTTGGGGATTTATGAATCTGAAGTCACTTACCTCCCTCTTTCCTGAGAGCAGGACATGACAAAGGGTCATTGCAGAACAAAGAAAACATATAAGACCACACATGTAAATTATCTCTGCACGTATGATGGTCAGCCAGACAGATGTTATAACAGAGAAACACTTGAATGCACCAATATTTTCAATAAAGCCCATATCATACAGTCTGAATGTAAATAACTTGCAATTTATTCTAATAACTATAGAAAGAATATTCATGAGCTGTTTGGTTCGGGGATTTTTGGGGGTTTTTTGCCTTTTTTTTCACTGTGCTCCAGTGCATGATGATGCATCAATCTTTACTTTCCTTTTGATTAACGCAGTTCACAGATAACAAATTTCCCACCTTTTTTTTAACTGTTTGTAATATTTTTCATTGGAACTGTCTTTACAACTTACAGCCTGATAAAAATAATATCAATTGGGCAAAATCAGTTTTTTTATTTTACAATAGTAGCATATAAAATTACTATATCACATTTCAACCCACCAAAGCTGATGAAATAGCAGATGTGTGGAAAGAAAAGAAAGGAAATATTTAACATGAAATTCTCACCTAGATAAGTATTCTATATGTGTATATTTTTACTACCCTTTTTATAGTCCTTTTTATTAGCCTTTTTACTATCTTTTAATACATTATCACTATAGTCTGTATAATTAGGTTCTAGTCCACATTCCAAGGTGCACTACATAGGAAAAATTCTGTTTATGAAAATATCTCCTTTCAGTAGGAAAGAACTGCTGAGTTGTCACCACAGTAGTATTCTGTGTAGATTCATTATATATATATATACACACACACACACATATATATAAAACAATCTATAAATCCAAAATTCATGTCCAAGAAATAATATTGAGTAAGTCATTATGCAATCATTTCAGGTTAACTTTATTTAAAAAACCCAACAAACTACTATATAAATCATAGGTTTTCAATTATTTTCTCTCTTTTGTTATCTCTACCCCTTTAATTATACTTGGAGTACATACAGTATTTAAATGAAGAATGCAAAATCAGAAACTTGAGCTGGAGGCAGTGAGAAACCATGAGTTTTCTGAAAATGGTCCTAACCTTCCAGAAACGCCTAGAAAGTGGTGTTTGGGAAAACTTTTTCAAAGGGTGAAAATGCCTTTCAAAAACAGAGTTGGCCAAATGGTGAAAATATATGCAAGGAGCTTTTACTGTAAGTATTTGATTATAGCACTATTGTTACTGAGCTGATGGCTGCTTTTGGTCTCACATGCCTAACCCACATCTAATATCAAATACTGATGAATTATATGATGTTTAGTATTACAACTCCAAAGCTCTCAGATGTTTCTACTTTATTTTATTTTTCTAGATTGCACTGAAAATCACTAATTTCTTCTGGAATCTAATTTAGGATTTTGATGAAAGAATCATTGAAGTGTGGGAAGATTTCATTATTATGACATCCAATATGAAAAATTCAATTTCCTGTTTGAAGTGAATTTATGTTTAGAACTTCATAAGAAAGGGTCATAGAACCACAGGATAATTCAGGTTGGAAGAAACCTCAAGAAGTCTCTAGTCCAACATCCTACTCAAAGCAGGGTCAACTCTGAGATCAGACTAGGTTTGCTCAGGGTTTTATCCAATCAGGTCTTAAAAGCTTTCAGGGATGGAGACTACACAATCTCTCTGGGCAACCTGTTCCAAACAAATTAAAAAAACTTAAAAGGTGAAAACTGAAATAGGGGAAAATTTCAAGCTAATGGAAGTAAAATTTTTGATACCTTCATGTGATTGGAAACCTTTGGGGATAATTGACTTGCAAATATTTCTAGACTGGCTTTTTTTTGTTTCTTTATTTGGGTTTTTGTTTGTTTATTTGTGTTATTACTGGTGTTATTATTATTATTGTTGTTGTTGTTGTTGTTACCTGTTATACACAGGTATAGCAATATTCTTTGGAGACAGAAACTTTGGCTCCCTGCCATCAGCATAGACCACATTTTTTATCCAAAGGATCATCCACCTATTGGATGTAATGGAGAAACTTGGGAACTAGATTTACTCAAAGCTTTGGTACTGCCAAGTCCTAATTTTCTTGTTTGCTGGTTTAATTTACATTCTTAATGTTATTTAACTGTGTCTTTTAGTGGAGGAATGTTCAAACAAAACTAATTAAATTAAAAATGCAAGATAAAAGTGTATCTTGAATATATTCAGTATACTTAGAGTTTCAGTCAATGTAATCCAGGAGATATGACTTCTTCTTGAAGTCTTCCAGAACATGTATTTGCCCTGCACTAGTTTGAAAATGCTAGTGAGTGAAAGAAATCTGTATTTATAAAAGTATTGTGGCTCCTATTTTATCTGCACTTATTTCTGTTTATTTTTGCTAATTTCTCATGAAAAAAATACAGCCAAAAGTCTTATAATCTACCTTATGGGGTTACATTTTCATTCAGCTCTCTCAAACATATTTAAATCTTCTTTTAAAGCTTACACCATAAGCGCACCAGTTAGGTTGAACCTTATTATTCTATGAAGATACTGTAATTTTTAACCTCATTCCCAAATTTCACATTGAAAAGAAAGATATATAGAGCAATACTACAGAATGAGCCACTACTTCTTTTCTTTTCTGAAAGTACTACTTTTTACAGGTATTAAAGCTGTAAGATAATCATCACATAGGTTAATAAATTTATGTACATTCATTCTTTCTGTCCCAGGAAGCAGTTAACACAGGTGCCACTGATCAGTAATGAGCTATTTTTTAGACTTCTATACAGTATTATATTTGTGTAAGGTCTCAACCTCAGACACATGCATTATAGATCCATAGTTCTGCCTTTCATTTTGACATCAAGAGATGCTGTAATCATACATTTTCTATCTTCTCCTAATTAATTAATGAATGTGAGGAAATAAATTTCTGTGTTGTATGTGTGAGAAGAAAGTTCCAGGGGAGAAAAACAGATTGGATGCCCTGTAGAAATATATATACAGCTAATTGTTTAAATATTATCTGCCTTAAACAATTGATTGAAGAAACTAATATACTTTTTTTTTCACACAACATAGCGATAATGTTGGTTCCAATTTCACAGGTAAAAACCATCTTCATTGTCTTAGTCCAATTTATTAATCAATGTAGTTTATAAGTAAATTATCAAACACTTTCAGAATGAACTTTAATGCTTTTCAGAAAAAAATATTAATTTATAATAAGATTTTAGGAGGAGTTTTCATATCAAAGACTTACAATATTTTTAATTTAATGCTATTCATATAGTCTATAAGTGCAGCTGTGTCACTGGTTGAGAAAGGGACATTTAGACACGTTTAATGGAGATAACTGTATTAAAGTAGTGGAGAAATATGGCTTTGATGACACTTTCATTAATTGAAGGTTGCTGTAACAACTGAAGGTTTGCATTGAAAGCCCCTCAATTACAAAAGAAATCAGTTGTCCTCCATCACCCTTATACTCATTTTTTAACACCTGCATGTGCACAGCCTGTTTAAGTAGGATGAATTTATACTGAGAAACTATGAGAGTGAAAAGGACGCGACATAAATGAAAGTAATGGCACTGCTAAGAAGCATCTGTATGCCTTTCAAACGGCCAGTGTACTACTATGTACAGAAAACTGTAATTTCAGTACCAAATAGACTTGCATAAAGATCCATCAATATGGCTCTGCCTGCAGTATATGTGCAGGCAAAAACAATATGAAGGACAAAATCTAGTTATTGATGCTGTGCCGCTTGTGCAGGTGATTTTATCTTTTGGTTCCAGTTTTGTTTGTCCTATAATTATTAGAATTAATAGTGCTTGTTTTGAAGCAATGAATGTTATGCTGAATATATATAGTAGAACATTAACTTCATAAAAAGTTCTGTGAAAGATTACTAATTTTCAAGAAAGAATGTATATCAGAAGGGATTTTTTTTGAAAAGTTTAGTGAGTATAACATCTTGCTTAAAATAAAATAGCATAATTTAAACAGAAACTTTATTAAATAACTGAATTCAATGAGAATCACTTGCAGAGCAGAATGATGTTTGTGATGATCAGTAGCTGAAATATTAAGAAAGCTGTTGTGTAAGAACGAAAATAAAGATCAAAACAACAGATTGGTGGTGATGGGTATGCTAGATGAATGTGCCATGAGAAGGGAACATGTTTATCATTTGCAGTGCCTTATTTGCTCATTATACTTATCAAATATAATTTACCTATAGAATAATGGATATGTTGTTCACAATCATGTCCAAGTTCGTCTGTTTAGGAACTTAAATACCTTGAAGAACTAAAAACCAAATGCCATAATATATATGAATAAAGAAATAGATGAATTCATCCATGTGCATCCATATGCTTATATGTGTACACACACATTTTACTAGAAAAGGACCTGTAGCACTCGTATAAATACACAGACCCAGGATCCTCTATTGCTGCAAAGTTTAAACATATAATACAGGTGGTTTTGTTGAACAATAAAAGCTTGTTGAACTTTTTTTTTTTCACAATAATGCATCCAGAATTTGTTTCTCCATATTTGTGAAGAAAAAAATATTTGTAAAGTAGCATAGAGGGAAACAGAAATGATTCCCAGTACTCACGTGTAAATGGAATCATTGTTTAGACAACAACTTCAAAACCACAGTTTATCCAAAACACAATTTTATGCTTTTTTGCATGTTTTGATTCCAATGTTGAAATGGTAGGGGAAAGCTATGAGTTCATGTGCAAACAGTCCTAGGCAGGTGATCCAAGTTCAAGGAGAAAAGGCTTAGTCATTTGATCATTTATTCAATCAGCTAACTGGAAAATCCCCCAAAAAATCTCACTCAGAAACAGAACAGAATGACAGTTAATAAGAATTTAACAGGAACATAGAACTCCAACTCCATTTCATACATCAACAAATGGATCAAGCTGTCTAAATGCTCCTCGGTTGTTATTTTTCAGTTTCTGTACCCAATATTTCTCTGTTTCCCCTTATCATCTCATGAGAGGGCTGCTTGAGCCACTGGCTTTTACTCTGCACTATCTCTAGACAAGACATCAGTTATTCAGGGACCCAAGAGTATGAAAACTTTCCCACTCATAAAACTTGCCACTGCTGTTTCAAAATGTCAATGGGAAACTGCCCAGATTTGATACGATGTACTATTCGGTCTTGAAAAATCAGGATTTGCCATCCTTTGGGGTATAATCTTCGAAATACCTGGAGTTTACAGCTGCTTTATACAAAATGCCTGTTGGGATTTGTTTGCTTCTTTCCATCTACTTGACTGCCCTCATTCTCCATTTTCTAAACCCGTTTTTTTTTTCCCCCATTGTTTAACCTTTTAAGAAAATATATAACTTTTTTCTAACATTTTACTTTATCGGGTTTTATTACCTACATCTTTTTTTTTTTCATTCCATTCTCTGATCTCCCTTGTCTGAAAGATTTTCTAACTCTTATGAGGCTCTATCCTCATGCTTTCTCAGTCCCATTCAGAGGAAATTTTGACCCCCTCTGATATTACATTAATTCCAAGGATAACAATTTATACTTGAATTTCCTCCACTTCATTTATACTTTACCATTGTCACAGGTTCTTGACCCCCAAATATCTGGCAGAGTCCTCAAATCTGTAGAAACTACCTCTAATCAGAAATCTCCAAGAAAACCAGCTACTGAACAGTTTTAAACAAAGCAGATTGTATTTTTAGAATTCACAGCTTGCTCACTGGAATAGAAAAGTCAAAGAACAAAATGGTACGTGTAAATAATTTGCAGCATTTCTAGTCATATTTTATAAATGACATACTTTTAATGGCTTGAGTTATTTAACATTTATGGGAATTTTAGAAAGCTTGCTTAGAAAACAATTCAGTGTCTTTAATCAAGACAGAAGTGCACACAGACATTTGCTCATTAAATCAAATTTCTGTCATAAAGAAGTTACAGAACAAAGTGCCATGAAACTTTGCTTTTCTTTTATAAAAGTTAAAACATACTCATTTGTATACTCAATTACTGTGATAACCACCATGAATAAACATTTCATCTTTTTATATATACACATAATGTACATGCCTACATGGTCACATTCACCTATTGAATAATAGGTATATATGAAAAAAAACAACCAAACATAAGAAGTCACGTTATTTAAAGGGTCACAAGTTTTATATGTATAAGTGGGAAATTTTCACTTTTAAATCTAAGTTATTGTAAAAGTTCATAAATTGTAAAAAAGGTGAGGTGCTGATGATGTTTCTGGCACTACTTTGGTCTGATGGCCTCATACTCAAGACTGCACAAAGAATCTAATTAATTATAACCATAAAGAGTGTCAAGATGGGAAGAGGCAGGCCTCACTGCTGGTATTACTTAGATATGTGTCCTTGTAATAACCAACTCCTTTCACCAGAATAGAATCTGAGTGTTACAGTGATTATATAAGACTAACATATGGTTCATACAGTATAGCTTTGCAGTTGTATGAGTTCAGTGTCCTCTTATACAAAAGTAGATGTTTAATCTAGAAACTAATAACTTGGAGTTTTGGCTTAAGGAATGTTTGAGTCATCATTTCTGTAGCTTCTATATTATAAAGAGAAATATGTTACATTTTTATATATATAGTGACAATAGAGTTTGTTGTCTGATTAGACCTAGGTAAAGTCAAATAAATCCAATGGAAAGATCCCTTTTGATAAATTATAAATTAATTCAAAATTAATTATGCTTGATGCCCAATTTTAGACACTTCATTGAGGTGTCTTCGTTGGAAAGCAAATCTCCATAGATCCTACAGAAGGAGAGGTACAGGCTAATGCAGAGGGAAAGCATAACTGTTTAAATTTTCATGTAGGTTTTTTTCCAGATAGATATTTCTAACTGGAAACAATTTTTGATTGATATTCTTAAACTATTCTACCACTGCTCTCTCTATATTTTCCAAAGTGACTTCCATTTATCATAGTAGGCTGTAGTCATCTGTTCATGTATTTGCTAGCCAAGGCTCTGTGACATATAGTAATACTCTTATATTATTGCTTTACTGGTGTAGCTTGTGGATGACTAGTGCACAGTTTCATGATAAATTGTTTTCTTAAGAGATTCACAGATCAGATAAAAGAGATCTGATAAAGCAATGGTACTACAATTCAGGTTTATAGCATAAGTTTTCAATAGAAAAGTTAGGACAACGTATCCCAGAATATTCAATCTCTACTTACTATTATGAGATCTTCCTTATGAAAGGTACTGGCTTTAGCCACTTTATTGAAAAGATCATATTTTGTGTTATTCCTAAAACATGATGAACACTGGTCTGGTGTCATCCTGAAGTGTGGAAATGCTTATTGATAAAAAGCCTGCAGGCCAGATAGCAGGTGTTGCCTCAAAAAAGAGGGGCAGTTGTTTAACTGGAATCCTTGTCTTCTTCCTCTTTAAATTTATTAATTTTCCTGTATCTTCAGTTTAGTCCAAGCCTAACTGGACAATTAGCAGGTGACTGTTTCTTTTGACTCATTTTAAAATTTCCTTATAGTCAGGAAAAATGACTCCTTAAGGTATACCACCTGATTACTGAACATTTCTACTCCTCCTGAGACTTTGAACTATATCTACCTATATTCCTGAGTAAAACACATTTTTGCTATGTATTGCAGTCCAGCTTGTGACACGAATCCTAGAAGTATTAAAGTACTATGTGTCAATTTAATAAAGAAAAGCTTAAACTGAATAACTATTACTCCTCAAAATTTATTATTTTAAAAGTAAAACGTTAGCTTAGTTTCAATACTGTTTTTTGCATTCCTAGAAATCTGAAGTAAAATCTATTTTCCAAACACTTTTTTTTGATTGCTTCCTATTAAATGTGGAGATTGTTTGTACTTTGTCTATGACTGAAAAGTAATTCTGAAGAATGCTTAGAAAATTGATATAAACAGACATGCCATATTTTGCCTCAGTTAGTGACACAGACTATGTTTCTATCTCCACAGTTTTCAAAAAGCACATTTTTTCCCCTTTCTAAATCTAACTATCCCATTACGCTTAGTTAAACTGTGTACTGGAACTTCCTGGAGAACTATAGATGTTACTTTCTTTCCCAAATGTGAAGTACAGAAAAATCAGGAACAACAGTTATAATAAAATTCACTGTGAAATTTTATAAGTAAATTTGTTCTCCTTATACCTGACAATAGCATTAGGAAGAACAAGTGTAGCAAGCAGAGATCAGAAAAGACAGAGAAAAATGTGAGATCACAATTTCTTTTGAAGAGTAATGGTAAGGCTACATCCTGATTTCAAAGAAGGGGCATTAGTTAGGAATTCACTACAAGAAGGGAGGGGAATAATGAAAGCAAAAATCTTATCTATCTAAAATAATTTTGGTGGGCAGAACCTAGCAGCTCTATTAAAAATTAAAAAAAAAAAAAAGGCACCATCTAAAACCAAACAACTCAAAATCTTAAAAATCTTATACAGAAGTTATTCTTTATAAAGAACTAACAGCAATCACTTTCCAAGAAAGAAACCCAAAGAAACATAAAGACACTCAGGGGTAAAAAAAAAAAAATAAAAATTCTGTATTTCTCCCACAATTACATAAAAGTAGAGGTGTAAAATTTTTTTTGCAAAAATGTATTTGTAGAAAGAGATTTCAGACAGGGAAAAATAGATTTGTAAAAAGAATCTTTTCTTTAACCAAGATCATTCCACCACTTTCACATTGGCTATTAAAAGTGAATGAAATATCCCAGGATTACATCTACTTAAAAATAATTTATTTTAAAAAAATAAAAATAGGAGTTACATTTTCCCATTGCAATGAGAATAACTATCAAGGTGTTGTGTGAGCCTGGGGGCCAGGCACTCTGAGTGGCCACCGCTCCCTAAACTGGGCACTTGTTGCTTGTCAGGGCAGGGCCTGGCAGCCAGGACTTGTCCCATCACCTCAGCCAGCAGCAAGGCAGCCAGGGGGCGCCGGGGAAAGCCCCAGCCCTGTGCATCAGGCACATTATTGTCGATGGGGATAGGCCCACAGGTTGGGACCAGCTCGGCCAGGCCCATGGTTAGGCAGGACTAGAACCAGCCTCCTCAGGATGCAGACAGTAACCACCCCCAAAATAAATAAGAAAAATTACACTAAGGGCTCAAGTAGGCACTTATTTAAAGGGTATGAATAGCTAAAAGAGTAATCGCAGCCTTAATCCATTAAAACAAATTTAAAAATCCATTAAACAAATTAAAACATTTCTAGGTGGCCTTAGAATTCCAACTTTTACTTTACACAGAGTTTATTTTTCTCCAAAATCCTGATAATCTTTCTTTGCTATTCAAAGCCATGTAACGTGGGCAAATACCAGTAGATTTGATAGAATGATAGAATCACAGAATCATAAAGTGGTTTGGTTTGGATTGGATTGGAAGAGGCCTTAAAGATCATCGAACCTCTTCCAGTAGATCGTGTTGCTCAAAGCCCCATCCAGCCTGACCTTGAATGCTTCCAATGATGGGACACCCACGACTTCTCTGGGAAACCTGTTCCTGTGTCTCACCAGCCTCATGGTAAAGAATTTATTCCTTACATCTAATATAAATCTACCTCTTTTAGTTTAAAACCATTACCCCTTGTCCTGTCACTACAGGCCCTGGTAAAAAGTCTTTCTCCCCCTTTGTTATAAGTTCCCTTTATACATTGAAAGGCTACAATAACATGTCCCTGGAGCCTTCTCTTCTCCAGGGTAAACAACCTCAACTTTCTCAGCCTTTCTTCATAGGAGAGGAGTTCCAACACTCTGACCATTTTTGTGGCCATCCTCTGGACACCCTGTAAGAGATGCATGTCTTTTTTGTACTGGGGACTCTTGAGCTGGATGCAGTACTCCAGGTACTCATAAGACTGGAATAGAGGTGGCAGAATCACATCTCTCAAACTGCTGACCATGCTTCTTCTGATACAGCCTGGGATACAATTGGCTTTCTGGGCTGCAAGCACACATTGTTGACTCATATCTAATTTTTCACCTACCAATATCTCCAAATCCTCTGCATGGCTGCTCTTAATCCCTTCATCTGCCAGCCTGTACTGATACTGGGGGTTGCCCAGACTCAGGTGCAGGACCTTGCATTTGGCCTTGTTGAACCTCATGAGGCTTTCAAGCCTTGCCAAGATCCCTCCAGATGGCATCCCTTCCTTCAAGCATATCAACTGCACCATTCAGCTTGGTGTCATACACAAATTTGCTGAGGGTGCACTCAATCCCACTGTCTATGTCATTGATGAAGATATTGAACAATACTAATCTCAATACGGACCCCTGAGGGACAGCACTTGTCACTGATCTCCATCTGGACATTCAACTGTTGACTGCAACTCTTTGGATGTGGCCATCAACCAATTCTTTATTCATCAAATAGTCCATCCATCAAATCTATATCTCTCCAATTTAGTCACAAGGATATTGTCGGGGACCATGTCAAAGGCCTTAAAGAAGTCGAGATATATGACATCAACTGCATATCACATCATGGCCTGTGATATGCAAGAACTCCAGCTGGACTCCTCTCTGGCCTTAAAATCCATTAGTCTGTGAATTCAGTGGTGCTTGTCTCCTGATCACTAACTTCCCTCTTAGCAGGGACATAAATCCTATCCTGATAATGTAATATAAAAGTGCTGGCATTTGTGCACTTTACTTCCTTAAACATCACAGTTTTGAGTTTACCTCCACCCTAGATGAAGCATAAGGAAAAGGGAGGAAAAGACATTACACATTTGGAAGTTCATATATCATTCATTGCTAACAGATGAAGAACAGAGTAGGCACGGCTGGGATCTCAAGAAACCAGTTTAGCTACCTCTGTATTTAATCATCAAACAGGAAACTAAATGTGAGGAAGGGTCATATCTTAGACTAGATCAGTCTTCTCTGTTTTTATTATCTCAAGTTTCAGAAAGAATTTTAGACATACGCTATGATATTGTATGTTTCATTGAAAAGAGAGTTTGGAAGTTACTTTATGAAGTCTGTACGTTATCCCTATTACCTCCTTGTTTCCAATAAGGTCATTTAACTGAACAAAAGGAATAAAGTGTTACAATATCCTACAATAGGTCACTATGAGTGTCTGTGCGATTCATGGGGAGAACTGAGTGCCTCGGTCACAGATTCACAAGTGTTGGGCTATTTGGAGAGCTACCTTATCAGCTACCTAGCTGATAAGAAGTACTGAGTGTATGACTGGACACCCTCTTTGCTAAGTCTGTTTCAGTCAATTGACTGAAACTATTGCCTTCATAGAATCATAGAATGCCAGGTTGGAAGGGACCTCAAGGATCATCTGCTCCAACCTTTCTTGGCAAGATGGCCCAGCACCCTGTTCAGCTGAATCTTACCAGTTTACCAGCGTCTGAGACTTGATCTTCACTGACTAAATAAGAGCTTAGATAGCATACGTATTGACCACAGACTGTACACACATAAATGTAAATATTCCAACATTGAGCTGAATCCTACCCAGTGACTCTTCAGTCCCAACTTTGTCCAAGATTTAGCCTTATTTAAATGTTTAGCTCCACTTGGAAGTCACAAGCCTGGACATCATCTGTTTTCACTTCTTAAGCCTTCTTTTTTTTTCCAGTGTCAGGAAGTTAAAACTGCTTTTATTTTTTAATCATATCTCAGCTAGTTGTTATGATGTGGTCAGTATGTTATACTTTTATAGGGAACATAATAAATCACTCCTGGTGAAACTTTTCTACTTTGTCTAATAGCAGCCATATTGCATTTGTAAGAAAGTGGAACTATGCAGAACATAAAGTTCATGGTTAGAGCTTTTAGCTGGGCAAAGATATCCTAAGTTTCAATCTTTTTTTTTTAGGGAAAATTAGGCTAAGAATCACTGGTTCTTATGACCAAGTTTGAGATTTATTCATTATGACTTACGTCCTCACTCATAGTTTTGGAAAAAGGTGGTGGTGAGGGCTTCAAGAAGATATAATTTTTTCAATATTTTTGTGACATTGAAATTTTTGAAATGATTGGCTTTTGAATCTAAAATGATCTTAACTGGCACTTATCTTTTGTATTTGAACATAAGTCAAGATCTTCTAGTGGAGAGAATTTTATCTCTCTGTGAAAGGACACAGAGTATTTAATTCAGTTGGGCACAGAACCAAAGTATACTAAATTATATTACATTATCGAACCCAGATTTCCTGAGGTTTGCGTGCTGCAAGTATTGTCAATGGTAAAACTTATATTAACGTTCTGCCTTCACTTGAAACTCCCATATAAGCTGACTACTCCCGAACCATTCTGTGATTCTGTGATTCTGTGATACTCTGTCCATTGCCTCTAAAAGTATCCTCTCCTGAAGCTGTATCAAGATCCATAAAACAATAAGATTTTATGATATAAGGTCCCAAAGTCCCTCTGGATTCTTTTGCAAACACACTTTTGTTAACAAAAAGCAGATGTGCCACAGCAAATTCACCTGCCAAATGCTGGAACCGTTCAACATTGCTTAAAATAACTGTTTAGTCCCTGAACGATTTGGGTTGTGCATCCTGCTGTGCTCTCTTGAATTTTCACTTTAAATTGTCTTGTTTCTGACCATATGTAATGCACTCCTCTTTGCTCAGTGTGCTGGCATGTTGTTTTGTCTTCTCACAGGAAAAGCTTTGGGAGCTGCAGGACACATTTAAGCTCTTGAATGAATTTTTCAGTAATGACATACGGGTGTCAGCATTTTCTCCTGCCCTTTTTAATAAGCAGTCTCTTGTTTGGATTCACTGCTGATTTTGCTTTTAGCTGTGGACCCCCTGATGAGCACGGGGTCAACATTCTGTTCTTGGTATTGTCTCTCTCCACAGACATGTTTTCTGTTGATTCACAACAGTAATGGTTTTACCTTCTTTCTTGTTCTTAGTGTAAAGTTCAATGTAAATGAATTATGACATTCAAATATGGGTCTTTCTCAGGATTGACAGGGGAACTTCCTAGAGCATTCATAATAGATTTAATTCTAGCAGAACTCACTCAGAAAAAAAAAAAAGAAAAAGAAATCTTGTGTACTTTGGCCTATTATGTTCACAATAGATATTTCAAATCTCCAGGGAAAGAACGACAGGAGAAAGTCAGATATCTTTTAATGGTCTGATAAAGCAAACAGTTGTTATAACATGGTGACATCCATTAAATCTGAATTATCTGAAGGGAGAGATTTGGGGTTTGCTTCTCCTATTATTCCTTCTCTTACCAAAGAAATTCTGGGATACATTTACTGTGGGTTGGATGGGGCTTTGAGCAACCTGGTGTAGTGGAAGGTGTCCTTGTTGATGGCAGGGGGTTGGAACTAGATGATCTTCAAGGTCCCTTCCAACTCTAACCATTCCGTGATTCTATGATGATTCAGTAGTGTAGCTTCATGGGCTCCCAGAACAGAGAATACAGCATCACTTACATCAATCAGATTGTTCTTAATTATTAGCAGGTATCTGTAAATAAAAAATATTATTTTATTCTATTAAACTAGAGTTAAAGTAAGTTTGATTTAATAGAAAAAGACCTCAAAACATAAGACAGTTCAGCTATAGGTTATGCTTTTAGCTTTTCCTTTCTGTTTCAGTGTCTCAGCTAAGTTAGCAAGCTGGCGACTGAGGGAGGATCTTATCAATGCTTATAAATACTTAAAGGGTGGGTGTCAGGAGGATGGGGCCAGGCTCTTTTCAGTGGTGCCCAGTGACAGGACAAGAGGTAATGGGCACAAACTCGAACATAGGAAGTTCCACCTAAACATGAGGAATAATTTCTTTACTTTGAGGGTGGCAGAGCACTGGAACAGGCCGCCCAGAGAGGTGGTGGAGTCTCCATCTCTGGAGATATTAGAAACACACATTCCTGTGCAAACTGCTCTAGGTGACTCTGCTCTAGCAGGGGGGTTGGACTAGATGATCTCCAGAGGTCCCTACCAACTCCTATCATTCTGTGATTCTGACATTTCAGACTGTTTTCATACAGGTAAATAAAAAAGGGCCAGAAACTGTTCTCTGCCACTGAGGCAAAATGGCCCAGACTAGTTCACACACAAGCTGTATACGGCTATCTTCCTCTTTAGAGGGTTTTTTTTTTTGAGACCTTGGTGAAGACACTGCAGAAACAATTAGAGTAACCTAACAAGTAAGCACTGAGTCCGAGTGCCAGTCCACTGCTATTGCTAACCCTCCTTTATTTAACAGTTCATACATTTCACAGGTTGGCAGGTTTTTCTCAGCTGTTACTGAGATCTTCATAAAAATCATTTATAATAGGTAAAATCATTGTCTTTTCTCTTACCTAGAAGGCTGGAGAGATCATAGGATAAACCCAATGTCTATCAGCTATCTCAATTTACAGTAAAATCACCTATTTTTTTTTAATTCTTTCCAGCTAAGATTTTCCTCTCTGTTCACGGTAACTTGCTACTAGGACATCGAACGATAAGCAAAAAGTGTGCTCACTTCTTTCTCCCTCCCTTCATCAAATTTCTGCCACTCTACTTCCCATATTGCCAATTTTAAAAGTTAATCTTTATATAAGCATCTTCTTAGAATTATAGGATTTAGCAAGCTGCAAAATTTCTTATTAAGCTCAGGCATGATATAGCAGATGGTGAAATAAAGACATGGTATGCCTAGAAAAGTAACACAGCTCCTGTGTGCACTGTGAGTTTTAGGAAGCCCTTTTGGATATCTTGTTAAAGGTAGTTGACATGCTATCCAGACAGTATCATTTTTTAAAACAGGATGGAATGTCTAATGGTATAATTTGGTTCTTCAGCTGTGCAATGACATTTAATCAGCAGTGCTTCCCATAATAATGTCATAGAACTACAGACCTTAAATGCAATTACTAGTCTAAAATGCACCACCAATCTAAAATATACAGGGTAGTTTAATTATTTGATGTTCTGTGACCATAGATGTATGCAGCTTCCTGAGGCTAATATTACCTCTGTTTTCTAGTTCATCTCTGCATTAATAAAATTCATGCTTGGATTCTGAAATGGTTATAAATGGTTAGATAGAAAGTGAAATGGGTATAATATATATATAGGAAATATATATAATTATATATATTATATATAATATATAAGACAACAGATATTTTCTGTTGTCTTATTCTGAATGGCATCTGAATGATTTTGAACCATATAGGTACAAGAACACAGGCAGAATCTAGTGGATGGATGAGGCTGGTAATTCACGTAATAATTTTGTTTTCTTTAAAAATACCCGCATTTATCTTAATATTCTAGGTTAAACATGATCATTTATAGTAGTTGGTGAGAAAATACATGGTCATGGAGGTCCTCCGAATAACTATATGCATGGTTTTAACTTCAGCCGTGAGGTAAAATGTATTGGCTTAAATCTTTCATGGAAATGTCACTGCAACCTGAAACTGTGCTTAAGTAATGATTTCAACAACACAAGTTCGATTCCCAGCGACAAGGTATGGACCTCTTTCCAAATGCATACATGAGTGCCAGAAGAGGAAATGGATGTAGAAATGCAGTTGTAAAACGTTAATTTTTTGTAGCTTCATTTCTGATAGGTTACCGTTTACCAGTCATATAGCCATCATTTCTTTCTCTATTTCACCTAGGTCATATATAAAGTATCAGAGGCATAAAAGGTTATTGAAAACCAGCAAAGATCACAGAATAAAACTGTCTGAGCACTGTACCTATAATGGGTGTCTGTGGCAAGGGTTTGGTGTTAGGGGTGGGGTGTGTGGGTTGGGGTGTATTTAGGGGCAGCTTGTGTGAAAAAAGACCAGGGTCTGCCCTGTGTCAGCTCCTCAATGGACTCATATTACACAAGAGCTGAGCCCATCAACACATCTGGTGACACCTCTGTGAAAATATATTTGAGAACAGGCAGAAAACACCCCAGAGAGAGAGAAAGAGGGAGCAAAAAGGAAAGAGAGACAGCAGTGGGAACACCAAGGTCAGAAGTGGAGGAGAACTAGGAGGAGGAGGAAGAGGTGCTCCAGAGCAGACATACACTGAAGCCTGTGAAGGGCCCCATGCCAGAGCAGATGAATATTTCCTGAAGGACTGCAGCCCATGGGAGAGCCCATGCCAGAGCAGAGGAAAAGTATGAAAGGGAAGGAGCAGCAGAGAGAAACCATTATGTACTTTCTATAACCCCTCCATCCCTCCTGTGCTGGTGGGGTAAAGGTAAGGCAGTCTGGAATGAAGGAGTGAAGCTTGGGAGAAGGAAATATATTACTTCAGTGTTTTTCTTTGTTTCTCACTACCTGCATTTACTTTAAATGGCAATAAATTATTTTCCCCAAATGGAGTCTGTTTTGCCCATGACAGTAAGTGGTAACCAATCTCCCTGTTTTTATCTCGACCCACAAGCTTTCTCATCCTATTTTCTCCTCCTGTTCTTGTAAGAAGTGGGGATAAGTGAGAAGCTGGTTGGGAGTTTGACTGTTTGCCAAGGCTATTACACACACACTATTCACAGGAAGGAAAAAAAGATTTTTCTCCATTGTCCTAATGTCTGAAAATGTGTTATATTTCTTGCTATAAATTCTGTTTTAACATTTGTAATGTGTAGTTTATCTCTTGGTTTTACAATCTCAGATGTCTTTAAAAATTACCCCAAAAATGTGGATGCAGATGTAGAATAGGTTCTGCCACGGATACTGAAGACAAGGAATAGGGTCATGGAAACCAAACAAATAAGCAAAGAAAACTCCAAATATTAAACAACATAATAACAATCCATTAACCACTGTGCTTTGAATTTGATTAAACTCCACTCATCAACGTTAGAGGCTGATGAACCTGGAACTTGGCAGAGGCAAGGCTGTCACAGCTCCATGTCCCCAGATCCATCCAGTAGCGAGGCTGAGCATGTATTCTCCGTAGACATGCATTACCACATATGCTATAAACACATATTTCTATGGCCAGCCACACAAGCTAACAGACAGAAATGTTCACACAAACACAGATGGCACAAAAGGCCTAATCTTGTTTCCCTCTCTGGCTCTTCAGGATGAAGGCCCATTAGTGGGAAATATAGGAATATATAAAATGTAGATCCCTCCAACAGATGGAGTTAGACAATCTATCCACTGTCAGACCCTGGATCCATTCCCCACATCCAGGTAAATAGTTTCAAATGGAATTTTACATGAAGATGGGACAGACTGATGATTAGGTGTCTGTCCCCTTTTTACGTGCAGCTGATCCCTTTTATCACCTTATGCTTTTCTGTTCCCACATTTGTTTCTCCCCAAACCTCCATGATCCCTCCTATTCCCCACCTTTGGTGCCTCTGCTAAACATCCCATAAGAAGTCTTGTACAGTCCTAAAATGCTCTTTCTCTGTATCCCACAAAAGGCCTCACACCTCAATGCAGTGACCTCCTCAGTCTGTAAGGTGGCCTGAAGAACTGGTCCTGCTGACTCACTGTGATGGGTCTCACCCAGCCCATGGGGCTGACATCCCCCTGGGATGCCCTGAGAGGGGCAAGGTTGAGGCTTGTACCCCTAATTAGGTTATTGGGAATGACAGTACATGGTACATAGGTACAGATACATTATTATACAATTAGGTACATGGTCCCAGACGGCCATCATGCCTCTGTGTGCCTTTGGTTTGTGGGGATGAACCATTAGTCACATAATGAATAAACAACAGGCAACTAGGACATAACTGATTAAAAATTTAGTCATTACTGTAAATAACAAATGCTTCTTATATGAATAAGAAAGTGACAGATGGACGAAAGGTTATGTGAGGATGCTATGTAATTTTGTGCAGACTTTCTCAAGAAGATCAGAGAAAACTGGTCTTTTCATCAAACTCCTTCAAATATTTTTGAGAAATTCCAATCATATGTATTTCTAGAACATGGCATTTTTATATGAATTTGTTACGTGTTATTTGTTTTATGTAGGCAAGATCATGCTAACCTTAGACTCAGCATAATAGGAACTTCTTTTAAAATGGCCAATAAAACAAAAATTGTAATTTCTTGCTTAACTTCTACTTGCTTGCAACTTGTTCTTATTCAGTGAAATTCATGAACAGGTTTTATTAAAAAAAGCAGTGGCTTATGAAGTCACTTATCCATAATAAGTGTACTGATAAGGTACAGTCACATGTAGGGGAATGTTATTTCAAAGGCTTCCAGAAATCTGAGGCAAATTTTGTTTAAACGTAAGCCCAGTTCAGGACAATCTACACTAGTTCTTTCTATGTTATTAACAACGCAGATGTGTACCTGCTTGCAGAGTAGGTTTATAAGTATTGTGTGGTTTTGTTGTTGGGGTTTTTTTTAAATTATTATTCTAAATCGATAGAAATAAGATAATCACTTTCTAATGCCAAGTATCATCTTACAAGGTTAGGCAGGAAAAGAAATCTGATTTGCTATACATGGTAAAATCCATGATTAAACATTCTAGGAGGGGGAGGAATACATTACTGTTTTTATTGCTGAATGAGAAAAATAATTTTTGGATGGATGCCTAATAGAAACAGTGATGGCTTTGGAGGAATTTCCTTTCAGATACATTAAACTATGTGACTGAAGAATTGATTTTAGGATGCTGTTGCTTAACAGAATAATGCTAACTCTGTGTTCTGAGGAAAGATTATTTTTTTTTAACGTTTGCTTGAACCACTCATGACAAAATTTAGGTTTGTCCACTTAAATTTTGTTTCAGCATTCACACATCCTTACAGACCTCAGTACTCTGTAGTGTCTTATTTAAGTTACTTTAATTATTTAAATATTTAAGTTATTTTAATTCTGAGGCATTTCATACATACATAATTGAAGTATTAAAACTTATGTTTTGATTTGAAATGATCAGTTGTCTGCGGTGAAATATTCTGAGTGGTAGAAAATGGAGAGATGATCCTGTCTGATTTTAACTGGTAAATAAATGAAATTCCAATTGTCCATAAAAGCATTTTGTCACTGTTGGGTAGTTTGATTATTACTGCATTGAATAGATATTTGTAAACCTGAGGTTTTCAAGGCAATGTACCTTCTATGAAAGTTTACATAAGCTTAGTATGCCTTCTATAAATGTCACAGTTCTAATATACAAAAGAAGAGGAGGCTGTGGCTAAATAATTTAATCCTTGTCACTCCAATTGGTTTATTACTCTATGTTCGGTTTCAAAAAAGAGTGAATGACAAGATATAAACAATTAGTCTGTTTATATGTTTGAAGCAAGTATGATGGGAAAAGATTTATATATCAAGTAAAGCCTAGTTAAAGACATTCCTTATGGAAACAGACCAATCAGTCCCTAAGGGGTGACAGAGAATTTTTCAACTTATTGCAGCAAAAAGTTGTTTACCAAATAGGCAAACAGAGAAAATGCCTCCTAACTGAGCAGCTATGGTGCCATCCAGAGAAGGAAAACAACCATTATTCTAATTAAGAAGGTGACATGAATGTCTCATACTTAAGGAGAAAACAGAGCACATTTCCAAGTGAAAGATTAAAGTGGTTTGGTCTGTCCGGATATCTTACAAAGGGCAGTTTGGCCTTAATAGCTAACATATTCTGTTAAAAAAGGAGGTTGCCAGAAGGCCTGAAATGCTGACATCTCTTTTCTGAGGACAGAAACAGGTAGTCAGCAGGATGAAGGAAAGAGAGTTTTGGGATGTTTCCTAAGTGGAAGTAGGTTAGGTTTCATTTGTCTTTTATTGCTGGATATATGTTTATTTTGGGTGTCAGAAATAACAGTTGCTTTTCCATTTTACTTAACTGGACACATATAAAGTACAATGTTTTTATCCACCCATTGGTGTACTGAACATTTATATGTTCTAGGTATCTGTGACACTATGAAAGTGCTTCAGTTTCTCAGCACATCTTCCTTTTCATCAAAACATTAGCAGACTGGGTCCACAGCTTAGCTGTATGGCACAAGGGAAGGTTGCACTGACGGGGTCAGGGGAAGAAAAAAATGTTTTCCAAAGACCATTAGAGATATCAAAGATTCTCTGGTGTAAAATAAAAAAATTGAGAATACAAATTTAAACCTTGACAGGTACAGTAGAGACTTGTTATTAGACATACAGAATTTATTCCTTGAAGGTATTCATAACGTAAGAGTGAATCTTGACTGAAATGGTGGGCACTCTGTGTGCAGTCACTGTGTTATTTCCCTTCAACTTCTCTTTAAAGCACAAGGTGCAAAAAAATACCTTCCAGAAATAAACTTAAATCAAGTAACTTGAAGATTTTTGCATGTAGGATTTATTTATATGTTTGGGTTTTTTTCTTAAGATATAGGAATATAGTTATGGTACCTAATTACTCTAATTTTAGTCTAATTTACAGAAATGTGTAAGGAAGATGCTGTAAATGTCAGAATGGCTTTTAGAAGCACATAACAAATACTTCATGTTTGGACTTGATTGCTATATCCTGATATTTTTTCTATTTCTTTTCTACTCTGCAAAGTATTTTGAGCATTTTTTTAAAGACATACTACCAGAATTTTGTTATAATTAAAAGCAGTGGTATGGAAGTAAGCCTTTTCTTTCCTTCTTTTCAACTCCATGTGTTAAGAATATGAATACTACAATCCAAACAACTTTACCTCTATCCAAAGTCCAATTAATCAAAAGTGCTTTTAATAAATGCAGTGGTCTGCTCATTCCAACGTTTTACTTTTACTAACTCTAATGCTTGAAAATCACCACATCTGACTGTATTCTGTTCTCTTTTCCCCGTAACACTTTCAATGGCATAAGATGTCAAGATTCATTTTCTAAATAGAAGATACTTTATTATTGGTACATGCTATATCAGGCTACCATTATAGAACTTACCTAATTTACTACCAAACAGGCATTTGTGGTTAATTGAACAATGTGTAAGGTTTTAATTAGAGGTCTTTTTTTCCTATATGTCAAGTTAATTTAGTTTTATTCTATTTTCAGGGATATTTTATTTTTTTACATACTAGATAGAGATTTTTGTTTGCGTCTTTTACATTTGGTACACATTTTGAAACATGTTTCTTAAGCTCATGTTGTGGGATATAATCAGGTTGGTTTTTTTGAAAAAACACATGAATATTTTTTTCTTTTCTTTTTTTACGGAGACTTGTCAGACAGACAGAGAATTGTTATACATACATAAATAACCATCAGGTCTTTCCAGCTGGTTGTTCCACGCTTGTACACAACTCAGTTTTACAAGCAGTGGTATGAAAGGTAATCCTGATAAAAGGTTGAAGTTTGGTTTTGTTTTTTTGTGGGTTTTGTATCCTTTTTTTTATCGGCGTTGGGGTTTTTTTGCGTTTTCTCTCAGTAACTGACTGTATATTAACATCTACAGCAACAAGAAATTGCATATACAAAATATTAACTAAATGTCTTTGAATTATTGAGGACAGTGAAACAGTGTCATTTCAGATTTTTTTGTGTTCTTTACTCTATCCACTGCAAATTCACGTATCTGTAACTTTTTTGGTAGACACATTTCACGGATTATTAATTATGCAATGCAGTTTGAAGAACTGATGCAGTGAGAATGGGTGGAACTCCTTTTCTGCAAAACTCCTAACACCCTTGGGGTGTTCCATGGAATTAATTTCAAATTGAATTTTGTAAGTAAATGAGATAAGTTCCCTAATTCTCTAGGTTATCAGAAAACTATTAACAAACTTTAGTTTTGTTAAAAGAAATAGTAATGGAGCTCCATTTCCACAATATGAATTTTTCAAGTCTGGTTATATCATCGAATTATAAGAGCATGTAGACTTTCTTCGCTTATCACCATTCAGAACCCGTCACATTGTTATGCTTTAAAAAAAAAATACATGTGGGAATAAGCCTTTATATATCTGTGATTGGATGAGGAATTAGAAATCCATCTTCCAAGCTTCGTTTTTAAAGCCAGTGAAGTTGATCTATAGCAAATAAGTCTTGGCATAGATACACTGAACACTTAGAAGACACACTGCAACAACGGGTATAACTCTGCAGACAGAAAAAAATAAAATGAAATGCAATGACCTCAAAACAGTTCAGTAAAACAGGCAGCTGGCTTTGTCAACTGCATAATTGCTGACAAAGCCAGGTACCTGTTTTCCCAACCTCTCTTTTAAAGTAATGATTTTCACTAAATTAGCCACTTTCTTATTTCCAGGATTCATTTTCTTTATCAGTTCCTTAATTTCAATTTCAGCCTTGTAAGTAGGCAAGTTCCCTATTTTTCTGTGCTATAGAATGGGAATACTACCAAGATTTGTAAAGTGACCTGAGTCACACTGGTATGGAAACTAAATACTAGTATTAATAGTAGTATCCTTAAGAAATATTATGCTGCCCAGACTATTTTTCATTTGCATATTTGTTTAGATCTGAAAAGTTTTCTAATTTTGTATGACATTGTGAGCTGTCCTAAGTCACCACTTTTATCAGGTGCACAGAAGTAGAGGAAAAGAGAAGCGCCACCATCCACCTGTGCCTGATGAAAGCTTGCATATTCTTCTGTGGTATTTGGCTGAATAGGTTTGCTCAGGAGAAACACCAGGGTTTGGTGGGAAGGGAAGTCTTTACATCTGGGCAACCATACTGAAGGCTGTTTTTAATGTGATTTTCCCCAATATTTTGTTTAGATATTGATCATGAAGAAGAAAGCTAAACCAGGTGTGGTTGTTATCAAGAAATCACGGTTTTGATTAAATAATCTAGTTGAAAAATACAACAGTAGAATGAATGTCTTTAAACTATTACAACTAGATCTGGTTATAGTATTCACGGTAAACTATTTTGGCCATAAATTCTAATATTTTGGTGACTGAATTATACATTAATATTTTCCCATTCTCTGACTAGCTTTATAGTTAATCATATAGAATCATAGAATCTTCATGGTTGGAAAGGACCTTTGAGATCATCGAGTCCAACCATAAAGACACACATAAAAAACCCCAAAAACAAAACCAAAACCAACAACCTACAATCTCTGCCCTTCAGAGCATGTCCTGAAGTGCCAAATCTAGATGTTTCTTAAATACCTCTAGGGTATCTTATGCAGCATGATTAATTTGCTTATTTTCTTGCAAATTCTGTTGTCATCATTATAAATTATTTGCAAATCGTTTTGTCACCAACAATTGATACCATAGAGTAAAATGTATAGTACCTTTCCACTATTTTTAAAGAATTGTCTACAAAAAGGGAAACACAGGACTTACAATAGCTAATGAATTTGACTGCATCTAAAATTCTTAGAGGACCTGTCTATCCTATAATATCTAAGCTCAAAGTCTTCTGCATGTAAACATATATATGTATATTTATAAACTTCAGAGACTAGGAAAAAAAAACCCCTCAACCAAGTTTTACATTAATGGATTTTATGTCTGTGTTCCTTAATATGGCTTTCCTGAACTCATATAAAAACATTGAGATGATCAGGGAGTGGAAGCAAATCTCTTTAATTATGGGTTACTGGATCATTAGTCCACTCCTGGGAGTACTAAAACTCTGCATAGTCATATCAGAAAGCTTATGGAAGTTTTTGGATGAGTCTGATTACTGTAATACAGATTTCAGTTAGGCTGAGTTAATTCCCGCAAAGTAATATATTATATTATTTGAGAAGTTTAATTTTTTTTTTTTTAATTAAACACTTAAAAATTTTGGGCACCATTAGACACATCTAAGTTCAGAAAGAAAAGATCTGATAATCCAACATTCATAGCTCCAGTTGCTGACTCTGGTACACATAAGCAAGCCTTTCAGTAAAATGAACCCTGCCTGCACAGCAGGATGAGATTATTGCAGCAGGTGTTCATGTCTGTGACTCTTATTAATATTTTATGTAATATTTCCATTTAAGTATTAGAGAAGAAAGACTCTGGCACTTGTAAAATTTTGTAATGAATTTCCTCTTACAACAGTTTCTTTCCCTCCTACATTTTAACATAATGAACCAACAATAGTAGTCTGAGCTGCATACTCTTTGCAGCTTCAACAAAAGTATCAACTACATTTATATTATATGTTATATAAATATGGATTGTATAGGTAAATTAAACTAAGAATTCATAGCATAGTGAAGTGCTAGAAGAGATTTCCTGAATGAGAAAACTTAGCCTTTAAAAACATGAAATAAACAGCTAAAGTATGTTCAGATATGTTTTCCTAGTACCAATGCATTCCTTGTTTATCCTGTCAGCTATCATTGCTGGTGAACTCAGTAGAACAGTAACATTTGAAAGAAACATGGCAGAGTTAATATATATTAGCCTTACTCTCTATAATCTTCGGTTACAAAAATCTTGCAGATTTTCAAAGATATTTTTCATAGTTTAAACATTAATTTATCATACTGTCTGTTCTTTATTAATATGAAATAATAAAAGGACTAGAATTTGTGAACTTTTAAAAAAAGTAATCTTTTGAAATATTGATACAAGGAAACCAGGAATAAGACATTTGAAACAGATGCCACCTATTGAATGTTTGCTGCTGGTAAAGTTTGAAATTCACAAAGTTTGGCCTTCCGTAACCTCAAATATGAACTAGGGAAAAAAAAAAAAAAGAAAATGTTTGAGAAATAAGAACTTTAAGAACTTCTAGTTTTATATGTATGGATCTACACCATACATTTTGAAGCAAGTTGTAAGAGTATGTACTACACATTTTCTAAGTGTGAGCACATCTTCAGTAACTATGATAGAAAAGCATAAATCAACAGAACTTTAGCTAAATACCTTTATGTTCCTGAGAACAGCGTGTGCTTTTTTTCCTGCTTTATTTCCTAGTTACTACCATGCTGACACTTGCAGCAGCACTACCACTACCAACAAAGAAATTAGAGAATCAACATTCTCCTTTGCAGGATACATATTCTTTTGTTTTCACAACATCAAGATAAAGGCAGAAAACAATTGAAAAATATGTCTAAATCTGGTTTTTAAGTTGGAATCTATTTTCCCCTGTCAGGAGGTGCTGAGCTCCTTGGCTTCTACAGATTTGGTTGGAGACGAAAATACTCAGCATCTTCCCGAACACATTCAAGACAGAAACTGAATAAGCTAAATTTAGATGTCTATAATGCAGACATCTGTGCTTGTCACCATAGGCTCCCTCTCTACTGTTGATGGAGAAAGACAGAGACTTTTAAAGAGCAGTTAATCTGATCTATCATGGATCTCCACTTTAGGGTGAAATGTATTATGCCCCAAGGTGCTTATTTCTCTCTTGTTGACAAAAGGCATGTTGAATGACTAGTTCAAGGAAATTTCATCAGTTTAATCCTGTATCTAGTATCAAAATGAAGAATAGAAAAGTGAGAAAGGTACAAAAGGGCAAGGGTAATAAATTACAGTAACATTCTGGCACTTTAACACTGTTGGATATTTGAGACACATTAGTCTCAGTAATGTACATTGAGTACATTATCTGCATGTTCTGCATGTTTTTAAACACTGGTGTCTTATATGCAAATCTATATCTATCTTGGATATCCTATGCATATCCAAATGAATAAAAAAGTATTTGTGACATAATTGCACACAGTTCAGTCTATGTTATTTAGTAGAGTATAATGTGAAATCAGTGCAGTACTGTTCAATGGAATATATTTATGCCTGACATGAGTCTGTCTCCAATGGCTGGACTTCGGTCAGTTCAGAGGAACTTGAGACACTCAATCTGCACAACATTTGTTTGAGTCAATTATGTTTGTTCAACCAATCAATGACTTGGATTTTTGTTACAGCACATTGGGGAGACAGGAAATAAACAAGCTTGATGGACAAGTACCACTTTAAAGTATCGATGATTTCCATGTAAATTAAAATTATATAGCTGAAAGGGAAATAACTACTCTGGAGAAATATTTGGCAGTCTGCCTGCTTATTTCAGCTATTCAGACACCAAACAAGGGTGTCAAGGCTATTTAGAATTACATCTGTAACTTTTCTTTGATGCTGAGTGTTTGGGAATTAGTAAATACTGCTTAAGGGTTGGTCTTGGGACTTTGGGATGATGCTGAAAGCGATGAAGCTTGGTAGTGCTGCAGCTACGAAGGTGGAAAAGCTTGAACTTTCCAATTCAGTTGTATAAAGAATGTGATAGCGTTTATTTCACAGCAATTCTTTTAGCTGATTCATTGCACATTTACATGGCCCTCAGGAGCAGTTCTTCTGCTTATCCCACTAGTAGGATTAAGAAAAACATAACCTTAAATATTTTGATGATGGTAGAAGCAAGGAACTAAAATGGAAAATTCCAATTATTGTAACTTTTTAAATCAGCAAACAAAAATTTACTCTTTGTTGTAACTGTAAGAAAAGTGAGAAGAGCAAGTTAGTATTAAGTTAATTAACTGTAAGAAGGGTACCAACCTGTGAGCAAGGAGACTAATTCAAATAAGTACAGAAGTTGATTTTAAAAGTAAAACCATGTGAAGGGTAGTCATAGAATCAGACAATTGTAGAATGCTTAGAGTTGGAAGAGACCTTAAGGATCATCTAAGTCCCACCCCCCATCCATTGACAGGGACACCTTCCACTATACCAGGTTACTTAAACACCCATCCAACCTGACCTTGAACACCTCCAGGGATGGGGCAGCCACAACTTCCCTGGGCAACCTCTTCCAGTGCCTCACCACCCTCACAGGAAAGAATTTCTTCCTAATATCTAATCTAAATCTATCCTCTTTCAGTTTAAAACCATTACCCCTCATCCTATCACTACATTCCTTGATAAAGAGTCCCTCCCCAACTTTCCTGCAGGCCGCCTTGAAGTACTAGAAGGCTGCTGTAAGGTTCCCCCGGTGCCTTCTCTTCTCCAGGCTGAACAGCCCCAACTCTCCCAGCCTGTCTTTATAGCAGAGGTGCTCCAGCCCTCTGATCATCTTTGTGGCACTCCTCTGGACTCACTCCAACAGGTCCATGTCCTTCTTCTTTTGGGGGGCCCAGAGCTGGATGCAGTACCCCAGGTGGGGTCTCACCAGAGCAGAGTAGAGGGGCAGAATCACCTCCCTTGACCTGCTGGGCATGCTTCTTTTGATGCAGTCCAGGGATATGCTTGGCTTTCTGGGCTGCAAGTGCACATTACTGTGTCATGTTGAGCTTCTCACCAACCAACACCCACAAGTCCTTCTCCTAAGAGCTACTCTCAATTCATTTTCCATCCAGCCTGTATTTGTGTTTGGGATTGCCCTGACCCAGGTGCAGGACCTTGCACTTGGCCTGGTTGAACTTCATGAGGTTTGCACAGGCCCACCTCTCAAGCCTGCCCAGGTACCTCTGTATGTCATCCCTCCCCTCCAGCGTGTTGACTGCACCACACAGCTTGGTGTTGTCAGCAAACTTGCTGTGGGTGCACTCAATCCTGCTGTCCATGTTGCCAACAAAGGTGTTAAAAGTACTGGTCCCAGAAGCAGCCTCTGAAGAACGCTACTTGTCACTGCTCACCACTTAGGTATCAAGCCATTGACCGCAACCCTTTGAGCACGGCCATCCAGCTAATTCCTTATCCACCAAGTGGTCCATCCATCAAATCCATGGGTCACCAATTTAGGGACAAGGATGTTGTGCAGGACAGTGTCAAATCCTTTGCACAATCCAGGTAGATGACATCAGTTGCTCTTCCCTTATCCACCAATGCTGTAAAGTCATCACAGAAGGCCACCAGATTTGTCATGCATGATTTGCCCTTGATGAGGCCATGTTGGCTGTCATCAATCACCTCCTTATTTTCCATATGCATTAGCATGGTTTCCAGGAGGATCTGCTGTATGACATGATTTAGGGGTGGACTTGGCAGTGCTAGGCTAATGGTTGGACTTGATGATCTTAAAGGTCTTTTCCAACCTAAATGATTACATAATTCTATGATTCTATGATTCTATGATCTTGCTGGGTACAGAGGTGAGGCTGACCAGTCTATAGTTCCCTGCATCTTTTTTCCCTTTTTAAAAATGATGGTTATGTGTCCCTTTTTCCAGTCAGTGAGAATTTCACTGGACTGACATGACTTCTCAAATATGATGGATAGTGGCTTGTCAACTTCATCCATCAGTTCCCTCAGGACCCGCGGATGTACCTCATCAGGTCCCATGGACTTGTGCACCTTCAGGTTCCTTACATCGTCTCAAACCTGGTCTTCTCCTACAGAGAGTGGTTCCTCACTCTCCCAGTCCTTGCCTTTGCCTTCTACTTGTGCGGCTACTAAGATGCGCAGTCATTAAGATATTCTAACTTTGGTGTTCTATTTTCACTTTTTTTTTTTATGACTATCACAGAAAGTTTAGAACTTATGAAAACAAAACAAGCAAAGAAGAAGCACAAATAAAGATGTGATGGGACCCAAAACTGTCAGAGACTGAATTTGATCTGTGTGTAACATTTAAAGTGAGCAGGTTAGAGAGAACAAACACAAGACTTGTAGGTTTGGCCTTTTTTCTCCAGGACTGATCAACTCAACAACTTTCAATGACTTGAAAGTCATTGGCCAGGACAAGGCAAACAGCACAGCACACCTTCAATCCTGATGCTCAGTTGTGCTCTTTTAACAAAACAGAACATGTAGCTCAGGAAAAACTGCAGATGAACTAGTAGATACCACTTAATAGTAATCCCTTAAGTAGATGAAAGTTGGATACATCTAGCCTGGAGACTGACAAAAGCTAGTACCCACATATTCAGATCAATGTGAAAAAGTGACACTAGCTGGATATGCAATAATCTGTTTCAGCATGTGGACACCTCTTGAACTTTATATTTAGAGATTAGTATAAGACTGAAAGAATGAAGTCTAAAGTATTTCTTTTTTTTAAAAATTGATTTTAGCATTAACTGTTGTCGTTCTATTTACCACAGATATCAATATGTAAGTCAATCTTTTTTTTCCAGCATACTGAATTTGTGGCATCAGAAGAATCCCGTAAGAAATCAATTCTTAAATACAATTATTCCTGGTATGGTAGAAGTGGTTCCTTGCATCTGTTCGGAAGCAATTTAATTTCATTAATTATTCCTTTATTTATGTGGTATTAGAGGGGGAGATTCTCAGAGGGAGACTAGAATCTCCATATACTTTTTCTACAGCATTTATTATTTTATATATCATACACATTTCTTGCATTTCTGTACTAAGAAAAATACCACACTGTTTTGTTTTCCTGGTTTGGGATGAAGCAGAGCCAACTTTCTGTTCAGTGAGAGAGGCTCTCCTGTCACTGATGGCTTGCTTATACTTCTTGCTGTGCCAACAAGGGTCAGCTGACCCAGTTGTTTACCCCATGGACGGGCTGCACCTGTGGGGAGGAGTGGACAGCTCAGGTGACCCAAAACTGACCAATAGGGTGTTCCATCCCCATCTCCCTTGCTCAGTATAAAAGCTGAGGGATGAAGACAATCAGGTTGGCTCTACTCCAATGTTTCTTCAGTGGCTTTTTTTTTTTGTTTAGTGACTGATGTCTGAGAAGGACCACCATCAGCTCATCTGCCTTTGATCCTGATCAGTGTGTTCCATTTCCCATTCATCACTGAGTCCAGTCTGGAACTTTGCAAGTGCCTGCTAGTGACATCTACCTAGGAGCTTGATATGGTTTTGTATATATTTGTATGTATTGTATCTTTTTCATTATTTCCTTTTTTTATTATTAGTATTTAATTAAATTAGTTTAGTTTTTTCTAAACTCATAACTCTCTTTATCTCTCTTTTTTTTCTCCTGGGAGCCAGAGGTGGGGGAGAGCATCCGTTGTTATTGGCAAACACAGCCCAAACCATGACATCCATGTTCCTTACGTTGGAATGCCCTTGCACCCTAATTGGTTTTTTTTCATCTCTGATTTTGTGCTACTTATTTGCATATTTAATTTTCAAATTATTTCCTCTTTTTCCCTAAATTGAAATGTACAGACAATATGAAAGGTTTTCTGGCACCAAAGCCCCCCGGCTCTGTTAATTACAAGAGTATTATTTGAGTGATATATGTAATTATGTAATTTTATCCTGAATGCTTTTTAATGTTTACCTCCTCCTCTAAGTCCTTAATCAAGCATTTCTAGAAGCAGAAAGCTAAGCCTGCTAAACACTAACAAGACCTTAATGAACTATTGTGGAATATATAACAAATTAGAAGCTGATTTTTAAAAATATCCAAATGATCTATAAAGCAGCAAAGTGAGACACACTAGGTAGTGCCATAAAAACTACAATGACTATAAATGGAATGTTAGATGGTGAGGCACAGTTTTATTCTCATGTTTTTAATGTATGTTGCTTCAAGCAAGAATATTTATTGTAATGAGTGACATGCTATTCACAGTTGATAAGTGATGAAAAGGCGTAGTCAAAAAGCGTAACAGTGGAAAAATGCAGTTTGAATAAAAATGGTCAGAAGATTTGTAAAAATGTTGCATGTGAAATATCTTCATCGGGTATGAGAAAAAGACTAACAATATTACAAAAAAAAGCTTTATTAATATTTAGATAGATCAATATTGTTTCCAGATGCTTCAAAACAGCAGTTGTCATAACTATGGCCCATGAGTCTATTTTCATTGATGTAAAAGGTAAAACTTCTATTGAATTCAAAGAGTAGTAATCATCACTGGATTCCAAATATTTCTTTTTACATTGGACCACTTCCGCAACATGTGAAATAATAGTTGAGATAGAAAGCTAACAGAAATTTTTGTTTAAAGACCCCTCTTAGATATTGCTTCCATCTTAAAAATTTTGACAGAAAAATGAATAACAAGGATGCAAAATTCACAGCTTTTTAATTTCCCCTTCACTTTCTCTTAGCACAGTCCATGTGTATTTTCTTTTACAGCTGTTGCACTTTCTGATTTACCTTTGAACTTGACTTTTTTTTCCTTCTTTTCCCCTGTTGTGTTTATAAAAAGAAATGAAACATGATTAGAAGAAGAAAGTCCCAGTTTCCTTGTTATTGCTTAGTCTTCTGGAATCTCCTTCCATGTAACTTTTGCTAAGATTGTTCTTTGCATATTTAAAGCCTTTTGGTACAATACATTTTGGCCACAAATTTTCCATTGAAACTGGTGTACATTTACTCTTGCATACACAACCTCATTTTCTGGAGAGTTAGTGATCATTCAAGGGTATTTACTGTTACACTTAGTCTGCTCCTTCTTGCAATTTTATAAAAAAAAAAAAAACAAACAAACAACAAACAAAACCCCTCAAACACCCAACTACCCTTATTTTTCCAATTTTCATGTAAATAATCACAGGATAGCAGTCATGCCTTCACAGATTTTCAACATGTATTTGAGAAAGTCTAATTCTCAGGATTAACAAAATATTCTTTTATGGTTTTTATCATTGTTATTGTCACGATTATGCCTCTGCTCTCTTTGGTATTTTGCAGGATGTGTTCCAGTCTGAAGCACTTCTGAATGAACTAGAGGAGAAAGAGCCAGAAGAGAAACATCAAAATTTTCTATTCAAAAATGTATTCCTTACTACTTTGTCATTTTGCTCAAATTCAGGAAAAAAAAATCCTGATTGTGAATCCCAACAGAAGGCAAACACTTGCAAGGAGCTCAGAAACAAGTGTTAATTCTTTTTGGGCTGAGGGGGAGACTTTTCTAGATCCTGTTCTAACTGACCCAGTTTTACTCATGCATTGCATATGTATTCACTGTACTCTTGGAGTACATTTAAAGGCTGGGTTTCTGCCAGGAGCTTTATGATGATTATTCTAATGTCTGAGTCCTTTAGTGGCCTAACACACCACATTCACTTTTAGTGACAAATGTTTGAAAGAAGTATGACTACAGTCTCTTTCCTTCCATGCTGCATTCTCACATTCAATTATTCTCTTTAATTCTCTGACACAAACTAACACAATTAACACTTTAAAATATAAAAAGTGGATATGGAAAGTGTGTGTGAGATATTAATAGATAAAAGAGCAAAAAAGGCAGGAAAATCAAAGTGTAAAATATTCAGCTATTGTCAAATATATTTTTGAGAGCAGTGATTGTTCTGGTAGGTAGAAATATTTATTAGGTATATGGTAAATGACTTAAAGGCAAAACATTTTTCATACATTAAATAAGCCTGTCTTTTTTTCTCAGACAGTTTTTACAGTACTCTTATTATCCATATCCATCTGTACAAAAAGTGTATAATTTTCTTTTATATTGTGCTTTAAACATGGTATTCCTTTCCTCAACAAAAAGGTTTAAAAAAAAATAAAAATTGATCTGACTATCTGCATCCTGAAGTTCTGTTGACAGGAAACTTTATTTATGGTCAGATGAAAGAAAATCATTTTCTGAGGAAGTGTCTAAATGTGTGCATCAGCATGAGCACATTAAGGAGACTAATGTGAAATAGAATTAAAGTCACAAAGACCAGTTTCAGGTTGTGTCATTTCTTTTTCAAATATGATTCTGTCACTCAGGCAGTATCTCACATAATTTAATTTTCTGAACGTTGACATAACTACAAAACTAAGACAGACCAGCTGTGTTCAAACTTCTGCATAAAATCTGTTCTGCACCAAACGTGAAGTGAATGCAAATTGTTTGCAATGCTTTACATTTCACACATTGGTACAAACAGTGTTTTCAACAATGTTAATCCTTCTTATGCTGCTGTCTGCTGGGCTGGGTTTTATCACTGTCCCAAGAACACAACTGGAATTAGGAAGTATGTGTAGCGCAGGAAGTTCTCAGAGAAAGGCTCCATCTTGTATAAAAATTAAGTAATTTTTATATCATAGAGACATAAGAAGGTGTAGGACACCACCACTTTGAGCAGCCAGTAGATGCTGTTAACTTCTATTTTTCGCCAATACATGATGATGGGGTTCTTTTGTTCTTTCACACTAATTTTTATTTTTCCAGATTATTTTCCTGTTCTTACAGTTAGAATGGGCAGTGGTAGTTACCAATTCTTACATTCTGAGGATGTTTTAACCTTTTCCCAGACTATTTTTCACCTTTTCAGATGATGAGTTACCATTACAGTTCCTTGGTTCTGTAGTTATAAATTATCTTAGGATGTTTCTAGGTACCCAGCTGTACTTCAATTCTCAAGGATTTTTCTGGTTCACAGGCCTTGTTCCTAGGCTCACGGTTCTCAGGCTGGCAGGCGTTTTCTCTGTCAGTATTTTTCAGCAGACATTTTCTTCTCTGCAGTAATTTTCCACTTCTAACCACGCTGTCTTTATGACTGCCCACATCACAGCTGCATACAACTAAGGGCAAGGACTTTCTACAACAGAAAAAGAGCACCACATCAGATTGAACTGTGTCCTTTTGCACATTTGCTTTCAAAGCATATGGAGTTTTTCACTAATAAGAGATTTTAGTAAGAATCATTCCATAAAAATAAAACAAACCATGTAACAGGTGTGTCAGATACCTACGTATGAGCTATTTCAGTTCCTCCTGTAAGAGGAACTGTTTCCCAGCTCCTGAATCCATAGCTTAGCTTGGCTTTTTCTCATCTCTATACTGTGTACCATAGACAGTACCAGCTATTGTGTCCTGTGTACAGTTAGAAGGGAAACTGATTAGTTTTCCAAGAAGTAGTGGCTCAAATCACGTTCCTGTTTGGTATTGGAACCTTAGAAATGCCAGGGGAGAATAATTTTTTTTTTTAAGTAGCACCATGAAGCATCTGACAATGCACCTGAAATATGCTTAGCAGTGGTAGATCGTTAGGTATTGCAAAAGAAGATGAAAAGTAAAAATTAGACTGTAAAAATGTGGAGAAGTGTATCTTGAAATGAGATCATAATCCAGGCAGTGATCTCTGCATGCTAGAATAATGTACATATGAAATAATAATGAAGGCTATATATATAAAAGCCATTAAAAATCCACTTACATTTCTTTTGATAAAGGCAGAGAAAGAGACTTTGGGATTTCTTTTATTTTATTGTAATAAATAACTTTAAGTGTATGCCAGACTTTAACAAAAAAGGTATTAAATTTCTCCTGTGGGCAGCATTGTTCAATAATCATCTGCTAAGGAGTATCTTTTAGTATCTTAGTCTCTGTCAAAGTTAAGATATTTGGCTAGATAAACTACTGGTCTGATCCATTATTGCAATTCCTGTGTTCCTATGGCTTTTTATTTCCTCAGTAACAATTACTTTGAACTGTATAATACAATTTAATGCCTACTTCCCTTGTTATTTGGAATGAATAATACTCAGTATAATAGGCAAGTCTTACAAAGAGCTTTTACTTCTGAGTAGTGAAATGATGCACTGACATTTTTGATAGTGAATAGATTCCACAACTGACACATTAATAGTCTTTAAATGGAGAAAAGTCTGGTGGTACATCTTCAAAAAGCTTCTGAACATGAGATAGGTCTTACCGGTATAAAGACTTCTTTCTTTTTAAGATTACATATTTTTAAAATGTATGAATTAGGCCCAGGTTCTGTTGGTTTTGTTGTGTTTTTTTTTTTTAATTTCAAAATTCTGTGTCAAAGTTGATATTTATGCATATAAATAGGTTGATATTGTAAAAGTAGTGGTCATCTGAGGCTAACATTAAAAATTCCAAATCTTAGCTGTCTCACAAGACATGTATTTCTGTGGGTTTTGTAAGCATATTAGTGTATCTTATGGGTAACATTTAGGTCATGGTCTTATCTATTTCCAAAAGGTACTAATTAGTGCTGCTTCACTAAATGGTAACAACACAGTATTTCTCAATTGTGTAACACAGTATCCTATGTTATGAGGATATTAGGCCTGGAAATTCAGAAGCCCACATTTAAATATGTTTTCTCCTGCAGACCTTCTGTGGGATCTTGGGCTAGTCATTTATGGAACTAAGCATAGATAATATAAAGAAGACAAAAAAATTACTATTTTCTCCCAGATTTATCCGTCTATCAGTGATGGATAAAATGGAGTGTTGCTCCACATAAAATACTTCAACATCATCTAAGTTAGAAGAAGATAGAGTTTCTATGGAGCCAACAAAGAATGGCAGAAACGCTGAGATAAGATACTGTAGATGGCTGCTTCTTGTTAATAGTCTAAACAAATTTACCTCTTGATCTCTGCATGCAAGTTCCATGGCTAGGTTTCAAATGCTCCCTTTAGATACTGTATGCCTCAATTGTCCACCAGTAATGTATATGAGTTCTTAGGTAATGTGTGTTGTAAGAATAAATTAATTTAAAAATTCTGAAACACTTAATTGCCACAGGGAGCTCTATCAGTATCTTTACTAGAGATTACAATTTGTGTTTCAGATAGGTCATAAATTTAAATTCAAGTGTTAGCTTTCATTTATCTGTGATATGAGACACATTTAAATTGAGAAATATAGGAGATATAGCTAATATTAATCCCCTAAACTACTCAGTATCGCTAAACTAAATTAAGTCTTTTCAGAAGCAAAGTAATTAAATCAAAACAGTTATGTCATGCCATTGTTGCATAATTTGCTCTTAACAGAATATGTTTGATAAGACATTTGTGAAGTAATTTAAAAAAAACCCAAAAAACGAGAGAAATCTGTAAATATAGATCATGGATATTATTATCCGTGCATGTAAAGTATGACTGGTTACCTTTATAAAAGCAACTGTATTGAGTGAATAAATCTACAGTCCAGCTGTAATATAAACACTAATTCAAACCAATATCAGGAAAAATATGTAGGGAAATACACATAGACTGAACCTCAGCAAATTGTACTGCATCTTTAGTTTTACTTACAGACTCCTTTATATAAAGGACCAAAATCAGTATACTTCTTAATGTATGACAATTAACCAGTAAAAATAGCTAAGTTAAACATATTTGCACAGATTTAAAATTATTCAAGGCAGTAATTTTGTAAAACCAATTCAAAACATGAGGTCATCATCCCAAGTGCTAATTCACTTATAATTTGTGTGAATTACTTAGGGACAATCTTTGATGCCAGACAGACCTGGCTGAAATGTTAACATTACTTGAGTCATTATTTGTGTCAGAAAGGACGACTATTTGAGGTAATGAAGATCAAACCAATTTTTTTTTTTGCTTCATATTGTTTCAAAGAAGAAGTGTTATTCTGTTAAAAATATTTCAATGCATGCAAATGAAAAGATTGTAAAATTCAATTACACTAGTAGAGAGACCTTTAATACTACCATCAGTATGAAAAGCAGTTTGGTTTATAACGCTCCTTATGTTCCAAGCTGTCCTTTCATGCATGACCAGCTCTGTTCAATAATTATTATTTTGATTTTAATAAAAAATTGGATATACAGATCTTTTTGTTACTTTTGATCTAAAAATAAATATACTCTTAATACTGCTATTAGAGCAAAAAGACTCAATTACAGGTCTTTTCTATGATGTTTAACAAAAGAAGAAAAAGACCTTTAAAATCTCTTGAAACCACCATCTAAATTATTCCTCATATTTTCTACCTTTTCCTCCCCACCCAGAGAAAATAAACTATTTTTCACTGAAAAAAAAAGTGCAAACATTGCTCAGATACTTTCTTCTTAATACAACAATCAAAAAGCAGTTCTGATGTGGTGGATGCCATTTTCCATGCCCTTTTTTTGGTAGATTAATTACTAGATTGTGTGAATGTCTGAATCATCTGAATGTCTGTTTCTCTTTCAAATTCTCTCAGAAAAACAGTGCAAACATAATGCTAACTGAAAACTTATTTTGTTCTAGGGTTCAGGTTTCATTAATTCAGAAATCAAAACCAAAGTTCAACAGTTCAACTCATCGTTTCTTCCTAAGACTGACTGTATCCAAATTTGTCAGAAATGCTTTAGGGAAAAATATGTCTAGCTTATTGAAATATTTTATTTTGATGTTAGATATCACATTCATATCTCTTACTATATCATATTTTTAAGTTGACTCTCAAAGTGTTTACAATCAAATATTCAGTTTCACTGAAAAAAACCATGGATTTGAAACAAACAGACAAAACTCTACCCCAAAAAAGAATGGAATATAATGAAGTGGTAAGACTATGTAAAATAATACCTTGACTAGCTAATATTTTCCTATAGAAGCATGTTATATTAAATAACGTTCAGTTAGTTAGACACAAGATGTGCTTGTTCTTGTGCTTGTTACTGAATCATTTTAACCTCTCTGTCCCTTTTCAGTATCTTTTACCCAACTATTGTAGCGACATAATAAAATGTGGTAATATTCTAAAGACTAAGAGGATTTACTAAACAGATTCTGAGAGCAGTAGATATGACAAGAAAATACATTTTGTGGGAAAATGTTCATTTGTTGTAGAAAAGAAAAATATTTAACGGGGAATGTGATCAGAACGTGGGACAGGAGTGCTTTTTCTGTATTGTTTTACAGGAGAAAAAAGGTCAAAGGATACATTAATCAGTGCAATGCTAAGATGGCTTTGTATATGCTGTCTGCAGCTGGCACAAGGGAAGGGAAGGGAAAAGAGGAAGTTTAAATATACTTAAACTTTAAATTTGCTTAATTTTAATTACAAGACATTGCTTTTACTTTAAATTTAGATATTTTCTTAGTCACAGTCCTGATCAATCGCACTGCTAAGGTGTCAATAGGTGAGGACTTGTGTCTTAATGGCATTGTAGCTCTGAAATACACTCCCAAGTAGAGCTAGGTGACATTTTCAATAGTGCATATTAAAAAAAATAAAAAGAAAAAAAGTATCTTTTTTCAAGGCTGGATCTGAATATACAGAGAATTCAAATTCCTCAATGGGATGAACCATTTCTCAAGGAAATATTTTTATATGTTTCTAATATAATAATATACTGATACCTTATGTGTTACCCTGAGAAGTGTATGGTAGGCTCAGGAACAGAGCTTTGCATTTCGTATACCTTGCTTGTCTTTCTATTAATATGCCAATAAAAAAGGTGTAAATTACCCCTGAGCTAAATGTAACATTCTTACTGAACAGAAGGAAAAATACCAATAAACTATTTTTTCCTGGAGCTTAAGATACATTTTCTAGGAATATTGAAGTACATCAGAAGACAAAGAAAAAAACAGTTATCCTCTAAACATTAAGCAATATATTGGTGACATTTTTTGTAAATAGAATTCATGTATTCTTGGTATATAATAGTTGGTATGAATTTCATGCACGTTGTTATTTTCAGTCGCCATAAAATTATCAAAAAGTGAAAAAATGAAAGACAAGAACAATTCTGGCTATTATCTCCTTAGTCCAGACTTAGTCTTTTTGTCACATTCTTCTATTGACCGTACTATTACAGACCATAATTAGTTGTCCTATTTGCCACACAAGGTAGGTAATAAACATAATGATAATAACAACACTGAAATCCTACTCATGTTCTGTTATCAACAAAAGTAATATTCTTTGACTTTTTAAAAATCTTTTAAGACAAAAAACCAATATTATAATCATCTGTATAATACAGATTGTTTCATTTCATAGAATCATAAAATCATAGAATACCTGGTTAGGAGGGACCTCAAGGATCACCTGGTCCAGCCTTTCTTGGCAAAAGAACAGTCTAAACAAGATGACCCAGCACCCTGTCCAACTGAATCTTAAAAGTGTCCAATGATGGGAAATCCACCACTTACCTCAGGAGATTATTCCAATGGCTGATTGTTCTCATTATGAAAAATTTTCCTCTTGTGTCCAATAGGAATTCCCCTGGAGTAACTTGTGCCCATTACCCCTTGTCTTTTCCATGTGACTCCTTGTAAAAGGAGAGTCTCCCTTTAAATACTGGAACACGATGATAAGGTCTCCCCTAAGCCTTCTTTTCCTTAAGGCTGAACAAACCCAATTCTCTCAGCCTTTCCTCATATGGTAGGCTTCCCAGTCCTTTGATGATCCTTGTGGCCCTAATCTGGAGCTTCTCCAGCCTATCCACATCTTTTTCTTTGTATAGTGGGGACCAAAACTGAACACAGTATTCCAGGTGTGGCCTGACAAGCACTGAGTAGAGTGGGATAATGGCTTCTTTATCTCTGCTGGTGGTGCCCTTGTTGGTGCAAACCAGCAGTCAATAACTTTTACACCAAAGCCAATGACTTGAAATGCTGTTGTATAGTGGCCAGGCTAGAAGGCTGAGAATTCCCTCTAGATTAAAATCTGTCAGTTTATGAACCTGTGGCTGAACTCATGCAGATCTTTGAGAAAGGGGAAAAAAAACCTATAAAAAAGAAGAGTTAATAACGAGAAAGTTTACCACCAGCTCCTTCATGAAGAGTAGAGTCCCTGAACAATGCACGTGAGGGACTCCTCGTACTGTACCATCAGTTCAGTAGGTGAGTTTTGGTATACAGCAAATTGTACTTTGTTATGTTGCCCTCATATCAGAACCATTTTTAATCTTACATAGCTAAGTTTACCAACTTTTTATTCTATGATTAATATGTAGTCATTCTTAAATTCACACCTTGTCTGTCTCTTAGTAAGTCACCCAGTTCTTGTTATTGTAGGTCAAACATAAATATACTTAATATAGGAATGAAAATTAAAATTAAATAAAATCACAGCTCTCAGTCCTAAATCAAAAAATCTAAGCCTCTGTCATACCTAAATAAATCTAAAGGCTCAACATAATGATGAGTTGGGACTCATCCACTAATTCTCCTATGTTGAAACTCAGTTAAGTCTAGGGAATTTATGGATTTTTTAAGTCACACCTTCAAATTACAGTGAAGTCTTTGGCTTGTACCAGTGAGGATCCTCCTGGTGCTTGGACACAAAACCACATATTAGAATGAATTCTTTATCAGCTGCTAACAGCAATAAGCTTCAAACCCTCAGCAAACAAACTTCAAGATCATAAGACATTCTTCGCTTACTAAAACAGTGTGAGCATGAACAAATCAACACACAGAGTCAATAAATAAATTTCAAAAAAGAAAAAGCAAAAAAGACTGTTTCAAATATTGGGATAAATTTACCTAAGCTCCCCAAATTTATGTTGAAAATTTATATTTTCACATATATTTCAAATATATTCACATATATTTCAAAGATTTGATTGTCTTTGCAACCTATAACCTGTTACTAGGACCAGTGCTGCTCAGCATCATAGAATCATAGAATCATAGAATCATAGAATCATAGGGTTGGAAGGGACCTCTGGAGATCATCTAGTCCAACCCCCCTGCCAGAGCAGGGTCACCTAGAGCAGGTTACACAGGAACACGTCCAGGTGGGTTTTGAATGTCTCCAGAGCTGGAGACTCCACCACCTCTCTGGGCAGCCTGTTCCAGTGCTCTGCCACCCTCAGGGTAAAGAAGTTCCTCCTCATGTTTAGGTGGAACTTCCTATGTTCCAGTTTGTGCCCATTGCCTCTTGTCCTGTCCCCGGGCACCACTGAAAAGAGCCTCGCCCCATCGTCCTGACACCCACCCTTTAAGTATTTATAAGCGTTGATAAGGTCACCCCTCAGACGTCTTTTTTCCAGACTGAAGAGACCCAAATCCCTCAGCCTTTCCTCATAAGAGAGGTGTTCCAGTCCCCTAATCATCCTCGTAGCCCTCCGCTGCACCCTTTCCAGCAGTTCCCTGTCCCTCTTGAACCGGGGAGCCCAGAACTGGACACAGTACTCCAGGTGCGGTCTCACCAAGGCAGAGTAGAGGGGGAGGATGACCTCCCTTGACCTGCTGGCCACGCTCCTCTTGATGCACCCCAGGATGCCATTGGCCTTCTTGGCCACAAGGGCACATTGCTGACTCATGGTCATCCTGTTGTCCACCAGGACTCCCAGGTCTCTTTCCACAGAGCTGCTCTCCAGCAGGTCAGCACCCAACCTGTACTGGTGCATGGGGTTGTTCCTCCCCAGGTGCAGCACCCTACACTTGCCCTTGTTGAACTTCATAAGGTTTCTCTCTGCCCAGATCTCCAACCTGTCCAGGTCTCTCTGTATGGCGGCACAGCCTTCCGGTGTGTCAGCCACCCCACCCAGCTTGGTGTCATCAGCAAACTTGCTGAGGGTGCACTCTATCCCCTCATCCAGGTCATTGATGAATATGTTGAAGAGGACTGGACCCAGTACTGACCCCTGGGGAACACCACTCGTCACTGGTCTCCAACTAGACTCTGTGCCCCTAATCACAACCCTCTGAGCTCTATCTTTCAACCAGTTTTCTATCCACCCCACTGTCCATTCATCTAACCCACACTTCCTAAGCTTCCCTATGAGGATGCTGTGGGAGACCGTGTCAAACGCCTTGCTTAAGTCAAGGTAGACCACATCTACCGCCCTCCCCTCATCTATCCATCTAGTCATGCCATCGTAGAAGGCTATCAGGTTAGTCAGACATGATTTCCCCCTGGTGAATCCATGCTGAGTACTTCTGATAGCTTTCCTTTCCTCCACGCGCCTTGAGATGACACCCAGAACGAGCTGTTCCATCATCTTTCCAGGGATGGAGGTGAGGCTGACCGGCCTGTAGTTCCCCGGCTCCTCCTTCTTGCCTTTCTTGAAGACTGGAGTGACATTGGCTTTCCTCCAGTCCGCAGGCACCTCGCCTGTTCTCCAGGACTTTTCAAAGATGATGGAGAGCGGCCCAGCAATGACTTCCGCCAGCTCCCTCAGCACTCTCGGGTGCATCCCATCAGGGCCCATGGACTTGTGAATATCTAGATGATCTAATTGGTCCCTCACTCGCTCCTCCTCAACCCAAGGGAAGTCGTCTTCTTTCCCTGTTACTTTATTCAATGCCTGGGACTCCTGAGGGCTGGGCCGAGCAGAAAAGACCGAAGCAAAGAAGGCATTCAGTAACTCTGCCTTCTCCACATCCTCCGTCACCATGACTCCTGCCTCATTCAGCAGTGGGCCTACAACTTCCCTGGTCTTCCTTTTGCTTCCAATATACTTGTAGAAGCTCTTTTTGTTTTGCTTGATGTCCCTAGCCAGGTCTAATTCCAAGGCGGCCTTGGCTTTCCTTGTTTCATCCCTGCACGCTCTGGTGGCATTCTTGTAATCCTCCCAAGGGGTCAGTCCCTTCTTCCACTTATTATAAACTTCCTTCTTCCACTTGAGCTTTTTCTGAAGCTCCCTGCTCAACCATGCAGGTCTCCTGCGTCCCTTGGCCGATTTCTTTCTCTTAGGGATGCACCGATCCTGAGCTTGGAGGAAGTGGTCTTTGAATATCAACCAGCTTTCTTGAGCCCCTTTGCCTTCCAGAGCCCTAGCCCACGGGATCTCTCCAAGCAGTTTCTTAAAGAGGTCGAAGTTAGCCCTCCTGAAATCCAAGGTTGTATGATCCAATCCATCTTTGTTGGTGACATGGAGAATAGGATTGAGTGCAACCTTAGCAAGTTTGCCAATGACACTAATACATTGGAGGGGAGGGATGACATCCAGAGAGAATCATAGAATCATAGGGTTGGAAGGGACCTCTGGAGACCATCTAGTCCAAGCCCCCTGCCAGAACAGGGTCACCCAGAGCAGGTTACACAGGAACGCATCCTGGCAGGTTTTGAATGTCTCCAGAGTTGGAGACTCCACCACCTCTCTAGGCAGCCTGTTCCAGTGCTCTGCCACCCTCAAAGGAAAGAAGCTCCTCCTCATGTTTAGGTGGAACTTCCTATGCTTACGTTTGTGCCCATTACCTCTTGTCCTGTCGCTGGACACCACTGAAAAGAGCCTGGCCCCATCCTCCTGACACCCACCCTTTAAGTATTTTTAAGTGTTGATAAGGTCCCCCCTCAGTCGTCTTTTTTCCAGACTGATGAGACCCAAATCCCTCAGTCTTTCTTCATAAGAGAGGTGTTCCAGTCCCCTAATCATCTTGGTAGCTCTCTGCTGCACCCTCTCCAGCAGTTCCCTGTCCTTCTTGAACCGGGGAGCCCAGAACTGGACACAGTACTCCAGATGCTGCCTCACCAAGGCAGAGTAGAGGGGGAGGATGACCTCCCTCCACCTGCTGGCCACACTCTTCTTGATGCACCCCAGGATGCCATTGGCCTTTTTGGCCACGAGAGCACATTGCTGGCTCATGGTCATCCTGTTGTCCACCAGGACTCCCAGGTCCCTTTCAGCTGAGCTGCTCTCCAGCAGGTCAGCCCCCAACCTGTCCTGGTGCATGGGGTTGTTCCTCCCCAGGTGCAGCACCCTACACTTGCCCTTATTGAATTTCATAAGGTTCCTCTTTGCCCAACTCTCCAGCCTGTCCAGGTCTCTCTGTATGGCGGCACAGCCTTCCGGTATGTCAGCCACCCCCCCCAGCTTTGTGTCATCAGCGAACTTGCTGAGGGTGCACTCTATCCCCTCATCCAGGTCATTGATGAATATATTGAAGAGGACTGGACCCAGTACTGACCCCTGAGGAACACCACCCATCACTGACCTCCAACTAGACTCTGTGCCCCTAATCACTACCCTCTGAGCCCTGTCTTTCAACCAGTTCTCTATCCACCTTACTGTCCATTCATCAAGCCCACTCTTCCTAAGCTTCCCTATGAGGAGAAGCTCCTAAGCTCTCTTATGGGAGACCATGTCAAACGCCTTGTTGAAGTCAAGTTAGACCACATCCACTACCCTCCCCTCATCTATCCATCCAGTCATGCCATCATAGAAGGCTATCAGATTAGTCAGATTAGTCAGGCTTAGTCCAGCCAGGAACTGGACAGGCTTGAGAAGTGGGCCTGTGCAAACCTCATGAAGTTCAACCAGGCCAAGTGCAAGGTCCTGCACCTGGGTCAGGGCAATCTCAAACACAAATACAGGCTGGGCGGAGAATGGATTGAGAGTAGCCCTGGGGAGAAGGACTTGGGGGTGTTGGTTGATGAGAAGCTCAACATAAGACAGCAATGTGCACTTGCAACCCAGAAAGCCAAGCATATCTCTGGGCTGCATCAAAAGAAGCATGCCCAGCAGGTCAAGGGAGGTGATTCTGCCCCTCTACTCTGCTCTGGTGAGACCCCACCTGGGGTACTGCGTCCAGCTCAGGGGCCCCAAAATAAGAAGGACATGGACTGTGGAGCAAGTCCAGAGGAGTGCCACAAAGATGATAAGAGGGCTGGAGCACCTCTGCTATGAGGACAGGCTGAGAGAGTTGGGGTTGTTCAGCCTGGAGAAGAGAAGGCTCTGGGGTGACCTTATAGTGGCCTTCCAGTATCCAGGGGCCTACAAGAAAGCTGGTGAGAGACATTTTAGACAGGCATGTAGTGATAGGATGAGGGGTAACAGTTTTAAACTGAAAGAGGGTAGATTTAGATTAGATATTAGGAAGAAATTCTTTCCTGTGAGGGTGGTGAGGCACTGGAAGAGGTTGCCCAGGGAAGCTGTTGAAGCCCTATCCCTGGAAGTGTTCAAGGCCAGGCTGGATGGGGCTTTGAGCATCCTGATCCAGTGGGAGGTGTCCCTGCCTGTGTCAAGGACGTTGAAAATCTTTAAGGTCTCTTCCATCTCTGACCATTCTATGATTCTATAACTGTGCTCCCTGTAATCAATTTTTCTCTGGTTTCTAAAAAGCATTCTTTCTGATCAAGCCTCTGAATGCAAACACAACAGTGATGTTTTCTATTCTTCTCATTCATTTAATTGTCAGTTTTGGTAATTGCATATTTTTAAATTTTAATCTAGTCAATTACTAAGGACAGTACATCCAATTTTTACTCACTAGTTTTCTAATCAAGACCTTTGCAAATGCCGATCCTTTTCCTTTGGTTTAATAAAACAATTTTGTCACAGGGATTACCCTAAGCATTAATCAGACTACCAAAAGAAAAAAAAATGTTTAAGATGTACTGTAAGGGTAATACAGGCAATGAGCGGTCTACTTTTAAAGAACATTTGAGGTCTTGTCCTGTGAACTAAATCCATACCACTAGAGGTATGTATGTGTGCTGTGTAACATATTGACAGTGTGTAGAACGAAATTTTTATGATAGTCCTTATTACTTCTTAGTATAAAAAAATCTCCATTTTGTGTCAAGCTTGTGTATATGATTAATGTTGCCTGCATGAAGTTATAGGCAGCCTGAACTGAAGTCACAAACTGTTTTAACCTCTGACTAACCCAAATCAATAGGCTACGGTGAACAATGAAAAGCAAAGGATAAAAATGTTCCTTGGCACTGCAACTAACGTTGTTTTGTTTTTTCCAGTGTTTGGTTTTCTGACTCCCAAAATACAATACCTTTAGGCTATACTTTTAAAAATGTTCTTTTTAGGAAATATCCCATCTCACACAGACAACATTAATCATGTCACCTAACTTTGCCTGTACAGCAATGCAGTACTCGGTAATTCCATACTCAAATAATGTCATACCCAGTGCATCTTTGGAAGCCAAATGGTCTAATCAGACAAAGTCATTCTTGTAAGAAAGTAGATTGTTTAGTTTAAAAGGATTTGAAGTTGCCTTTGCAGATACAGAGAACTGTTTTGCTTTCATTAAAGTTCCATACAAAAGCTGCAAATAAATAGACATTTGCATCTTTTTCTCAATCAGGAAAACGAACCAAAGAATATGTGATTTCTTTTTGTTTTGTTTTGTTTTGTTTTGTTTTGTTTTAAAAGGAAAATGAAAACAATAAGATAATAAAACAATAAGATAATACAGCTTTTAGCACTAGATTTGGAATAGCTCCAGAGATGAAATAGAAATTCAGACAGATTAAATATCTGGAACTTAAGTAGGGGATCTCTGGTGTAATTCAGAGACACATATTTACAAAACCACGTGCACCAGAGTTTCTCTGCTATGCAAGCAAATAAAATGAGCTTAGGGGATTTACAGCTTTCTAATGTCCTTATCAAAACACCTTAATCAAAAGCCCTTAAGTAATTTATCTGTTTCTTCTGTGCTGGGCACCCTAGACACACTTGAAATGTGGATTAATGAAAAAACACTGTTTGGTTTTGATTTCTGACATATATTTCTTTAAATTTCTCTTTGAAACAAATACTCTTCAGTGTCTATTAGTAGTTATTTATCACCTACCCTGTGCTGTGTTTTAGAACAAAACAAATAAACAAAAAGAATCCTTACTCTAGGATGCTTCAAACCCAAAGCCTCAGTGCTATCAATAAATGCTTTACCATTGAGTCATAAGCTTGTGTAAACACAAGCTTTAGATAAGGAAAAAAAAAAATCCCAATCCCTCATACCTCCTAACTCTATTGTACTAATGTAAGATTGTAGCCTACTGAGAAAGTATGCATTAGAAATTTGAGGCAAAGACAGCTAAAATATTTCAGCTTTTTCATTTTAAATATTTTTTTTTAAAAAAACCCTCTCTGTTATTGTGATATTTAAGGAAGAATGTTCAGCTGCAACTTAAGTGGGAGCGGGTTTGTCAAGTGTTTAGTAACAGCTTTTCCTCTATTTTACTGCCCTGGTAATTTTCAAAATAGCTACCAATATGAGAATTCTACATAGGATTTCTTCCTGGTATTGCTCTGAACTGCTATTTTGCAATGTTTAATGATTACATATTTGAAATGTTTCATGTGTACTTTGTCTGAAGCCTAATACCTATGACTGACTTATGTCATAATGAAAGTGTTTCAGTTAGTAAGCGAAGACAGAAGATCATAAAGCTATTAATGTGTTTTCATTGTTGCTCAGGTGCAGAGTTAGTGTAAGTGACCAAAGCATCATAAAGCCCTTGATAGTGAGGCCATAGCATTTCTCTTTTTCTTTGTTCTTCCCTCTTTTCCCTCTTCCCTCTTCCTTTTTCTTTTCCCTTTTCCTTCCTTCCTTCCTTCCTTCCTTCCTTCCTTCCTTCCTTCCTTCCTTCCTTCCTTCCTTCCTTCCTTCCTTCCTTCCTTCCTTCCTTCCTTCCTTCCTTCCTTCCTTCCTTCCTTCCTTCCTTCCTTCCTTCCTTCCTTCCTTCCTTCCTTTTCCTTCCTTCCTTCCTTCCTCCCTCCCTTCCTCCCTCCCTTCCTCCCTCCCTTCCTCCCTCCCTTCCTCCCTCCCTTCCTCCTTTCTCTCTCTCTCTCTTTTATGGTTAAAGCCAGATCACAATCCACAGTGCAAAGTTGAGTGCTTAGGGTTGCTGTATATGGAACAAATGTTTATAAGCAGTTGCACTCCCTGAAACAACTAGCAGCAAATGTCGAGGAGTAGTGCTTGCCTAAATTTCAATTTCTTTTCTACCTCTTCAGACTCAGAGGAGTTGTTACAAAGTTCACCAGATGTTGAAGTGTTTTGCAATTTAGACCTGAAGATTTTTCAGAGTAAATTTTAATCTGACGGAGAACCAGTATCTTGCAGAATTTAAATGGACGAGATATGGGAAAGTAAAATTTCAGTCTTTTTCTTTCTTCATTTTAAAGGAAATTCTAAAGTAAGAACTCAGATAGATTTAATAAGATGTATGCAACCAGAGGTGAAACTTGTAGTGAATTTATGAAAGATCAGCATCATACTGCCTCATGGCTGAACAGAACATGAATTGTAACCATCATCAGTTTGAGTCATCTGAAAGGAGAAAAATCTGTATGTCTAACAGTCTAACAGTCTGTTTAGGTAAGTTGAAAAAAATAGTCTGACTGTATTTTGAGTGAGAAGACTGTCTAGCAGCCAGAGACAGATTTTCTATTGAGCTGCTCTAGAAATACACATTGAAAAATTATATTAAAGAGAATATTTTAAGTTTGTGCATAAATGCCTTAAAAATCAGGGAATTAATTTCCAGTGTGCATATATTCATTAGATGCATCTTTTAAATATGCAATTAGCTATTATTGCTTTTCAGAAGAACCCAACTCAGTTATTCTTTGGGGAAGATATTTGCACACTTTGGTCTGAAATACAAGCCTTGAAAAATTCACTGAAGTACGACTCAGAGATAATAATTTCTGACATCTAGGAAGTCTCTCCTGAATGGATGTATTCATTTCAATTTTCCAAAGGATTACTTCTTTGCCTAATCTATGTACATTTTCAGAGGGACAGCAAAAGCGTTTTTATTGAAAGGAAAGCACATAGAAGTTAAGTCAGAAACAGCCCCGAAGTAGAGCTTTACATAGAAACAATGCCCATGGTTTTTTCCCACATTTTTTAATCCACAAGGTTATGTAATTTTTTTTCCTCTATTCTAGAATATCACAAACAATGTTTACTGCAATTGCCAAAAAGTATTAAAAAGGATATCAAGAATAGATTGAGTTTTCTCAATTGCTTAAATGTGTTCAAAATTATGATCAGTAGAAATCTGAAATAATAAACGTAGATTATTAGATTAAATTTAAAGTTAAACTAAGCCAACTGACATGTGACTTTTACTGGAACTGGTTCAGAATAATCACATAAAAACTATTAAGACAATAATGGGATTACTCCAGCAGAAATCAAGAGATTAAGTTAATATTCTTTTACTGTTCGAATCGAACTGTTTGACTTTCATAAACTGCTCATTGTTTACTTTGTGGTTCCTTTAATATGACTGGAGGAAAAGGGAATCCAAGTTATAATGAACAAGTGTTCAGGGAAAAAATCACAAAAATCAGTCTCACAGAAACTATTTCTTTTGTCCGTATTATTTTCCCACCTGTTTTCTGACTCATTTGGTTAACTCCTTTGGAAAGGATTCTTATCACATACTGTATTTTACAATTCTTACAGTGCATGAAAAAATTCATTATCACATGCTGTAATTTTCTATTGGATAGATAATTTATAGTATAGGTAGATAATTTTTAGAATAATTACATTATTATATTTTACTTTAGCCTTATATGTGATTTCTAATGAAAAAAAAAAACCTTGCTATAAAAATGACAAAACTTTTTAATTCATCTTTATAACTGACAAATAATGGTAACTAAGTATGTCTGAGTTAGAGGAAAAAAACATACCCACAATTCAATTCACATATCTCAAACAAAATTTTAAGGCTTCATTCTTTCATTTCTTTCAAGGCCTGTGAGAATTGCTTAAACTTATTCTACTCTTGAGCTTCAAACACACACCCAAAAAGCAAGAGACGTGTTTGGTGATTTTTGTCTAGCATAAAATTGCTACGTTTACCATAGGTCAGGGTGCCCTTCTGCTGAGCCTTGACATTGCAGAACTCTGAGCAAATAACCAGCAACATCCAACTGCAGGTGGGTTCCTACAGATGCTATTGGTCAAACACTGTTTTCTGTCTTGGCTTCTGATGTAGAGCCTGCCTTCATTGTAGAAGGTACACACTGAGGCTTGTACTCTGCTTACATCTTTTTTACCCCCGAGTTATGAAGCATATTCTCTGTTCATTACTACCAGCAACAAGTAACTTGCATAACTTGGTTTAATTAGCAGGAGAGACACGCACCCTTGAATTAAACTGTTGTTATCCAAAGGAAAGAAATATTTTCTTGTTAGTTCTCTCTTCATAGAATCATAGAATCATAGAATGTGTTGGGTTGGAAGGGACCTTTAAAGGTCATCTATCCAACTCCCCTGCAATAAGCAGGGACATCTTTAACTAGATCAGAAGTAGATCTTATTCCTGACACACAATTTTGGCAGTCCCTAGAGACACTTTTACTGGGAGGAAAACTTTTTTTATTTTGAAAATATTCTGGCTGCGAAAATTTCATATTTATACTTGGAAGAAATTAATGAATATTCACCATTTTGCCTGTCTCACCTTGAAAAGCAGAGTCCAACAGTTAACAATGAAGAGTGTATGTCCCAGAAAAATACTATCACTGCTTCAAAACATATAATGATCAAAAGGTCCTACCAATTTTTCCAAGTTTAACAAGTTTAAACTCAGAGATTCCACATTATGTGTCCCAAATTCATCTGAATGGAAAAAAAACAACCCTACAAACAGATCCATTTATCTTCCTTTGCATCACATTAATACAGCTATGCCACATGCAGTTTTGCCATTTGATGGTGGTTCCCTAGTGAAAAACTCCAGAGACTGGGAGAAACCCCTGCCAGAGTGATTGTCTGCCCTCATCACCAGTGGAAGGACAGGGAAAATATAGCAACTAAAATCAGGATTTCAAACACTGAAAAAAGGAGTAATTTGAAGTTTGAAATATTATTTTGTAGTATCATATGGATACTTTAACTTTTTTGTTCATCAATGTTGACTTTCTTGAGAGACCAAATGAAATATTTTCCTTTTTGCCTTTCTTACTTTTAACACTGATTTCTTTATGCTGAGTAGCCCTTTTCATTCTTCTGATTGAAGTGTGTGAACATAAATCAAATTTTCTCTTTTGGGTGAGTGTATCTTTATGACATGACATGTACAGCTTTTCAATCAATGGAGTTCCAGTTTGTTTCACCTTGGAATAATTGAGAATAACTGTGCAAATGATTAAAAAATAACAACAGTTGATGACTATATTCTTGTCCATACAATGCATAGACACTGGGTGGTGGGAAAGACGTAACAAGAAGTATCAACAGATATTCATGACATCTCAATATTTTGCTTAGTGTCTTGTATTAGAATTTACCTTGAGCAGTAACCATTCCTTTTAATACCCATTTACACCCTCACTAAAGCAAGAAAAAGACTATCTGAGAATTACTCTTTTGAATAATTTCTACTCATATGCACATCTGTATCATAATTAGTGTTAATTTTAAATATATGAAGTATTGATCTAAAAAAAGAAAATTGAAAAGTATAACTTCTCCCTAAACACTGTTCTATGTCTAATGAATCAAATTGAATGTACTATTGCAATGTTGTCATGCAGCAATTGAACTTTGCCAATGCCTACTACATATGCCCCCATACGCTGTAGTTAAATACTGGAAAGCATATAGAAAAGCCTTTAACAAGAGAGTCTTTAAAAAGTTAAGATAAGGATAAGGAACTGAAAACAAATGAACAAGTTGTCTGAATCTAGTATAACTAAAGTACTCAGTACTGTTTGTGTTCTCTAAGCCATTTATTTAAGATGATAGCTTTGTCTTTTCACATATCTTCAAATGTTGCACTGTTGGGATGTAACTAGATTGACTGGATAATATATTTTTTCAAATGTTAAGAAAAATGATATTTCTTTTGTAGATACTGTTGGTTAATTCCCTAGCTGAAGTTAGCCTATTATGTGTTCTTTTCATGTAACAAAATTCTTGAATAGTGAAGAAAATGTTTTTGAAAATATTGATCATGTGAGAAAAGCTCAAACATGGAAGAGCTAGAGCTGATTATACATGCAACGTGTTAAAATGGAAGTTTATTCAACACTTTCCTTATTCATTACAAAAATTAGGAAATATGTATTTAAATATGATGAATGATAGAATTTGTCAGAACTCTAGTGATACATGTTTATCCTTGTATTTGTAAAAGAAATCTTAATTGGCAAAAAATATATAGATGTCCTTATCATCGTAGAAGTGACTGATGATGCAAAAACCTATGTGAAGTTATAATCTCAGGTACTGCTGCTTAGTCATTATAAACTCTTCAATGCAAAAATAGTACATCTGACACAATCCAGTAAAAATATTGTCAATATATTTCTTTTCCTTTTTTGCTTCTTTTCCTTATTTGCTTCTTATGAAGGTAATCCATAACGGCATTTTCAAATAACTGTTTGAAAGCTATAAGACCATTCAAAAGATGATTTTTTTAAAAAGGTGTGTCTATCCACAAAAACATATATTTCATGTATTCTTAGAATAGCCTTCTCATTGGACTGGCTGCAGTGTTTCATTCAAAGATGTTTGATATACCTCTTCCTAACATTGAGTTGTTTCATGGAAACTTTCATTGTACATAAGGTAGGTACCATACAGCAGTCGCTGTTGCAAACAGATTTCACTAAATCATTAGTTCAACAATAATCACTCCCATATGAAGGATATATAACAAACAAGCAAGCAAGCAAGCAAGCAAATGACTGTATTTCTAGTATTAGTTTATTGCAACGTCATCAAAATATTCTTCCAACATTCCCTCCAAAGCATGTTACCAGGTTACCAGCAGGTCTAACACTAGTATGCCTAGGTATGCCATATTCCATGCAGTTTCTTCCTTCTGTGTCTCAGCGTATTGTTCTGGCCTTGCCTCTCAGAGATTTTGAGCTTTGCATTGTTTCTCTGCCTTCTGGATCTTATGGAAGAAAACAAGACAGCATGTTCTTCAGTCAGTAGTAGTATTGCTTCTATATTCTTGTGGTTACTTTAGTCTGAAGTATGTGAGTTGCAGCAGCATTTGTGTAAAGAAAGAACAGCAAGTCTTCGTATCCTGCCTACAGAAAATACAAGGCAGTGCTCTGTGCATGCGGGAGATATTTACTGTGACTCCAGAGAACTAGTCTGATATCCCCACTTTATATAGCCATTTTGTAGAAAATTGATTTTTTTTTTTTCAGAATGGTTCTTTCAGTTACTTTGTCATTGCATCAAATTGTTCAGAGAAAGAGTTTCAGTTTCCAAGATCTCATGAAACTACTCCATTTTTATTCTTTCAAAGGGATATAGTTATTCTATGAGTAGGAGCTCCATTTCTCTCATTTATGTGGTGGTTAGCCTGAGAAAATGAATATTTTATTTTTTTTTTAATAGGGAAAGGTATTTGCTCTTCTGAAATAGTAAATACTAGAATTTGCTGGAGTGAAAACACAACAACCGTACCCCCCTTCCCTCCTCCTTAAAACAGCGGTAGCTTGCTTATGATAAAGTATTTCAGGAATCTTATGAAACTGTAACAGACCTTACAATCTTTATAGCCCTTATAAGACTCTGTTTCTACACTGTAATAACACCTTCCTGGTTTTAACCTTCTGACTAAATGAACACATGGACACTTAGGCATTTACTGGTTTGTATTGCCCAGCAGCAAAGTCTGTTTTTATGAATAAGGTTTTTCACAACTTAAAAAGCTTGCAGTTTGGAGTTTCCTTCCCTTCTCTCCAGCATCCTCACAGCCAGTCCTCTCAAACAATTTTGTGTAAAGACCTGACACACAGAATTTCTATCCTCATCTTCTTTCTGTAAGTTTAACAGTATTACTACGTGTAACGATCAAAAACATTACTACTTTTTCATCAATCAGTGCTTTTATGTTCAATAGTTTGCTCTAACAGGTCTTTAAAATATGCTATCATTTCTTCATTAGTAATATATATGATACTATAATCAAATTCATGTAATTGATTTATTATGTTATAACCCAGCAGAAAGTTTTGCAAGTTGAGAAATACTAGCCGGTGTGCTTTGTCGTCTAACATTTTCACATGAGAAGATCCTTTTTTCCTTTGTTTTCTTTTGCTTTTTTGACAAACATAATAGCTTATAGTTATTTCTCAATTTGGTTTTAGTTGTATTGGCTTTATTGTGTCGTTGTCAGAATTCATCTGTATCTGATGATATCTGTATCTGTAGGAGACAAGGTCCCAGACCATCTGCTTAATTAGCAGATGGTTCACTAGAAAAGAATCTAAATAGTCATTATTTCTTCCTTTTTAGAGCGTCCTACCATTTTCCAGTGGTTATTGGTGTGTTATCATTTTAAGTAGTTGCTGTCAGAGGGGACTAAATAAAAATGTACCTTGGTTTATGTGTGAATAACACATTCATCTTCCAACTGGAAAGCAGCTTTGCAGGAAAAGACCTGGAGGTCCCAGTGGATACCGAGTTGAGCATGAGCCAGAAAACGTTCCCTTGCACCAAAGAAGTCCAACAGCACCCTTGCGGACATTAAATGGGGTGTTACCAGCAGGCGGAGGGAGGGGATCCTTCTTCTCTGCTCAGCACTGGTGAGACACACCTGGAGTGCTGAGTCAGGTCTGAGCTTCCCAGAGAGACAGGGACATACTTGAGCGAGTGCAGAGAAGAACCACAAACATGGCTTAAGGGAGTGGAGCATCTGCATATGAGAACAGGCTGAGAGAGCTGTGACTGTTCATCCTGGAGAAGAGAAGGCTCAGGGGGTACCTTATCAATGTATATAAATACCTGGTGGGATGTGGTAAAGGAGATGCAGTTAGACGCTTCTCAGAGGTAGCCAATGGCAAGATGCAATAGTCACAAACAGAAATACAGGAAATTCCACTTGAACACAAGAAAATCCTTTTTTCTGTGAGAGTGATCAGACTCTGAAACAGGTTGCCCAGAGTATCCGTGGAGTTTCCATCCTTCAGAATACTCAAAATACAGCTGGTCACAGCCCTGAACAACCTTCTCTAGATAACCCAGCTTTGAGAAGTGGGCTGGACTACACAATCTTTGGAGGTCCTTTCCAATCTCAGATATTCTCTGATTCTGTGAATGGTTTCCAGGGCTTTAGTAATTCTGCAGTTTTAATGATGGAAGAACTTGAAGTCAATTAGCATGATGCTTTGTGATAAAAGTAGGTGCCCCATATGATTTCTTTACCACCTTACTACTTTCTACAATGTACTTACATTTTGTATGAGTTGACACTGTAACTATCATGTATTTATCAGCCCATGGATTGTTCTGTGGATGCCTCTAATATTTAAAAATATTTTACTCTTATTTTTTTAAATGCTTCATGAGCTGACATTATTTCAGAGATAGACTTCTATGTATCTTAGGATATATAATTCATTTGGCTCCTTAGGTGTTTTGACTTACCAATTTTGCCTTTTTTGTCATTGCAAAAAAAAAGGGTGTTAAAAGACAGAGAGCTCTAGACATCCTTAAGAGGTGCTGTCTCTGTATGTCCTTGATAAAAAGTCACTTCTCTTTGCATATATGACCAAATAGTTAATCCATGAGGTGTGTTTTCTTTGGTTATGATCCTCTTTTAATGAACAGTAGCTCAAATTCTGGGTCTGCAAAGGATTCTTGTGAGATCTCACAGAACAATAGACTACAGCAACTTGAAGACTCTGAGATACACACATAGGACCTCCCAGTAATGTCAGAAAAAGCTCTTTTTTCTTCTGTCTGTATGTTCTATGTCTATATGTTCACCTTCCCACTTCAAGTGTTCAGTTTAGTAAGTGTACTAAAAAGTGGAAGTATCCTCCCTTTGTATGTGCAATACGTTTCTAGAGTCCTCTTTTGCATTATGTGCAATGAAGTAGTTCTTTCTAGACTCCTTGCTTTTATATCTACTCCTAAAGATTTCATGCAGATGTAGAAGTTCTTACTTGTCCAATTCCCAGTAAGATTTCCGAGTAAAAATAAAGTTTGTGGTGGCTTGCAGCTCTTTGTGTTCTCATTTATTAGCAGTGCTATGCTTGCTTAATGAATGTAACATATTTTTGATTTCGCATTCTTGTGTCACAACTAAAACAACCTCCCCTTCGTCAGGAATTTATTGGCCACTTCTAATCTCTCATTTTCTTTTTGCCATGTCTTGGGTGACTCAAGAAGCCAGAATGAGATCAAGAGTACATTGGGATATAAGACATCAGACAAGAATTGTTTCCACAAATTGAAGGCTCTGAGACAATGTATATACCATATCGCAGATTCTACTTACATGCAAGAAATGAAATGAACAACTGGACAAAAAATAAAAGGGTGGCTAAAATGGAAGAAAGTGTTGGTCCTTGGAATAACAACTTGTTATACATAATGTATTCCAGCAAGGAAAAAGTGCAATGGGGGCATCCTTGTTGTAGATACAAAGGAATTGACCACTTAACCTCTGATGGAAAGATTTTCTCTGGCCACTTTCCAGGATGAGCCTGGAAGGCCTGAATAGTTTTTATTTTACCTAATATAATGCCACTTCACAAGGGTGACTTATAATCTACTTCTTAAGGTCAGATTCATTTTCCTTTTCATTGCAGTGAACTTTGCATATGCATTGGCAGATCTGAAAAGAGTATGCAACATATTAATATCCTGATTGTCTTGCTATTCATGACTTTGTAAGGTAAAAGTCAAAGCTGAATTAAAACCCTGTTGCTGGAAGCCTCAAACCTGCACCAAAGCCTCGAAGATAATAAAATCTCCCATTTAAGAAGAGGACAATGAAGCATATTAATATAGTCTGATTGTGGAAAAGAAAAATATCATTACAATGTTTAAACACATGCATAGTCTACAAATAAATTACAGTGACTTTTTTGTTAAAAAAAAACAACCTCAGGATCTAGATTCTAGACTTCTGAAAGCCGGAAAATTAAAGAAAAAATATAGCTTTTGGATTTGCTTATTTCCATACTTTTCCATCTCTTTTGGCACATCAATATAAATCATGATTTTAGCACACATTTTTTGTTATGGCTGTATATAGTATCTCTTTCTTTCTTAGCTATTTTAAACTATATGCTGTTAATGTGAGATGACTAAATGATTTAATATACATCCCATAGACAAATATAGTGAAGTTTAGTAGTATTTGTAGCCATAACCTGAATCACTGTTTTTGTCAAATTAAATAAATTTTGGTGAGTAAAATAATTTTTTTAAAAAGTAAATTAAATGAAATTTTTGTTTTTCTGTTGAGGTGAATATGTCAGTATCATATGCAATATAGAGTTTTTTTGCAAACACATATTCAATTTGTTACATTGCTTGGTTGGTTTTGGTAGCTTTTCATTATCTATGAAAAGTCAAAATTATCTGTGAAAAATTCTATCTGCATTTAAGTGAAAAAAAAACAATTAGCAGAAAACATTGCTTTCTTCTATATTTTCCACTGAGCTAGTAAAACTGAGTCATCTAAATGGCACTCTTAGAGTCACCGTTTCATTAAGATTTTGATACAAAATTGTATTTCATCTTAAACAGGGATAGTATCTGGGTTATTCTGGTGACTAATGGAAGTTCTAACTCACATAATGGTATAGTACTTAGCCATGCTAGATTTTCTGGTTTCCTTATGCTGTGTTTATTTATCAGACCTATCAGTAGAGTTACTCCAGTTGCTTTTGTTTCCTGTTGATCTTAATAGTATGTTGTTGAAAGACGGTGAAGAATGATTTTTAGACATGCAGATTTGGGCACTGTAAATAATGTATGTTCTAAGTTGTTTGTGAGTTCTGTCCTAGCACCACACCTTTGCTAAACGTAATCGGTTCTGAATTCCATATTTTTTTATGACAGAGCACAAAGAAACCTGAAAGCATTTAAGTGACATTTCTTTGTAAAAATTCCAAACATGGACAAGTAGTGATTTAACTGCAACTGAATCATGACTTGGAACAAGCAGGAGGAATACAGGAAATAATTGAAGGATGTTGAAGATTTTTCTGACTTTCAGCTGATTGCAGCTGTTTTGAAATTACAGGAGACATCCAGAACTTTTAATGAGTTTCTATATTAAGGTTAACACTTTGACTTAATGTTGGAATGAAAAGGCAAATGACTGCAAATAATGGTGAATGTGTCATAAGTCATTGTTCTCCCTAACAAGCAAGAAGCATATGATCACTCCATGAATTTTTCAAGAGATCTTCAGATGCCATATGCGTTGCAGTAATTCAGACACACGGACAATACTGAGACAACAGCTGCATCTATAACTAGCTATTTCAGCAGAAACTAAAACAAGCAAATACATTCATATATGGCTTTCAAACAGAGTTAGTGGACATTACACGCTTAGGTAGTACTTCTCTCATCTGAAGTGAAACACCTGTATTTTCCTTGACAGACTTCTATTTAGACATAGTGTGAAAAGATTATGTTTAGATAGGAGTATATTCCTATAATATGGACAGAATATTTCCAGAAATCTATTGACAAGAATTATTGACCCAAGCTGAAAATGGTTTGGTATCTGCTGAGACTGATGAACCCATGGATAGTTTCTAACTCTTCGGAGAATTTATATGGATATAGCTAAGAAACACCCTCTTTTTTTAGGCTGCTTTGGATTAGCACATGCAGGATTGATTTATCTCAGTTATTCCTACATGACAGTGACATCTGTTCTTGTAAGAATGAAAGCACAAGTCTTATTCAGTAGAAGTTAATCCTATGGGTTGTTTTAGGATTGCTTTCTGTGATTGACATCCATGTAATAAACAGGTTTTTCACATTCAGAAAGCATTAGAATCCCACTAGAAAAATACACCGAAGAGGTTAACACAACTCACATCTTCGCTGAAGGTGAATCCTTAGCATAAAACAAAGTAAATCTGAACAGTTTGGAACCTACTGATCATGAAATAGAAGCAGGAACAATAAACATTTCTGGAACCAAATGTAAGATGTCATAGACACTAAATAATCCTAAATTACAACTAAACTCTGAGAAAAGCCAAAGGGAAATATTTTACTCACTGTGGACCCAATCCAATAACAAATCAATAACATTTGCTATTCACAGTTGCAACAATAAAATTTCTGTTGTAATGGAAATGCTATTTTTTTTCTTTCCTCTTTTAATAATAACTGGTAATCCTTAAATTACAGTACTTTCCCATACTTCTTTCTGGAAATCACTCTCATTATCTTTAGATCTTCCAGACTCTTCAAAACGTTCCATTAAATAAATGAGAAAAAGCATGCAATTCTTCTTTCTTTCCTCTGGGAAATGCACAGATGTCGTCCTCAAATTTATACAATTTGCCAAAGCCTTGTAAAAATGTCAGAATACCGTGCAGCAGGTATTAACAAACTTTTGTTCTATGCTAGACATATTTGATACACACCTATGCTCAAACATAGCTAATGATATGCACTACGAATTATGAAATTATTTAGGAATACATAATGATAGCAAGTTCAATGGAATTATTTTGCATAATTTTATGTTCTGTAACATTTTTTCAGATTTTATTTACCTAAATTAATTGATAAATGTCACCTGTCTCTGATTCAAACAAAGTGATCAAAAAAAGATACTCAGTAGGTAGGATTTGTCTGATCCTGACACAGCTTTCTATGCAAACTCCTGCTAAAATTTAAATTTACAAGATTTCTCACAAATATAGTTTAGCAGCTTTTGTGAAGAGAACCAGAACCATGCACTGAAATATTTTTTCAATAAAACTCCACAAATATTTTTTTAGCATATTTCAGCTTACTTTCAAGATATTTATCAATAAATTTAATGATTCAGCATATTCTGATAAGAGAAAAAAATAATTGAAGTGGTTGTCTAATTCCTGATTGATTTAATGGCAGGTATTTAATGAATGAGCAATACATCAGATGAATTTATGACCTTTGAGAGGTAAAAGATAACAATATCTGAAGATTAATTATAAAGATATAAAAAGGTACAACCCTTGGTTTTATTGAGCAAAGTAACAGTGTTAAAAAAATCGAATTTCAAATAAAATAAAATGCTGAGTGTAAACTGTAATTTTAAAGTCTAAACTCTGCAGCACATAACATAATATTTTTAATTTAGCATACCATTCTGCTTTTGATACATATCTATAGATTTAGTGTTCTCAATCATGAACTATTTGAACGGTTTTGAAAATGGGATCATCTCACATGAACTGGTGTGCAATACTATATTAGCAAGAATAAGCTTGTGGTAAAATCCCTGCTTAAACTTGAAATTAAAAATAAAAGGAGATACACCATGAGACTACTTGCATCATTTAAGCATCTGTAAGCACTTAAATTGTCTTCTCATTTTCTTTTCTGTTTCTTTGTACTCTACAGAGTTCAAGCCTGCTGCTGAAAATGTATTTGTCTTGCATATGCTTCCTACTTATATAAAATAACAGCATACTCTATATTTTAAAATATTCATAGAGCTTTAGCTAGAGTAGTCACCTTTACAAATGTATATCTAGAACTTAAGCTTAAATTAGTGGAACTACCTTGATTTACACCAGCTGTAGATCTGCTTCAGAAAATACTTTATAAAGTTACATTTTAAATAGATGACTTTTCTATCAGGGGATTTTAATAGGAACTGATGTATGCAGCAACAAAAGCTTAGTAAGTAGAAATGTGTATACTTCACTACATCATATTTCATTTCTATGATCCCATATTCCTCGTATTATGTTAGGTTTACTGTAACTTCTCTGAAATTTTTCATCTTCTGAAAAAAAAAATATCAAGTTGTTAGAAAACTGAGAACCAGTGGGATAAACAAGAGTGGTTTCTGGGTCTATTGCTGTTTCTCTCTCAGGTGAAGTATTTTTTTCAGAATCAGAATTGGACAATGTTAATTCTGAACTGTTTGTAGAAGGTTAGGCACATAAAAAATATAATGTGTGGCCTCAGAAGAAGAAGAGAACAGTGGGAAAATACATGTATCCAGAGTAGCACATAAAGGTGTTCTGCTTAACTCCAGTGAGGACTTCAGCTGAGAGCAATTTTCTTGTACTGGAAATAAAGCAGAAAAAGGGAGCAAGAAAGTTGACAGATTCTCACTTGTCCCTTAGCACAAGGCAACTGGTGCTGTGGAGGTCAGGGCTAAGGTTTCTAATGCAATTTGGGAACTATCAAAGATGTAGTAAGAGATCCTTCTATTTCAGTGCTGGCTTGGCTTGATATGGCTAAGAGTTGTATTTGTTTGGTAGATAGAAAATAAAGAGTAAAACTTCTTTTCCTGTCTTTAAGCTGAGATTCATACATACCATTTGATGTGGTTTAAAAATAGCCAGGAGCTGCAGCCCACAGTCACAGCTATGGCTTTTCTATTTAGCAGTTAGTCACCACAATATACTTTTAGAATTACTCTGTAACTTGGAGTTTACAATAATTTTACAGTTGACGATCCTGTAATTCTGTTCTGTTAACTTGTCCTTTTTAGCTTCTCAATATTCTGCTAAATATAAAAAAAAAATGAACCAGGTAGCACACCTCAAGGTTTCCATGAAGTTCATATTCAAATTATCAGAAGATACCCCAAAATGCAAAGAGATAGTCCAAACTGTCATGTGGAGAATTAAGCAGCAATCCTGATGTATCTGACCAGTCAGTACAAGAATGAAAGCAAACTCATGCATCCATGCATGTCAACAAAGTGGCACAAATAATAATGTATTCATCCAACCTGTATCTTCTGTGATCTCTTTATTTATAATTAATATGGATTTTAATAAAAATTCTTCAAGTTATAGTAAGTTCAGATGGACTTAATTGCTGTAGTACTAATTGAAAGCTCTGTAGCAGCTACACAGCAGAAATATTGTATATGTGCAGGGAAGATTTGAAGTACTTTTAACATGACAGATTGCTTTCTTCTGCATTAGATGCCTAAACTACGTTGTTTTAAGTGGAAATTTGCTTTTGCTTTCTTTCATTTTATGGTCAGCATTTGATCACCAAAAAAATCCAAACAAACAACCCAAGAGTTTAGCTCTCCAATTAACTTTTGATGCTAGAAATTACTTGGGTTCCTGGTGTAGAAATGGTAAGCAATTAATATAATGAGATATTAGTGCATGTGCAGTGTAACATAAAAAGATACTACTGTAGAACTTAATCAGGCTGTCAAGAAATAAGTGTTTTCCTTGCAAAAGTTTTGTCTAACAGGATAAAATCAGAGTAATCTGATTCATTATGATATTGTATTTAACCATGCTAATGAGAGCTCGTAATTCACGGTTTTCCCTCTCTCTACTGTTTTATAAAGTTAAGAAATCTATAAAAATGAACTGTTTCTTGCTTTAATAGACTAAGCTCTGAGTATGTCTTTTATTCTTTTTGAAGAGTGGGATGAGGAACTACATTGGTTTCAACACTGCTCGTGTCAATGCTAAAAAAAAAAGGAAGCTACACCATACAAATCCAGGTTAGCTTTGCCCAATCTTTAATAAAAAACCCAAACCAGCAATAAACTGATAAAAAAAGTTGAAAGGAAGCCCACCTCAAGTGTACATACATAAACACACTCTGTTCCAGCTTAGCCAAGACAGTCTCCTGATATGTCTTCTCATCTTCCTGGGTACAGGGATGAACTATTTGTACACGTGAATGATGCCATCCTGAAAGATCCGCCAGCTTTCCTGAATTCCTTTGCTAGCATCTTGTCTGATCCTTACCCACAAGCTCTCATACACCCTACACAAGAGCTCACTATGTTTGAGCTGCTCCCTCACATAGAGGGAACATCCCTACTTGTCTTCCCTGCCCATCTTTCCTAAGAGCCTTGAGGTGGTCAGGCACTTGGATTAGATGATAATTTTCTATTCTGTCTGTTTCCGAGGCTGAGTGCATTTAGGCACACATACCCGAGTGGGGACCCCTTCAACCTCTGCCATAGTTTTATTGTTTCTACAGTTCATCACAACTTGGATGAGTAAAGAAATCACCTCCACTGATAATATTTTGAAGAATTATTCTTACAGGTCTCAGGTTAAAAATATATTAATTGTTTCAGATAGAATAAAAGAATCATCCTTCATGATATTGTGCCAAACCAAAATTTTGTTGCAGCAGTATTCATATAACACTCTGCATATATAAAATATCTAAATATGCAGGGTGGTCAGAAAGTACTATCAATTTATTGTGCTGGACAGTGAAGTACAGGGGGCAATGCTTTGCTGAAAATACTCATTTAGGCGAATTGCCTAAAGCAAAAAATCCAATTTGCCTAAGCAAAAAATCCAATTCAGATCTTATTGTTCTCTGAGGTACAGCTGTTCCATGCACTGTGTTGTCATCATTCTAAAATATCAACATAAAATAACAGGCTTTTTTTTTCCTGATGTGAAGTGGATGGATATAGAAAATAGTCTAACACAGTAATTCTTTAAAATTTTAATTCCAAAAAGTGTGTTTCTTTTTCTTTTACCCTTATATGTACCCTTTGTGCAAAGAAAAAATGGAAAGGTGGGAAAAGATGGTAAATTGTATTTTTTTAATGCAATTTTCTCCATCTATGCTCCCTCAAGGATATTAGTAATTTATCTACTCATTTACCTTTACTTAGAAAGTATTATGCAATTTTATCTGAAAACACATGAAAAGATCAATTACAAGACTATGAATTCTACATGGTCAAATGATATATTGCTTGATCATCCAGCAGTACCTAATAATAGCTGTAATAAGGAAGAATTTGAAATAGGTAAGATATTAAATTGTTTCACCATATGCTTATAATCATCATCTTCTTGCTGAGGGTCATAATATGGCTACCCTTAAAAGAATGAGACAAGCAACATAGATTTCTCTGTTAATTGGTGTTCTGTAAGTAGAGAGCAATTGGCACAAAATATGTTGAAATTAGTATTATAGCTAGCTAAGGCATTATAATGCTTGAGTTTCCTGGGTGATAAAATACTTTTTAAAGAAGCAACAACAACAAACAGATGGCAAAAGAAGAAAATAAAGTAAAGGTAAAAAGTAAGGTGGAGAAGAGAAATCAACAAGCACGTGAAGACAAAGAAATTAAGAAAAAAAAGCATCTTAATGCAGATTAAGACTAAAAATAATAATTTTTATTCGTAATTATTTAAAAAAGTTTTCAACCTGACCTTCTTCTGCTGTTATCTGATATTCCCCTTCTTGCTGTAGTTTTTTGGGAGGTTTGTGTCACTGTGAAAGAAGGAGCAGAAGAATCAGCTCCAAATACAAGGCAGCACAGCACTGCCCAGCAGTCTTTCTGGGATGACTGCTGAATGAAATGGCTAGCGAAAGGCAAATATTCTTTTGTTCAGTGATTTGTATCTTTGGAAAAGAAGAGTTTGGACATTCTTTGTAAATAACTATTCATTTGAAGAATAGCTATCTACCAAATTTCTGTTAATAATTTATGTCAAAAAATGCTAATTGTACAGTTCCTATCAGTAGGACAACATTTCTCTAGTCTTTTAAATGTTAAAATAACCAACAAGAAATCTACCTTTGTGACAGAGGTCTTCCTATTATACAATATACTATATTCAAATACACACTCTTTGAATCAACTAGAGTTGATATTAAAAGATGCTATAAAAGAAATAATCACAGAAAAATTAGGCAATGCTCACCTACATTTATATACATAAACATACAGTCTAAGTGTCTTCTGGATGACACTGTATGAGTGGCTCTTATATTTTTATTACAGCTGAAGTCATCGGGCAAACTGATACCATCTGGAATAGCAAATAAGAGTGTGTTCATCTAAATAAACATTAATGCTACCTACATACCTGAAAGCACAGTAGGTATCAACCATAGTGAAAAAGGACATGACCCACAACCTTTTTTCTCCTACCAATGGCGATATTAATGCAGAAAACAAAACCATACTGTCTATAATCAGCAGCAGATTTTCTTAGCTGTTGATGTGACAACTGTTCTATTTTATTTTTTTTTTTTACTGAAGGAAAATATACATTCAAATGTTATGGATCAACTGCCAGATTTCTATACCATTTTCTTTTCATTTTCTCTTTTTTTGACTCCCTTGTATAGTGAAACGTGCAATAATCATAAAATCTTTTTTTTATACAACAATTTTCATTACAGATTTTGATATAGATTGTCAGTGAAAGGCTTGGGGTCAATCAGGTTGAATAGATACACTCATCCTCTGTGATGCAAGGGAGCAGCAAAATTAGAGGGGTAAAAAGTGTAAGATGAAAAGTTAGTTTAAGAAACCAACAGCAATTTTTTCCTTTTAGGTGCCATGAGCTTCTGTGACAGCCTTGAAAAATCAAATAACTTTTATTTTCTCTTGTGTTTTGCAGCCTTATCTCAAAATCCCTACAGTTCTCATATCAGGTCCTTATTGACCATACATTAACAACATTGAAGGATGAGGGGCTGAGTCAGCCATATGCTTGTCACTTCAGTTTTTTAACATTTATTTTTTGAAACTGTCTTGTTTATTTTTCTCCTGTGATTTTATATTTTAGCACACCCTCATCTCTACAATATAAAGGCCATAAATCTCTAGATTTAGATTTATGGGTGCTAGAAATATACCAGGATAGGAAAAAAATATCTATGCACCTAGTACAAAATAGACCATGAGATAAATATTGGATACTTCCAGTGGAAGTGTGAAGTCAGCATCATATATGTTATCTGCCATAAAGATTAACCTATTCTCTCTTCCTTTCCCAGACAGATTAGAATGAAATAAAGAACTAGCAAAAAAAATTTTAAAAAAGAACGGATATCAATGAACAATTCTGCTACATTTTTTTTTTATTATTTGTCCCTGTTCTTCCCATTATGCAGAAAAATCAGCAATGACAATTATGGAGGATAGTTGATCAGTGATAGCCTCATAGAAAGTGAGTTCTCATATGCCTCTGGCCCTAATTAAAATGGTAATTGGTTGTGCATAACAGACAAGACCAGCTTTTTTCTTCTATTATTGATGTAATTCTGAAGTAAGCATATTGATTTCAACAATATTATTCTGGATTTACAGTGATTTGAATAAAACTACAATTTGTTCTTGATGGTTTAAAGAATACTTGAGATTTCTTCTAAATATGTCCTGAAGTTTACTTTTGTAATTTCTTCTTGCTCTGCCTAATTTTTTTCACTATTATTAAAGCTTCTAAAACTCCTTTAAATGTGCCATGATTTTTTTTCTGTCTTATGCATTTCTCAGTCACACAGGGACTTAAACCTCCTGGTTTGACCACATTGTTTTTGCTGCTCTTTTAACTTTATGCATTTATTTATGCTTACATGGCTTTTTTCTTCCTTTTTTTTTTTCCCCCTAATGTGACCTACCAAGAATAGATTCTCCCTTTTTCACGCTTGATTTTTCATGAATTATTGAATTTTGGCCATTTTTATTCAACTTGTTTCACATTTCCTCCAAGTCAGCTTTTCTTACAGTGCAATATCTTTGTGTTTGCTGACCTTTCTACAGAATCCCATCAGCATTTCAAACTTAATGATATTATAATAATGATATCCTATGTGCTTTCCAACTTTAACCTTGTTTATCTTACAGCAGTAGCCTCATTTTCAATTATTTGGCCCCTTTGACCTCATTTGCTGCTTATTCAACTTAGTGTGTAAGAAAGAAATGTTTTCAAAATTCTTTTTGTAGCTTTCTTATTTCTATTTCTCTAGCTGTGACTTTCTTCCAGTAAAGAAAATCACAAGTAAGTACAGCATTGCTATTTTAGACAATTATCTTTTTCATATAAAACTTTATATATAATCTTCTTATACAGTTTAGACCTGTCTATAGAAATACAGGATATGATTTCAACAAGAAATCCTTTCAATTATTTATCAATTATTTTTCTCAGTCTTTATTATTTTGTCATCTCAGTCAAAAACACTTTAAGCAATTAAAAGAGTCTCTCCTACTGATATTTCTGGCTCCACATATGCTGTTATATGCTAGTCTGGTAATGAAAGTCAATTAACAGGCTCCTTGAGAGTCGTCCCTTTAAGAATTGAGGCAGAAGACAAGTATCACTATCAACACTTCATTATCCATACCACCAACAGGTAGTATTGCAGTTTTGGAAATCTTGAAAAAAAAAGGACTGCATGGGATCTAAAAGAGATATTTAGTCGACCTGCATTCCCAAATACTTTTCATTTTAATTTTGGCAGTCATTATCTCATCTGTTTTTTGTCTATCCCTTATTCTGCATATTCTGCCATTTCCCTCACCTGTCTTTTCCAGTATTGTATTATTCTCATGACTGCAAGTTTTCCTTATTGTATATTTTTATTCAATTTAAATCCAATACTTCTTCTCTGATCCACCTCTCCACAACGAAAATTATTTATTCTCCTTCTCTTGAAGTAGCCTCTTATGTTTGTAAATACTATCTGTTATAATTTTCTGTTATAAATAATAATTTTATAACATATATTTATATAAAATTTTTATAACATATATATAAAAATAATAATTTTATAATTTATTATAATTTTCTGTTTATAAAGATATAAAGTCAACAGAGTTAATTATATGTTTTTCTTATTTCCTGCTTTTCATTTGGATACTTACTAGTACTTTAAATATTTGTTTCAATAATTTTCCAGGAAATTAGGGTATATTTACTATTTTATCATTATTTGTCTTCTCTTTTGTTCCCCTTTGTAGATAATGACTGTTTGGGTTTTTTTCTGTGATCTTGAAAACTATTTTCTTTAATTTTCCAAAGATGCATTGTTCTGAAATTGTCTGATCTAGGTATTTGAGTCCCTTAGGATGTTCATCATTTGATCTGAAAATGTCTTAATTCTTTTCTGAAAACAGCTGAAATAGTTTCATTTCAGATAAGAAACCCTCATAAAGCTGGAGCACTTCAAAGAAATGTTTACAATCCACCTCCTTGTACAACGCTGTCACAAAAAACCTGTCAAAGATAAGACTTTCTGTGTCACTAATTTTGTGGACTAATTTAAGGTTGCTAAATGTGATTGGTAGCCTTAAGTACAGAACACTTAAGATCAGAGTATTTAAATACAGAGTACTTAAGGAAAGAAAGAAACCATGATGCTTGGAAGATGTGTCTGTACAGAGAGAGGGACAGAGATCACAAATATAACTTCTTCAGCAGTCAGAAAAGCATTCTGTAGTGTCTCTAACATATATGATAACTAACTAACATATATGATAAGAATGCATTTTTTAATTGAAAGAATTAACTTGTCCAACTGAGGAAAAATAGGATCATATTCCTGACTATGTTTCAAGAGCCAAAAGGTGTCTTGCTTTTTCTACATCCTCTCTTCAGCTTGGTCACCTTCTTTTATTGTGTATTTTTACCTCTCTCTTCAGCAAATCATCTAATGAGATTCTTGACTTGAATGATTCCAGCTGATTTTTCATTCTAACAAGACAGACTTACAAGGTACTGAGCACGTCCTGTAAAGTATCTTATATGCTATCAAGTATCTTACACTCCAGTTTATGTCTATGAGAATGCGCTGTGACATTAACACTGGAATGTGTCCAATTATTTTATTAAGAAAAGCCTTTGCAACCAAATATGTGTCTTTTCATTAAAATGCTGTTTTTTGCAAAATATTTCATGTGCTATGGAATGTTTTTGTTATCAAAGGCTGATTCACTTAAAAACTGTGTTTAATTGAAGTCTGGTTCAGATTTTTTGAGGAGAAAAATATTGGATGCAGTAGCAAATTACTTTTCTTTTCAAATAAATTCAGAGTGATAAACTTTTATTGAATCATTCCATCAACAATACAGCTGGCAAAGGCAGGGAAATATTTTTTTTCCCATGCTAGGTCTAAAATTTAGGCTGACTACATGTCTAATTTTCCTTATAAAAATTACATAGGTAATTTCTGATACATGCCTATATTGATAGACAGTGACTTAAAAAGCACACTATTCATTTACAGTATTTCTCAATTATTTAAAAAGAAAAAAGAAAGGCAGAAAAAAAATGTTGGCAATAAAACAGCAAAAATAGAAAGATTGAGCTTTAAGCACTTAAATGAAAAAGTTTCCTGCCAGGTCAGATTGCCAGTAAGTATATTGTGAAAAGGTTCATGCATTTGAGGAAAAAAAGTAATTTTAATGAGCAGAACAGGAGAATGCAGTGAATGCTAGTAGGGGTGTACAATACAGTGCAAAATCAGACTTTAAAAGCGTTGGACAATTGTCTTCAACTAGCAGACTTAAAGAGAATGACAGCCACAACAGGCATACAATTCAGGATTTCAAGCAACAGCTTTCAAAATGCATTTTATGTTCTTCAGGTTGATATATTCCTCTGTGACATATTATGTCAAGCTGTGTCAAATGAACAGTTTAATAGAAGGGATTTCTTAAAATCACAGCCAAGGAAACTATTATTAGAAAGAAAGAAGAACTTATAAGGTATACCACCTCACACAGAAAAACTTTTGACACAAGTTTGTGAGGATAGTTAGTGCCATACACCATCCCTTTCCACCTACAGATATGGGCATTGAACATTCTGCAGTATTAAAACTGTTTGGCTTGTAAGTAAGGTTATCAAACGCTTTGTTTTGGTTTTAAGCAAATGACAATTTACACATTTCTCAGCTGAGAAATGTAAGGACTGGTTTACAAGCAAAAAGTTGTTTTCCATTTCAAATCCTTGCTTCAGGTACATTGCATCATATTGATTATAGTACATTTGGTTAATAAGTTACCAATCGCAGAGAATCCAGTGACAAGTTAGGGTACAGAGCATGACAGTCAGCATCCAAATATGCATTTTGGTCTATAAAGCACAAAACATAAGCATAGGTGGAGCAATTGCAAGTTATAGGTTAACTTGTATTGGAATGGAGAATGAAATATCTTCTGCCAGCTATTGGTTATAGGAAATGTTTAATACCTGCATGGTTAAACATAAATAATTAGAAGAGCTATACATAAGCATAAAATATAAGGCAAATTTTATGCTCAGAATTTTTATATTTATAGAATGCAAAAAATATTACCAACCTTATTGCAAAGAAAGAAGAAGAAAACATATATATGGTTCCCATTCTGTCCAAGGGTGAAGAAGAGAAAACTTTAGGAAAGTAATGTGTTGATTTTCTTGATTTCACCGTCCTCAGTGGATAAAAAAACCCAACCACTGAAGAGCTGCTCTAATTTACATTACAGAAGGCAATACCTTATACCAATAGACATGTGCATGTTTGGATAAGAATTTTAACTATGCATCTTCCTTTTTTCAGGTAAATACATTCTAACAGCTAAGATAATTTCTACTCTAAATGTGAATGAAGGAAAATGTATTTCACAGAGTGCTCACTTTAGGTAAGTTAGAGCCAATTATTATGAAAGACTTATTTTATTTGATATTGATCAACATGAACTGAACAGTGAATGAAGCAGACCTCTCCCAGTCTTGTTGATGTTAAGGGACAGCTGAACAAGATGAAGGTTACCAATAGCTCCATCATTATAGATGCAATGTAACCCCCTTTACAGAGCAATCCTTTGGTGGTCAGTATTTGTGACAAAATACAAACTCCTATTTTGAAGCTCCTATGAGCTTCAAAAAAGTTAGATTTCCATAGGCAATAAAGTATGAGCATTTCTGAATGGTACTAACTTTACAGGCACAGGTAAACATAAAATTGCAGAATTAAGACACCTTCACTAGATTATAACTTTTGTTAACATTGTCTCTAAACAATTTAATTTTAAAAAGTTAGTCTACATGTACTCATTCCAATCAGTAGCCTGTTGAAAGAAAGACCAGTATTTGTAGGAAAAGTATAATTTTGGTAACTTTCTGGTATTTTCATTGATATTAATTTCCCTCTGGGAAAATTAATTTCTAATCCTATTCCTATTAAAAACCGGTAACCGTATAAGGAGAGAAGTTATATGTCAGACTCCATGCACAGATGTGTATGAAGGAACATGCGTATGTGTGGTGTTGCCCTGCATAAAATTTATTTCTGTATAATTCTATTTTTATTTGTATATACGATTAGATATGTGTATATGTATACATACCTACAAAATGCATGTCTATCTGAAAAAAGTATATACATAATTTATAAATATCTATAAAAACACACATAGGCAGGTTTTTAATTTCTATTATACCATTTGTACTTAAGACAGAAATAGAAAGGAAAAATTCTCTCTGCATTTTTACCTGAGTTTTGTGGAATATTCTGGAAATATGTTTTATAAAATATTGCTTTACCATGTAGGCTAAAGGGAAAATGAAGGAAGAGGATAGCATCCATTAAAAGTTAACAACATTCCAAATTCAATTTTTAAAAAAGATGAAAATATTGGAATTTTACCACAATAGAATAAGTCCAATGCTAGAAAAATATCTGACACTTCTGTATCTCAAACTTAGCTAAGACTAACTAAATGTTTGGGAAATATTTGTTGTAAAACTCAGACTGAATATTTTGTGTTTGTTTCCATAGACAATAATAGGTATAATAAAGTTCTCTGGAGGGCAGATTAGGGATCATGAAGATGCCAACTAATCTACCACATCAACTCAGATGACATTATTCCTTCATCACCTCTTATAAGCTTAATTAAAACAATAAAAGAAACAAGGATTAGTTTAACAAAACTGAGAAGAGAAACAAGTCTTAATTGTACACATTTTTCAGGGATATATACTTTACTATAAGGAAATGAAAGAACTTGACATCACAGAATCATAGAATCATAAAATGGTTTAGCTTGGAAAGGACCTTAAAGATCATCTAGTTTCAATGCCTGTGCCATGGGTAGGGACACTTCCCACTAGACTATACAAATGTATTCATTTTCACCACAACTGAGCTCAGACCACATGTTTTTAATCACAAGATCATAATAAGACTTGGTGTACAGTACTTGCACACCTAATTCTATTAGATCTGGTGTAAGCTGACAATTATTATTTAGAATCATATAATCTTAGAATTGCCTAGGTTGTAAGGGACCTTTCAGATCATTTAGTCCAACCAGCAACCTAACACTAACAAAAACCATCACTAAACCATAGGTCTAGGCCCTACATTTAACTGTCCTTTGAATATCTTCACGGATGATGACTCAACCACTTCCCTGGGCAGCCTGTTCCAATGCTTAATAACACTTTCAGTGTAAAATTTTTTCCTAATATCTAATCTAAACCTCCCCTGACACACCTTAAGGCCGTTTCCTCTTATCCTATTGCTTGTTACTTGGGAGAAGAGACCAACCCCCACCTCTCTACAACCTCCTTTCAGGTAGCTGTAGAGAGCAATAAGTTCTCCCTTCAGACTCCTTTTCTCCAGGCTAAACAACCGCAGCTCCCTTGGTCACTTCTCATGAGACTTGTCCTCCAGACCCCTCACCAGCTTTGTTGCCCTTCTCTGGACCTGCTACAGCACATCAATGTCTTTTTTGTGGTGAGGGGCCCAAAACTGGACACAGTAGCCAAGGTGGGGCCTCACCAGTGCCGAGTACAAGGGGACAATCACTTCCTTAGTGCTACTCATCACACTGTTCCTGGTACAGACCAGGTTGCTGTTGGCCTTCCTGGCCACCTGGGCACACTGCTGCCTTATATTCAGCTGGCAGTCAACCGACACCCCCTGGTCCTTTTCTGCCAGGCAGCTCTCTAGCCACACTTCCCCAAGCTTGTAGTGCTGCATGGGATTGTGGTGACCCAAGTGCAGGAATCACCATCCCCAGAGGTATTTAAAAGATGGGTTGACACGGTGCTTAGTGACATGGTTTAGTGGTGTTTTTGGCAGTGTTAGGTTAATGACTGGACCGGATGATCTTAGTGGTCCGTTCCAATCTAGACAATTCTATGATTCTATTCCACACATTAAGCAGACTGGCTTTGTCCCACTTTTTCAAATCCTACTGCGTGTTTAGAGCTGTAGCGACTTTAAATTTTTGCTCTGTAGCGTAAGTTGTAGATACTTTTCAGCAGCTTTCTCTATGCTTAGCCCTACACTCAGTGAAATTACTTTAACCCTGCGGGTTGCTGTTCAACCAGAAGGATCAATACTTTGCATGAGTATGTATTGATAGAAGATTTAAGAGGAATGGTTCTTTTTCTAAAACTGCAGAATCAGGGAACTGACATTATTGTGAAAGCTGATTGAATTATTCTCAGCTATAGTAGTAAGATATGGGCCTTTTTCTGTCAATGGCTCATTTGAAAACAGACAATGATTTTGAAAAATATATTCATCATTCTAAATTACTCAGATGTATTACTCATTGTAGTCGCAGCCTATAGACTGACAGCAAATTATTCAGTATTGTCTGAACTACTGAGTGTTCTGAATTTGCTCATGTAAAGCCTCATTGGCCCTGATTCTTAGGTCTAGTAATGCGAGACACTCATTTGAAAGAAAGCAGAAATTGGCTTTACGATGACTTAGAAGTTCTACAATAGTCGAAAGGTGATTCATTCTTTTTGATTTTACAGAATTGTCGTCTGTGCTTTTTCATCTATCTACATGTTTTTATGTGTAATAGCTGCCACAATTCCTTCCTAAAACATAAAAATTAATTGAATACACTGTATTTATCCTGGAACATGCCTTTTGAGAACTCATACAGGTGATGGGATTTCATCTGCATCCCAAGAGATGCAGAAGGGAGAAAATTCCTGTGTATCAGCTATTTTATACTGTTTCCCAAAGTTCCATACCATCCAGGCTATTAGTGAAGTCTTACCTTCTTATCAAATAGCTAGCTTTGAATGCTTTGATGAGAAAGGCTGCTCAGACACTATAGGACAGAGTGGTCCAGTTTCTACTTTGAATGTCAAGCAACCAAGATCTTTTTGTGCCAGGGATGCCATCCTGGACACCATTTTTTACTATTTACTCAGGAAAAACTCATGAAAACAAAGAAATAATCAACTATCCTTCCCTGTTTCCAAACATGATTATTTTTCTTTTGAGATACATCATAAATGTCTTTCTGCTGGCTCAGATTCCAACCTTTTATTCTTTAGAATGCCAACTCCAAATATATATAGGAGTGTGGAAAAAAAAAGATATTGAGTCCAGTGTAATGCAGAAAAAGGCAAGAAAGATGTAAATATGTGATTCCCCAAATCACTTTATAAGATGATAACACAGTGGAAGGGAATAGGGGATATAAAAATCCTTTGATTTATGTAGATTTTATGAAATAGCAAGCCAGCCTCTTAAAGTGACACAAGTGACTTACAATCTGTCTTTGTTTTCAAAACTCATTCTGATTACCTATGTCCCACAACTGTTTCTTTCTGTGAAAAGTTATCAGGGAAGTGAGGAGGCAGCAGAAGAGAAAGCCCTATGTTCAAATCCTAAAGTACATATTCTAACAACTAGTGTTCAGTAAAGTAAATATATTAAGTGATGTCAGGTTTTCCCCTACAGTCTCCATGTCTTGGTAAAAGTAAATGAGTTTTTGTTCTGCAGATCTTCTTTTAATACCATTTAAAGTACAAGATGAAGCCCAGTGGTATTGTCCATGTCTTTTTAATCAGCAAGCAAGGCAAGAAAGATTAGAGAACTTGTGAAAGTGCTTTACACTAGTTACCACATCCTTCAATATCTTTTTGTCAAATCACAATTCTGTTCTCTTGTGTTTTGTTTTGACAGTTTTCTATTCTAAATGCTGCACTAAGCAGTTATTGTTGCCCTAGATTTTTTCACAACACTTCATTATTTCTTTATTAAAAAAGCAAAATAAATTTTAAAAAATGTTAAAATTTTAACAAGAAGCTTAGCTTTTTTCCTTGAAAGTAAAAAAAGCAAAACCAAAGAAAAATCAACTTCATCTAATAAGAATAATGAAGAATCTGCAGTCTATTAATTTCAGTGCTAATTTGATTATATATAGAGAAAAACATTCTTATCCATTGTTCTGTGTTGCAATTTATGGTGAAGTAGAAACTTGACTTTATAAAGGCACTTATTGAAATCAAAATCATATAGGAAATATACAATGGATAGTTATGATTGTAACTCAGAGACTTCACTGGATGTGCTTAAAATTGAAGAACCCAAATATTTCTAAGTCAATTCTGTAATGAAAATGAGAGGAAGAAAGAAATCAGCTCATGATGTCCATGAAGAAGAAAATTGTGGGCAGAGTCCAGGAAACCACGACCTATTTTTCTCAGGTTGCTAACAGAAAATGTGTCAGAAATCTTTTGGCAGGGTTAGAAGCAACCTGTGAGGGTCTAGGGTGTAGAGATCATCACATTCTACTATCCACGTTTAGTGAGATACTAATAGCTATCATGTACGTATGAGATACCTGTTCCTTCAGCTAGTACAGGGAAGTATGATATCCTGCATCATCGAAATTTTACTTATATTTATTTCAAGGCATGCAGGTAGCACAAAACCAGAAGTATAACTACACCAAAAATATTGAAAATTATCATGAAGAGAACATTTGTGTTGTGAAAGAGATTTAATAGAATCATAGAATCATTTAGGTTGGAAAAGACCCTTAAGAGCACTGAGTCCAACCGTTAACCTAATATTACCAAGTCCACCACTAAACCATGTGCCTCAGCACTACATCTACACATCTTTTAAATACCTCCAGGGATGGTGACTCAACCACTTCCCTGGGCAGCATGTTCCAATACTTTATAACCCTTTCAGTGAAGAAATTTTTCCTAATATCCAATCTAAACCTCCTCTAGAGCAACTTGAGGCCCTTCCCTTTTGTCCTATCACTTGCTACTTCAGAGAAGAGACCGTCAACTTCCTTTCAGGTAGTTGCAGAGTGGTAAGATCTCCCCTCAGCCTCCTTTTCTCCAGGCTAAACAATCCCAGTTCCCTCAGCTGTTCCTCATGAGACTTGTGCTCTAGACCCCTCACCAGCTTTGTTGCCCTTCTCTGGGTACACACTTCAGAACTTCTTTGTCTTTCTGGTAGTGAGGGGCCCAAAACTGAACACAGTATTTGAGGGCCGGCCTCACAAGTGCTGAGTACAGCAGGATGATCTCTTCCCTAGTCCTGCTGGCCTTTCTGATACAAGCTAGGATGCTATCAGCCTTCTTGGCCACCTGGGCACACTGCTGGCTCATATTCAGCCAGCTGTCAACCAACACCCCCAGGTCCTTACCCAGCAGGCATCATTCCTGTCACTCTTCCCCAAGCCTATAGCATTGCACAGGGTTATGTCCAAAGCTTTCTTTAATCTCATACAACAATGATAATATTCAATAACATTCAGTTTCTGATTTTCTTTTTGCATTAAATAAATATCTAAAGGCAAATTCATTATGGAATTACTGGGATAAATCTCTGCCTTGGGTTTATAGTTTTTGATACTTAAAAAGATTGCAGGTTTACTTCTAACACCATGTTATATGTGTATTAAAATATATATATATTTTATAATACATACACGTAATATATACATAATATATGTATTATCTGTTTTGCTTGAGTTGACTCTAATTTTATATATAGTTAGATTGTTCCATGAAGAACAGGGTAAGATATTGTAGTAAGAATGTGCCTGAAAGTAATTTTATAATCCAATCATTGAAAAAAGGAGACCCCATCTGTCTTTGGGGGATGATCATTACTTTGGGTAACTGATATTAGTCACCCAGATCTCATACTTGTTATATCTTGTCTGGCAAATGTTATAGCAGAACTTGTAAATGGGGTGGCATATGGAGAAGCATTTTGGGGACTGGACAGTCTCTGGCTCACTTGGCTTTGTCTCCTTGCTTGTATATACCTTTTAGGTCGCCTCATAATCCTGTCCCCCTGCATCACCATCTTGCCATTTCCATAGACATAAAGAGACAGCTGCCTTTGAAAATCTTCCTCTGGAGTCTACATAAATGTTTTAGCTTAGTGAAGATCATATTCCTACAGAACCTTCCAAAGGCACTTCTTTCCATTGACTTTGCATGAAAATCGGGTACTCTGAGAGAACCAAGTCAGCACTCTCTCAGAAATGTAAAACATAAACACATTCACAGATTGTTACCAGATGATAAAATTAAATGCAATCAAAATTAACAGTTGATACACAAGCTGATTTATTTTAGGAATGGCTCTGGGAAAAATGATTTAAAGATATAATTTTCACTATTCTTTTCTCGTTCTCCAGATCTTGCTTTAATTTGAAAGTGAGACTATATAATTTCCTAGACTTGCAGTAAGGCAAGGCACAGGTAAATTTAAAACAAGGCACAGGTAAATTTAAAAGCTGAAAGTTTTGTTGTACAAAAAGATATGCAAAGATTTAAAAATCATAACGATCTTAATGCAGATTATTTCAGTGCCTTAGTCTTCGTTATGATTGCAAAATAATAACATCTGTTTTAGCATTTAATGGATGAGCAAAGGAAAACAACATATATTAAGAAATCCTGTTACTACATATGTCTGTCTTGCCAAAAATACTTATTTACGGCAAAATCTACTGTGTAAAAGCTCAAGAAAAAAAGGGAACTAAGTAAGTAAACATCAAGTAAAGGATTATCCTTGTTTGTAAAGAGCTTGTTCTAGTAGGAATTATAAACAGAGACCTTGACGTTAAAGTGACAGGGTAGATTCCTAGGAAGTTTAAAGTAATCATCTAGTACTAGTAACTTAGAAGCTTTAAGTAAAGGATTTAACTGGGCTAGTATGTAAGATTAACCATAAATAGAAACAAGTCACAATATTCTCAGCTGGCCACACTTAAGCAGTAATCAGGCTTCAAAACTTTTATTTAATAGCAGATGTTTTCTAATTGTCACAGTCATCTGCTATTCTCTACTTTCCTTCTGAGCACAAGTTATTTAAAGCTGAGATTTACAAACAATAGCAAATATTGAAATTAATTTAATTTAGAGAAGCCTTTCACTTTTAGGTGTTTACTGAAGCTGAAATCTAATCTGAAATAGGACAATTTTGCAAAACATTGACCACTTTCTCTTAAATTCTTAACTTTTACAAAAATCCTTTGCCACAGACTGCCTCCCATTCTCATGCTCACCAGTACAAGAGTGATGCTGTGAGTGAACAGACACTTCTGATAGGCCATTCTTTACAATACTTTATTAAATTTCCATTAGTATCATCATCATCAATTAATATTTTCAGGGAAGAGAGACATTGCGGTGCTCTGATTTGTAAAAACAAAAAGCATTGTTAAAAGGATTTAAAATCGTGTCCTGGATAATTTGATTTAAATGAAATAAGTTTTTAAAAATCCATTTATGATATTTCTGCGGCTTTGCTATTTCTTTTTTTTTTCTTTTCTTTTTCTTTTTCTTTTGTCTCTTGTGGGATATACGGTATTGTAATTATGAGCCACTTTTGCTTATTTTTGGTCGTTCCTTATTTCAAATTCCACATAGAACTTCATTTGGTTTGTACACTTTAGTTCTAATGCTTTGGTGTTTAACTTTTTAAAGCAAGACAGATCTCTGTTACTGTCCTACATTTGACTTCAAGTCTCATTTCTAATTGAAATCATCTGTTTCAGTTTAGTATACTACAATATATAGAAATTTTTATCCCTACAGCCAATTTAGTGCTCACATATAAGTATTTCTGAGATCTAATGAAAGTGCAGTCTTGCAGTGGGTTATCTTCAATGCATAAAGATAGAAATAGACCCATCTGTGGTACCACTAAGGGTTGGGGATATATAGTCTTAAATTAAAATACAGAATATTAAATACACGTCCGTAGATAAGACACAACAGAGCAGGGGTTTTGAAGGTTGCAGTTTTGGAAACAGATACTTGAAATTCACCTTAATCCCAGTTATGCTTAACAGAATTAGCCTTCTCGAGCCTTGTTCCTCACGTGCAAGACTAATTTGAGTACTAGTGGAAGTAACAGTTTCAAGACTCTTCAGGAGAGACCACACAACAAAGTAGGAAGCCCAAAAGTAGTAAACTTGTAGCTGTTGGAAATAAAACCCAGTGTGTATGAACTGTTATACTACAGATCACTTTAAATCTTGCAGGTAACCTATGAACTACAGCATAAAACCTTAGATTTGAATGCTAAGGATCCCATAAGCATTTCTATCAAATTTACTCTCAGCTTTTTTTTGTTGTTGTTAACTGCTTGTTAACTCCTTTAAAGAATTATATAACTGGATTCTAATATCTGAGATTGAGACCATCTCTAGTCATAACACTTACAAATGTTATATTAGAATTTAAAAAAACAAACAAACAAACAAACAATTTTTCAAGAAAAAGCTTATTTCAAAATGAAACTGTATTTCTTCTGTCTTATGCAATGAGAAGAGGAAAGCGGTATGTTATGTAAACTGTTCACTAAAAAAATGACTTTTTGATATAATCACATTTTACTTTAGGTTGAATTTATCAGATATTCAGGTGGGAAAAGTGAAATAGAATTTCATTTTGGTTATAGTTTCTTCTGATCTTTTTGATAAAAAGTGGAAATTAAATTTTAGTCATAGTTTATACTGGATATTATGCTAAAAATCAAGATGATCGTATTAGATTTTTTTCATGTTTTCCCTTTGTTTAAGGAAAATTTCAAGTCAACAGACAGTCTAATAACAATGACAAGGACTTTTTTTGTGGATTTTTGGCATCATGAGTTTTTCTTGCTCTATGGAAAAACAATATCCTAATGCTTTTGTATCATCTGAGGTAAGTGACTTATTTTTAATCTTATTTCCTGAGGACTATTTTATTCTTGCAGAGGAGTCAATTCACCAAAGCACACAAGTTCATGAGACTAATGTTGTTGCAGGACGCAAATCGAGTTCTATAAACTATATATTACCTTTATTAAGTTGCTTCAATCACAGAGTTAATAACCTAGTAGGCTTCCGGGACTCTTCTTTTTGCCAAAGTTATGGAGTGATTTGTGACTTACTAAATAAATAGATAAATACATAAGGAAGAATTTCAAAGTAATGATTCAGCAATGAAAAACCTCAGTAGAATATGTGCCAGTAACATGGTAATATTTACAAATACATTTGATTATCTTTTAATGCTCTCTGCCTCTCTTTCATTGCTGTATTTCATACCCAATAGCTTCTCAACCATTTTCACTCCAGCACCAGTCCTCTCACCTAGTAATGCTCTGAGATACAAATCCACTCCTGTGTTGATTCCAGTTCTCCCTATGTATTCCCAGTCATTTCTCATGGGTGTTTGCACAGAATAGTATGCAACAAGTGCACATGTAGGATCTAAAGCAAAACACTCTCCTTTGTGCTTAATTTCAACGCATCTCCAGATCTGTTGACTGAAAGACCTTTCAGAGTCTTCCAGAAGTCTGTATTACAGCATTCCTGTGACTGGGGTTTTCATTGACTTTATCACACATGAAGTAAGGGTAGTTAATTACATCTACTATACTGGCTTGTCATATATAAAGTTTCAAGAATAGCTGCCAGTGAAGAAGCATTCATACCTTTATGCCAGAAAAAAAAAAAAAACAAAACAACAAAACAACAAAAAAACCCCAACAATAATGTTTGCTATTGTTGCTAATTATCAACTGGGGATAAAGGAGTACTCCTGAACTGTCCAGTTGTTTCCTCAGGAGGTAAGGAATCTTGAATTCCTGTGTCCATTAAGAGATATGCATGTGGAATCTTTTTTTTTTCTCTTTTCTTCATTTACCCCCACCTCCTTGTGAATAATTCTCTCCCTGTATTTCCTACTCCATCCTGCAATATTGTTTCACATCACCCTGTGAAAACTGATACAACACAAAAGATATGATCCTTATTTCTCTCCCCCCCACCATCTTCTGCATGTTCCCCCAAGTTTTCTTAATAACTTGATGATTAAAATTGATAAGTGGCAATGCACTGAGTCTCAGAACAGGTTGACAGTTGTATGTGAAACATGCTTAATACTTGAAGCCAGCTTTTATGAGTAAAATGCTCAATATTGTTTTTAAAGTCAATTAAAATTCAGCTTAATCTTATTCCTGGCCCTGGAAAAGGCTGTAAACAGACTCTGAAATTTGTGAAGTTGCTGAGGTGAGTTAGTTACCAAACTTCTGCAGAAACTCCATTCAAGGAATTGCAGGTTTTCCTCTATCATTTAACAATGTTTATTTTCAAGATACAAACTATTTTCCTTCATTGATAAAAGCTTTACATGTGTCCACTGCTCTGTATTTCAAGAAATTAAGTCGAGAGAAACAAAGAATGCAGAATACAGGAACAAATAGTAATAAATGAATTACAGTTCTGTGTCCATTTATATAACTAATTACCTTTTTTATCAGCATAAAATAAAGATAAAAGTCAGTGTCTGCAAGCTGGGATTCTGAAAGACACATGCTCCACTTCCAGGTGCATAATTTCTTGTCATGTTTTAACATCATCAGTAAAGATTCCCCCCCGTCCTCTCCGCCCTTCAATATGGCTGCTTTCCCAAACATGCTCACAGCAATTTAGAAGCCTTTTTCTAGTAATGAGTAGCTTGCACAAAGCAGTAAATGCTTCTCTACTATGAATATGCAAATTGCAAGTGACAGGACCAGTACAGCCTAAGAACCATCCAGGAGTTCTAGGTCTTGCAGATGTCCTAATTTTCCCAGCTGATTAAAAATACTCCTTCAGAACAGCAGCTGATTGTTGATGGGCAGATGCTGCTATCCTCACCCCATAAAGAAATCCTTTGTAAGACAAGATATTCTAAAGTATCTGATTGCAAATCTTACAAACTCGACTTCTATTCCTAAGAGGTGTGGGCATGTGCAAAACTTATGACTGTAAAATTAATCAAGGGGAGGGGACATTTACTGTCTGCAGCACAGAGTCATCACTTGCGTAGTATAGACCTGACCTCACTACTAGGTTTGCTAGTTAGCTAGGTTTGGTAAAGTTAGCAGCCCAATATTGAGCTTCATGATCACGTTATCCCCATTTATTGTCTCACCTTTCCCTACCTGGTATTTCTTACCCTGCAAATGCTTTGAGTCAATGACAATTTTTTGACATTTTTTGTTTTCATGAGTTAGTTAGAATGAAGTTATACAAAATAAAGGACTAATAGGATTACTGACTACGGTATGTCTGGGGATGTACCTGCATCTGTGAGTTATAGTTCATTAAATCCTATTCAGTATCTTAAGTGCTTCCAATGACACCTTTTTGCAGACTAACCTTCAAATAAAGAGATGCAACCAGAGCTTAAATATGATGATAATGTTACCTTGTGTACATTTTCTGAATTTTTAAAGATCTTTAAAAAGTTTTTAAACATTTTTAAAGGACATAGGTTCACATCAAACCAGTAATTTTCTTTGATATATTCTCAAGATATTTTATAGATATTTTATAAATATTCATTGCCATAGTGTCCCGAATTTATGTGTTTTGCAATTCTATTTCCATGTCATAAAAGGAGGTTGTTTTGTAAAATGTCCAAACAGATACTAGCCCAGAGCATTTTGCAAACAAAATTCTGTAAACATTGAATGCTCTCAACTGCCTGAAGATCAATTAAGACAGGGAAAATATTTTCAATTATAAAGATCACTGGAAACTGAAAAGTTCTTATCTCAACTCTCGCAGCCTAGGCATGGTTTATTTCATATTATAGGACTAAGATTAGAGCTAGTTTAAAAAAATTTGGTTTGAAAATTATTTGAAGTTAAATTTTTTTAGATGGGGAGGTTTCATGTTGTTTTAAAGCATAGCAGTTTACACTTTATTTTAGATACATGCATATTCTAAACATTTAAACATTCCACCATTTTAATATTTATAATGCAATTTCTCATTAGAAACTTTTAATTCTACACCAAGTTTAAAAACTGAGCATTCCTCATACAGCAGATATTTCAAGATTTTCTTTTAATGAATCACTCTTAATATGTTTAATGAGAAACAGGATGTTAGAGGAAACATTATTACTACAAAGTGCCCTGCAGTCCAAAACCACTTGGAATATTCTTCTTTTCAGACTTGGGTATTTCTTCTTCCTATTTCTTCATTCTTTTCACCTTACAGATGGCTGATAGTCAATATTATATTATGTATTATTGTTATTATTTTATTATTGTATTATTATTTCTATTATTACATATAAATAATTGAAATAGAAATACAATAAAGAATAGAATAAAAAATAGTAGAATAACAGAGTAGATGTATAGAAAATTATTTCTATTATTAGAAAAAATAATAGATAAATAGAAATATCTGTAAATAATAGAAATACTTGAAATCCTTTTGCTAGGCTGTCTTCACAAACAGCAGTGTTTTGCTTCTTATTTATAGAGATCAAATACAATAAAAAAAACTTCTATGAAAATTTATGAATTGTACTGGATACTGTATTGTATACTGTAGTATCCAATAATAAAACACAGTCTAATACCTGTAACAAAATCATTCAATACTATTTCCAGAATATACAATTTGCCTTTTCTAATGTCTTCTGCCTTGAACACTTGCTACAATTCTCTTACACGTTCAGAAGGCAAAATGTATCTTCCTTTTTCTTGTAACTTCTATTCTCAATCTGTTTCCCTAAGGAAGAAATTCTCAAATTATTTTGTTTTCTACATAAATTCAGATAAATTACTTCTGTGATGCTTCTCCTCCTGTGGTTAGTTGTTCAACAAATCATTTTATTTTAAATCATTTTGTTGTGTGTCATGACCAAGTTCCACAATTTTTTTTCTAATCAATTAACAAAACTGATCAAGATTAATCAGTTGTTATTCAGATTTTTCTAAGGATAAATAAATCATGTGGTTAGTTTAAAGCGATTACTACAGTGAGTCAAACTACTATCAACAAAGAATTGTTACATTTGAGACTCCAGTTCTTTAATTGTAAAGACTTGCAAAATCTCAGAGATTGATCTGGGCTTTTGATATTCCTAAAAGACTCTGCTAACTACTTTCTATATGAAATTCACATATGCAGGTATCTGGTTTTTACGGGACGTAAAGAAAGCAATCCCCTGTAAGGATAAGTGAAGTTGGATCCTGCTGTTAGGGAACTCTCAGGTCTTATGGTTCTTTATATGCTGTATTCATGCTGCTGTTTTACAAGCAATATACGATAATAAAATGTAATCGATAGTGGATGTCTGGTCTAGATCAGTCTGAAGATATCTAAGCTTAGGTGTTGTATGTAGGTATCTGCATGCTCCTGCAGAGACATTCAGTTCAATTCAGCTATCTATGACTCACTTTCTAGGTTGGACTCAAATGATCACTATCGTATGAGATCTTCAAGGATATCTGTCTGACTAAGCCTCTAGCTAATGCTTCGGCATTTTACAGGCCTCCCACTGGCCCCGTGTCTTAGCTAACAGTACCATGTACGTATTTTAGATATCGTAGGAGAGCTCAGATGGCAGTAGATGGCTATCTGGGGGCAACTGATTTAAGGCCATGGTTTCAGTCACTGGGCCATGGGGAACTATTTGCATGTCTGAACTCTACTGGCGCATTCACCTGACAAAAGATTTCTAATGTAGCTGAGGCACTGTGGAAAATCCCATCTGGCTTTCAGCTCCCACTTCAAGAGGCTGCAGAAGTTGCCGTTGTCCTGTAAGTCCTGTGCCATATCTGCTGTCCCTGTGCAGATATACATACAACTAAACTAAGATGTTTCAGATGGGATTAGGTACCTGTGGGTAAGCAACTTAATCTGTTCTCTCTGTTTTATGACATTCCAATTTTTCCTTAGTCTCCACTGGCTTCCTTGACTGTGGGGGATTTTAGGCATGTTCTGTCCCCACAAACATGTGAATGGAGGTCTTAAAATGTTGATTTAGTCTTACCCTTGCTTACCAGTAGATTGAAAATGCTGTCTTCCTGTCCCTTTGGTCTTCAGCATTGCTTTTCAAAATGGAATAGACTTAGTCTTTTGGTTGCAGGTTGCAGACCTGGACTAACCAAGATGCTTAATTAGTTTCTGTATTTCTGTACTCCACTTCAGTCACTATAGAAGGGACTCTGTGCTTATGAGAATGACTATCCTAGGATGTTTGGTCTGGCCAAATATATATAAAGTAGCTCTCATATACAAGATATATGATTGTGAAATCGGTTTACTTACTGTCCATGGAAACAGAACATTGCCCACTTAATTACCCAAGAAGTCATCGTGAAAAAAAATAAAAAATCTCCCCTTAAAATGATAATATTAGCAACAACAATAATAATATTTATTACCAAACCATTAGAAAAAATATAAGACAGCACAGTGGTGGCCTTTAACAGAGATCAGTGATTTCCAGTAAGACACCATAAGAGTGAAGCCAACCGTGTATACAAAATTTAAGCTTGTCAGTTGGTGGCATGATATATTCTATTGTTCTCAAGTAGATTTGTTCTTAAGAGTTTTCTGTCCAGAGTGAGGCTGCAACTTAAATTGAGAAGTAGATGCTGTGGCAAATATAAAATCTATTAATGGATCAGTGTTTTGCAAGACAAGTGGAAGTGCTACTCTTTCTTCCACAGTACTCTTAAGTCTTTCTTCACAGTACTTTTACCCACATACCAAAAAACCTACCAAACAACAAACAAACAAAAAACTAATCAAAAAACCAACTCCTGTATGCTCATGAATAAAAAAGAACCAGTGATATGCTGTAAATATCAGCTGGTAATCAGATTGAAATACCATCAATAGTACAAGATCAGAGGGTTGCAAATCCCCAGCAAGATTACAAACAGATAAATGCTAGAATTATTTGATTTTCATCCTCAGTAATTCACCTGCAAGTTTCCCTGAATGGTAGAAGCATTATGTAGCTTGGACCAAGCACAAGCAATCAGCTGTGCTTGGCGTAATTCTATTGCGAAAGGTTATTTTGCCCATCTCAACCCATAATGATCAAAGTTGCTCACTGAGGTAAATGTAACTCTGGAAGAGGGCTTTAGGAGTGTCATGCCTAAACACCATCCCCAAAAAATCCTAACTTGATTAAAAAAAAAAAAAAATACATCATTAGAGACAGAAGAATTCTATTAGGCTACAAAAATTATTTCAATAATCAGTTACCTTATTAAATTAAGTTCTGTTGGCATTAATTCCCAGGTGTCAGGCTCAAAATGTTTTATACTTAATGAAATGTTATAAACTGTACATTTACTACAGTGTCAAAGCGTACATATATGAGTTGCACATGGAATACTTTGTATGTTTTATATCTACAGCCTACATTATCTTGCTTGTATTCATAATAATTTCCATTGTTAACCTGAAAATCTAACAATTCTACTCACCACATAGGCAGTTTATACAATGTTTAAATCACTTCTTAATCTCTTAATTAAGTAAATAGATTGAATTTCCACTACAACGTCGAAATTCTTTTCCCTTGATCATTTTCCTGATTCCATGTAGAACCCCTTCCAATAATTTAGGTATTTCAGCTACTCTTTTTTTTCAGTGAACAATGATGGATACTGCATTACAGTAGTGTGAATAGTGGAATGCAGGTAAGGGTGAATTGCTGGAAATCAAGCAGTGTTACTAGTGTTAACTGCCGAGGTAATTCAAAGTCCATATTTCTTTGTTCATTTAAGTTTTGCTTAGTCTTTCTCACCACAACATTGAAGCAGGGTCTTATCTTTAGCAAATTAATCACCACAATAACCAACTTTTTCAGGTCAAAGTAGTAAGAAAGAGATGAGTACACTATACTTTCAAGTATGTTTTTAGGATATAACCTGGTATTTGTCTTCATGAAAAGACAGACTCTTTGGTAGAACTAAGTTTACCAAGAATTCCAATACTTCAGGTAAAAGTATTTTTTTCCCATGTCATTCCTTACATAGTTTAAGAATAAAAAATGTACTTTGTGAGTGAAATTTTCTGAAACCAGAACTACTTAATGATAATTCCCCATTAATACTACAACATGCATTTAGATTTTGTATTGTTTTAACTTCTTTAGCAAAGAGTTTGATTTGAAAATAGAAGTCAGTAATGGTAATGGTAACATGATTTATATGTATTGCCTCTATTTCTTTGCAGTATATTGACAGTAAGTCCCTGTTTCATGGCATTTCTTCATCACCAACAGGTTCATGATGAACGTTTTCCTCTAATATATAACTGTACTGTCCAGGAAGGACAGAGGTGGGTTTACCTTCCACTGAAATAATTGCTAGTAGTCATGGATAGAGATAAGTTAGGAAAGGGGACACAAATAGTGCACCTTACTCATGGAATTAAATTGGCTGTCAAATTTGCGGCCTAGGGAGTAATATTTCCTTAATCTTATTGACAAAGGATGTTTTTTATTTGTTTCTTTTTCATCTTTCCTTTATGGAAAAGTGTATTTTCCAGAAATTTCACTTAGAAATTGCTTTTAAACATAGGAATCTAGGACATTGGTGAAGCTTCTGTTTTGTCAGCTTGACGTTGTAATTTTGAGCATTTTTTTTAATACATATCTTGCTTCTGAGAGTCAGCAAGTATTTTATGTCTTTCCCTGTGATGGTATGTGAAGTGGATGCTCTGTGGAGTTTTCTGAACGAAGTATCTTTTAAGTAGTTATAGAGACAGTACTGCTGAAAGTACTGCCAATATGGGAACTTTACTGCACCATAATATTTCACAAATAATGGAAATGCCCTGATATTTCTGACTTTCTTTCCTGGAAAAAATAATTAAAAACAAGATCATAGTTAACTGTTTATTGCTTTTATCAAACAGGAATACTCTGAAAAGCTAACAAAACCATTTATTGAAGCAATTTAGTCAGAAGAACTTGAAAGCAGAAAGGGTTTGAAATTTATATCACTCACAGTTGTCAAAATTTTCATGTTGTTTCCTGGGGGAGTACATAAGTACTTGTACTGAAGTAGCTTGTAGAAAGGATCTGTAAATCTCACAGGAAAAAAATAATCAGTAAATTGAGGGTACTCAGAATTCCCACAAACAGTGGAAAAATTGATGATCATCAAAGAAAATTGTCTTAATGATTAGTGAGTAACAAACATAAATCAACTTAAACTTTACAAAGTAAATTTAAATAAACAAAATATCAAGAGTTCTTTGATACAGATGAAAACAAAGGCAGACATATGGGTAGGGATTGTAGCTAGGATATGACCCAGAATAAAGTTAACATTTTGCTGCAGTTCTCAGTAAGAATGGAGCAAAAGCGAAGCAGACAATGAGAGTAAATTTACAGGGGAAAAAAAAAAACAACAAACCTCAGAGGAATTAGAACTGAAAGCTAACAGTTTAATGAACAACATTAAGGATTTCTGTATCATCTCTTTCTCAGAATCAACTTGTGTATGATGTCATCAACCCCGTGACAAAGGTTTTTAATTAAAAATATCAGTTCACGGTGGATACTATTTCACTGGAAATGTAAGAAATATTCTACTTATGTGAAGAAGAGGAGTAAAAACTATTAACTTGACCTAGATATCATAGAACACCAATTTAAAAAAAAAAAAACAAACAGCAATTTAAGATATAGGGACATGAGAAATAAATTTAAATAGTTTTTCCAAAGGTAGTTTCTACTGGAGTGATTTGATAGCTTTCTTTAGTCAAGAGAATTGTGGTATATCTAATCTACCTAGTTTTTAGTACATTTTAGTTTAGCACCACGTGGGGAAATTGGCAGAGATGAGGAAAGTGAGATGTAGAACTGTAAATTGTGTAACTGGCTAAAGACGAAACAGCAACAAATTGTTCTGGAAGAGGACAATGAGACTTGGTGGAATTTGTTTATGCAGTTCCTTAATAATCCGTCTTTGATCATTTTGAGGTGACTGATATTAGTGACTGGCTCAAAAAAAAGTAAGAGTTTGCTGATGAAATATTCTAATTATATGGTGATGTGAGATGCTATTAATGAAGGAGATTAAAATAGCATATGGAAAGATTTGGATGACTTTGAAAGGTTGAGTAATAGATTGACATTAAAAGGTGCGTATGCAAGTTCATGCAAAAGGTAATTTGTAACTCTTATATGCCTACCATACACATTATGCATACCGCTACTTTCGTGTAGATCCAGTCACTCATGTATGGTATGCAGATGAATTATGAACAGAAGGTAATTAGAAAGAGGCCACTAAAGCTGTCTGTGAAAATGGGACCTCACTGGATGAAACGTGACTGAAAAATTTGGTGAATAAGGTAACGCCTTTGGAAAGATATCAGTTTTGTATGCCCTACAAACACTAATTCAAAACCAAAACAAGAAAAATCCCCAGTCAAAACCTATTAAATCCACAGGATAAAATTCATAGCAAAATAAAAAAGAAGGTATAAATAGTACTTTCTGGGAAGAAATTAAGCATATCTAGTGTTATTGTAGGTTGACGTTCTAGGAGAAAAGGGCAAAAACTTTAGTTACTTTTAAGATGGCTCTTTCTCTGTTTCTGGAGGTCATATACGAAAAAATGGGTTGATGAATGATTTCAGCAAGACAGGAAGTCCCTTCCAGTCCTTTATTTTGAAAATTACTTGTGGTGTGAACTAGAATGCTTATGTGCATCTAATAATTACATCAGAGCTATGGCATATATTAGTCATGTAATCGGATGAAAAACTGCAGAAATTTGATAACTTCTGTTTTCAATGAATCAGTATTGATTTACATTTTCTGTGTTAGCTATTTTGAATCCTTTAGTCTTTAAGCCGTGCATGAAATGTCCCAGTGTATTCTTGGGATCAAAGCTAGGTTGTGGACATATAATTATATGGCTCATCCTGCTTGCCTTTTTGAAGTATTGACCCATTAGCTTTCTTCCAGTCCTCTGGAGCTTCCCTAGTGTTCCAAGACTTATTGAAAAATCAATGTCAATTGTCTGGAGAGCTCTCCAGCCAGCTTTTTAAAAATTATTGAATGCAAGACTGATTTAAAAATATCTAGTTTTAGTAGTTGCCACTTAACAACCTCCAGAGTTACTGTGGGAGTGGAAGGTACTTCATCATCATCGTCATCTGATATGACTATACCATCTTGACTTTTTAAATACAAAGAGAGATCATGAGTATATTTCTTCTTCTTCTGCATTATTATTAGCATACTTTTGTGGTTTTCTTATATTATTAGATAAATATCAGTGTTAGGATTTCTTTTGTAGTTACTATTGTATTGTGGAGAGTTCCCAGTTTCTGATTTATAGTCCTTGTTATCAAATTCAATTTTCTCGGAATATTAGTAATTAAAGTACTTATATGTGTATGAATTTTTATAAAATTAGTAACTTCTCTAAATTTAGACTGTTTAGCAAAAAAACCAGAACAATTTGTCTTAACTGCAGTGCTGTTGTTTTAGAATATTGTGGAAAAAGTATTTTCTTATATTTCTTTTGGTTTTGTGTTCAGGGAATAATACTTCAGAACCCCAATCTTATGAAAATATTCCTTCCCCTTTTGTGACTATTTTAGTCAGGTAAGTTTTGCTTCCCTGAAGTATTCCTTTAGATTCAGCATTTCTCAGTTCTCTTTCCTGTACCCAAGGAAAGTTTCCCTTTCTTCCTCCCCAACAGATCTCCAATATTGGGCAAGTAGCCCTTTCAGAAGCTAATATAGGCCTCTTAATTGTTCAGAATAATTTAATAATGCCAACCACTTTCCTGAGACACCTTCTACAGTGGAATTGTTATTAATATTTAGAAGTATCTTACTCATGGATTCTTAAGGGAATGTTCCTATACTCTTCACACTCTATGAATGATTAATTTGAACAAGTCTTCATTATTAATATGTATTTAGAAGCTGATTCATCTCATCCTAAAGCAAATATTTTAAATAGGTCAGATGAATCATGCCTGGAGAATATCCATTTCTTTCTACTGCCTCTGAGAGTAGCCTCAGACAGACACTTGTGTAGCTAAGACAGGTGAAACTTACCCTGTTTCCTGACCACTTTACTCACTGACGGTGTTGACAATGCATAGCTTTTCAAGAGCAGTTTTAAGTTTTGTTCTAACATAGCCCTATTCCAGTCAAAATTATCTCATCATAATTTATTTTCCACTGTCAGCATGTCTCATGCTTTGTTGATATTTCAGGTCTTGACTATCACAGGTGCTCTATCCAAAGCTCTGCCAATACTATGTCTGAAGCAGTTTATATGAGCCACCTAGTCCTCTTGATTTGTTGGCGTATCAAAGTTCTAATACGTTGCATGCTTTGAATATTTTGTTTTTAGCTTCTGCAGTGCTCCCTGCGGTGAGGCTGTTATTTGGGTTAAACAAATCCCTTCAGTGAAGTACTTCACAGAAAACTCATAAAGCCATCTCTGCTGATGATGCTGAGTTTCCTGTGACCAGTACCTGGAAAACCATATCTGAATTCTTCTTCCAGTTTTAAACCATTGGGATTCTGATCAGTCAGTAGACAGGCACCACAGTCTCACTTTTTCCTTCTTGTATTACTTGGAGTTCTACTTTTCCTTCCTTTATCTGCAACTTCTTGCCATTTAAAGTTACTTTCAGACCATCTCCTTCTGCGACAGCTTGTAAGTACTGTGAAGCTGTGTCAGGAGGGTCATGTGCAGCCACAAGGTGAATGTATCAAACTACACAATTATATAGACATTGGCACTCAATGCATAGAAGCCATCTCTCAAAATAAATATGCTGTCTCTCAGCTCATGACCTTATTCCAGGGATCTGTAGAGAAAGAGGTGTCTTCAGAGAGTCATCTCACCTTTCCCAGGCAACTATTTTGGATGAGATGAATTACTGCCCAGAAGAGTATAATTCATCCTGCTTAGCTTTCGGAATGTCAAATGCAAATATCTACATGCAAATTAATTGCCCTCATATACTTGCACAGTCAGAGGAGAAACAATTATGACGTGTTTCTGTTGACTATTTCAGATCATAGAATTATAGAATTGTCTAGGTCGGAAGGGACCATTAAGATCGTCCTATCCACCCATTAATCTAACACTGCCAAAACCACCACTAATCCATGTCCCTAAGCACCACGTCTACCCATCTTTTGAATACCTCCAGGGGTGGTGACTCAACCACTTCCACGGGCAGCATGTTCCAACGTTTGATGACCCTTTCTGTGATGAAATTTTTCCTAATATCCAATCCAAATCTCTGCTGGCGCAACTTGAGTCTATTTCTTCTCATCCTATCACTTCTTATTTGGGAAAAAAGACCAACACCCACTTATTTTCAACATCTTTTCAGGTGGTTACAGAGAGTGATAAGGTCTCCCTTCAGCCTCCTTTTCTCCAGGCTAAACAACCCCAGTTCCCTGAGCTGCTTCTTATAAGACTTGTTCTCTAGAATCTTCACCAGCTGATATATATTTTAAAATTAGATGAAACACATTGTAAAAGCCTCTTTCTTCTCCATGACTATTGTTATAACCTACACTGAGCAGCTTTTTGAGCTATGATGTTGATGAACATGGTGCAGACATTGGTCAGAGAAATCTTACCTAAGATGATTCTTTCTGTCTTGAAGAGACAGATAGCTAATTTGGGCTCAATCCCCAACATTTCAGATATTTCATTAAACTGAAATTAACTCCACTGATATGTGCTGTTTGGACTGTTACTACTGAGGGAGATATAGACCCCACATTCTCCTGGCTAATATGTATGTAAACACTATGGCGGAGACATAGCATAATTAATTCCTGGCTGGTATTGACATTTTGTTTACATTTTGTCTCCGATGCTATTTACCTCCAAAACCATTCCTTTTGGAATACCAGCACACTGACTATTTTGTTATTCTGTTTGCATATAAAAAATGTAGTCCAGTTGTGGCCAGTCACACGTAGCTTTTAGTATTGAAGTCAACCCATTTTCATCTGCCAAGATTACGTCCAGTGAGAAATTCTTCTGAATTAATATAAGAATCAGAGTTAGGAAATTTTAACATGCATCATGCCAAGCCCATTTGTGTACTGACAGCTCAAAATTGGCACATATGCCACCTAGGCATCTGATAATGCACTTTCCTGGGGGTAGGTTTTTTAAGTTGACTGGTTTTAATTATTTTTTTTCCTTTTTTTTTTTTCCTTGGGATATTTTCTTTTCCAAGCCAATTAAGAAAATCAACATTTTTTCCCCAAATTCTTAAGGACATAGAGGTTTTATGAAGTTGTTTAAAGCATATATCTACAAATCAAAATATTTCTAAAACAACTTTTCCAAAATAAACAGTGATAAACCAATAAATTGTTTAGGTTTGCTCAAATTTGTCAGAGAATAAGCTGAAAAGTTCATAAAATTATTCCTGAGCTCAGGAATGTCAAAAGTAAGAAAATAACCCTGTATTAATTATTCATTTAGATTTATAATTTTATTAGCTTGACCATGAATAAATAACCCATGACTTCTTCTTTCATTGTTCATTAATTTCTATTTTACTTTTTGTTCTCTACAGAGAAATTTGATACAATAGTAAGATCTTATTTAGCATGGGTTTTTCAATTAGCTTATAGCTATTTCTTTCTGACTTAAATTATTTTGGTCATTTTAAATCATGAGGGAAACAGTTTCTCCTTCAGTTTTCAAAAGGGTTTTGCAATTATCTTGTACTCTTCTCTCTCTATATTGCAATATAATCAGTTCTGGGCCCCTCTGTACAAGAGGGACATTGAAGTGCTGGAGCGTGTCCAGAGGAGAGCTACCAGGCTGCTGAGGGGTCTGGAGACCAAGTCATAGGAGGAGAGGCTGAGGGAGCTGGGCATGTTTAGCTTGGAGAAGAGGAGGCTGAGGGGAGACCTCGTTGCCCTCTACAACTGCCTGAAAGGAGGTTGGAGAGAGGTGGATGTTGGCCTCTTCTCCCAGATGAATAATGACAGGACCAGAGGAAATGGTCTGAAGTTGCAGCAGGAGAGGTTTAGATTAGATATTAGGAGGAATTACTTTACTGAAAGAGTGGTCAGGCACTGGAACAGCCTGCCCAGGGAGGTGATTGAGTCACCATCCCCAGAGGTGTTTAAGAAACGTCTAGATGTGGCACTTCAGGGCATGCTCTAGTGGCAGAGATTGTAGGGGGTTTTTGTGTGTGTGTATGGTTGGACTCGATGATCTCAAAGGTCCTTTCTAACCATGAAGATTCTATGATTCTATGATTCTATAATAAAATAGTAATTAGAACCTAGCTTTTGCCTACTACATAACATTCTATCAGCATGTGAGATTTTTGTGCTTTTCCCAACAGTATCTGAAGGTTTAATGTAAACTTTACAGTTATATACTACAATCCAATACATTTATCAGGTCTCCCTGATCTAAAACACAGAAGTTGCTGAGCCGTGTACACAGATGATGTGTGCATTAAGCTCTGAACAAACAGAAAGAGATTAACCATTCACTGCTATCAAACAGTAGGGCAGATCATAATGACAGAATATTCTCAGCCACCAAAATAAACAGGTCTGTCTCCTATGATCTCACCAGCTCAGCTAGGTGACAAGCAAGAGAATGAATGCACCATGACACTTACTAGGTGAATTACTCCAGCTATGAGATCTGTTGCATTTTATTCAAAATAATTGTTGCCTATTCTTTTGATGTTTTTTGTTGAAAACTATGATACATTATTTGCTATATTTACTACTTTTATCCAAAGTCTTTAAATTAATTACTTTAATTGTCTGGAAAAAAGGAAACAAGAATGTGGTTTCAGTATTTTTGTTCTAGATTCAGACACAGCATTGATTGGTTACTTGGTTGTTCTGTTTGTTTGTTTTTCTCCTGCCCAAATAAATCAGGAATAAAAATGCACCACTTATAACCTATCTTGTTTGATTCAAAGCATCAAGGTTCAACTCACATATATTCCATACACATTTTCTGGATTAAAAGGCTTTTTGTTTGCTTCTGCCTGCCTCTACTCCACTCCAGCCTCCAACCTCAAGAAAGTATAAACCATACCAAATCAAACAAACAAATAAAAACCTAATAGAATTTTATCAAAACATACGCATTTCAGAAAATAAGTTTCATTGCAAAGAAATGTCATTTCTTACTTAAAATAGCTTACTTGAAAAAATCAAAAAAAAAGCTGATAATCACATCTGTGATTAATAAGTTTTAGTGAAAATATTTGTTGGTCTAAGGTTTGACAGTAGAGAACAAATGATTAGAAGTAGTCTACAGAGAAGTGGAAAGATTTACTACTATTACTAACTATATATGTTTAAGATAAGGCAAAATTTTGAAACCCAGCAAATGGATTTAGTAATTGATTTTCTAAAGAAAAAGAAAGAGGGGAAAGCGTTGACCCTCTTTTTTTTAAAGTTAACTCCTATAATTATTCAGAACAGAATTTCAGAATAACTTTATAAAAACCTTTCCCTTTCTCTGTGATTCTTGAAAAAAAATTGTGTTTGATTAAAATTTTAAATAATAGTTTTAGATGCCACTATTTTGTTGTTTACATTTGTTTTGTTTCCTAAATTTGCAATTAATGGGTACAACTAACATTAAAAAAAAAAAAAAAACAAAACAGAACACCAAACCCCCCAAAAAAGCAAAAAAAAAAAAAAACCAACAGCAGAAATGAAGTCTTTTTTCAAGTAAGGATCTGCAAACAGAAACCTTTGTGATCATCTAGAAAACATTTGCCTAATCAAATATATATTCTTATTGCTGCGAACTGCAATTGTAGACAGATAAAGAAAAATATTTTGTGGAGGGGAAAAGAAAAAAGTAACAGCAACAGTATGAAGTGAAATAGAGTAGAAAGTCATCTGGGAAATGAATCTTGTTGTCAACTTTCAAGGACATGTTAGAAAAGATGGAAAGTCGAAAACAAAACCCAGCCATTCCACTATGGCAAACCAAGCTGAACATTCCACTCTGTTGGTTTGATGAAGGCCTCTTGCTGCCAAATAAACTGAAAGATCTTGGCCTACAGCACATAAAGAGATTTGTCATCCTCCATTTATTACTATTGTCTCTTGATTTTTGAGAATGGTCCAGATTAAGATCTACTGAAATCTTTCCTTTTCTCCCAGACTCATTACCAGTCTCTCACTCTCCAGTCTGTATAAATCCTTAGCCTGGGGACTTGCATTCATTTTACTCTGAATCAGAATAAACATTAGACATAAAAATTTTCAGCATGTTCAAACTCAGTATCTATCTCCTAAGTACTGTTTTTCAAAGCAGAAGCTGAGTAGTGATTAACCAGGTCCATATAATGACATTGAGTATTAACTTATTTGACATAAAGCATTTATAAGAGTAAGTCCTGACACTTTAATATTTGTGGGTAGTCCACAAATAATTCCTAGGTCTTTCTTTTAAAGATGATTGCTGCAAATTAATTCTTGTTAATATTCGTGCTCTGTAGCTACTGGAGAATATTAGGTCCTTCTTGAAGTGGGATACAAGTAACTATTTGCAAGATACTGTTAGGTATATTATCAGAATGTTGAGAGAGAGCTCCACGGACATTTCTAAAGAAATGACAGCCCCATTTCCAAAGAAATGACACTCCCATTTTCAAAGTAATGCAGTCATTCATTTATCATCCTTTTTTGTTATTTATGAAAAAAAAGAAAAAATATATTCTAACAGCATACATATTATAAGGGGAATATTAACTATATTTAAATAAATAGGCACACTAGATACTGTCATAACTGACCATATCTCCAATCAATAGTTTGCATTTTGCAATATTTTGCCTATTATACCAAAGACTCTTCGGTAATAAAATAAATTTTTTTATTAAATCTAATAGTTAGTGATTCTTATTTTAGTTACATATACTGTGAATTGAATTTTTCCACTTTTCAAAAAAAGAAAAAGAAATAAAGCAAACAATTCAAGATAAAAAGAATTTTATATAAGAAAAAAATGAAGATTAACTATTTCCTTCAAGTTTTATTTTTGGAACTTTTAAGTATACTTTAGAAATTATAAAACAAATTAAAAAGCTGTTTATAAAAAGGACAAGAAAAATTATGCTATGAAAAATTGGTAAAAGAATATCTCAAATTTATAAAAATACAGTAAAAAATAGAAAGCAAACTTCTTTTGAAATCCAGCTGTATTTTCCTTGGAGAAAAAAATTCCATGTATCTATACAGCTAGATTCTCTAACTCTTCTCAATAGTCCTTGAATACTTTTGTATGCCTTAAACATGAGGTACAGAAAATAACACATCTGAACAAATAAGACTTTATATGTATCTGGATGAGTGAAAATAAATGTGAGCATTTAAATACTCGCTTTGCATTTTCAATTGCCTTTTTAGTGGTTCGATTTATTTATTTATTTATTTATTTATTTATTTATTTATTATTTTTAATGTGAGTCCTATTCTATATTAAACATCCAGTAAGAACTTCAGCTCTGGAAATATTAATTTATATAGCTCTGATATATCAATTGCTGGTAACTGTATGGCTGAGCCTTCAGGCTATATTTATTTAAATGAGTTTCAAGAAGAGGCTAATAATCCCTGTGTATTTATGTTTTGTGCATGCGATTACATGTTTTCAAATCATGTAGGGAGCATCAATACATTTATCAATACATTTATAAACATGTGTGACCATATCAGTTAGTGTCATTGTACCTGTAGTGGGTATGGCAAAGATGGAGTTCTTCAGAGCAGCCTGTAAGATGCTGTACTTCGCATTTATAGCTAAAAAAGTGCTGATAACGTGTCGATGTAGCTAAAAAGGTGTTGATGACACACCAGAGTTTTAGCTGTTGCTGAGCAGTGTTTGTGCAGTGTCAAGGCTTTCTCAGCCTCCTCTTTCCAAGCCAGTAGGGAATTGGCAAGAGGTTGGGAGGAGACACAGCCAAGACAGTTAACCCAAACTGACCCAAATCACACAAAGTCGTACCATTTAACATTGTGTTCAGCAATAGAAGTTCAAGCAAAGGAGGAAGGGGGCAATGTTCATAGTTATGGTGTTTATCTTCCCACGCAATTGTTAGTTGTACTGAGGCCCTGCGTTCCTGGAAATGGCTAAACATCTGCTCTGCTGATGCGAAGTAATGAATTAAATCTTTTTACTTTGCTTGTGCACACAGCCTTTGTTTTCCTTATTGTACTGTCATTGTCTCTATCCATGAACTTTTTTGCTTTCCTTCTACTTTTCTCTTCATCCCATGGGACAGGGGAGTGAGCAAGAGGCAGAGTGGGTTTGGCAGTTTGGCTGCTGACTCGGGTTAACTCACCACAGTGTCTAATAAGTTAAGTTCTGTTACCCTATATCATATAACATACATACATATTTGAAGAAACCAGCCTCTACGCTGGGGTTGTTGCTCAGGCAAAATTTTCAAACCAACTTCATCCATACAACTCATGTTCAACAAAAATAAGTGTCAAGGTAAAGAAATTGTATTTTACAGTATATTGTTTTGAGATGAGTGTAGTAGTCACATCTAAAAGAGCAAAACCCACAAGAAACTCCTTATATTTCCACATGAGAACACATAAGAAGTAGATGCAAAGTTTAACATCTGGAGTAGGGATGCTGTGATTTTATGAGGTTAGAGTTCCAAATTTATGACATGATCTTAGTCAATCAAGTAGTTGGTATTTACTCAGGTAAATGACATTTTCTCATCTATCTATGAGGATTACAATGTACCTCATGAGGGCATCAGGTTATGGAAGTTCAAAGTAATTAGTAATATTTTACCAAATCAATTCCCTGAATGGGCGTTCCCAGGGAATTAATCTGGTCCTATAGCCTCAATTAACCAATGCACTTAAGCACATGCTTCATTTTAAATCTCAGTAACTTGAATGATATTAGCTGTTTAAGTATTTTGACTGACTAGAATGTGACTAAGTATTTATTTTAAGGATTTGGTAAAATGATATCTCTCCAAGAGCATGTGGTAATTGCTATTCCCTCCTGGCAAATGTGCTAGAAATATAGGTTGATGTTTCAGTCTCTTCTGATAAAGTTTTAAGACAGAATTTGAATGAATGTATTCTAAATAATTGCCAGTGATAATAGTCAGTCTTGCCATTTTCCATTTTTTTCCAGAAAAAATTTCATATTTAAAATGGAAAATTCAGAATTTCTCTGATAGCTACACATACATTATTCATGTTCTAAAAAAAAATAGTCATAAAACCACAGGTTTCTTTGTCCAGAAGACACCTTCCTGTGTCTTTACTATGCTGTTTTGTTTTGGTTTTTTTTGTAAAAAGATGTATTCCACCGTGTCTGAAAGTACAAAACATACTATAATATAACTGACATAAATGAATTCTATTAAGTACAATTTACTTGTTGCCAGCTACCCATTTAGGCACATCCATTATAAACAATTCCTTTTATGTATGCCCTCTTGCCATTTCCCCTCCTTCTACCTGTTCCACAGGTCCAAATATTTATGTTATTTGTCTGTGGATCTTTTCCCTTAATTTCGCTCCTCCTTTTTATCTTCCTATGGTTCAAGACAAATCTGCTCAACCTCATATTCCCCTGATCCCTTTTCTCATGTCTCACACTGTTTTTCTCACTAACTTTGCTCCAGCTGCTTCAGGACCAGTTATGGAGACCTTTACATGTAACTGCACAGATACACCGAGTGATTTATTCTACCATTCACCAAGGAAAATAACTAATGTTGAAGAGAAAGGATTAGACTGACTGTCACACAGAAGAAAAATGGGTGTCTGACTCAAGGATTCTGACAGAGATTATAAGAGTGAGAGAGAGAGATCGGGGGGCAAGGTAGGGGGAGATTAATGCTGAATAGACTTGCAGTGGTCTAAATGTTTTTTTTTTTTTTCTGACCATACTCCATCTAATATCTGGATATCTTGTATCTATCCTTACCTTATGTTTAGTATTTGACTGAGTACACCAGAGACTTGGAAGTCCCCAAATTGGTCTGGTACTTCCAGGTGCAACATATTTTTTATTACCCTTTTTATCTACACAAACTCTCTCTAATTTAGTTCCATGCTACTTTAAGTTTTAGCCTTCTTAAAAAAAAACAAAAACAAAAACAAAACAAAACAAAAAAAAAAAAAAACCCAAAACCCATAAAACTACAAAACTTCATTGATACATTCTGAAGTCTGTAAATTCTAAATAAACATTATGGAAGATAAACTGAGCTGGATGTGGCAAGTTTTCAAAGTAACAGGAGGCATGTTTTGCACATCCCGTTAGTTTGTAATATTAATAAACAGAATTTTTATTGTTTTGGTGATGGACAGGGTGACTCAAAACCAGAATCTAAATAATTTATGAAAAAAACCAAACAACCAAAAACCAGCAAGACAAGACAAAAAAAGCACCTGCTAGCTAACAGCTCTCTCTTGTGTTTATTGATATCTTAAGAGCTTAGCCTAAGATTTTGGTAGAGTTCCAAAAGTCAAAAACAATTTTGAAAAGGCATAGTGGAACTGGGGGCATATATGCATAAGGGCATAACACATTGTATTATTAAGACGGATACTAGATTTTGGCAGTTCCACTAAATTTAAATTTTTATTTACTTCAGCCAGAATTTCAACAATTTTAAGACATCTGTTTGATTTTACTCATATTTTTATATTAACATTCATTAGATTTATTGATTAATAGATCAATCAAAAAACCCAATATTGATTAATATAGAAGATTCTAATTATATGTTGTAGACTAATAATTTTAAAACCATGGTCAGCAGACCACTGAAAGTTTGGGAATTAGGTAACACCTTACTGGGGACTTCAAAAGGAGATATGACTAAGTTTATAAATATTATATAATAGTTTATGAATGTAGTATTTCTAAAAGCACATCAGCTCTGATGGAAATGTTTTATTTATTGATAGTTTTAAATGCAGAAAATTATTATTCTTTTGCAAAGCAAAACTAATTCAAGTCATGAAACAGAAATCAGAATACGTGCTCATTGTAAACCATTCTGACCTCATGATAGATGAATCTACTACTGAATGCATTCATTGAATGAAATAATGTAATATCACTGTTTATTTTTTTCTATAGCAAGTGCTACCTGAAGAACTCCAGACACTATGTAATCCCTCACTATTTTTCCTTAAATTTAATTTAATACATAACAGTAGGAGCTGACTTGTTGGAATAGCTTATGCACTTGGAATATTATGTTTAGAAACTAATATGGGTCCCTTATAATGTTTTCCATATACAAAAGGGACCTCCTTCTGTTCTGAGTTCAGTATAACATTTGATTGAAACAAAAATGATTGACAGAAACTTATGAAAATATTACAGGAGGTATAAAACAAAAGTGTTCAGTAATTTGAAGTGAGTATTTTTATTTCATGGCCATAGACATGGTCATGTATGAGAAAACATAATGAAAAGATAAAGGACTTTTCTCTGCCTTTTAATATTTTAATAGTTGTACTTGGTTATCTCTCACTATCTAAGAAACCAGCATTGAGAATTGGAAGAAAAGAAAGAGGAAACAGGTAGTTGTAGTGGATCATATGGCCGGTCCAATTAACTCTGTCAAAGGTCATTGCTTATTGCTTAGGAAGAGCAGGAAAAATAGAAATCAAAGAATGATAAGCACTCCTGTGATCAGAAGCTAGGAAATAAGATGATCTTCCAAATCCCAATCACTAAGAAGCTAACATGCATATTGAAGAACAAAAATGCAGGTCCCCTGTAAAAATATTCTTTAAAATAGTTCTTATAAGAATATTACAGAAATGTCTCCTCTCTTTTATTATGTTACTCATCATAAACGTTGCAATAAATTCTGCACCCCAATTTGTGCTGTGAGAAAATTTAAGTTATCCTTGTTCACGAGTGACTCAATTCAGTACAGTAACACAGAATCATTCTTTCTCCCCACCATTATCTTCCTCACTCCAAAAACTTTGTCCTTAGCTGGAATATTTGCTGAGCTGGTTCTGTATATAAAGTTAGTGGAAATCTTTGCACTATTTTTGTCTTGCTAAGCTTTTTTCCAACTGAAAGTTTCAAAAATAACTTTGAAACACCTTAAGGAAGAACCAAGGAAAAGCCATAGCCTGTTCAAAGAGGACAGGAAAAGCAAACTGAAGGCGGTGAGAAAGAAGGACCAAGACTGACGGCAATTAGGATATTTTCGAAGCACAACCTGATTGAAGACATTGAGGTGTTAAGACACATATTGTAATTTCAAAAGTAGGCCTAATTTGTTTCCCCACAGGATAGGAGAGAAATATTACAGCTTTATCGGGAATAGTAAGATAGTTGCTTTAACGAGTTATGGCTATATAGGCACTATCACCATGAAACAGGATAGAGTTCTAAACAAGAATGCGTGGGTAAACTGAGGAAAGGGATCTCCCAAGTAAGTGAAGCTTTTGTAAGTAAAGAGAGTATAGAACTTGGGAATCTTGAGTATACGTAAATAATAATACAGGATTATAACTGTTTGATAAATAATGCTTGCTTATAGCTTCTCCTTTCTAAACTGCATCTATTTTATGCCAGGAATTAAGAGAATAAAAATTCAGAGGGAGTTATGGACAAGATTTTTTCTCCATCCAGCATTACCACACGTTGAAGAAAAGGATGGGATTTCATCCATGAAGCATTTTCCTAAAATTTTTATTATTTGTCTAGCATAACATTGTAAATACCTTTAGCTGTTCTAAAACCATTTTGTGGACTATTCCAGGGAACATTGCCATGCCAGAGTTTGACAAGCATTCTCCTATGTTCCCGTTGCTGTATTGGTAAGCTAAGGTAAACCACAGGTAAAGCTTTGGTTGTGTAGCATCGCAGTTGTTCCGTAGTGATTAGTGACCAGGATCTGACCTAAGTAACTTCACTGAGAGCTTCAACTAGGAGTAAATGGTCTTTAACGGGCAAGTTTCTTTTCCATCAACAATAAGATCTGCCTGTCTTATTTTGGTTTGGCCTCTATTTCCATTTATTCCTTCTCCTTTCTTCTTTCTATTCCTATTATTTTGCATTACTTTGATAAAATTTTGAGAATCCTTTTTCTGCAACTGTTATCATTATATTTTCTCCTTTCATCTTTAGTGTCATGTCTATGGAGGAGCAAATTCATTGTGTGTAAGATGCACTCTCAGCAGTATTGGTCTCACAGCTGCAATATTCCAACTAAATAATCACCTTTCTTCTCCTGCTCAGCAAGAAGTATCAGCAGAGTGTAATATCTTATCCTGGACTAGACCATAGCATTCAGACTGACATCCCATATCAGATTATGTATCTGTGTGCTTTATGTATATGTGTGTGTATTATGTATATACATACATAAGAATTGCATTAGATTTTTTCAGAACCACAATATACTAGTAACTATTTTTTCCGTTCCTTCCTAAAACCATTTCTAAGTTATTACTTTTGACTGTTCTTTATTATTGCGAAGAAATTGTGAACATCAGCCTTTCATGTCCCAAATATCTTCCTTATTTTTTCTGAAAATACTCTGTTGTAGTAAGATTCCAAGTCATCACACAACTTAAAACATATCAGCATAGCAAATCTCATATTTTCATCACATTCCACGGTCAGAGCACTTATTCAGTTGTGACTTCTTGGAATATATGTGTCTGAGCTATAAGTTCTGTGTCTCTACCCTCAAAATAGAACTTGCTCATTCTATGAACAAGATTTGAAATAGTACTGTTGGTTTTCAGTGGTTATTTATATGAGTAATTAGCAACAAGATGCAAAAGGGCAGAACAACAGACTTTTAAGGTTTTGTATAGGTTATACATTTAGAAGAAGACTTATTGGGAAGCACAGAAAAACTCAGGTGTAATGCCAAGTTTCCTATGATGTCTTGATGGAGGTATCCACACAATAATATCAATATGCGCGTTTGATTTTTAAACTCATTTGTTTTGTGATGTGTACTTATGTAACATATATCATCAAGATCCCTAACACAAGGAAATTAATTAGTATAGTCTGATGGCTGATCTTAGCAAAGCCCTTTAGAATATTCATATAATTTAGGGCTCTTTGAATTACAATCACAGTTCCATGTACAGCAGTGTACGTCATGAAGTAGATTTTTTTTTGTTTGTTTTTCTTTTCATTGTAAATGAGAAAGCTGCAAGTTTAATGATTTTGACATTTGTTGTGGTTACAGAACATACCAGAGAAGCTGAAAATAGGAATATGAAAGAATAACTAAAAATGGGGTTTGGCATTAACAATTGGTTGAAAAAGAATCTTCCTTTTGTTTTAAGGAAGGGGGAAGGGAAGGGAAGGGAAGGGAAGGGAAGGGAAGGGAAGGGAAGGGAAGGGAAGGGAAGGGAAGGGAAGGGAAGGGAAGGGAAGGGAAGGGAAGGGAAGGGAAGGGAAGGGAAGGGAAGGGAAGGGAAGGGAAGGGAAAAGCAGAATTTTCTTAAGAGATATACTGTATAATAAAGGTATTCCACAAATAATAATAATACTAAAAATAAACATAATGGTTGGAATAAGTGTTTTAAACAAACTTCATTGAAATGATAACTTCTTGCAGTGGGATCAAAATTATATAGAAGGTCACTCTCAGGCAGCAAGATAGCTGCACTACTTTCCCAACTACCAAATGGTATAATTTAACACCACTCTAATATTTTTCTGTTGGATTAAAGTCTCACAAAAATAAGCTTTATTTTCAAACAAGCCTCTGGAATGGTTGAGGATATTTCTAATCAATGCAAATGATTCAATGCTACATGACAGAATCTGCAAAAATCTAACAAAAACTACTCGGTTAACTAACTGGGAGCTCAACGCACTTAAAGAGAGTGGAAGATTGCCTTCAGTGAGAGTCTGACTATACTTGCAGCTTCCAGAAACAAACTTGGTGCAAAAGATAATTACTACTATAATAGATAGTTGGCAAAGTAGAATTTTGAAGTATTCCGTTTGGGAAGGTTAGCACAACAAATAGCAGGGACCCAATTAACACTTTAGAGAGTGGTTGATATTAGGTAAACCATCTTCATATTAATAAGAAGGAAACGATATTAGATTCCTCATATTTGGACAGCATAAAGTTTTCTTAAGTATATAGAATATTAATAATGAAAAAAATCCTAATGATCAAAATTCATCCAGGACAAAACTCTTGTTTTGATTGGTGACACTTGAGGATTTAATTTGAGGCTTTAATTTTGTTGTTGATTTTGGAGTTGTTTGGGTTTTTTTTCTTTTTTTTCCAAGTTGAAATTATTTTATTTTTTCACTATGTCAGAGGAATGACTGTTTGGTATACATTCTTGATCATTTATGAACTGCATTATGAATGACATAGCAATTTACGAAAGTCCTATTTTCCCACAGAAATAATTTTTTCAAAGTTATAAAAAGTATCATTCCACTGAAAGTAAGTGGATTTTTTTGTCTGGATCATTGTTGCTAGTTGCTTGACCTTTCTGTTTGCTTTATTTTGTTCTTGATCTGTGTAATTTAAGAAATAAAATGACAAGATTTTGTTTTGGGTACTCCAGAACATATTTATGGGTTTCACTCTAAAATGCCTCTTTCCTTTTGTCATGAATGTGGTCACTTCATTCAGCATAGAAAAGAAATATTATTGGGGGAAAAAATAGATCAATATGAATATACATTCTTTTTTTTTTTTTTTTAATAATAAGTAGCTTCTGTTCTGATATCTGTTTCATACAGATTGCAGTTCTGGATGGCAGAAAGTTGTTTGTATTTAGTAACAGAAAGTATTTTATATATATATATATATATATATTCCACTCATCAGAAAATATCTGGCTTGGACTTGATGAAACATTTGGGACGATATTTTGGTTCTCTTGGGAGATAAAGACCTTCTTCACTTTTCCAGCCCAAGACAAGTTGAAATATGTTTTAAAAAGTATAACCAAATGATCAGAAATTAATTTAACTTGTTTTTACTACTTACTAAGGTCATCATTAAGCATAACCACCTTTTTAAGGAACATTTTTGTGTATTTAGTTTCTGCAGTATTTATTTGTTTAATCTGGAACAGATTAAAATCTAATGAGGAGGAAGCAGATTGTACAGAGACTTTTTATATGCTGGTTAGGAGCTGCCAGAGTCATTTATATACATTTTTATTAAAATGTGTTGTAAAGCCATCTGGCAAATGTTGTTTGTATTTCTATAGGGCCACAAAGACCTTCCAGCTTTTGTTCCCAGTTATCTCATTTACAAAGCTGTTAGGTAATTTTTCCACAAGATTGAAGCTCTTTCTCTTTCTCTTTCTTGTTTTCTCTCTTTTTCTCTTTCTCCTCCTTCTCTTTTCCTCTTGCCTTTTACTAGATGTTGAGACTGAAAGATTATTCTTACCAGTGCTCTGTCACTCTCAAAGTAAAGAAGTTTTTCCGCATGTTGAGGAAAACTTCCTGTGTTCTACCTTGTGTCCATTGCCCCTTGTCCTGTTACTGGGCACCACTGAGAAGACCCTGAGCCATCCTTTTGACACCTACCCTTTACATATTTATAAGGACTGATGAGATCCTGTTGTGGTTTGGCCTCAGATGGCAACAAAGGACCATGTGCTGCTCTCTCGAGCTTCCCCAATACAGAGAAGAAATGGAAGAAAACGGCAAAACTCATGGGTTGGGACAAAGGTAGTTTAACAGAACAGCAAAGGAAACAAGAAAACAGTAACAATGATATGGATAGAGGAATATACAAACATGATTACGGAACCGCCACTCACCAACCCGGACCGGGATGCCCCAGACCGCTCCAAAATGACGACTTCCTGTCCCCTCCCCCGGCAGGCCCGAGTGGGCATGGCTCACATGGGATGGAATACCTTTGTCCCTGATGGAGCCTGGAGAGAATTAACCCTATCCCCGCTGGAACCAGGACAGATCCCCTCTCAGTCTTCTCTTCTCCAGGCTAAAGAGACCCAGATCTATCAGCCTTTCATCAGAAGACAGGTGCTTCATTCCCTTGACGGGAATGTAGCCCTCTGCTGGACTCTCTCCATTAGTTCCTTGTTCTTTTGGAACTGAGGACCCCAGAACCAACAAAGTACTCCAAATGTGGCCTCACCAGAGCAGAGCAGAGGGGGAAGATAACCTCCCTTGACCTGCTGGCATGCTCTTTTACTGCACTCATTGGCCTTCTTGGCCACAAGGGCATGTTACTGGCTCATGGTCAACTTGTCCAACACGACTCCCAGGTTTCTCTCTACAGAGCTGCTTTCCCGCAGGTCAACCCCTAACCTGTACTGGTGCATGGTGTTACTCCTCCCTAGATGCAGGACCCTACATTTGCCCTTGTTAAACTTCATTAGGTTCCTCTCCGTCCAGCTCTCTAGCCTGTCAAGATTTCACTGAATGGCAGCAGAACCTGCTGGTATGTCAGCCACTTCTCCCAGTTTTGTATCATCAGCAAACTTGCCCCTCAGCAAACAGCTGCTGCCCCTCAGCAAACTGTCCCCTCATCCAGGTCATATTTCAGAACAGATAATAAAATAACTGTAAAGCTAGAATAGGTATTTCCTTTATATATTCATTTTCCAATTTATTATTGTTCATTGAATTGCAGTATCTCTGCAGATCTGTAGGATTATTCAGGTTGGAAGATACCACAGAAAATGTCCAGTCAAATTCTCAAAGTTCTGTTTAAATTGAATTCAGATCAAGTCACTCAGGCTTTTTTCTAGCTGGGTGTTGAAAACCTCCCAGGACAAAGATTCCACAACCCCACTGGGTATCATGTTTTAGTGCTTAATTATTGTTTCAGTGTTTTTTTCTTTTCCTCCTTATATCCAGTTCAAAACTGTCATTTCAATTTATGATGTGTTGATGATTGTGTCCTTTTGCATGCTGTACAACTTCAGTAAAATGTCTGGCTATGTCTTCTCGTGGCAACCTCCTCCTAGGTCCTGAAAGTTAGCTATTAAGTCTCCTCTACAGAACTTTCTTGTCTCCACACTAATAATCCCAGTTCCCTCAGTCATGCTCCATTCTGTGAGCATCTTGGTGGCCCTTTGCTGAACTCATTCAAGTTTATCAGCATTGTTCTGGAACTGGGTGGCCCAGAGCTGGTCACAGTCGTCCAGATAACATCTAATGAGGGTAGACTAGAGGGGAGTGATAACTTCCCTTAATCTGTTGCTTATGCTCCAGTCCATGCTGATGCAGAACAGTTAGTCTGCTCCTTGTATGGTACTTTGCATCTGTTGATCCTGTCGGACCATTTCTATACCAAGTTTAAGATCCTCTGAAAGGCCTCCTGCTCTCCAGCATGTCAAATGCACTCCTCTCCCTGCCCAGTCTGACATCATCTGCAACCTTGATGAGGACATGTTCTGCTTCCTCCTCTAGGTCACTGACAAACAGGATAGGTGACAGGATAAACCCTTGTTACCCTGCAGGACAGAGGAATTCCACTTGTAACCAAATTTCATGTGGAGTATGAAAAATTAAGTACTATTCTTTCAGCCTGACAATCCAGCCAGTTTCATTCCATTTAGTAGTCCATCTACCCCTTTTTCATCTAGAGTCATCTCGATTGTGATGTCAAAACTCAGATACAAAGGTGCTGTGGGAGACAAATTTCTGCTGTAGTTAAGGTAGATAACATCTGCTGTTCTTATCCTTGGTAAATCCAAGCTGGCTGCTCCCAGTCAGTTTCTTCTTCTTTTTCACAGGCCCAGGAACATTTAACAAAAAGGACTTGTGCCATGTGTTTCCCAGGGACTGAAGAGAAGCAGATTGGATTGTAAGTCCCTGAATTGTCTTTCTTGCCCTTTTTAAAAATGGCTTCAACATTTGCCACACATCTTTTAGTAGTGATTATTATAGGTATGAGTAAACAGCCAGGAGTTGCTATTCATGTAATAAGTAAAATTAAGGCCAAGCTTTAGAGCTGGAAATAACAGACAAGCTCCAGTTTTGTTTATTTAAAAGCTTGTCTGATTATATGAGCTGATCAGAATTTATTACTACTTCCTGTAAAAATGACCTAGAAAGAGTCCCAAAATTTTAGAAGATGTTCTATGTTCTATGCACCAGCCATACTACATTTTTATAAATTCAATGATTTGTTTCACTTCTTACATATGTGAAATAAAGGTATGCAACTGAAATAAGTACATTCTAAAATATCAGTTCTGGTTTTACTTTTTTGAAAATTGTTTCAAATTTAAATGCTATTCCTGTTAGATTTTATGTATACGGAAAGTCGGCAGCACTGGAATACAAACTTTGTCTCATCAAGAAAATATGAATAACATGAAAATACAAAGAAGTTGAACTACATTCTCAAACAAATTTAAACATTTTACATTTGTCAGTAATAAAGTTATTCTCATTATCCTCTCTGAAACCATGAAATCTTATCCTCAACTATATCTATACTTCTACATTAGTAGAAGGCAACAATGAGTTTTTTCTGGGAACATCAACAAATAAAATATTCGGAAGGCTTTTTGCTATACTCACTTACTTATGTAAAAAAGTAAAGCCTACTCATTCAACAGGCAGTTTCAAATATCTCAGACATTTGAGATTAATGAATTAGTTCTGTTCAGGGATAAGTATCTGAATCCTATTCACCCCAATTTCATGTGATATAATTGCAATTTAAATTACTCAAATCCTTTGTAAATAAATCAATCTGCAGTGTGTACAATTCTAACTGATTCTATGGTTCAATATTATTTTCCCCTCATAAGAAAACAGGATATTTAATTATATTGCTGTTTATGCAAAAGAGAGTAAAAGAATAATAAATAAAAAAAGGTAATAACTGTAAGTTAGAAACATCTAAGTGAAAGGAAAAAGCCTGTGACACTAGGAGTCCTGAAATCAGCGAAACAAAGCTTTTGATTTGGACTCTGCTAACATACATAGTCTTATGCTTGGCTAGCAAGATGACTACCAAAGTAGCTAGTGTGTATGGCCTCCTTGGAGAGAGAGGAATGCGGTAGACCCTATGAATAATACAGAATATATGGTAAAGGTTCTTTTTCTTATGCGTGATTTAAAGATGATCAAAATAATCTTAAAAGTAGTTAACTAGGAGCTAAATATTTCCTACAAATACCAATCTGTAGATATTTAATTACATATCTGCCCTAACTGTCCTGGAGAAGTTCTGAATAAGAAAGATAGCATCCTCCTCCACAGTATAACCCTTCATCTATAGCTGTTGGCCACCCCAGTGAGCTTTTCTGCCCCAGCAAGGCCTTTAGTGGTCCATGTACTCAGGATCCAGGCCTAGCTCTGATATAGCTCATCCGTGTAACCTTACTCAGGCTGCTGAAAAAGAGCTCTGAGAGAAGTCTACGGAAAGATAAGAAAGGTAAAATTACAGAGAGGGTTCAGACAGGACTGTTGCTCAGGAAGCCTGGAGAAGAAAAAGCAACAAAGGTAGGTAATAAGATCCTACAGGAAAAATAAAAACAAGAAAAAAATGGGGACATTCACTGAGCTGATCAGTGTCGTGCAAGGGTCATCTGGAGTCATGGGCTGAGCAGTCTAGACAAGATGACCCAGTCTTTTCCATGTGACTCCTTGTAAAAAGAAAGTCTCCATCTTCTTTGTAGCCATCCTTTAAATAGTGGAACATGGTGATAAGGTCTCCCCTAAGCCTTCTTTTCTTCAAGGCTGAACAAACCCAATTCTCTCAGCCTTTTCTCATATAGCAGGCTTCCCAGTCCTTTGATGATCCTTGTGGACCTTCTCTGGACACTCTCCAGTCTGTACACATCTTTTTTTTATATAGTGGGGACCAAAACTGAACACAGTATTCCTGACAAGCACTGAGTAGAGTGGGCTAATGACTCCTTTATCTCTGCTGGTCATGCCCTTGTTGATGCAACCCAGCATCCTGTTAGCTTTTTTTTCTGCCGCAGAACACTTTTCACACATATTGAGCTTGTTGTCCACCAGAACACCCAGGTCCCTTTCCACAGAGCTGCTCCCCAGCCAGGTAGATCCCAGTCTACAGCTGCACTGCTTTTTTCCAAGGTGCAAGACCTTACACTTGTCCTTTTTGAACTTCATAAGGTTCTTGTTAGCCCACTCTTCCAGCCCATCCAGGCCTTCCTGCAGGGTGGCTCTCCCTTCCAAAATGTCCACTTCCCCACTCAGTTTGGTATCATCAGCAAACTTTTTCAGGGTACACTTGATCCCATCATTCAGATCACTTACGAAGATCTCAAACGGCATTGGGCCCAATATTGACCCCTGGGGGACCCCACTTGTGACAGGTTGCCAGTTTGAATAGCTATTTACCACCACCCTCTGGGTGTGGCCTGTCAGCCAGTTCCCAACCCACCACACAGACTACTTGTCTAGACAATAATGCATCCATTTCTCTAGGAGGAGGCTGTGGGGAACCATATCAAAAGGCATGGAGAAATCCAGGTAGACTATGTTCATCCCTTGCCCCAGATTAACTGAGATGGTAACTTAGTTGTAGAAGACGATCAGGTTTGTCAAGCACAATTTGCCTTTGGTGAATCCATGCTGGTTTTTCCCAGTCATGTGCTGCATATGACTTATGATAACCTCTAGGAGGATTCATTCCATATTTTTCCCAGACACTGAAGTAAGACTGATGGGCCTATAATTTCACGGATCCTCCTTTAAACCCGTCTTCTAGATGGGAGTGACATTAACCTTCCCGTCTTCTGTGACATCCCTTGATCTCCGTGACATCCCTTTATCTCTATGACTTCTCAAAGATTATGGAGAGTGGCCTTGCAATGACATCAGCCAGCTCTCTTAGCACCCTTGGGTGGATAATGTCAGAGATCATAGATTTGTAGGGGTCAAGCTCCTGTAATAGTTCACATAGCAACTCTTCCTTCACTGATGGTGGGTCTGGGTTTGCATCAACCTGGCTTTTTGTTCCCAAAAGCCTGGGGCCCAACGGTGATGGTAAAGACAGAGTAGTTCATTCCAAAGGACATGAAGGAGAAGAAATCCACATGTCATCATGATATCTGGTACAAAATCAAGTTAAGGATGTGGACTCACTTAACACTTAGCTAAGAAAATTTCAATACTGAATATAACCTGGAGCTGCAATTAATGCCTTATTTTTCTCTTTAGGTTTGCAGTCAAGTACTTTATTTTCTGTTTTAAATAAAAATTCACAATAACTTTCTTGGCCTAACATATCTGCTATTAAGTATGTATTTTGAAGAAGCAGAAAACTTAAGGTTTATTCTTCACATGTGGATATATTCTGGACAACCAGTTCCATTGAGGAGGCTATTCAAATACATGAGACCTGTATGTGGCATCTCTAACCCTCAAAAATCAGTTTTATTTCAAAACTGTAGCTGCTTTTTAAAATGCCACATGTGTAAAGTAGTATCTCAAATATTATCCCAGAAAAACTTCTTCTGGATTGTTTATTAAAAAAAGTGCCAAAAAATGTGTTTTCCATCAGTACTTTGAAACCTAGTTAACTAGGATTTGAGGTCTGCAATCATTTTTGAGTATTATATTCAGGATCTCCAAACAACTGCTCAGATATCTTGGAAGAAATTCTGCAGGTCCTCAATCTGTGTACACACAGAGCAGCCCAGGGCTGTTATTTCTCCTGTGAATCTTTGGATTTGGCATTGCAGAATTAGCATTAGAGAATTTGTCAGTTTCCCACAAGAAGTCTATGGCAGCAGAGAGAACCTGTATCAGTTTCTCGAATTCCAGCCTAGCTTCCCTCTCTCTGTAACATTCACCTCCTCTCCTGTTACAGAAGCCTTATTCAAGCAGGCACATTCCCTCTTCACATGGAATTAAGAAGCATAGAGGTTATTCAGAGGTTCTCTGCACCATGATTAACTTTATCTAATTTAGTTCATATTCTGTTTATTATATAATCAGATGTAAAATTGGCATTTGTCATATAACAGAAGGCGTAGCATAGTGTAAACAGCTTGCTCTAAGAACTGAGAGGATTTTTCTTTAGCTTGAAAAAGCAGTCAAACTGTTGTCAATTATACCTGTTTCCTGTGTACTGTCATTTCAATAATGCATGAAAATATTCACACTTTGAAATACTGACATAAAGGCAGCTGCAAGCATTCTTACATGTCTGAAGAAGATTATAGTTTGCTGTCTGCATATACAATAGTTACAGTATTTAAAACCTATATTAAAATGTTTGCTGGCCATTTGAGTATATTTAACATCCTTTCTGATTTTGCATGCATAGACAAAACAAAAATAGCATTCTGTCATAACTCCCCTAAAAGTGCATACTAGGTTTAAGTACTGTGTCTTTCTGGAAGCTGATTTGCCAGCAGTATCCAAGGAAACTTTCATGCTGCCACAATTTTTTTCACGTGAAATCACTGTGATTGCACTTGATCGGAACTCTCAAATGTTTTTAGAGATACTTTTAAATGTATAATTTTTGCCCTTTTAAGCTGTAAGGCAATGGTTTCTTTTTTTTTTTTTCCCATCTATTTAAAGTATTTCTGGAAAATATTTCTACAGTAATACAATTCCACCTTTTCCCCAGACCTTGTAAATGATGAGCACACAGGCATGACACCAGGTTTGAAGTCAAACATCACAGTATTTGATTCATCTCTTGTTCCGTTCCCCAGTCTGGAATGATGCTGATGTTTTCTTCCTTTTCAGAAACCTGGTATGTGCTGTCATATTCACTTGCAATTAATACATGTCTGTTACAGTTCAATGGCTTTAACAATTGCAAACCTTCAAATATTTCTTCAGCTTCTCCTAACCAGGTGTTGCCATGGTATCCAATCTGGCAGGAAAAAATAGCATAGTCTGCTCTTGACAACTGTGTTGATGAGTATTAGTGGTTTGTCTTATAGCTCTAATAAATATACTCTTATTGCTAAAATCTGTGTGAGAAATTTGATCACTCCATTAGGGTTAAAAGACTGCACATCACTTGCCCACAATCCTGTAAGTAATTTTACAGCTTTATACCCCTTGTTCATATTTTAAAACAGTGAGCAGACATTCATGAACAGGATGTATTTTTACTATATGTTAATCTAAAGTACCTAGTATTCCAGTTAATTTTTAAAGGCAAACAATAAATGAGCACTAAAATTTATGAAAACAGCAAGGTATCACCTCGGGCTTGAAATTCTAAATGGACATGCATGTAAGTAAGCTTGCTCCTACACTGGGCTAATACTAGCATTTCAGAAAGTTAACTGCTACAAGAAAGAAAATGTCAAGCCAGAGATTGTTGTTTAGTGACCAGTCCTTCTAAAAACATGCATTTAAGTCCAAATGATACTTTGATTAGAAAATGTGCACTGACATAAATGAGGTATGATATAAAAAACCTGAAGAATCTTTGTATTTGAATGATCATTCTTTAGATAAGGATGAAACTAGGCAGTTTTTGTTCTGAAGGGAAGCTGAGGAGTCATATACTTCCTGGGACTTTTTTTGAATTACACTTCAGTTCATTACACTCATATTCTTATGGCAGCTCACATGCAAAGGAAAAACTTCGAACTTGTTATCACATTGCGCAGTTTCTCAAATAAGTTTACCACTACCCTCTCAAACAACCATTGAAACTCTTTTCAGTGGAAGACACCAATAATTAGACTGAGACATCACTATAAATCAGGTAGCTGCTTTTCCTGAAGATCATTAGATAGATTATCAGGCAATGACAAGCAAAAGTGAATAGAAAAAATTTAGTAGGGTATTGAAAATTAAGTCATGAAAATGTAAGATTAGGCCTAATGCTCTAACATATTTTAGAAATGTTCTTAGCAGATATTATTCAGTATTATTTCAAATGTTATATAATAAGGTAACATCTACTGTACTTCCAACTAAAATTTTACTAGTAAAGGAAAATTTTTGTCTTGACTGTAGAAAATCTTGTATCTGTTTTTACCAATAGAGGAAACAAAAGCTTTATACACTATAGTCTAAATCACATAGAGAAAAGAGAACACTGACTGAGGCTATAAGGAGATTTGTTTTTACTAACAGAAGAAAAAATAAAGAATCAGAAGGGATGGAAATGTAAAACAGGATATTATATTAATTTTCAATGGAGCCCTAATCTTCTTATCCCACCTGTGATTATCAGGCCAATTTGATAAATGCATAAAAGACTTTAATTACTGGTCTTCATTTAGGATACCTAGCTGTTCGATTACAAATGTGCTGCTTGGCAAACACAGACACAGTTGTTAAGTGCATGGAAAATTTGCATCTGAAAAACAAACTGTCACCTGTAGATCCTGTTGTGAGTAAACAACAGCTTTAAAAATTACATATGAAAAGACAAAGATATTTGCTTAGATGTATTCAGTAGACAGGCACATTTGAAAGATGGCTGTGAGTAAATATGAGATTCTCTTTCAAACTACTGTCTTATATGACTTCAGTTAAATGAGTCAGGGCTACTGGGTGACAACTAAAATCTGCAACATTAGCTGTGTACCTTTAAACATTGAATTATGATCTGATACAAACACCACAACCCAATTTATGTCAAAGTATTCATTGTCATAATTGTTCAGACATATTACAGAATTTTTATTTCTTTATTGCTCATCTGATGAATAATTTAAGATGTCATTGTGACTTTTAGTCATGCTTATAAAAATTTTCAGAATTTATTTTCAAAATATCCATCATATTTGAGAAGTCATAGCAGTCGGTGAAGTTCCCATTGACTAGAAAAGGGGAAACATAACCCCCATTTTTAAAAAGAGAAAAATGAAGGACCCGGGAACTACAGACCAGTGACCATTGCCTCTGTGCCCAGCAAAATCATGAAGCAGATCCTCCTGGAAACTATGCTGAGGCAAATGGAAAATAAGGAGATGACTGGTGACAGCCAACATGGCTTCATTAAGGGCAAATTGCACCTGACAAATTCGGTGGCCTTCTATGATGGTGTTACAGCACTGGTGGATAAGGGAAGAGCAACTGACATCATCTACCTGGACTTGTGCAAGGCATTTGACACTGTCCCAGATGACATCCTTGTCTCTAAGTTGGAGAGATACAGGTTTGACAGATGAACCACTCAATGGATAAGGAATTGGCTGGATGGCCAAACTCAAAGACTTGCAGTCAACGGCTTGATGTCCAAGCGGTGACTGGTGATGAGTGGTGCTCCTCCGGGGTCGGTACTGGAACCGATAGTATTTAACATCTTTGTTGGCCACACAGATAGTGGAATTGTGTGCACCTTCTGCAAGTTTGCCAACAACACCAATCTGTGTGGAGCGGTCAACACGCTGGAGGGAAGGGATGCCATCCAAAGGGTCCTGGAAAGGCTTGAGAAGTGGGCCTGTGCAAGCCTCATGAAGTTCAACAAGGGCAAGAGCAAGTGGGTTGGAGTAACCCCAAGCACAAACACAGGCTGGGTGCTGTGTGCAGAATGGATTGAGAGCAGCCCTGAGGAGAAGGACTTGGGAGGTGGATGGTGGATGAGAAGCTCAACATGAGGCAGTAATGTGCACTCACAGCCCAGAAAGCCAACCACATGATGGGCTGCATCAAAAGAAGCATGGCCAACAGGCCAAGGGAAGTGATTCTGCCCCTCTACTCTGCTCTAACCATTCTATGATTCTATGGTTCTATGATTTTTCTTTATATTTATCATTCATCATTTCTATTACTAGTGTAATTATTACATCATTTGAGCTTTGTTAGAGAGGTCTAAGCAAAAGTGTAAGTCTAATGTTTAAAAGAATATTTAAGAAAAGACTGAATTTTATGCATTGACTAAAATAGTGCTACTGATGATACATTTAAAACTCAGCACTTCTAGATTGACTGTTGAATCACCTTTTCGGAGTGCTGTACAGGCATAAAGATTTATACCTGGAGAGAAAGAAAATGTCATATAATATGGAGAAAAGTTAAATGAACAAACCCTGGACATCCTTGAAAACAACTGTTAGGTTGAAAAGTTGTTATAATCTGAAAAATTGCAAATATATATGAAGGGTCATTTTCAAAGATTGGATACCTAATGCAAAATTTAAGTAGACATTAGGAGTCCAGCCTCAAGCTTATAATTCTCCTTTCTCTACTTTTCTTCCCCTTTGGATCTGTCAAACGTCACTACATGCTTTATTTTGACCTGAATTTCATTACAAATTTTAAGTCTTGTAGCACTCACCAGTCAGTTTGAACAATTATTCATTTCATTTCCTCTACAGTTATATAGTGACTGATCAAGGACAGGAGGAGTGGAAGAGAAGGGAGGTAGAGGATAAGCTTAAAAATTAAAAGATTTGGAAATGAGTGTATAAAGTCAGCCTGAATTTCATTCCAGTGTAAATTTTAGAGTGCTCATGAGTTTCTGCATAAGTTATAAGCTTTTTCTTATATGCCTGAGTAGTTATTTTCATAGTTATCTGTGGATTTAAGAATATACCTTTAAGGACCATGATAGAAGTGTGTAAGTTTATTTTTTAAAATAATAGCAATCTAAGACATTGAATTGTGACAGCCAGGACATATATTTACTCCTATGTATATAACTCATGGAAAAATAATTTTAGAAAGGAAATATTTATTCAAACCAATATTTATTTGGAGGGCTTAAGGCAGCAGAATTTTTTCAGGAGTCACATTTAAAATATATATAAAAAAAAGGCGGGGAAATAACAGAAAACACCAAAAGTATAAGGTATACTTCTTATTTAAAAATTCTCATAATTAACCCTTATTTTGCTCTAGCTTCTGCTTTTGTCTAGAAAGCTGGCTTAAACCAATTAAAGACAGGGCTCTGGATCGTTGTTCTCGCTATCCTGGCAATTACTTTAGACCTAGGGAATTACTGTATCTGAAACCAAAAGTTCATCCTAACCATCATAAAATTCCCTTCTGTACCAGAGGTTCAGTACTAAATCAGAAAGGTCACAGAAATCACTGTACTGACCATTTTTTAAATTTATTTTTTCTGTGACAGAAGTAGAAAAAAGTTGTAGGTAATTCTAATTTACTGGCATAAAATAAAACAAAGAAGTCTCTCTGAACTTGATGATTTGAAATTGTGTCAGATGATAACAGAAGTCTTTTGTAACTATGGTAGTACAAATTGGATTATTGTCTCTTCCTATCAATAGGCGATGAAAAGTTAATGTTTCTTTTCTATTGAAAATGTATATTGTATCTTGCTGAGTTTTAAATATTATAATCCAATAAATATTTCTTCTTCCTTTTGTACTGCAAGAATTTCTGTAGATTTTGGGGTGACATAAAGGTTCATAAATTACTTAGGCCAGTTATTAATGAGGAAAGTCTTCCTCTTTTATGATTTCATTTTGACTTTTGTAATTTCATTTAAGTTTGTCAGGTGAATGTTTAGAAATGTTGTATTGAAAAGAAAATCACTTGCTATACTAGACTGGAGGGTGTTCCAGTCCAGCTACTTGTCTGAATTAATCAATTAAATGGACACAAAGCTGAGGGAATTTCCTAATTATCAAAATAAAATAACGCCTCCAACAAGTACAATTAATCTGAACTGGCTATCTGTTAGTGGCAGATGCATGTGAACAATGTCCTTTATTATAATGATCTCAATTGAGTTGAGGGGTTGGCTGATTTTGGTTTGTTTGGTGTGCTTTACTGAGTGTCAGCGCTTTATGAGAGTCCATCCAAACATGTGAATGAGGTATGCAGCAAAGCAGATAAGGTGTGAACGAAAGTCTCTCAAATTAAGAAATACTTGTTGAAGGTAATTATTAGGTGACCAAATGATGATGGGTGGGTGATGGTGGAGTGGAAATTCCATTGGTTACAGGACTTTACTAAATGTAGGTTGGCCATTTTGCTGTGGGCAGATCTTTTTAAGAGAGTAGCATGAACTGACTTGTCTAATGCACATTAGTTCCTATTGTTCCTCCAGAACCTAAAGAAACAATTACATTAGTATCTTGGGATATACTGGTATGACAAAGGGCATATCTTTCTAAGTTTCAAATACTGCATATCCTGAATTTCTCAGTACAATATATTTCTTTTTTTCTGGAAAAGAAGAGGGGAACTGTACTTGTCCTGCATCACTCGTTTCTCATTGCTGGAGTGACATATTACCTGCATATCCTCCACACCTTTCATTCTAAAAAGAGAAATAGAACAGTGACTTAGGCATTAATGTTCAGCCAAAATATAACAAAATATAATTTAATATAAATCCTATCTCTATCTCTGATCAATTACAGATTTAATGTTGCGCTCCAGGCACCAAAAGAGTTCACTTCCTTCTTAGCATTTTTTTTCTCTCAGCAATTGTATTCACTAGTATTTTAGATAGCAAAATCCTTGAAACAAAAACTTGGTTTTGTGCAGAGGGCCATAAGAGGCCTGCAGATGTCTTTGTATGAGCAATAAATACTAGTCATTCTTCCGTAAAGTTCCAGTCCAGCATGACACTATTTTCATGAAACAGTGTCCTGCTTCAATTCAATTGTATGAAACAACAGTAGAATAGCAACAGTACACAATACTATTCACAAGCACATGCACATCTGTAATGCCATAATTTTTTCAGTGATAAAATAGTTAAAGAAATTTAGAATAAGAATACAACTGAAACTACACAATAAAATGAAAATTAAATAGAAGAATATGCTTTACATTTTGTGGATGATCTTTTGAATGTGATTGATAGTCTTTTGATTAATAAGATAAATATCTAGAAGTGCAGAAGTATAGCAAAGGATCTTCAATCCTTTCCTATCAGCTAAATTAGATGATGAGCTTGTGAAAATGAAGAGTTTTTGCCAGATTGACATAAAGTGCTGAACCTAATCGGACCCTAGAAGGACCATTTTTCTGCCACGTTTTGTAACAAGGTTAGAATTTTTAATGATTCTTTTTGGTGGAACTTCCAAATTGCAGAGAGCAAGAGACAACTTTCTTCATATTAGAAATATTCACAGCTCCATGAACTCTTTAAGTTTATCCTTCACCTAAGGTGGGATTTTCAAGGAACTAGCAAATAACAGTTTTCATTCATTAAACAAGAAAAAAATGTTGAATTTTCTAATCTCTTGACTCATGGTCTAATAAGCTGAACTGAGGATGGATATGGTCGATAATTTTATTTTTTTCATAATGACATATAAGTAAAATTTAATGAAGAAATGCATAAAATATATTTCCTTTTGCTCCAGATTGAGACTGCAATAACTAAATGCTTTATTCAATTAATAATATTCACTCTTGTTATTATTCAATTCAGTCAGTACTACTGCTGTTTCCTATGCCTTCCACACCTATATATCTGGGGGATACAAATTTAGGAGGTACAATTACGGTTTTATTTTAAAATGCTGAAGACCAGATTATTTAAGAGATTTGAAATAAGAAACCGTCTCTTGATTTTTTTGTCACATGAATCACATTTAAAATTATTAGAGGAAGTTAAGAAATAGTCTTCCGAAATAAAGTTTATGTATGAATTTACAGGTGAAATTACAAAGAACATAACATCAGCCAGTTCTTGAGGCAGCATTTTCAGAATCTGGATTTGTGAGTATGTATTTATTTTTACAAATTGTTAGAGTAATTTTCTCCCCCCCTCCATCTCTTACACCCTTTTTCATTACAGTATATATCCATACATAGCTGCGATCTCTGTGCAAAAGCCTCCACTCACCACCTCCCACCCGCAGACACATTCTTAGTCAGTCTCCAAGATAAGGCTATTTTGGAAGACCAAACCCCCAGTTAGATGACATGGAATACCCTTTTGGTCATTTGGGGTCAGTTGTCCTGGCTGTGTCCCTTCCCAAACTCCTGCTCACCCTGTACCTACTTGCTGGGGTGGCAAAGTGAGAAACAGAGAAGGCTTTAAAGCTGCACAAACAGTGTTCAACAACAGTCAAAACATTGGCGTGTTATCAACTGTTTAGTCACAAATCCAAAACACAGCACCTTATGGGCTGCTATGAAGAAAGTTAACTGCATTCGAACTATACTCACTACAGTTTCTTAGCTGTCAACTGAAATAACTCAGTTACATTAAAAATATCCCTAAAACCTCTTTCCCTGTCTTACCCCTCTCTCTCTCAGGCTAACTTGGAAGTTTTTTCCTAGATCAACGTTGGTTCCTTATTGCTGTAATTATTGTGTCCTTGTCATTTGTGTGGGTGTGTGGTATTGGTTTCGGGTTTGGCTTTTTTGGGGGGGAGGGGGCGGGGTAGTGCAAAATTCTTTTTCATATTTATAAACTTATTTCTAGCTTAAATTACTATTTTAAATTACTATTTCGCCTAGTCTTATATCGTGCTTGATATAGTAGCTTCATTAAGAAATTGTAACACAATTGCAACACAAAATTGTAACACAATGTTGCCACAACAACCCCATGCATCGCTACAGGCTTGGGGAAGAGTGGCGGGAGAGCTGCCTGGCAGAAAAGGACCTGGGGGTTCTAATTGACAAGCAGCTGAACATGAGCCAGCAGTGTGCCCAGGTGGCCAAGAGGGCCAATGGCATCCTGGTTTGTGTTAGAAATAGTGTGACCAGCAGAAGGAGGGAGGTGATTGTCCCCCTGTACTCAGCACTGGTGAGGCCACACCTTGAGTATTGTGTCCAGTTCTGGGCACCTCAATACAAGAGAGATATCGAGGTGCTGGAGCGAGTGCAGAGGAGGGCAATGAAGCTGGTGAAGGGCCTGGAGAATAAATCTTATGAGGAGCGATTGAAGGAGCTGGGACTGTTTAGTTTGAGGAAGAGGAGGCTGAGGGGAGACCTCATCGCTCTCTACAACTACTTGAAACGACACTGTAGGGAGGTTGGTGCTGGTCTCTTCTCACAGGTAATTAGCAATAGAACAAGAGGGAATGGGTTCAAGCCACAGCAGGGTAGGTTTAGGCTGGACATTAGGAAAAAATTCTTCACAGAAAGAGTGGTCAGACGCTGGAATAGGCTGCCCAGGGAGGTGGTGGAGTCACCATCCCTGAATGTGTTTAAGACTCCTTTAGATGTGGTGTTAAGGGATATGGTGTAAGGGAGAACTTTGTAGAGTGAAGTTGATGGTTGGACTCAATGATCCCAAGGGTCTTTTCCAACCTAAATGATTCTATGATTCTATGATTCTATTATGAAGACAGGCTGAGAGAGCTGGGGTTGTTACCCTGGAGAAGAGAAGGCTCCAGGGAGACCTTATAGCAGCCTTCTAGTATTTCAAGGGGGCCTACAGAAAAGATGGGGAGGGACTTTTTATCAGGGAGTGTAATATTAGAATGAAAGGTAGTGGTTTTAAAATGAAAGAGGTTAGATTAGATATTAGGAAGAAATTCTTTACTGTGAGGGTGGTGAGACACTGGAACAGGTTGCCCAGGTAAGTTGTCGCAGTCCCATCCCTGGAAGTGTTCAAGGCCAAGGTGAATGGGCTTTGCATAACCTGGTCTAGTTGGAGGTGTCCCTGCCCATGTCAGCGGGGTTGGAACTAGAAGGTCTTTAAGGTCCCTTCCAACTCTAACCGTTCTATGATTCTATGAAGTTAACTTGTCAGTTTGGTCATCTATTGTCTAAATTATGATTCACTGGACTAACACCTGCTAATTCATGCACCTTGCTGAAACCTTTTAAAACTAAATTAAATGAACAAGGTTTGCCAGCTCTAAGGTACATGTTTCTTGTGCAATGCATTAGCTAACTGAAGAAGAGCAAGCCAGATCTCTTTCTACAGGATGCAAGCATCCTGCAGCGTTTATGCTATTTATGGGTTACTAAAAATATCACAGAACACACATGGAATCAAACTAATATGTGCTGAGGAAATCCAGAAATCCACAATGAAACTCCAAAAGACTTAGACATGGATAGACCGAAGTTAAAATGTTATACCACAGGGTCATAGGGTACAAACATACTTCAATTCTACTAAAATTAACAGAGAAATCAAGTTAAGACAGGATAAAAACTTTACAAGTATGCCAACTCACCCGTACAAAACCAGAACTCCAGACTTTTCACACACTTTTTGAAGTGGAACACATATGCTGTGACAAAGAAAGTGGAGGTTACAAGACTCATCCATCTTTTGTGAAAACCTGCATTCAGGTCTAGAGTGAACAGATTTGAACTGAGAATCAATCCCAAGGGCAACTTTCTGATGTGACTGAAGGTGAAATCAAACCTAAAAACCATGTTGAAATTAAATTATCTCAATTGGAGGTCAGGGTTCTTTTTTGAGTATTGACCATTGATTCACCTTCTTTATATAACTTTTTGTATCCAGTAATGTAAGTGTGTATGTGTATTCCAGATGTATTTTCTTTGGGAAAATTAACTACACTGACATTTCTAGTGCACTTAAGTTTATATTTTCCTCTTTAATTGCTTCCAAGGCTTCCCAAGAAACTCAACTTTTCTTTTTGCAGATGTTTAAGATAATCAGTCCTTCATCCTTCCTGGCTAGGTATTAGTATAGTGTAACTCCTGCATGTCAACCACTGGTGTTTTCTTCAGGAGCCCAAATGCTTTGCAGAGTTGGCACATCGAAATATTGTTCCTAATATGGTCAGAGTAATTAACAATAACAATTCTTTCTATTATTTGTCAGTTTTCATACACTGAACCCAAAGTCATTTTGGTGCCATAACTGAAGATGCCTAAAATAAAGTGTTGCCGTCATGTCAACTTAAGACTTATCAAGCCTGCATGTTTAGCCTTCCATTAAATTTCCAAGAAGCACAATCATTGTCCACTGGGTTTAGCAAATCCACTTCAGGTAACAGATCTCAGTCCTGAAATTCATTGTAAGTATCTTTCCTTTTTTCATCTGGAAAAATCTTTTTGTTTGTTTGTTTGTTTTGTTACATAATTTTTTCTACCTAAACTGCAAGGAATTAAAAATTGTCAGGTAAAATTCTGAAAACCCTTAGTTTTGAGTTGGTAAAATTTTTTTTATATTTGTGCAGAAACTTTCACTCCAATACTGTCAACTCAAAAATTTAATAACAGATATACATATCAATAAGGTTTTTGTTGAGAGTCCCTTTTAAAAATTACATTCTAAATTATTGAAATGGAGTATTTTAACATTATAAGATAGCTGTAATTTTAATTTATTTCAGTTTTCTTTAAATCACTGTTTCAGGTGTGGCGTTTTAGTAAAAAAAAAGAAAAAATGGTGTTGGAACATATTTATTTATCTACCTTTTCTTGTAAGCCACATGTGCCTAGTAGTTTGCAGGATGTGATTTTTGTATTTATGCTGTGTTAGAGGAAAATACTGGGTGGGACTGGACAAGCTGAGAGAAGTGAGGCTGCTGCAGGTCCCTGCCACCAGGTCTAATTAGTAACAAGGCTAAAAATGTCAGCACATGCACACAGACCACAAGTATACAACACATATGTACATATACACACAGCCTGCCACACGAATCACAGACACACAGGGCACTCACACAAACGCAGACAGCACCAATGGCCTCATCCTGCTCCCCTCTTTGGCTAAGCAGAATAGAGGTCCACTAGTGAGAATATATATACAAATATATACATACATATATATATATATACACACATACATAAAATCATAGAATCATAGAATCATAGAATCATAGAATAGAAAATGTAGGTCTCTTCAGCACCTTGGCCCAGACACTCAGTTTTCCCAGTAGCTGCCCCTGGAGTCCTGTCTTCTCAGCTCCTGGTGCCTGGACATACAAGTCCCCAAGGCTGCAGCCCCACTCCAGTTGCTGGTACAATGCCTTCTCACTCATATGTGCGTGTGTATGCACACACAAACCCACACAGCTGGATGGAACTTCCTTGGTGCCCAGTAGCTGACCCACCCATCATAAAGTCACACAGGCCTTCTGAAGATCAGACTTCAGTCTCTTCATAGATCTGCTTGCAAGGGGATAAGGACCTGGAGGGAAGGAGGACGATAAAAAGGAAGTATACAGAAGATGGAAAGAGAGGCAGATAACCTGAGAGGAATACCGATATAATGTCTGAGTATGCAGGGATGAAGAAAGCCAAAGTCCTGCTGGAACTGCATTTGGTAAGGGATGTCAAAGACAACAAGAAGGGCTTCTACAAGTACATAGGTGACAAAAAGAACGTTAATGAAAATGTGGGCCTGCTGCTGAATGGGCCTGGGGACATGATGATACAGGACGTGGAAAAGGTTGAATGCATTCTTTGCCTCAGTGTTTACCAGCAAGACTGGTCTTCAAGAATCCCAGGGATTAGGGGAAAATCTGGAGCAAGGAACATGTACCATTGGTGGAAGAAGATAATTTCAGGGAATATTTAAACAAACAGACAGACGTAAGTCCAGGGACCCTGATGGGATGCACCCAGAAGTGCTCAGGGAGCTGGCTGATGTCATGACAAAACCACTCTCAATAATCTTTGAACAATCAAGGAGAATGGGACAGCTGCCTGAGGGCTGGAAGAAAGCACATGTCATTCTTATCTTCAAGAATTGCAAAAAGGAAGACCTAAGGAACTCCAGGGCAGACAGCCTCACCTTGATCAGTGGGAACATGAGCAGCTCATCTAGGCACATGAACAAGAAAAACATAAATAGTCAGCATGGCTTCACCAAGGGGTAGTCATGCCTGACCACTTTGATAAACTTCTACAATTAAATGACTGGCCTGGTAGATGAGGGGAGAGCAGTAGACATTGTCTACCCGGACTTCAGTAAGGTCTTTGACACTCCCATAAGATCCTCATAGAGAAGCTGTTGAAGTATGGGCTGGCTGAGCAGACAGTAAGGTGGATTGAGTCTCATCAAGGTATATAAACACCTGAAGGGAGGGTGCAAAGAAGACAGAGCCAGGCTCTTTTCAGTGGTGCCCAGTGACAGGACAAGAAACAATGGGCACAAATTGAAACACAGGAGCTTCCCTCTGAACATTTTGAAACACTTTTTTACTGTGACTGAGCAGTGGCACAGATTTCGTAGTGAGGCTGTGGTGTATCCATCCTTGGAGATATTCAAAAGCCATCTGGAAATGGTCCTGGGCAACTGAATCTAGAAGGCCCTGCTTCATCGAGGGAAGTTGACAAGGTGACCTCCAAAGGTCCCTTCCAACTTCAACCATTCAGTGATTATTTGATTCTGTGACAGGAACTTAGAAGAAGAAAGGAAAAACTGTGCTGATTAAGCGCAGGGCATGGCCAGATAAGCATAATAACAAGCAAACTTTTTACATGTGACCAGCTGTTTCTATCCCCTTAGACTTCTACTTTCCTGCTCTTGTTCCTTTAGAAATCACTTAAATCCCTTCCTTTTCCTGGTTTTGTTTCTTCTTCTAAACGTCCCATAATAAATCTGCCACAATCCCCAAATGCTATTCCCCCGTAGTCCGTAATGCGTCCCTCAATCCAAAAGGTGCTGCAGTATTAATGCATTTTGATCTACTTTACATCTGGACAATGAGGCTGACGGTCTTCTTGAACGTCCCTGGGGGAGGTCCCGATAGGGTGTCCCTTCCTCTGAGTCCTCAATTTGGGTTTCCCACCTTCCTTCTTGCCCCTTTCTTTTTTGGGGTTTGTGGAGGTGGGCCTTAAATGGGCTGACAAACCCTGTGATGGGCCTACGAGCAGCCAGGGCTCCCTCATCTGTGATTGTATTCTTTTGTGGATGAGTTTTTTTCACATAAATCTAACATAAAATATCTTACTTGATTGCATTTTGAGGAACAGAGATGCACAATTTTTCATAGAATTTCAAAGGCATTCAGTTAGATACACAAATTCTTTGTAGACAGGGTGACTGCACATGTCCAATTTTCAGAAAGATAGATGGCGACATAAATTTGAATTAGGAACAAAACAGAGTATTGCTGGAGAAATTTATATCATTGCTTAAACGCTACTGAATCTGGAAAGTTAACAGGACTTTCACCTGCTGAGATAAATCAGTATTACCATGTTTCTCTTTTTTCAAAGTACTGCTACCAGAAATGATCATGATGGATACATAAAGCAGCAATGAAAAAAAAAAAAAAGGAAAGAGAAGGATCATGGGTAAAAAGAGATTACACAAGAATCCAACAAAATAATTAAAAATATCTGAGAAGACAATAAAATGGAAAATAGTGGTGAAAATGGAGATGGAACAGGTCTCGTGGCTATCCAGACAGAGGTGTCATTGCTGGCTATTGAAGCCTTACGGACTCACTTCCCAAAGGCAGCGCTCTCTTGTTTGCTTTTCTTAGGGGAGGGCTTTAATCATTGCCCACTAGGTACCGTACTGTGAGAGTTTCCTTTTAAGAAACAAGACTGAAATAATTCAAGAGCAAGCTAAGCAATATTTATTGATTCTTTCACTTATTTGGACAAAATACAATTTGAAAGAGATTATACTTTTACAGAACCTTACCTAGTCTTCATATTTCTGCTGACAACCAAGATCAGTCAGACCTCTGTGAGTTGAGAAAAATAACCTATATTTTCTGTACTCGGCTGACTGGGGTTCATCTTGATCTAACTTCAAATCCAGATTTACTTTCCCTGCATAATACGTTCTAGCAGTTATTTCTAGCAGTTACAAGAAACAGAAATGCCAGAATGTTCTTTCAATGTGAAAATTTGTTTGGTTTTGACTATTTGCTGTTTTGTCTTAAACCAGAAAACCTGAGAGATTCCTCTTAGGTTTGTGCTTGATTTTCAGGGGAAGGGAAGTTTGAATAGATACTGACATCATGTCTTGTAATTTTTCCTTCGCTAATTTGTTGCCACTTCTTTTTATATTTTGTGGGGAAAAAATAAAAATCAGATGAGCAGCAGTAGATCTCCACTAACAAAATTAAAAGAGATAATAGTGCAAATGGTTGATCTATGTAAGCAAGCCAGCTATTTCAGTTCATTAACAGCTCAAATATCACTTTCTGATTTGACCCGTGTATCAAAGAGTAGTTTATGTCTAAAACATTGGTAATTAATACATTCTCATTGGCAAATAGAGAGCATCAAAAAAATAGAGAAGAGTTGCAGGCCAGACTAAAAAAAACCAAAATGAAACCAAACAAAAAAACCGCCAGTCTTGTTAAAATAAGTTTTCATTTACAAAATGAACTGATATTTTTATCAACACAAAAAGCCTAATCTAAATTTCACTAAGCCAATAGAAAAACTTCCACTGATTTCAATGAGCTTTAAAATTATTATAATCTTCTTATAAAGAATCTTAACACTGCTAGAAATTTGTGAACAACTAAACATTAACTTAGCATTATAAAAATGAAAATATCTAATATCATGTGACAATGATAGATGAGAATTTTTCCATTTTGGCTTACTTTATTTATTCTATTCGGAGGCATCGCTATGAAGACAGGAACAAATGTAAATTGTAACGTGTCCCAGGCAAGTAACTAAATAAATAATCTTTACCTTAAAGTTGAGATCTGAAAGCAGTTTTGGTTTTTTTTCCCCCACTCTGACTAAAAGAATCATTATTCTACTCTCACTTTTCTTGAAAGCAATTAATCAGACTGGACTTTTTTACTTCACTGGTGTTGTGACTATCATTATATTGGCCTGACTTCTTGTTGATGGCAGGAGTCAAAACAGGGAAACCTAACCTGAACCACAAAGCAAAGACGAAAATGGGATCAAGGAGCAAACACGTTACGGATCCACAGCTACTGGCAGACCATGAATATGTAAATGATTTCATAAAATTGTATATATTTATAACAATTATAAATTCTGCTAAAAAAACCCCAGAAGGTTAGTCTGCAGTTAAATCTACAAAATGTTGGTATTTCAGGCAAACGAAAGAGTGGCTATGAATGAACTACTAACCCCTAACCTCTCTCCCCCCATCATCACTTGGTGTCTCCATGGTTATTCTCTCCTCAGGAGATGTCACGACCTATGAAAGGTACCAAACCTGTGGGTGTGTGAAGATCACATCAGTGGGTTCTCAGGATTCCCTAATACATAATAATGGAGGTTTTATTTCCTAAACTTCTTTATTATAGATTACAACAAATTACTATTAGTAAAGAAAGTATACTTTTGATTAATAAAAATAAAGCAACTATAGATATCTCAATAGTAACTGCAATCAGTAGTAGCAGCAACCAATAGCAGCAGCAAATATGTATTTCAGCATTACAAATGATAACTATCGGTAAAGTAGACAATATGCTTGTGATTAACTACTTATATGCATGGCTACACATATATTATTCAAAGTAGAACGAGTACAGTGCTAATCAAACCGCTCCTAAGAGCAGGGCCTCAAAATGACTCCCTAGCATGGGTCCAGTCAGCGATGGACAAAGTCTCACTTCAAAGATGATCCACATCACGGATTCTGGAGTCCCATATCCCCAGTGAGTGTCCAATCTGTCTAGGAGACCTCATTGAAAAGTTGGTGTAGGGGGAGTTCTTGGAGAGAGAGAAGCTTCATTTTGGGTAGAAAGCAAGTCATTTTTCTATCACAGATACATGAAAGGGTGTAGGACACTTACCACCTGGAGCAGCCAATCAATGTAGCTAATTTGTAGTTTTCACTTTAAGACAGGCAATAGATGATGTTTTCTATTCTCTGAGACCAATTTCTATTTTTCCGGATGTTTTTTTTTCTGTTCTTTCAGCTAGAACAGCCAATAGCAGCTGTCATTTGCCACTTTTTCAGGATGCTTTCCTCCTTTTCCAGACTATTTTTCACCTTTCCAGATGATAAGTTGCTCTTGCAATTTCTTGTATTTCCTCTTAACAATGTTATCTCAAGACATCTCTGGTTTTTAGGTACCCAGCTGCACTTTAAAGATGCCAGGTGTGTTTCTTGAGCATGCTTCTTGTTCACAGGCCAGGTTCTCAGCCTAGCAGCTCTCTAGCAGTTCCCAGGCTGGCAGACATCTTCTTCTGTCATTGTTTTAGCAGACATTTTCTGTCAGAATTTTTCCCATTATAACCAGGTCGCCTTTATGGCTGCTCCCATCAGGAAGACCCTTCAATTGTGTTAGGGAAAGAATTATGCCTAAGGTGACAACCAGTCAGAATGTGGTCATAAATGGATACCAAGGGAAGACTCTAGTCTTTGAGACTTTGATCTTTGATCCCATACTTCAGTGCTCACAAGGCTAGGAATTCCCCAGCAGAGCTACCTGTAGCACGAAGTATTTGGTTTATTCTTTCATGAACCAGGCTCCTACCACCTTCAGTTTAACAATCCTTTTTCCTGTACTTGTAGAAATAGTGAAGATTTAATCCCTATCTATTCTTTTCGTGCCATGTGTGATTTTATAGACCTCTGTCTATATTCCTCTTCTGTTGCCTTTTTTCCTGACTGAAGACAACTTTATAGTAAGAACATTACACAATTGTTTCTTAAATGGAAGTGATTTCAGACCTTTGATCGTCATAATTACATTTCACTGAATTTCTTCCAGTTCCTCTATATATTTTTTGTTATGCAGAGCCATAACTACAGGTTCTATTCAAGATATGAATAAACCAAGGATATGCAAAACTGCATCATAGTATTTTCAATTTTTTTCAGTATTCCTTTCCTAATAAGTTTGAAAATTTATTTTATTTTTTGACTGGTATTGCATACTGTGCATTTTCATACCACTAAGATTTCAGTTCTCAGCAATAACAGTTACTTCAGAGGCCATCATATTATTTTTGAAGTTAATATTATTTTTCAAAAATATGTCACTTCATATTTGTCTAGATATAATTCCATTCCTCAACCACTCGGCCCTTAGTCTTTCTGCAGTTGTTCAAAATCAACTTGCATCTCTACTTCTCATCAGCAATTTTTTCATTTCATTTTTCTTGTCATTTGCATGTTGAATGATACACATTGCAGCCCACTTTGCTGCAGCCCACATTGCTGCAATTGGTAATCTCCTTCCACTGCAAAAACTGACCATTTGCTAAAATCCTGCTTTTTTAACCAAATATTTAAGCAACCAATTACCATTATTCCTATGCCTTGGCTGGCTTCTTAATAGCCCTTCATGAGGAACAATGACAAAATCTTCTTGCAAACCAAGGAAGACTAAATTAACCAGATTATCCAGATTATTCCAGAAAGATGAAGACTTGCAAGGAAGGACTTCCCTTTATAAAAGCCATGTCCCTTTCTCCAATCACATTTTACCTATACAACCATCTAGCAATTTTTTTCTTTGTATTGCAGCACAAATAAATGACACCAAACCACAAGTCAGTGACACATAGTTAGCTCAGTTTTGCAGAAATAGAGTAGTTTTCACCAGATATCTCACTACATGTTCTTAAAAAAAATAATAATTCCAAACCAATATTATTGAGGTTTATCTAGAGATAAAACCTGAAAACAAGTTAATTTGTTATGTCCAGACAGAGATAGGATGTAGCTTGTTTGTCTATACAGGGATGTATACATATTTTGGAGAGTACTCATTCTTCATTGTAAAGGTTAATGAACATCTCTGAGAACTTTAAGTGCTAGTATAATCATATCAGCTACCAGTTATTTGAAGAGAGGATGTTTATTTTCATGACAGCCTTTGCCTCAGGATATTCTACTCTTAAAACCCTATCTTGACTTTGCTTCAATAGCTTTGCTTCTTGAAAAGGCACAGGGTGTGTCAAAACTGTAGCTTGCACACAAATACACATCCAAACACCACACTGATGTGATACACAGTTTTGAGTTTAAGTGTTTAGGTGCTATATTGTTGAAATCTAATATCCTTAACAGTGATAAAAAACAAACAAAAAGACGATATTGGCTCATGAAGACTTACATTTACTTAGACATTTATATACACAATACCACTAAAATAAAATAAAATAATAAAATAAAATAATAAAATAAAATAAAATAAAATAAAATAAAATAAAATAAAATAAAATAAAAATCAGTCATTAATGTATTTGTTCTCACAACATTCCAGTGTGGTAAAAATTTCTATTATAAATTGAGAGACAGAAGAATGACAGCTACAGCACAACAAGTAGAAACTTAAGTCAAACTTATGTCAAACTCTTTAAACATACAAAAAGATGGTGGAGATTGTTTCATGGCCAGTTGCCAGCTACCTTGATTAGCTTTACTGTTGGATTTGTATTTGCCATTAGAGGTACTCTCTGTGTGTGCACTTATTTTTCCTTTTTTGCTACTGTTTTTTTTCCCAGGTGGGGCTGGAAAGCACATATCAAAGTATGAGCTTATGCTCATCTTCAAAATATATGATCAAATATGTCTCATTTTCAGTTAGATCATTTAGTCTTGGAGTCCCTGGTAGAAACACCTTACTCTGCAGCATGGTCAGACAGAGTCTGTACGCAGCTTAAATTCATCTGTCCTCATACAGCATGCAGCTCAAGTCGAAGATATCCTATAGATGTTATCATGGGTTTGTGAAGTTTAGTCAGAGAACACAGACGACTTTACCATCTACGTTCCAAGCTCTTAAAAACAGCGTAGAAACTGCTTCAGTGCCTTGCTTAGACAATAACTTAGGCAATGGCAAAGGCAAAAATCATAAGTCACATATGATTTTGCATTTTGTATCAGTACTTCTATCATCCCAGTTTTCTAGATTATATAATTCTTTCTATGAGAATTTCTTGTCCTCCATAATATTGGTTATGTAAAGCAATTTTCTATCAATGCTCAACCTCAGATCTCACTTACCTCTTCTGTACTCCTAGGACACTGATGAATACAATTAATAGCTGAGCAGTGTTTACTGAACAACAGTAAACCCCAGGGATCACAAATAAATGTTGGAGATATCTACATTTGACCATATCTCCTTTTGCAATACAAAACAATGAAGCCTTACTTGAATCACTTAAGTTGAAAATTAACATCTTCATTTCTGAATCATGACCACTCTCACAGATAGGAAGCATCAAGCTTTTTTAGGATAATATTTAATCCTGCCTTTTCTTTTTGGAGTTTACCTGTGGTACATCTTTAACAAAAATAATGCATCTTCCTAGAATATGCAATTCTAGATTAGGCAATATTTTGCCATTATGTGTTTTACAACTCACTTAATAAGTGCTCAGTTTTTACTCCATTCTGACTGAATTTGCCCCCTAGTGTTCTTGTGTTTAGTGACCTTCCCTTCACAGTGTGTTGATGGGCTGCCTGTATTCTTCATGGTACACATATTTTGACAACCCTGGTGATATTAATTGGTCTCTCAGGAGCTTTCCATAATAACTCTATCTCACTGGCAGTCAGAAGTACATATGAACTCTCTGCCTTCCTTATCTTCATTGTTCAGCAGAGCCATACGAAAGAGAAGGATGTGAGGCAGCATGGCAAATGTAGTATCAATTTTTCCTCCCTTACATTTACTATTCAGAATGTAACAAAACAACAGTCATGATCAGAGAGGGTTGTATGACCTCTGCAGGTCCCTTGCAACCTCTGGAAAAGAACCAAAAGTTCTTTGAGAACACACACAGTTCCTTCAAAGCACCACAACCTAACACCACTATATAGTGTGGGTCCAGTACCAAAGTATATTAGGCACCTTGCCATATTCCATGCTTAAAGGTAGGAATTATTACTTCTGAGTTCATCAATTTCTCTGAAACCACTTGGAGAAAGCGTTTGTTAAAGGGGGGAAAATTTGGGGGATCTTGGTATAGGAAAACACTAGGGAATTAAATCTCACTTTAGGGATAGCCAGTAGCCATCTGGTCCTGATGGGAATCTCTGTTGCAAGGGTCCTTGCAGTGGTATCTTCAGCTGAGTCAACAGATTATTTTAGTTGCTGCTTTGTTCGAATCACTAATTTTATTTAGGTTTTGTAATCCAGCTAGCCGTGATCCCACATGTCCACCACCACACATGCGTAAGTCATTGGTATTGGTGCAACTTAACTACATGCCAAACTTCTCTTTCATATCTTAACCGCTTGCAAAAGAGTCTTATGTGACCTTTTCTGCAGGAATAGCTTCTATTGACCATTTACAAATGTCTTATCTATGCATAAACTGATATTTCCTTGTCCTGCAGCAAGAATACTTTGGAACATCCTGCCCAAGTTGTCAATCGACCCATGAAGAAATATCAACTGGACTAGACATATCAAAAGTTACCTTGGAGGACATTTCTAGAACCATCCCAGATTCCCACCTGCAATAATCAGTCCAATACTTAATTGTGAAGGTTCAGTCGGTCACCCAGTTTCATTCTGGTCTGTTGTCTCAAGCCAGTCCTTTAGCTCATCTATGCAGATTACTGGCAGAAATTCCCTGGGCCATCCAAGGAATTAAAGATGTAAAAGCACTGAGTCTATATACAGGCTACAGACCAATTATAATTAAAGAGCAAACTTGATTTTCATATTAGTAGCTCACTTATAATTTAAGTCTCATAGCTCTTGACACAAATAAGAAAGAACTTGCATGAAATTAACAATTTTAAAATTAGAAAAAGCGCTTGCATTTTATTAATCTGTATTTAACTACCTCCTACACAATATCTTTTCATGCTGATAAAATATTAATGGTAGATTTGCATTGAAAGGTTATTTTAAAAGTTTGTAATGAAGTATATATTTCTTTATGAATAGCTAGTGAACAATTTGTTGTGAATATTATTATTGCTGGGATGAAAATGTCATACTTACTGAAGCTATGATCATATCTTACTTCTCCTCCTAGATTATATGAATTTGACAAAGCACTGATAAAATTTTGCCTGTATTTTGATAGAGTGACATTTCAAAGCATTAATTTTAGAAGTGCAAATATTACAAGCATAGAATCTGACTTTCACTTTTGGCAAATACCATGACTTCAAGCTTCCACTTTACTTTTGGCTGGAGTAACTTGCAGTTTCTGAAGGACCGCGTAAGTTTGTGCAAGGAGATTACTTACACAGTGAAATCAGTGCCAATCTATTACCAAATGTGCTAAAGTAGAAAAAGAAAATGTTCGTGTTTTTCCTTCAGAATATTAAAAAGACATCTTTTGAATTAGGAAAAGAAAGTATTGTGAGAGCTGGCTGTGAATGAGTTTTCAGTATTGAAGCAAGTTCACAGAACATTACTTTATGCTTACTAATATAGAAGGACATCATTCATTACTACTTTAGTGCATAATTAAGTCTTGAATATGTTATTACGTGTAATAGGTGGAATCACAATGCAGGAATTATTAAAAAGAGGAATTCAAAGGGAACAAACTATAACAATGGTTGTGGATTTTTTATGATCCACCTTATCAAAGCTTACTTTAAACATTTATATTTATATATTAGTGATCAAACGTGTAATAATTATGAACTAATAATGCTCCATATCCTATAACCTTCTGGCCCAATATAAGGGTTATTTATGTGTGGTAAGCATTTTCAAAGAATACCAAGAGCATTTTGAAAGTTCTCAGGAAGTCCCGATAATGCTGCAAAGCTTCAGTTCTCTCTTAAAGAAAAAGAAAGAATCAGATATTGTAGGTAACTAATTTTGATTCTTAAAATATAAGGACTTAGTCCTCTTTCTCTCTCTCTCCCTTATTTTTTATATGATCAGTCCCAGTGAAGGGAATTGGTTCATGCGTGCCTACATCTGTATGGATATATTTTCAAATTCAGAGCATAAATCTATTCAAGAGACTTTTCTAACTTGCAAGCCTTAAGCCTAAGCAAGTAAATGTAAAGTTCAATACCTGTTATTCCATATTCAGATCTTCTTCAAGCACTTGCTTGAGGAACATTTTCATTCAGGAACATTTTATTTCGATAGGAGTTTTGGAAGGTTTGGTTTGTTGGTTTTGTTTTGGTTTTTTTTGTTGTGTTTTGTTTTTAAATTGCTAGCAGTAACTTTAGATGGGCAGAAAACGGAATATTGTTCTTTTTGTTTGTATTCACATCTCATTGTCTTTCAACATCATATGGTATGATGGAGGTTCTAATTATTTTTTGTCCGTGTTTTTTTGTCATCCATATTTTGTTTGCAGAGATTGTAGTTTTAATTTCTACAGCTTTACCTAAAAAGTCTTATTTTGTTCATGTCAGTCTCAAGAAACAGGAAACTTAGACAGAATAGAAGACATTAAAAGTCCTGTTTGAACTCCATTCTTTCAATTCAGCAATCTTTACTTGTACTTTATGAATAATTTCATGTGTAAATAGTGTAGTGTAGAAAAAATCTAAGGCATATATGCAGGTTCTTTGATGTAGTGTGACTGTCACTATACATGAGGGCAATGAGAGTTTATTATGAATCTTGGACTGTCTTTTACTTTTTCCTGATACTTCCCAAAAGTTCTACTACTGCTCCCTGAAGATGCAATAACATTTTTTAGAGAGGTCATAGAACATTTATTATACCTTCTGCTTCAGCAAGAAGCACAGGTAGCTTTAGGCTGTCGTCTCTTCAGTTTCTGTGACCTAATCAATATCAGCTTTACAGTGTCAAGATTTTACTCTTACAGTTGTCCCTAGTAAGTATAGCCAACCACATATGTACTCAGGAGGGTTATGAAAGGTCTGTCCTGCTCCCCATTAACTTCAGCAAGTTTGTGCACTCTTACATGACTCAGTGCGGTTGAGGCCATGTAGCCACATCACTTTTACCATCTGTAAAGATCAGAGCTGCATTCCCTTCCAATACCAGGATTTCCAGTTGTTTCACCTGCCCAATTGTTATCCATAATACAATGTTCTAATCTTTTCTACTATACATCTCTGTTGATAAATTCATAACTTAAAGCTAGCATAGACAGCAACTGGGAGATTCATGTAAGCAGAATTCTTCTAGTGGCATGAAATTCCTTTCTGGTTTCTAAATTAATACCATAAGCTGTCTTCTTACAGAAATTTAGCAGGGAAAGGGAAGATTAAACCCCAATTTCTATCTAATGATTCTGTGCTCAGGAACTGATTTTGGGGTAACAGCATAAATCAGTAGTTTTCAGAGCAGTATAAAAATTAATGACTGACACAAGACTGGGGGTAGCATCTTCTCATTCTAAAGAAAATAATAGTCTGTTAACACTTCCAGATGTGGGGATATAAATATAATAACTATTTGTAAATTTCTCTCTACAGATTATAAAATAAGCTTAGGAAGTTTGGTTATCCTGAATGAAAATTAACTTTTGTGAATATCCCTCTAATTTCTTAATGGAACAGAATATCACAGGAAGAGATGCTAATATGTTAGCACCTCCCATGTCACTAGTGGGTAGAGTGACGCTGGAGATAGATGCTTTCCAGGAGCATGCATGTATTTGTGAAAGAATAGGCATATGCTGGGAATACAATAAGAAAGTGATGTGCAAATATGTATATTTCCATTAAAAAAAAAAAAAAAAAGTGCTGGTTAGCTACATAGAGCTGTATTTTAATAAGGTGTCATCTGTATTTACAGTCATTTCCACAGTTGCAAAAATATAAATGACAGCAATATTTTCTCCTGAAATTCCTGAAATTTCATTTCCACATTTCTAAAGTGTCATTGTCAATAAAATATGCTATATGAGAAATCTAGGTCCTATCAACTTCAATACCAGCTTTATCATTTACTTCAATGACAGTTGAATTATACCATATAGAAAGGTATTTTCAGAGCAATGAAATTCTTATCCTTCTTTTTTTTGTTTGTGTTTTTTTTTTTTTTCTGTCACATTGTGTAATATTGCTGTGCCTGCTTAAATGTTTGATGTATTCTACCAGATGGTTGGAAGTATTGCAGTCAGGAGTACAGGGGTTTGGTTTGTACCTATCTGTTTTTTAAACATTAAACATCTGCACTATAGCAAGCGTGAGGTAGGGTACATCTGAAAAAACACTGTAAACTGCATATCTCATATATTTTTGCTGCTGTTGCATTAAAATCTGTTTTAATATGAGCATCACTTGAATAATTTTTTTAATGTAGAACAAGTGTGCTACTTTCAGGAATTTAAAGCCAATGCAGTTTCTAGTTGGTAAGCTGTTTAAACAGAAACAGAACTAGAAATTACCAGTTTCAAGTTATCTTCTGTACTCCTGTAACTCAAAGATGGCATTTTAAAATGAGTCTTTAGTAGAAAAAATACAAAAACCATCTTGTTAAGAAAAGCAGCTACTGCATATGAATGGGTATATTATTCAACATAAAATCACAAGGCCTTTCAGCACATGAATGTAATGTGCACGTGCAGCAATCTTTCTGACACTATAAAGCTTCAAAGGATCCATTACTGTCTTCTAGTTTACAATCTGTGCACTAACAGGTTTCATGATAGACAGAGCTATTACACACTCTATTGTGCCAATGTTATTACTTCTGAGACAGAGAAATTAAACAAAAGATGTGAAATAGAAAAAATGTATTAACTTGTAATAAAGTTGTTTAAAATACTACAATACATTTAATATAATATTATATAACACAAGACAGTGACTGTGTCATTGGAATAAAGAATCAAACCAAAATAATAGTTTAGGTTCAGTTAGTTATAATTGTGATTGAAACCATTGCTGCTGTAAATTAGCTTGAGGGATAGCATTGCTGAAGCACACTCTTGGAAAGCAGAAATGTGATTTCTCAAAAAGCATCCTTTTGGAGAATATTTCTGAGGACTGAAGATCTTTCCTATACTTTCCATATCAGTTTCTTCTGAGACCTTTCTAAGCTTTCTGAGTGACAGAACCATGCTTTCAGGAAACATACATTTTGATTTTAGTTTTACGTTTTGTTGTAGTTTTACTTATGCAGAGAGCAAAATAAGTAAAGGCCCACTTGGTAACAATCCACTGGTTTTAAGGCTTTCATATTCAACTCTTGTCGATATCTATAGGGCAACTCATATAGATAAATTGTAGGACCTAGAACCTTGTCTTTATGTAAAATAAGGCAGATCCATGTTAATCTGTTTCTAACAATCTAAGTTGCTGTGCTGAAGTTAAAAGACCAAATTCTGACTCCATGTAACAAATCAGAGAATTTGATGATGTAAAAATAGATGACTAACTTAATCTGTGTTTCCATCAAGAATCCCACCTGGATTCTGCCTGTCACAGTAGGATGGGTTTCTCTTCCATGTCCCATGTCATATCTATCAGGACCATGCAGAGGTCCTTCATGTTCCAGAGTATATGAAACAACAGCAAGCACTGATGTTTCAACAAGGGTGCATACAAAAGGAAACACTCCTAATGACAGCAGCAAGACAAATTCTTCATAAGTGGGGCTAGAAGTTAAGAGTTGCTGTATAAATTGATAATATTCCAGTTTATCAAAACCAAATTTGCAAATCCAGTTAACTGACTTGGCAGACTAAACACATTACAGCTTTTTCCTTATTACCAGACAATGGTAAGAGAAGGGTTCTTTTGTGGTTTTTTTCCTCCTAATAACCTCAAAAGTTAGTTCAGTACCTATCTAAAGAAACCAGGATTCATTTAAAGAGTGTAAATTAACTTGCGCGGTCTACCATGTTTGTTGTCTTGTGCAGAGCAGTAATCTTCTATAATGAATTATTACAGTACTCCGTAGTACAAAGTACACTTAAAGGGATCAATTTAAGTACTTGCAGATCTGAATCAACTTACACATTTCCAAACTGAGCTATACTGCCCATCCCTTTGGTGTATTTTAAAAGACATATATTCACCAAAAGAAGAAAGTCTTTTCATTTTTTTGATCCTTTAATCATTCTCAAAAGTGAGAAGCTGGCAAAACATCAGGATTGGCATGATTTTATGAATTTTGTACAGATGTTCATAAAATTAATGTAATCTTTATAATTACACTTATCATTTGGACATTCACAGAAGGATATTGACTTTAATTACAAAACTCATCTGAATACTAATGAAGTTGTCTTTATTATTGTGTGAGTACATTCTATATCGTTTGGAATATTGGCACATTTCACAGTATGATAAAATCCCATAATGCTATACAGTGAGTTTGAAGAAGCAATAAAGTACCGTTTTTAGAAAAAAAACCAAAACAACACACTTATGCAAGAGCAAACTTTAATCTGCTTGCACCTTGAAAAAATGATCTAGTTCAGTCCAGCTCCATAACAATAGATTTTTGGTTGGGTGCCAGCTGGATGACTGACATGAACAGGTCAAGCATGACATTTGTTAACGATATTTCCTTCAAACTTGTCAGAATACTTAAAATTTTGTCCCATTTAATTTAAAACAGCATATATTTCCATGATTTGTTCTTTAACAAAGAACAAAGTGGCAATTTTTCCTTCCTTCCTTCCTTCCTTCCTTCCTTCCTTCCTTCCTTCCTTCCTTCCTGCCTTCCTGCCTTCCTGCCTTCCTGCCTTCCTGCCTTCACTCCTTCCTTCCCTTCCTTTATTTTTCCTTTCCTTCTTTCCTCCCTCCCTTGATTTTTCCCTCCCCTCTTTCCTTCCTCTTTACCTCTCTCTTTCCCTCCTTCCTTCTTCCCTCCTTTCTATCCTTTCTATCTCTAAGGTTATTTGTCATGAATCACTCTAAATGCCTGCCAGTCCATTTGCCTCTTTCAGATTAAGCTGCTGTTATTGCTTTTTTCCTGATCTGGTATTAGAAAGTGACAAATTAAGTTTAGAATAATTATAATCCATAGGTCATGGATTATACATTGATTTGCTGACAATTTCTTATCATTCCCTGGAGCATAGCTTTTGCAAGCTTGTAGTACCACAATTTATCCTACCTGTCTGGCCATGAAAGCATTTATGAATCTGATAGATGGAGAATAAATGGTACTGGGCAACCAGGAGCCATTAAGACCTACAGTAGTTAAGATACCCACTTCCCCCGAGTGACTGGTGCATATAACAAATACAGCTTGCTTTTATCCTGGCAGTCCAATGTAATAGATAAATCACTGTGATAACACAACAGAAAAAGAAGTTAGAAAGTCCAATGTGGTTGGTAATTACCACAGTTATACAAAATATATGTTTCTGGAAATGTGGATTTTGATTCTATATATTAGATCACATATAACAATATATACTGATCATATACCCTAGATAGCGTACAAGAAAAAATGCATTTATTTCTTTTACTTACCAAGTTTTTGTCTTTTGAGAATGTTTTAAGAATTTCCACATGGAGGCTGGAAACTTCCCATGATGCTTTGATTACATAAAAACTGCTTTAGTTCCCGCTGTAATGAGTAGGAGGTATGTTTTAATACTTCAAGAGAGAATCTAACTGCTCACTTTCCTTATCTCTGGCACATTTCTAATTCAAGCACGCATTATAAAAGGAAATTCTCTCCTCTGTTTTCATCAAAACCTGAATGTTTTATTTTATCTTTGTGTTAATGATGATGTCTCATGGCTCGTTTGTTCACAGTAATAGAGTTTTACTCTTCATTGGTAAGGGATTCAGAAGCACTTAGTTCAGTGGGTTAGTACAATGATTTCTCTACTTCTTTATATATTTTCTTCTTAACTGGAATATGTATTTTGTTATTTGTATTACTGTTATAACCACAGAAGCAAGACATGTACAGTGATCAGTTTTTAAACAGCCAGTATAAACAGCTTCCTTTATGATATGTTTGAACTGACCTACCATCCATCTGGTCTAATTTGTTGAGTAATAGTCCAATAATAAAAAAATCCAACAAAGTATTATGATAACAGGTTATCCTTACAAAAGAATCTGCTCCTCACCATTACTTACTGTGTGCTTTGATTTTGACAGTAGAATTAAAAAGTAGCAAAAGTTTTCTTGTTTCTTTCATGCAAAATCGTATTACCATCAGGAAATATAACACTTAATGTGATTGAATGAGTCACAGACAAGAATGAATGTATGAAAAAATAGTGCTGGCCAGATTTTTGTTTGTAAAGCTGCCTTATTAAGTAGAGTGAGATGGGATGTTTCTCTGTGTGTATGTGTAAGCTGGAAATTAAATGCTAAATTTCCAGTTGCACTTTGTAAACTCCAAACTAACACCTTTTTTCTGGTTTTGTAAGAGCAAACCATCATGAATTAGTGTTATATGATCATGAAAGACAAATACAATTAACTTATTTATGAGTATTTGGAATACTCATTTTGGAATTATTTGGAAATTATTTGGAATTAATTATTTGGATTATTTGGAATTTGGATTTGGAATTATTTGGAAATTAAATTATTTGGAAATTATTATTTGGATTATTTGGAAATTATTTGGAAAAAAAAAAGAAAAATAAGGCAACCTAGAGTGGTATTTCAGAATTGTATCATATTGTTCTTCTGCAAACTATGCACGCTAGTAGAGTCATGTGGCATTATTAGGGGTGAAAAGTGTTTCAGAGGAAAAGCTGAACCACAGAGAAAATGAAAGTTTGGGAAGCTAAGGGAAGGTTAGTACTATGTTTTATCTTTTAATTGAACAGGTTGTTGAAAAGTTTAAAAGTACAAGGCAAATACAGATAGCATTAGCTTCCTAACTGTAAAATTCAAGATGGACTAGGAGCAACTTCTGTTGGTGACTATGACATGCTTGGTTTGGTATCATTCTGCATAGATTCTTATGACAATGTTTTTTTCTGTGCTTTGCTCTGTTTCCCTGCCTATCATTCTTTTGAAGAGCAGACCAATGGAATGTAAGTCACATTTATGAAGAGACAAATTATGTTGAGGTTTTCTTCTGGCAGAGACTGCAGAGAGATTTACATCCCAGTATCCGTGAAAGAAATGTTTAATTCCACAAACATTTGTTTATTGATATGGAAAGTTGTTTATGTCTGTAAAAAAAAAAAAAGTATAAAATTTATTAGGAATTTTGGAAGAAACTCAAACTATTCTTCTAAATATTGCTTCACAGGGAAAATGCCTGGCACAGTAGGAACCTGAAGAGGACTGAGGAAGAAATTGAGTTCTCTGCAAAGACATCAAATGCCAAAACGCTGATTATACCAGAAAGCATGTTCTGAGTTTAATATAAAAGTCTACAGGACGTCCCATACGTCCCATTTCAGCTGAGAGAGTTAGGTCTGAAATAAAACAAAAGACATGATGAAAGATCTCAGAACCACAAGCTATGAGAAAGAAAATGTTGACATTAATGTGTGTACAGTGTAACGTGAAAATGAGCAAATCTGACAGCTTTCAGGCAAATTAACAGAGGTATCAAGAGGAAGCAAAATCACAGATAGAATACTTCTGTCAGCAAAATGGAAGAAGTAGTCTTGGAATCAGAGGAAAGGAATACATAAGAAAATATTAAATACTTGAAGAAATAAATGATGTGGTCCTTTGGTTTCTTGCAAATCTGATATAATACAGGTTTTGGTTTTGTGTGTATTTCAGTAGCAAATTCCACGTCACTAATTTTTCACAATACATTTCCTGTATTTTGACTTAATAAGCAATACATGATATTACAGACAAAGTAAATTCACTACATCTTATGCAAGTCTCCAACTGTGTTTAAACCAGCGAGTAAGATAGATCATTGGTGTCAGAACAGATGCTCAAATGAGTAGCAAGGCACCTGGATAGCATGAAACACACGTAAAGAATCACGCCATCCTCATCAGGGCATTAGAGCAGATCCATTGTCCCTGAAAGTTGTCAAACATGCTGGAAACAGTTCTAGAAAGTATTAAAATATAAATCTGAGATTGGTTCCATCTGTTCTTTTCTGGACAGTCGTAGTAAAGAGAGTGGCACATCAAAGTGGCAGTCTCACCAAATACCCACCAGGAAGTCATGGTCAACCGATCAGTGTGATCCCATTCATGATCAGCCAGTTGTGAAGAGCACAGCTGTCAGTGTAATAAAGCTACTATGGAAGTACAGCCACTCTAGGCATCCTCTGTACTAATGTTCACCAGGTGATCTCCATGGACTGGGAGATGCTATAAATGACTTGGCACACTCTTTGTGACTTGTTGGTCTTGAAAAAAGAGTGTTCCAGGAATTTCAAGGAGATAGCACAACTACATGATGTTTTGTTTGGGCCTGATTTGGTTTTGTTTGTTTGTTTGTTTGTTTTCTTGACAATTCAAGTAGAAGCAATTAATAGGGAGACAAGGTATTCTGTATAAAAACAGAGGGAATAGAGACTCATAAAAGTGAGAAAAAGAAGCAATATCCTGCACCTACATATTGGCTTGTTCTAAGGAAAGAGGAGGCAAATCAAGGCATTGTGAGCTGGGAGTGAAATAAAAAAATTTGGTGAGGCTAAAAAGGAAGACACAAAAATGTTACCCTTGTATTTGACTGCCCAGCATCCTTATCTATGCAGTAGGGGAAAAAAGGTCAATGACTCTATGTTTTCTCAGTTAGACACTGAAAGTATCTTTCTCCATGTAGATGTTCATGAGGCTTTGTGACCATTTTGTAGCACCCTAGGGGAAGATGATGAAGGTGATGGTACTACTGCACTGGAGTTTGTCATCTAACCTGTCATTCATTGTAATGATGGAGAAAATATTTTTGAAATAGACAAACCATGCTGGATGAATGATGTTCTCATCTGTTAGGAAAGAGGTAGGGACTGACAGTCACTATCCCACTTAGGCAACCAAAAGCAGCTAAAGAAGAGTTGCCACCTTCTGCTACCTATTATAGAAACAGGATGCTGGGCTAGAAGGACTGTTCTTGTGCAACTTTTTGGACATATTTTACTAAACAGAGGATGCATTTAACTCTGTGGATTTACAATTTAAATAGTGTTGCTTTGCTGGTCTTATGATATAGTACATGGACAGAAACCACAATATAAATCTATTTATGTTGTAGAGAAAATTATTGCCATAAAAGTCTTGAAGTATCAAACTCTTATAAACTTCTTATAGAAACAAGTGGAATCTGAAAGTTTTTCAGATGTAGTTCTTGAACTCACTTTGAAACTGTAGATGTAGTAAATTGTTGAGTACTGCCTTAGTTTATTGACATAAAGTTATTAATTTTAAAATCAGTAATTGTTTAATTTAAGTCCCTTCACCTGAGCTCTTTTAGACATTTTTACAGGTGAACTTGATATTGTATACTTAAACTTACATCATGAAAAATTCAGGCTACATTAAGTTCTAAGGTACTGTATTTCTTTTTATTACACAAATGCATCAGGTTCTTTGAACTTTTGTGTACTGTTCAAATTATGACTCAATTAACCAAGTAACATAATGTGGCATTTAACTGTTCTTTTTCAACTACTTCCCTCTTACTACTGAAAAATAATTAAGAAGCAAAACTCTACCCTAAGAAAGAAATATCTCTGATGGTCTTCTCTGTATATGCATTTATATTGTCTTATCACTATATTGCGCTATATTACTCACAGATTTATCTTACACATTTTACTCAAAGAAGAACGATATGTCGATTAATTAAATAATCCTTTTAGCACTGCTTGCTTTCTTTTCTGGGTACCTTTCTTTCTATACTTGCTCACTTTTGCTCTTTCAAATTCCCCAAAACTGTTTCTATGTTTAAAGTCTGCCATTATTTTCATTAGCTTTTGTTAGCTTTTTTCCAGCTGTCTTAGCCAAGTTCATTCTTTTCCAGTTATCCTTCTCACTTTTTCTTGACACCACTCAGATTTTCTTCTGCCCAATCACTATAGCATTTGAAAGCCTTCTATGTAAAATCTATAGCAATAGAAAAGTTCCTAAAATGCCATGGATTTACTTATCAGTAACATTAACCTTCATCAGTTTTTTCTTTTTCTTTTTTTTTATTTTTTTATTTTGTTCCTACCTAGTGTAACTTAATGGAAGTTTTTATTAACCTTTCTATCTTTTCTACTCACACAATACATTCTAAGAGAATGTAGAGAATATCATGCAAATAAGAAAACTTTAAAACATTACCACAAAGTTTGACTTCCCAAAAATTTACCTCAAAGTCTTTCTAGAACATGGATTCTTTTTACCTATATCCAGATTACAAATGCTAAGCAACAATAAATAAAAAAATAAATAAATAAACAAACCTCAAGGAAATCAAAGACAATGCAGATAAGACAAAAGTGCAGCACATACTGAAAGACTGAAGAGTGGAAGAGAAACTGTCCGCCTTTATCCAGGCTTCTCTCAGGACTAGTTTCCAGAGTTGAAGGCAGTTGTCCAAAATGAAAAGTGATTTTGAGGGGATTTGCAATATATTATATTTGAGCCTGTCCTTTCCTAGGTGATTTGATAGTCATGACTATATTAGTCTCTTCGTGTAAGGGAGAAGTTTACCATTCTAGGATGATATCATTGATATCTTAGTCAAATATATGAAGCTTTAGGTAACATCTGCTTTTTGCTAAGGATTTGGAGGAGTATATAGATAACCACTTCGATGCTAAGAGAAGTTTCTGAGATCATATTAATTTGGCCATTAATAGCTATGCATCACAAAAAATAAGACATGATCATTAAAATGGTTTGAATACCAAAATGTTATTATTGTCTCATACTATTTTTCTTCTTTCACTTTTGGTGTTTTAATTGCTAAGTCTTTCCTTCCAATTTCTTTTTTGTTTCTCAGTAAAACCCTTTAAAATGTCAGTCTCCCTGTCTCTTTACTGAGATCCCATCATCCATAAAATTGCAAAATTATCCTGGGGGGATAGGACCATGGGAGAAAACCTCGTCAACCTCACCATTCTAAAACAAGGTCAGCAGCCATACTTCCATGTAGTTTACATCCACCAATGGCCCTGCAAATCTTCGAAGCATGTTAGTTGTTAGGAAAATTATTTTTAACTTCGTTTTTACTGATAATTCAACGTAAATTAGAGTGGCTTTCCAATAAAAAATTGTAGTTTCTGAATCTTTTTACATTGCTTACAAATTGGTGACTTTTCCTGTACAACTATAGCTTTTCCTGTAATGTCCTGATGTCCTATATTCTAAATTAATTATGTAATGTACCATATGCACTTATGATATACTGTATGAATAACAGGTCCAGACAAGCGTAGTAGCTCTTCCGAAAGTCCTAGCATGGATCCCTGTCATACAAGTAAATTCAGACCTTTTTAAAAAGCTTTATTTCCTTTATCTCTTTTTACTTCCTCTTCTTTGTTCTCTACAGTTCTTTATTCCCTATTAGATTTTTTATGAGTTACACGGAGTGAAAACATTGATGCCCTTGCAGTTGAAAAAACTATAATATGCTCTAATTCATTATCAGTCCTTTCAAAAGCCATTTTAAATGATCAGTGAAATTTCAGATGTTATTTATTAATGTTCCTCAGACAAAAATGTATTTTGTTAAATGCTCTTAAATAGCTTTGGAATCAGTGTGTGCAAATTTACCCTGTCATCATTCTATTGTGGGAAAAAAAAGTGATTGGACAATCTGCGGAGAAAGCAAGAAAAGACAATTATTTTATGTTCCGGTCAGTTACTTTCAAGTGACAGTCCTAATGGAAGTGGAGAATGTATTTGATGCAAGTTTGACTAACAGTGTTGAGCTGGCTCCAAAGTCACTGTTTTACTTACTTGAAGTTAGAAGTAAGTCAGCAGTTTGTTGGGCTCAAGGTAAGGAGGATTCACATAGGTCAATCACTCGGAGTGTAATAAACAGCAGATACAGTAATTCTGCTTGGCAGTTACACTGCAGGCATCGAGAGCTGCAACCACAAATCAGCAGTGCTTACTCAAATGTTCCATGACTCTTCTTATCACTTTTTCAAAACGATGTCATCATTCAATGAAATGAACATGCTGTCATTATTAAAAATATAGAACTAAGCTATAGCTCTGAAAAGTTGAAAGCCACTTGAACCTATATCATTCCCCACTCCACTAAGGCAAACTACTTTTATATTTTTAATGTTTTCAGGCAAAATCTTTCTGGCTTTACTTCCTGGGCATCTTATTCGTACAGGTCTACACCTGGAAAAAGACACAAAACGCCCTTCAAAGTTAAATAACATGAATAGAAACAGAATCAGATAATGCCATTTCTTGGAAAAAAAAAGAGGGAATTTTTTGTTTTAGCATTTACAAAAGTTAAAACATGCCAAGTTTGGTTCTTATTTAAATACCTGCCTTTTGTTCATCTCTTTAGTCTGAATTTTAGGAAGGTTTAATCATCATATACATTGTCAGTAAAAGGTATAGGAAGCTTTGTCATTGAGAATAAAACCCTATGAATATTTGTATCTCCTTTCTGATTAAGGAACTCAAGTTCCATAGAAGAAAGGCTGATTTATATGTAAAAGTTTGTTGTGTTGTTTTGGGGGGAATGTATATATATATATGTATATATAAAAAAATGTAGCTAATCGGGCATCTTTTCAATTTCAGTTGGAACGGCAAATCTAACAGAGCAATAATAAGCCTTAATCATTGAGGTTTATTCAACAGAGAGCATCCTGTATTCAACATCCCAGTCTACAAACTCGCTCCTATAAAAAAAGAGGGAGGTGAAGCATCAGGTAAGAGAAAGAGATGGCTTTGGCAATAAAATCAGCAGGCGGAGGTCCGTGATCTCATGATGTGAAAATAGTTATCAAGCAGAAGCAGCGGGGTGCTATAAAGAGTTGTAGCTCAAGTTGATGGAGAGGAAAGGGAGAAAGGGGAGCCCAGGACTCTGATGAGATAGATGAAAACTCTCTTATTCTGAATACAACCACTCGTCCTTCTACAAAAATACTGTTAGGGGAAAGAGGAGCTGGAGAAAGGCCTATTGAACTGAGAAATATGTGTTTAATGGTCTGTAAATTCTTGGGTTTTGTTCCTTAATTAGAAAACTGTGCCAAGCTTGCTCCTTACCATCTATTGTGTTCTTTTAAGAAGTAAGCTATGGTAGAAGACTAAATAAATCACAGTAGCACTGGGGAAAAGAGTGTTTAAAGTACAGGAGCCTGAATAACAAGGGCTAGACTTAAGGGAAAAGCTCTTAGAACAACCTGGTAGACCTAAGTCTTACAGACTGGATGAACCTGTAGGACTTAGGTCTATAAACTTGTCCTAAATGTCATCTGGTGACCTAGCAGGTTGTACTGGGTCTGGCCACAATGGAGTTAATTTTCCTCATAGAAGTATAGAATCATAGAATGGTTTGGGTTGGAAGACACCTTAAAGATCAAGTAGTTCCAACCCCGCTGACAGGGGCAGGGACACCTCCCACTAGACCACGTTGCTCAAAGCCCCATCCGACCTGTCCTTGAACACTTCCAGGGATGGGGTATCCACAACTTCTCCGAGCAATCTGTTCCACTGTCTCACCACCCTCAAAGTAAAGAATTTCTTAATCTACCCTCTTCCAGTTTAAAACCGTTACCCCTCTCTGATAAAGAGTCCCTCCACATCTTTCCTGTAGGCCCCCTTTAGGTACTGGAAGGCTGCTATAAGGTCTCCCTGGAGCCTTCTCTTCTCCAGGCTGAACAACCCCAACTGTCTCAGCCTGTCTTCATAGGAGAGGTGCTCCAGCCCTCTGATCGTTTTTGTTGCCCTCCTCTGGACCACCTCTTCTGCTGGAGGCCCCAGAGCTGAACACAGTACTCCGAGTGGGTTCTCACAAGAGTGGAGAGGGAAAATCACCTCCCTTGACCTGCTGGCCATACTTCTCTTAGCAGCCTGTATGGTGGTGTCTTTTATATTTGTGACTAAAAAAGTATTGATAACACAGAAATATTTTGGCTCTTGCTGGACAGTGCTTGCACAGGATAAAGACCTTCTCTGTTTCTTACTCTGCCCCCACAGGCTGGGGATGGGCAAGAGGGAAGCATCACAGGTAGGACAGCTGACCCAGACTGACCAAAGGGACATTCCATGCCACCTAACATCATGTTCATGAATAAAACTGGAGGAAGGAGTCTTTCCAAAGTATCTGTTGTTTGGAGACTGGCTGGGCATCAGTCTGCTGGTGAGAGGTGGTGAGTGATTGCCTTTGCATCACTTGGTTTTCTTTCCATTTTTTTTTTTCACTTATTAAACCATTTTTATTTTGACCCACAAATTTTTCACGGTTTTGCTTTTATGCTTCTCCCCCTCTTCCTGCTGTGGAGATGGGATGAGTGAGTGGCTGGTGAGCTCTAGGTTGCTGGCCAGGTCAAGCCATTACACAGCTACAGCATACAACAAAAATCCAGTGATTAATATAATCATATTTTGTCATGCTAGTCTGAAGAAATGTCTGAATATGCTTAAGCAGAAAAGGGCAGGAATCATAAGTAAATCAAGAGGTTGAGCTGAAAGATCTTTTCATCTCTTCCACAAGTAGAAGTCATAACATGCTTACAGCTCAGCCACTATATTCAAAAGGAAAAATATGCAATGAAGGTATCTTTTTACAGTTTATATAATACCTTGTCAAACTATTACAAGCAAAAAAGAACAAACAGTAAGATACACCTGATTCTACAGTGGAAACATTGTAAGAGAGAACCAAGAAGATATGCATCTTGGTAGCAAGCAGCACTTTGCTGGATTAATTTCCAAACATTAATCCAGAGTTGTATATACACAGTTATATTTTGGGGTTTTGTGAAGCATTTTTGCATGAATCAGCTTTCATATGAAACATTTTTGCATTAAAAGACTTTCTTAAGCATATTGAAAAAAATTCTGTGCTAAAATGTAAACTATGTAAAGTTTCATATTTAATTACGTAGCTGTTATGTCTCTGTTCCCTTTGGAATACAGGTTTTCCTTCATAAACAAACCCTTTGGTTATAAATAAGCATAAAGAACATTTAAAGTACAGATATTGTAAGCCTTTTCACACTTTTTTTTTTTTTAATAAAGGGTAGAGGTAACTGTTAGGGAAGCTGGCTTCCCTTTCATGGCTGTGCCCCCGTAAACTAGCCAAGGACTCAGCAGAGATTTCCTCCCTCCTCCACTACAAATGGCTTTGGTGATCTCTAAAACATGTGTGAACACAGAAAAAACTCATAAAAATGAGCAGCATAGACTTCTTTGTTCCTCATATTTGGTTAATCAGGACAGAAGTTCATGCACATGGACTGCCCCAGCAGCTGTCTCTAAACACTTGGCCTACCCAGGGGTGGAGCCCAGATCCCAGTTCCTCTAGCTGCTGGCCTCCTGACCTCTCATCCTTACTCTGCAGTTGTTCTGTTGGAAGTTATCTAATGATTTGACATATTCACATGTGCACACACACACACACTGATGCACTGGACTCCACAGATGTAAATACCCTGGAGTAGAGTTCAACAAGAAGGTAGAAGGGAGGTGGGGATCAGACCTGGGGTGTGGGCATAGAAACGCTGTGACCAGCATCTCCTCCTGTCTCCGTTTTTCCGCTCTCTTTTCTCTCTTACCCACCTTGATCCCTTTCTTTCCTTGCCTTCCACTCTTGCTCTAAACATGCCATAATAAGCTTTGGAAATTCCCATAACCTCCTTAAGGCATATCTTCACAAACTAACCTCAGATAATAAGGCCATTTCAATAAGAATACACATAGAAAGTCCTGGAAAACGAAAAATGTCTTTAAAAAGCTCGAACACAACAGATCACTTCTATTTTGTGTACTTCCTTAAAAGAACCATTAAAGCAATCCACATTAATGATTTATGTATATAGATCGTATTTTTCTTTCAGAAAAAAATAATGTTTTTTATGTGCAGAAATTTTTCAACACATCTCTCTCTTGGGCTATGAGATTATATATCACATGATTAGATACTGCATCCTCAAGCTACATAGCGCTCGTTACAAGGCCAAACCATCATCTAGTTCAAGTTTGAATAACTTCAGTCAAATCTTTTTCTTGCTATTTAAAAAAAAAAAAAATGTGGTCTGTTGTAATATCATCAGAAAAGTAAGATTCACCTTAGTTGAGACCAGCCTGAAGATTTTCCTTGTAAATGATGCATTTTCAAAGGTTTTATTTTATGAAGCATACAACTAAAAGCATATGAACAAATAAAAAATGCTGTCATGTGAGAACAAAAAATTAGTGTGGTGAATATTAATTTTTCAATCACCGAAACCTCTGTTGATTTCAGCATAGATTAAAAAGGAATTTTCAAATATAAGGTTGAAAATGAACATTTACTTGTTCATTTATTTTCATTTTTTTTAATGTATGTATGTAAATTAATTTTCAACAGCTTTTCCCCTATGAAGTCTGCATGGAGCCTCTTCATTAAAGCAATGGGTAACGAACTCCCTGCTAAAACAGGGTAGAAAATTAATAAGAAAAGATAGAAGGTTAGAGGTACAGTAAACTTCTGGAAAACAAAATTCATCAGAACTCAAGACTGTCAAAGTTGTTTGTATATTGTATATTCAGTTCTTTCTTAGATAACTATATTTATTATTCTTGAAACAAGATGCTATTGTAAAAACTACTTTTGACAACGAGTCAAATCAACTGGATAAAGAAATTAATTTTTGCTGAGTCATGATGGATTGGGAGGCTGTTAAGGAAAAATGTTTAAGTAAGCTTCCCCATACATACACAGGCATTAGGTAGAGTAAAAGGGGAGGACCACTGGAGTCAAATACAAATAGATCATCAAACGACATGTTCTAACATAAGCACAATTATTCAATCACATTATAAGATATGCCTTCATAAGAATGTGCATTTTTATCTTTTAATGCTAGGAGAGTCCCAGTATTGCCAAAGTCCTGGTATTGCCATTGCATGCAAGATGGCTTCCTCCGCTATATGTACCTTACTCAGTCACAGTTACTCTGCGCTCCACATCATTAGAAAAAGCTCTACTGAACTTCAGTAACACAATTTACATTGTTCTAAATATAACCTATTCAATCAAAATTTTTTTGTAGCTTAAGTTTTTTATGGTACTTCAACACTCCTATAACTGGGCATCCAAAATGTTAGAGCAGAGTGATATACAAAGACATCCTAATGAGAGTTTTCTAGATCTAGTTCATCTTAAGCTTTTTAAAAAAAATAAAAATGTTATTGCAAATATCGTCACTTTATTTAGAGTTTCAGGATGGCTGTTTCTGTACTACACTTTCATTTCCTTTTACACTGAGCCAAGATCTGATTTAGAGACTGTAGACTGAAACTTCAAGAAGTCATGGCCTGTTGAAATGCAACTCATTTTACAACTTCAAAAACTGTCTGCAGAGAACAGAGACACTTACACGACAAGTTTTTTACCTTTTCCAGTGGACTGTGGTTTTCTTTCTATATACCAACCAGGCATGTAGAAAGATATGTTAGGTATCTTGGGGATGAAGGAGCATTATATTCTGATATATTATCATAGAATGATGGAATAGTTTGTGTTTCACAGGACCTTAAAGATCATCTAGTTCCAACCCCCCTGCCATGGGCAGGGACACTTCCCACTAGACCAGGTTACTCAAAGCCCCATCCAACCTGTCCTTGAACACTTCCAGGGATGGGGCATCCACAACTTCTCTGAGAAACCTGTACTACGTAACAATTACTGATGAAAGCATTGTTTCTTGTACACATAATGAAGAGCTACAGTGTTTGCAATGTGCTTGAATAAGGTTGCAATTGATAACGTAAAACTATGTGGTGTCATGCTGAAGAGGTTGGAATGGTGTGAAACAATGAAAGTACACTCTGCTTTCTAAATATTTCTGTTTCTGTCTCAACATTTTACCACTATGTACAGCAACTGTTTATTCTGTCTTGTAATTTTCCATGTCAGTGTTGACACAGTGACTATTACTTATGCTTACATAGGGAGTCACTTGGCCTTATCCAAAAAATAGCCAGCAAAAGGCTGTTCTTTTAAGACCAATTGGGACAGCCTATAGCTCTGTGCTTCTGTGCTTCTGTAAATCCTTCTGGGATCAGCTGAATCCAGAACCAGGGGAAATGTAACTGTGATTTAGGGAATGTTGAGGGTTCTTCGCGGTTCCCCTGGGGTTTTCTTAGGGTATCTGGTAGGAAACTCTTGCTGTAGTAAATTATAAATCTGACAACCATTTACTCAAAGCTCTTGCTATGCCCCACCAAAGGCTTTCAAAGAACCCGCACACCACTACAAAATCAAGGTGGATGAAGAGTGGGCTTTGTGTTCATCAGGTTTTGTGTTCATCCAAATGTGACTGTTGATGGTTTTTAAAGCTTTCCCAAATTTACCTCCACTTACCCTTCAGCCTCTGCAATTACTTTAGTAAGTTTCAAATATTTTTTCTAGTTTGACCATAGCTAAGATGACCAGTAAAACTAATAAGACAATTTAATGAAGCAGCAGTAGCAGTGCGTGTAGGCTATTTAACTGGGGCATCCAGCCCTAGAAAGTATGGAAGAATTGTATGTGTGCCAGCTAGAGAGCCAAATTTAAGAGCTGGATCCTGATTACAGCCATTAAAGTGTACTATTTTCTGCCTTTTAGGTCATTTACTCAACACTGCCACTGTACCAAACACCTGAATGTCTTCCAACAAATGCAGTTAGGATTTATAGAACATTTATTGATTCTAATTCATAGTACTCCTTTTTCACTTTGTAGGAAGACATAATTTGTTGTGAATCCTACCAGCTCTTCCTGCACAGAAAAAATAAACTTGACTTTCAGGCACAGCTTACTGTCAAGGAGGGGTTTTATTTGTTTCTTTCATTCTCTATTCTTAAAGATGTGCATACTTACCTCATGTATTGCGTACATAACTCACACATTGAAGAGGTCTGATAATCCTGGCATATGGTTATCCAAAATCTTCATTCTGTTTTCACAGAAGTATGTATTTTACAGCTTTTATATCAAGATGACATTTGACTGATTCTTAGCCAAGAGGAAAACAAGTTGATTATAAAGTTCGAGTTTTTAATCACATTGATATCAAGGTTTGCAAGTAAGTATTTTGGTTCTCACTTCACAAAGATCTATGATAGGCAAAAAACTTTGTGGAAGCAATATCCTCATTGAATCCAACATTTGTGATGTACTGTAACTAAAACCAAGTACAAAAAAGACATAACAGTAAGAATGGTGTTTGCCTTATTCTTCCTCAGCAGGTAGTCATATCCTGAACACAGCAGGACTGTGCTAACTTAGTTGAAAGTGATGAACAACATAAATCATGACAGTAAGTAGATTTGGAAGGCAGCTGTTGAACTCAGATCTTCCTAGCGATAAAGCACCATTAGGAAAGGTGTTATTGCTACCTATGTATTTTTTGTTTTTCTTAAATGTGCTGTCAGGATGAAAACCTGCGTGACTCTAGGGTATCGTATACTCAGGTAGAGTCAATTATGTCAACGTAGTTGGGCAGTTCCTGCCTTATTATAAGGTCCACTTAGCATTAAGAAAATTCACGCTGTTTGATCTAAAACCCAACTAAAAATTGTGGGAATCTTAAGTTCAAGAATTTTAGGTTTTGTGAGTGTTGGGAAAAGCTGTCTTCTGAAGGGTTTTGTTGATGTTTTCGTTTGTTTTTCTTTTTTCTCTTCTTTTTCTATTCCTGATAATTAGAAGACCAAGTAAGAAATTGTTATCAAACAAAAAACCTTTTATGTTTCTTGCAAAATATAGATTATTATACTCTTAATTTTAAGCAACACTTTTCTTCCTAGGAATGTATAAGACAAAAGACTTCTGAATAATAAGAAGAAACTTGTGTAACACATTCCATCCATTCCATCTTAAAAAAAAAAAAAAGTTTGATTTTAAACTCTATTCTCTTTTTAAATGACAGGTATACAAGCAAAGGAAATTCATGTTTTCTGAAGACCAAGTCTTTGACTAAATATTTAGAAAAGCTTTAGCAAATTTCTCAGTTACTATGAACAATCCAGCTTTAAACATAAACCGATTACAAAAACAGTAATGTGATTTTTGTAATAAAACCCAAATATTCATTGATAGCTTGTATAACTACCTACTTTTTCCAAACTAGATACCAGCACTTCACTGATTAGTATCATCCAAGCATGAGCATTTCAGCATTAAATTATGCAAGACTTTAGCTCAACAGAGCTGCAATGTGATGCTTAATACTGAACACATTCCAACCATGCAAATGATTAAAGTTTAAATGATAATTGATTAAATGTAAATAGTGTTTAGTTTTAAGCAGCATAGTTTAATGTTGTTAAAACTGTTATATTTAATTACCTGAGCATCTTCCAGTCTAATTCATCACAGTATATGTGGAGTTATACTTCTGGACAAAAGATTTGGTTTTCATTACTTGCTTAAGGGTGTTTTTTGGTAGCTGTTACTTAGACTATTCTACTCCAGAGCGAATTATTCTAGACTCTTCATAATCACATATCAAGGAAAAAAAAAACAACCTTGCATTTTAAATTCTATTGCCATAAACCTATAAATTCTAGGACTGCAAAGAGACAGAACAAGAAAGAAAGCACATAAAAGTTGGAAAACAAATACAGTGAGTATTTACTTTGGAAACAATTGGAGCTTCTGATCAAGTTAAAACCCACAAACTTTAACAAAACTATTTTCAGTTTCTTCTTCAACAGAATTCCATACTTAACAATTTAGTCAGTCCACTCTGTATCCCTTAGAGATGCTATTTGCGTTTCAATGTTATTGAGCCAGCCTTCTTGCATTTCACTGAAGTTCCTTTCTGTCATGGGTTAAAAGAACCAGAATTCTCCAAATGGTCCTAAATTACATTATTCCTCCCATTCATAAAATAAAAATATTCTCATGGGCTTTACTACCATGTACCTGGACTACCAAAAAACCCCAGTCTTCTCAACAGTGAATGACAAGAAGAAAGGTTTCTGCTGATGGTCAGAGAGCTTTCCTACAGTTAATGCAAATGGCATAAAAAGGTGGAAATCTTGAATAACATGCACATTAGGGAGTCGTCCTTAATTCTGTTATGGAAAATAGAGCAAAATTTGATGCCTAACTGAAAAAAAATTACAGAGGCAACTATGGTGTTTTTTTGGATACGTAGTTAGAGGCCTAACAGAAGTTTGACAAGTTTACTAGAGAAAATATTTTATGATAAATGAATTTAATACAGCAAGAATGATGGCACGGGTAAATGAAATAATGTTTTTATTCTCAATAAAGACAGCACTGACTGCACTGTTCAAACATTTCTTAGAATCATGTCAGGTCTTGTTAAAAGGAATGCAGTAGGTCTTAAACACTGTTAAGATCAACCTTAACTAGGAACCTGGAATTTAGCATTTTAAAATGTTTAGAAAATCAGAAAAGATGTCTCTACTCAGAGCCAGTGCAATAGCCCTTCTGCTGTGTGTGGTCATTGCTCACTAATCCTGAGGGAGGCGGTCTATGTCATTGCAAGGCCACTCTCAATAAAAGGCAATCAGGGGAGGTTCCTGAAGACTGGACGAAATGAAAAATCACTCTTACCTTCAAGAATGGCAAGAAGGAAGATTCAGGGAAACACAGTCTGGTCAGCCTTACTTCAGTCGCTGGGAAGGTGATGGAGCAAATAATCCTGGAAACCATTTAAACTTGCAAACGCATTAAGGACAAGAAGGTAACGAAATAATCAGCATGGAATTGTGAAGGGGAACTCAAATCTGACCACTCTGATGGCCTTCTGTAAAGAAATGACTGGCTTGGGAATAAGGGAAGAGCAGTGGATGCTATTTATCTTGACTTTAGTAAGACTTTCAGTACTGTCTCTTGTAATGTCTTCATAGACAAACTGATTAAATACAGACTACAAAAGTGGACAACAAAGTGGATTGAAAACTGGCTAAAATGCTGTGATCAGTGGTATGATGTCCAGCTGGGGGCCAGTCAGTAGTGGTGCACTGGTAGGCTGATATTGGGTCCAGTACTGCTTATGACAATCAGGAATAAACTGGACTATGTGACAGAAGTGCACACTAATTAAGTCTGCAGACAATATAAAACCAAAAGGAGTGGTTTATAGACCATATGGTTGAGCTGCCATTCAGAAAGACCTAAACAAGCTGTAGAAATGGCCAACAGGAACCTCATCAAATTTTACAGCACAAAATGCAAATTTTTTCCACTGAAGATGAATAATCCCATGCACCAGTATATGCTGGGGACTCACTGAAGGAGATTTGCTTCACTGTTCTGGTGAACAAGAAGTTGAACATGAATCAGCAACATACCCTTGTGACAAAATAAGTCAAGAGCACCTGTAGCTGCTTTAGGCAAGGTACTGTCAGCAGGTCAAGGGAGGTGATCATTCCCCTCTGCTCAGCCCTGGTGAGGCTCTTCTGGAGTGCTGGGTGCCATTCTGGCCTCCCCAGTACAAGATAGATGGACAGATACTGGAGTAAGTCCAGCAAAGAGCCACAAAGATGATGAAGGAACTGGAACATCTGGCATACAAGGAAAGGCTGAGAGAGCTGGGGTTGTTCAGTCTGGAGAAGAGAAGGCTCGGGGGCATCTGATCAATGCGTATACATACCTGATGGTGGGAAGTAAAGCAGAAGGAACAGACTCCTCTCAGTGATGCCCAGTGAGAGGACAAGAGTCAAAGGGCACAAACTAAAACACCAGAAATTAGATTTAAACATAAGAAAACACTTTTTACTATGAGGGTGGTCAAAGACTGGAAAAGGTTACCCAGAGTGGCTGTGGAATCTCCAATCATGGAAATATTCAAAACCCATTCTCTCTCTGCCTACTTCAGTTCCTTGAGCTATTTGGTCAGTAATTATGGGGAGATGCACTATCACTCTGAATTCCAGTCAGAAGCAGGATTTTTTTTTTTTAATTGTTTTTAAAGTAAATAATAATTCCATGAGGGCCAAAAGTACTTTAAAATTTATTCTAAGGATTGTGCTATAATATTACATACCTACAGAATTTTATAAAAATTTTGCAGAATTCTCTTTACAGCACTTTATTGCCTGAAACAAGAAATGCAAATTAAGAGATGGAAAACTTGTGACTCTGTTTTAATTCAGCACTTGTAGAAGTCTATTTGGAATGCACAATTTGTTTGCATTGACCACAACTTGAATTACTATGCCTGATATTTCTTGGTATGCAAAAAGGACTTTTCATAGTGAAACTCTGATAACTCTTATTTTAGAAACACAGTAGATGACAGCAAATATTCCAGTCTAGATATTTGGAGAAATGAATAGAAATTATGAGAATCATTGGACCTTAACATTATGAAAAAAGGAGTCTAATGTTATTTTAGAAGAGCCTTTTTAAAACTGCGGAGACTTGCATTTTAAATCCATTGACCAAATAATGATTTTGTTCTATTAAGAGGAAAAAAACCTGTTTACATATGATAAATTCTTTAATATTTCACTGTTCTATTTCACATTTACAGAAATTGATGTAATATATTTCTGCATCCCCAGCTGATTTTAAAATTGTTTGATAATTTCTCGGGAATATGTACCTGAAATCTTGCACGTACCAATGGATCAATTTTGTCAGGTTTTTATATAACGTGAAAAAAAGTCTTTAGGGGAAGCAAACACAATGTTCCTTTATAGGTGTCATGATCGCCTTTCAAACATCCCCTAAGAATAAGGTAATTCTCTGGATCTATTTCATTTTCCCAAACAAAGCAACAGAGAAAAGGTCTTGCAGTTCAAAGCATGAAATTTTCTGTCTAAATGGCAGCATCAAAACCCTATGTTTGCTCAAAGCTAGGTGCCTTTCATGAATAAACATACCCCAGGAATGATGACATTAATCCCAGAGCAGAAGACTTGCATATGCCTTCTTGCATGGCTCTAGAAAGGCACTAAAAACTTGATTTTTCCTGTGATACCATGATTTTCTCTCATTTAAACTTGTTTTGTGTTCTAATCAGCTGTCAGTCATGTTTACATACAGTGACATAATTTTTAAATTGTAGGAGAATAATGAGCAGAAAGGTAAATAGTCTGAATATAACTACTGACATTTTCAAGTTTGGTCAGAGTCTGCTACACAAGTCTTGCTGTTGAAACTACTGTTGGGGCCCTGAGTGCACCAATAGCTCTGCAATCACCTCCCTCCTCCCAGCATTTTAGCTCTTATGTTCAAAGTCCCCTCTGCTGCAGCACGATTTTGTAACCATGGACCAGACTGCTGTGGCAATGATGAATTTGTGAGAAAGAGCTGTAAGGAGTCTCACCAGAAGCCTCCATCCTCAACTGGAGAGCTGCTGTTTGAGCTCTGTCCTCTACTCCTTGCCTGAGTAGTGCTGTAGTTTTGCCTTGTTTAGCCTCCTGCCCTGCTGGTACTCACCTTCCCTGGTTGGCCTAACTTCCCAGCTTGTCACTAGGAATTTGTCCCCCTACTGGTAATTACTCCTGTCTAAACAGCACATAGTCTGTGAAATGTTTATATTTACTATGCTTAGATTTGTAGCAATTGAGCAAGTCAAGCTAACAAAAAAAATGAGGCTTCAAATGTCTTCAAATGTTGCCTTTATACTTTTTGGCTGAAATTCAGAATAAGTTATTAGAATATGACAGATTTTAGAATGTTCTCTTTTAACAGGTTGTCAGGATAACCTTGATAATTTATATATCTTTTGAACTGATATTTTTCAGGCATTCTTTCATATGCTAACATATTTTCTTTATAAAGTTACTTTACCAATAACAGACTCTTAAAAGCTTGAACACAATATTTCATTTAACCTTACTACCTGCAGCCTTTCCTTCTAAAAACATCTTCCTTCCTCTTCCCATCCATTCCCTTCCCTTGATATACTCATTGGCATAGTCTGAAAATTCCTATGCAAGTGATATTTTGATTGCTGTGACTGCAGAATTCTCAAAATCTTGGGTTTTAAAGGTTCACAGCAGGTTTTGAATCCACACACTAGGTATTGAACTGTTTTTCAATTGCTTGTGGGTTTTGGTTTGGTGTTATGTTTGGTTGTTTGGTTGTTTTTTCCCATAGGAGAACAGAAGACTAGCTTAGACAAGGAGCCTAAGACTAGAAGCTTGAAGTATAGTGAGATCAATCCATCACTGGTTCCCAAGCAATGAAAAAGTATCTGAATCTACAAAGCTGGGAATCTGGCGTAAACCCGTGAAATAACAAAGTGAAATAAACTCTGTGAAATAACAAAGCAACAAATATTGTTCTGATGCATAACAGAAAGTCTAAGATGTTGCCCGTTGTGGGGGTTCTGCATGTCTTCCTCTGAAACATCCGGTACTGGTACACACAGGTGTGAAAAAAAAACAAATAGAGAGTGAATAGAAACTGCAACAGACCCACATTTTCTTTGTCTAAATGAACTGGTTCTGGTGACTGAATCTGCAACAGGTTTAAATATTTCAGAATAGAAACAAAGAAATGTGAACCAAGGTTATATACCAGACACTATGAGAGAGCTGACAACCCTGTAAAGCACAGCAGTCTAACCTGAAACAGCTCTGCAATCACACTGGGCAATTGCATTTTAGGGGATGTCCTTATTGTGGCACTCCTTAACATGTTTATGAGAGTCATGGCCTCTGCTCATAGAGCTGTGTGGACTCTTAGGCCATTCATTGAAAAATCTTGCAAAATTTGGGGGGGGGAAGGGGAGAAAGGATGTTTTTGTCTGTCTGGAGAAGCATAAATATGAAGAGGTATGAGGGGAGTAGTGTCTGAATGAATGTGTTTAATTCTTACCAACAATTTTTAGAATGCTGAGCTAGTATTTGGTATTGCCAGTACTTACACCTAAATAGAATCTGAAGGGTTAGTTTTTACTATACTACCAAAGAGAAAAGCTGCACACAGGGATCTTCTTCAAAGCAGTTTGACTTATTCATCAGTAAAGCTATAATTACACCAGCTCATTTAAGCCCTGCCTTGTTAGACTATTAGCTTCTAAAACTATTTTGCCTTGTTTTCTCTTGTTTAAAAAAATGAGAAAAGAAAAACTGTTTTTTTTCACTTCTCAAAGGAAAAGAAAAAAACTTTCTGTATCTCAATAGACTTCATGTTCGTCTGAAAGGAAATGCTTAAATATCAAAAAAGGAGTGTATTATTTCATTTATTCTACAAAACCTCATCCTAAAAGTCTTGTAGTGAAGCCCTGTGGCATATTGTATGTCATAGATAACAATCCATTTTAATTAGATAGATCTCAATTCCTATTTACAGAACTCAATGGTAAACTGTCTATTGATTGCAGTAATGAAAAATTGTGCCCTAAATTGTTTGCAACTGTCTTTTTAACAGAAATTGTGAGCGTGTTGCCGATTTTTAATGTAGCTCTTGTAAAAATAGGTTTTAGCTGTAGGATCGTAGTTCTGTCTCCATGTGTGTGTGAGCATGAGCTGAACTAACCACTGACCTGAGCTCAATACTGTCACCTCTCCTAGATGATTCAAAACTGTTCAGCTGTGTTGCTGACTTCAGCGCTTCTGTATTTTCTATAGTTGGAAATTTGCAAGTAATCTGTTTTAAGACACGAAATCACAAGAATGCTATCACTTGTGAACACCAGCAACACCAAGGACGATTTTTTTGAAGGTCAACCACAAATTGTTATGAAAATAGTTTTCTCCTTAATGCCATGTTAAAGGCTTCTTTGTTAAAAAGTATAGACCTAATCTCTGCTGAACCATGGCTTTGATCTGAGAATTTGTCAAGTCAAGACAGTTATTTACTCAGTCTGCTATAGAATCCAGAAAGAACCCCTAAATAAATAATAAAAAAAAAATTGCTCCTGTGAGCGAGCCATATACTAGACAACTTCTTGACCATCTGTCTATGATGATCTCAAATCTAAAGAAAGACTTTAGAGGAACAGCAGTAGTATCTTGTTTCTGTGGCAGAAAAGGTTCATGATATAAGAAAGACAACTAATTGTGACCTTTTCTAGTTGAATTAATCTTAATGTCTCTCCCAAAAAAAAGTTACACAATAATTTAAAATTCCAGAACATAAATTTAAACCATTATTTCTAGAATAATGCTAATAGCATTTCAATTTTATAAGGTTTTAATTTTTCAGTCATACTTATTAAAAAAAAAAAAGAGCATAATACAGTGTAACAAAATTGTGGCAAATATATCAGTTTACCTTACATATTATGCAAATCAATGAAGCTCACAACTGAGCTAAAGAAAGATCTAAAAAAACCATTTCAGTCCTCATGGTCATTTTGATTCTTGTTTCTTTCCATTGAGAATTCCTTTTGTAATTATTATGTTCTCTTAATTTTAATAGAAACTAAAATAATATACACATACCATCTTTTCCCCTGTGCTTCTAGCTCTACCACATTTTACAGAGAGAGGTGTTATTAAAAGACACTCTAGCATAAGTGCTCCAGGTAATCTGTGAAACATTTGTTTGTCTGTTTTTATTTAATAATGATCCTATTTCTTTATGCCTTTCAATTACCATAGCTTCTTAGTCAGTCTTTTCTAAAGAGCAGACAACTACAAACTAGTATAATTCCATTAAAATCAGTAGAGCTACTCTTAATTTACATTTCTCGAGATCAAATCTAATTGCCATTGATGTTGAGAGTAATGCCTTGCATTTGTATATTGCTCCTTACTTGCAGAACTGAAACTGCTTACAAATGAGATAATTATCTTCATAATCCCTGTTTTGCAGAGAAAGTAATTGAAACAGAAGAGGTGAAGTGACTTGTTCAGCAGTCTCATACATGTATTTTTGTAGACTGCATTGACTAATTATAACCTTTTGACTAGCACGTTGGTCCCCTGAAAAATTGAACACAGCATTTAATATATATTTAATATATTTAATATATCATCTTTCACCAGATATTTCAAAATCCCCTCATGTCCAAGCCATGGATTGTGGGGCAAATTTGGGGGTGTTTCTGTTTATTATTATTATTAGTAGTAGTAGTGGTAATGATAATAATAATAATTTATTATATATTTTATACTTTAATTTATTATTTTTTTAATATCATATTGAAAATGCTTTCCTCTATTTAGTTTAAGTGTTTTAAGCCGAAATAGAGGAGTAGATAAGGTCTATAAATTTAATTTTTAAAAATTCTTTTTATGTTGAAGATGAAGCTCAGTTGAGTTAATGGTGACACAATCTTTTCCTTCATAGATTTGGATTGTGAAATTATCATTATTGATAGTATTTTCTTTTAAGGTATCTAACTTATTTTTTATAAATTCTGTGGAGTTTGAAAGACAACTAAAATCATGTCAGTTCAATTGAAGATGAGAAAAATATTCATATGAATATATTTTTATATAACACTGGAACTCTTTCTATGTTAGAAAGCAGAGAAAGTCATAAAAATAGTACAGGAGTAGAACAGAAACATTCAATTATTCTCTTCTAGTGCACAAGAAAAAATGTCCTTCCATATTCTGTAATACAAAAGAAAATATTTTTTTGCATTATGAACACTTAGCATATGCAAATTATTTGTACAGTATATAACTGAAGAATATAATTTATCTGGATTCTAAAAAGGAATGAAAGTTTATATATATATCAGTAATCAGAACTAGGAATCATTTAAACAACAATCAGGAGCATTGGTAAAGATAAATAGAAGCCAAATGAGATTACTTAAGATTACAAAGAAATCGTATTTAGGTGAAGAATACATTGTTAATTCATCATGCCCTTTTCTTCCCAGCATGGTATGAAGAATGTCTCACAGGTGTCTGGACAAAACAAAATACAGTCATTGATCCTAATGATGAACCTTCTCCAAATTAACATGTAAAAGCAAGTTCTGATCATAGGAACTGACAAAATGGGTTTTCCTTGAAGGCTAAACAAATCTTTTAGAGCAGTCTTGAATCTTTAGTGGAAACAGTCTTGAATCTTCAGTGGAAACAGTCTTGAATCTTCAGTGGAAATCTCTCTGGGGATTTTCCCCAGTAAATTTTGCACTCATGATAAGCCAGATCTATGTAGGTACTTAGGTAACCCATCTCTTCAAACACTTAGATTCACAATTTTTGTACCAATAACAATTTTCAAAGCTACCATTCTGTTTATGTCAATCAACTACAGTGCTAAATCTGGATGACACCCAAATTTTTTTTCAACAGAGTCTTTAGAGTCTGTACACTATCTCTGAAGTTTTCATCAATGCCGTGGTGTAACTCAGCAGTGTAGAGGTCCACAAACTACATTCTCACACTATCATCTCTGTTTCTTCTCTTACCAATGTTTCCAAGTCTGTGCATCCAAATGCATGCACACAGAGTACCAAATCCATAAATAAAAGCATGTTAGGTTGTATTAATCACACCATAAGTTCTCTACAGCTGAGGAAACATCCACATTAAAATCTACTCACTTCCAACAGGAACGTAACCATTGGTTTCACAGTAAATATGCTACCCTTGAAGAAAACTTTGTACATGGCCCCAAACATCAAATTTCTGTACTGTTGTCTCTGTCTTATATTTGAACTAGCTCCAGAAATTTCATTAATCTAGTCTCACTAGAAAGCCAAGAGAGATAACTTGCAATTACAGTCTTTCCACCCGCTGTAGTTTACCTTTTCAGGCAAACTAATGGCAAGTAATTCCCTCACCTGGACTGCTCAGAGGGCTTTAATGATTTCTTTAATTTAATAGGAGCACATGCTACCACAAAAGCATCCGATTGTTCCAATAAGAGGGAAGTCCTTAAAACACCTTAAAACAGTGTTCTCTCCCCATTCCTCTTACTTCCTTGCTCTGATATTGGCTTGTCAATATCTCCAGCAGAGCACCCAGGCAATCCAGGTTTGTCAACTTGCATCTGAAATCACAATACCATGAGCCCACTGCAACTCACCTTGCATCATTATAATTTTGCTCGTTTCATACAATTTTGAGAAAGTGCCATTGGTGCTTAAACAGGGACCAAGAGAAAAGCCACATTGAGGGTACAAATGATTTCCTAGAAAGAAGTCTCAGTAGGTCATCTGATCAACATTTTGCCTAGGGTAAGAATACTTAGTTTTTTCCTACAATTGCTTGTAGATATTGCTAACAAATCCCCAAAGTGCAATGTGTTGCCAGCTTGAAGTAGAAGGATTTGACTGCTCTAATGAGTCTGATTGATAGGTTCATTTTATCATTGCACTTACAGATATTTTACCCAAATTGCTGCTATAAAGAAGGTGCTATACAAATAGAAATTGTTTTTCTGCCACTCAAGAAAGCAATAACACACTTCAGCAGGCAAACTGAAACATGAATATGAAGATCTCATGGTTGACTGAAGAGATCTGAACTTTGATCTCTTGGATTGTATACATAGATATACACTTTACTTGTAATATTTTACTGTTTTATTTTTTCATACATAGTATCTCTAAATTTTTAATCATAATACATTAGTAGGTAAAGACTATCATCATCTTGACTTGGGTATTAATTGACTAGACATGTTTCACAAATTTGGTCTTGTTTACTCAACATAATTTTTGGTTCCTCTATTTCCTGAGCAACCTTTCATGAAAGACATACAATTTTGAAAGTACTGAGAAGCTGAAATATTTCTCATAGCTTCTCAAAAGGCCTTAAGCATTGAGATATAATTCCCAACAAATGACAGTGGTAATTTTGTACCCTGGACCTTTAAATTTTGAGCTGACTGTAAACCAAAGGGTCTGAGTGTCAGGGTCCTGAGTACCTTAATGGCCCTGACCAGCCTCACCTGGGGCTTCCTCCTTCCTTTCATGGGCCTAGTGGCTCCATTTAAGGTCAGCTGGGGGCTTTTAGTCCTGATTTGGGTTATGTTGTAGTTATGGTAGTCTGCAGTCTTTTTTTTCTGAATAGACATGTAGTCTGGACATCTGGACAGAAGACCTGTGTCTGTTTACACCTTCCTCCTTGTACAAAATGGACTTTGGACCTGGTTTGTTCCTTTGCCTTATTGGTGCTGTTGATGTACACCTTTGTCAGCCCCTAGTTCTGCCTGCTGTTGTCAGTCCCCATGGGACTACATCTGCCCATGAGGTGTGCGCACACCTCCTGGCTTGTTCCCCTCACAGGGCAGTTCAACTGCTCCCTGATACTCAGACACAAGTGATTTATGCGTGCTGTACAGTCAGAGTCCATATCCATGTCTGAATTACACTGTTGATTAATTTAGTATGTCAGTGTGAAATAAGAAAATTTTTCACATGAGTCAATTAATTTATCTGATTGCCATTCATGCTAACACTGGAAGGCCAATGGCATGACTTACTCTTGTAAACAAATTGCAGAATTCTTCCCTTGAGTAATTTATTAGCCTAGTAGCATTTCTACTTCAAGAGTCCCTGGAAGCCATGGTTATCTGGTTCAGAATAACACTATTATCCTAAAATTATTTTCTGAGATTATGCTAGAATCAAAAGTTGAATGTATCATGCAGGAAGGTTTTATGTACTTATATTTTCTCTTCATGATACTAAGGAAAGCAGTAAGATACTTTTTCATGTGCTCTGTGTTAAAAAGCAGAATTTGCATGTGATGAGTACTGAAGAAATAATAAGACCTTGTGAGACCTATGAGATCTGTGAGTATTCATCCTTTTTTATTATGATCTTGATTAGATTTGACATCCAGTTAACTGGCAACATGGAGAGGTTGCACGCAGCACTTCTGCCATTCAAGCAGTATGCTGTGTACCTTTTCCCACTTTCTCCTAATCCATCAAAATGCACTAATGAGATGCCTTCTCGTTGCCCACTTCTCAGCACACACAGTAGGGAATTTATTGAAGAAAATTAGGAACTTACTGAGGAAATGCCTTTTAATTCTTTAAAAGACAAAGAATGGTAATGGTTTCAGGAATGAAAACCTTATTTTGAGTGGAGTGAATATTCCTTTTAGCAAAAACTCCTATATTAATTTGGCAGGATGGTAGCAGAAATGGACTTTCATAAGTATACTTTTTTTTGCCCTTGTTCTGATTTGTGGAGTTACTATTGCCTCTGAAAGTGAGAATAACAGTCTCTTGCCATTTACAGAGGAGCTACAGAGGAGAAATTCCTCTTCAGAATGCTTATAAAGAGACAAATGGGTTTGTGGAACACTTTGTCCCACAGCAGTTGTCAGACTTGAGACATGGAAGACAGCTCAGAAGGTGACACTTCTAGAGTTTGAGAAATCATAGGTGTCAGTTAAGAGCTTTCTTTGAGAGTAAACAGTCTTTCTGGACTAGGTCGTCTAAAGAATAGATGATAGACATTGTCACCACTTCACGGAACATTACAACTAGTGGCTGTCACCCTCTGTTCCCTACTTTACTTCCCTGTGATTTGTGCAAGAATGACACCACAGGTTTCAACCTCCAGACCTCTGATGGATTGTGCTGCTACTGTTCTCGTCCCTTTATCCTTCCTATTCACTTGATGAGGAGTTGTCAGCAACCTGGAGTCCCTGTTCTTTTCTTTGTTTGTGGTGTTGGTTCCTTTTGTTATGTGAAAGGTGGCAATTCCTTCCACATGAAACAGACATGCTTCATGGAATGTGATTTATCTTAGTTCACCTTTAATGCAATAAGTCTCTTCTGAGAGCAAGTTGATCATCCGGTTCACTCTTCAATAAATGCCTTTTCACATCTCCTTCTTCTATTAGTTGGAAAGGACATCATGTGATGAACTACCTCTTTGTGAGCTGCCTGAAAAGTTTTTGAGAACTAAGTGTGGTAGAAGTCTGATCTGTATACTCCAGTACTTTAAATGCGAATCTGTTGTTGCAAAATTACTAAATTGAAATATAATTTTACATAGATTTACACAGAGTTAAAATATAGCTGTATGAAAAAAAAAAGAGAGAAAAATGGTTAAAACTATGCCTTCAGTAGTAACCTCTGAAATAATTGTATTTTTTTTTGATGCTTTCTTTGATGTCGTATAATGGAGCTATTGAGTCAACCCCTGGCTCTGAAAAGATTAATTATTCTATTCATTCAGTGAAGATACCTGACAGATATTAGCTGGTGCAGTGAAAACATGAAGAGAAGTCACTAATTTAAGGAAATTATGGCATTTCTTCTGTTCCATTGATTCCTGGCAATAATGCACGACTGCAATAAACCTTAAATCAGAGTGGAAAGCAGAATATTACCCACTGTATTGGTAGTATTTTAAAAATATTTCATCTCCACACTGAGAAGAAAGCACTTGACATTGCTCCTTATAGCAGAAATTTTATGCGCAGTACTTCAGGTTCAAGGCCCAAAGTTTCTCATTTTTCTAGTCCAGATTCAGTGCAGTTTCTGTTGTCTTTTAACTATGTACTTCAAAACGCTCTGTCCCTGATCTGTAATCCAGGAATTAGAAGCTTCTAGAACTTTTAATGTGCCAAATAATTACTATGATACTAAGCAGTTATCTTCTGCTTATATCATACTTGAAACAGGTTTATCAATTATTCTCCAGTGTATTCCATGTTCTTTAGGAGTATGAACTGATCAGTCTCCAAAACAATACTTTGTTTGCTGGTCCATCCATAGTCCCAAACACATTATCCCTAGCCTAATTCTGCTACGATTTTGTGTTTTAGCCTAGCGTAAGGTCTTTAACCCCTTCAGACATTTGCTTTAAAATGACTCATGTATTTGCTTTGTCCTGGCCTAAATGGCTAAATTTCAGTGCTTGTCTTCCTTTTAAGCCAATCCTACGTCCTCCTACTAGTCTCCTAATTTGTTTTTTCCTTCCAAATTATGCATTCCAGATTCTCTATTTTTGGTAGGTTTGCTGTGTATTTCTAAGACCAAACAGCAGCAATAACAGGACTGAGATAATTTCTCATTCCTTCTGTCATATTTTGTATCCAGAAGAACAGTGGACACAAAAATTGAAGAGAAAATAATCTAAGATGGAGGACAGATAATTTTTTTTTTGTCAGGTACTTTATGGACCAGGTAGGTCTCTGCTTAACATCTGCAAGTTCGGATTTTGCAAAGATGTATAACTGAGACAGATTCTTGCAGATTTTCACTGTAATGACAAATCTCAGTCACAGGATAACTCACTGAATAATTTAAGACTCTGATGCAAAGCAGTGAGGTGAGATAAGATTTCACAGAGAAACAAATGATTGGTTATTTTCAATGAGAACCAAGTAATACATTGCCCTGATTTCTCATTCTTGGAAGCAACTTAGCTGACATTAAGAAATAAAATTAACCAAAGGGGCAACAAACACTCCGAGTGAAGTGGAAGTCTAAACCAGATCCTTCGAGCATTTCAGCCAAAGTTAATGTGTTTTATCAAGATAAAACTAACTAAAATAAAATTTTAGTATGAGAACTGTCCCTTTACCATGTATAGAATCTCTTAATAGAATACTATAAATTTGTGCAATAAGTTTTGCAACTGCTGTATTTTAATTAATTTCAGACTTTGCTGTAAATATGAGTCAAAATATTTCACATCTTTAACAGAGGTGTTAAAGAAGAGACAAGAAATGTTTCTGTGGTGCTCAGAACATAATAAAAAGAAGAATATATGAAATGAGAGGAAATTAAAAAGCACCAACAAAACTTAAAAACAAAACTCCAAGAGAAATTTTGAATATAGAAGCTTTCTGTACGATTACCAAATTCCTTTTGAAATGTCACAGGAAGGTACCAATGATCTCTGATGGCTTCTGTTTTACATTCAGAGCACAGTCCTGTTCAGCTTAGATATATTCATCCATTTTGAATAGCAATTTTAGAAGTATTTAGGCAAGTCTAATACTTAGAATAAGAAGGTTAAAGAAGCCTGACTTTCAGTACTTTCTTCACGCAGACTATTTTATTTGAATAATAACGGGACAGTTAGTTTTATTTAAAGTGTTCTGTGGCTTGCTCAAGCACATAATTAAGGAAAAGGCACCTGAAAACACACACCTAGAGACCAGAAAGATATAAGCAAGGCAGTTTATATGGGAATTATTTTTTTGAGAGCAAGTTATTTAGTTCTTCTTGAATAAGAGAATCTATTTTTGTGCTTTTTGTGTTTTATATGATGTAATTTCTAGTACTTCAGATCTGTACTTTGTTTTCTTTTTGTGCCTTATAGAAACTGTATGGTATTTAGAGAACAAAAGCTTTGTGTCTCAGTATAAAAAGTTTGAGGAGAGGAAGAAATATTTTTTCTTATTTAAAAAAAAAAAAAAAAGATGGAAAAGAGAACAGAACATCTAGATGTTGATGACAGCAAGAAACACAACCAACCTTGATTTGTGAATAAAGTTAGATACATGATGAATTTAATTAACAAATTTTGTCTAGTTTAATGACAAAATGGGTGAGATCATTTAGGAATAACTATGAAGTTTCACCCTAAAGCAAGTAGTCAAGGCAAGAAAATGGACAATTTTCTGAAATAACAGAGTCATGATAGTACAGCAAGGGTGTGAGCTGTAGAAAAAATTAGTAAATAAAGACTTGGGTTATCCACATATGCTAGTGTTATTAACAATATTTCTGATATGAGAAAAGGACTACAGTAAAATTCATTTGGGTCAAAAACAGTTTAGGAAAATAAAATATACAAACTGGTATAATGCTGGAGATTTCTCTATAAAGTCAAAGGGATAGTCTAGATATGGTCAGATTTGTATCTGTTAGAAAAAAAAAAAGTGTTAGAGAGGTAAATACTGCTGAAACTATGTTATAATGAAAGTCTTGTCATTCTTAGCTATCAATTAGAAACCAAACAGTATTAATAACTGTATTACAGATATTACCGAATGAGATAGCCACAATTGTCATGGAATTAACCTAGAATAATTTTTTTTAACTTATTTTGGGAAGTACTGACAATTTTAGATGAGGTGGTAGTAGACTTTATGTAAGAGCTATTCATGGAGAAACATTTTGAACTGACTAGTTGTTGGCTGATTGTGTTCAAATGGAGTCTCTAAAGCTTGGAGCTCAAAACCCAAAAAGCACTGGTCAAGGAAGGGAGTTCATTAATCAATTGAATAGACTGATGAAGTGGGGATTCAAAAGTTAAGGCTTTCTGGATTTCTTTCTCTATAATGTCAAAGTTATTATACCTATCTGTACCTGAAGCAATCATAACAAGCTTGGTTGGAGTGCTACACTCCAGCTGAATAAACAAACATCACAAAAAGGATATTAAGAATTAGCAAAGATTCTACAAGTATGATGAAAAAGAGGTATCTCTCAAATGACGCTAGACACTTGTAATGGTAGCCGCCTTCTCTACCCAGTTGTAACTGCACTGCAACCATACTTCCTATTTCCACTGCCCTTTTAAATTTGGATAAGTGAGGAATTTTTTGTTATTGTGTATATGACCTAGTGCTAATAAAAAGACATAAAGCTGTAATAAATCTCGCTGCTAGTATTTAGAAAGTATGTGCATGTTCACCAGACAGAGCTGTTTGCAGAAGAGGGCTACAAGAGCAATTAAGGGAATGATGAGGTGATCTTCTGAGAGGAGCTGAAAGGAGGTTGCAATGCTCAGTCTGCAGAGGAGGATGACTGCTACCTCTACCAGCAAATGAACAAAGAGGGACCTGGGCAGAAAATAAGCATTAGGGAGAATCAACTTTATTACTAAATGTGAATACATCAGATTGGACAGGGCTCTGAGCAACCTGATCTAGTTGACAATGTCCCTGCTCATTGCAGGAGGGTTGGACTACATGACCTTTAAAAGTCCCTTCCAAACCAAACTATTCTATGATTCTGTAAGGGAAGGAAGAGTAGACATGGATAGGTAGGTTAAGTTAATAATAAGCATCTAATTTTTAATGGAATATATGGGTTTAAGACTATCAAAATCAAGCCTAATTCTGTCCCAGTTTCCAATGTAGGTAGAATGTAGCTTTCATTTGAGACACTTTCTCATGAGGATAAAGAGAAATAAATTTTCCTTAAGAAAATTAAACCTGCTTCACTTTTGGTGATTTTCTTTCTTCTCTGGTTAGAATACAGAGACAGAAACCTTATATTACAGCTAATTTTAGGAGATTAGTCTGTGAATTGCCTCTGTCTGGGCCTTCTTTAAATAACCCTTAAAATATCAATAATTTTGTGGTCCAAAATACTGGTTCTGTCATGCTTAATATTTGAAGCCTTCCTCTGTCTTTCTGTTATCATTAATATTCACACTTCTAAGAATGGAATTAAGAATAGAATTATCAGAAATTTTAAACAGATAATGTCAGCACAAGGTGTCTTGTAGATAGGTTTAGGTTCCCATGGTGAAATGTTAATTGCAGTGAAATCACTGACCAAAACCAAAGAAATCTCTTGCACTTTCCCATACTGTCTGTTGAACTTAAATGATAAATTCCTTATGGCAGTAGGCTTTTATTTTATATTAAATGTATACAAAGTTTCTCTTTCATCAGTAGTGAGTAACAGTGTGTGAAAGAAGTAAATATAATAATACACTAAGGGGTTTAGTTAATAAAATGGTCACACTCCAGAGCACTTCAGCTAGAATTCACAAAGTTAAACAGTTCAGTGATTTTGTTTAATCCACATGACACTAATGCAGAGGTCAAAGGGACTTATTTTCAAGGAACAGCCGTGTTAGTAGAAAAGCATGCTAGAGAAGTGCCCAGTAAGAAGTGACAATAAGAAAAAAATAAAACTAGAGCCAGAAAAAATACAGTAAAAAAAAAAGATATTAATTTTGAGGGAGAAGAAACAGAAGGAAAAGAGATAGTTCCAATACCTAAGAGGAAATATTCACTGGCAGACATTCTTATAGTCCAGTCCCTACAGATTAAGTGTTTATGTGTACAAGAACATAATGTTGGAAAGCAGGATGGGAGTCTTCCACAGGAGCCACCCCACCAGCATGGCTTCTTTGCCACACTGACAAAGCCTGTGGAAGAGCCACAATGGAAACAGGGCAGCATTATCCAATGCAAATTGATGGGAGTTGGCAGGCCACTTTACGGTACTGTTTGGTATACACTGCACATGTTTATAGATAAACATATGCCATAAAACAGTGCCAAATTAGTTGCCTGCAGGTAAACCGTAATTTGTATGCTGATGCAGTAAAGGAATTGTAGAAGGAAAAGCAGCCAAAGCCATAACCCCTTCTTTACCCTATTTGTATGCAGTGAGCACAGTATTCAGTCACATCTATCTGAATTACTTTAGACCACCTGTACTCCCAGGCAAATTATACCAACAAATAATCTGAAAAAAATCAGAACTGAAGCTCCAGAATGGTGTAACAGAGGAAGAAAATATATAGAATCAGGAATATAGAACTGTGAAGAAACAGTAAAATGAAAATCTTTGGTAATTTTTTCCTCATACCACCAGTAATAGCCATAGTATAATAACCAGTAATACTGAGTCAAATTATATTTACCAGATAACCTGTAGGTAATATGTCTGAAAACATTACAACAATGTATTAATGACTTAACAGTGGAAAACGTTTTAAGATGCTTGAATTCTAAATTAGTTTGTCTTTTGAAGCATTATCATTTAGATGAATAGTGGTGGTCCTGCAGCAAAAGTTGTTTCTTGCCTCAAATCACGATACAAGACATATGTTTCACAAATTACAGCTGCATTGTAGAGTCAGGTGTCGTGGTTTGGCCTCAGACAGCAACAAAGAACTACGTGTTACTGTCTCGAGCTTTCCCAATATGGGAAAGAATTGGAAGAAAAACAGGCAAAACTCTTGGGTTGAGGCAAAGGCAGCTTAACAGAACAGCAAAGGGAACAGGAAAACAATAACAGATAGAGGAATATACAAACACGGTTATGGCACGGCCGCTCACCCACCTGACCTGGGACGCCCCTGCCCACTCCCAGCAGCGACTTTGTGCCCCCTCCCCCAGCAGCTCCGAGTGGGCATGGCTCACATAGGATGGAATACCTGTGTCCCTGCCGGAGCCTGCGGAAAATTAACCCTGTTCCTGCCGGAACCAGGACATCAGGTAACCTGTTTTACCTCAAAAATTTTCCCAGCCTTGAAGACTGAAGTACACCCAAGTCTGTGGAGCTATTTTGGCTGAAATCTAATTTGGAGGCTTGTAAATAATGAGAAAGACATAAGTGAAGTGTGTGGCTTGGTTTATCTCTTGTGAGGAGGCAAGCAGTTTCTGAAGAGCTTATCCAGTCTTCTGTCCAAGGCCATTTTCAACTGGAAGGCATGGGGAAAAGGCATGTGGTATTGTATCAGAAATTCCAAATTAATTCAAGTTTAGAGGTTCTTGTTGGTTGGTTGGGGTGTGTTGGGTTGTGGGTTTTTTTGTTTTCCTTTGGGTTTTGTTTGTTTGGTTGGTTGGTTTTTCTGAATACAATTGAATTCTGGCAAACAGAATACTTTAGACATGGGGGGAAACGCTATCCTACAATGGCTGAGGAAGTCCCTGTGGTACAAACAGTTGGAGGCAAGGGAAAGTGTCATATGTTTTCTTGGACATCCCTGGATATGCAGCTTATTCATGAAGCTTTCCTTCTATGCATCTCCGAAAGTGTCTTTAATTGCGTGGTCTATTTTCTGCTGGAAATAAACTGGAATAAAATCTTTAGGGCTATCTACTTAACATTATGTTCTCCTGAAGAAGTGTCTGAAGTGTCTATAGTGATCCCTACATCACTGTAAAAACTCTAAATAAGCTGTGCTAACTCCTTTCCTTTAAAAACACAGTTGCTACAGATGGCGGAGATGTTACTGATGTCACCTCTTTATGTAATATTGCAGTGATTTGTCTTTTAATCTACTGCTTTCACAGTTGCACTGTAATACTACTTAGCTGTGTTAGAGCTTCACAGAATATGCTTACTAGCACTTTGGAGGATACAGTATTCTGATGTGTTTGAACTCACTGTATTTTTATTGTGAATGGAAATATCCTGTAGTATCCAAAGCTTTATAGTAAATGAAACCCTTCTCCTTCTAAAACACTGAATGTGGGAGCCACTGACAAAACCATGGGAGGAGGTTGTTAAAACCAGGTGTCTGCTGGTGCAAACAGACCAACTTTCTCTGGAGCTATGACATGGAATAAAGCCAAGCTCTTTATTACAAGACAAATGTAGAAAGTGTTTTTAAGCATCTGAATTCAACTATCAGATTGTTTTTCTAACATTTGCCATTAGCTTTTGTTGCAGAGGGAGCAATACACCACAAGATGGCTAATCAAAGTAGGACTTGGTAGGACGAACTTTAACAATTCCAAAAGAATCTGAAAGGACCCTGTATAAATATGCACACACACAAGGAAAATGAAGGGCTGTTCTCAGAGTGTATTTCTCTTAAGTGCCATAATCTGAAGAATAGGTGGCATCCATGTATATTTACTCCCTTTTATATATTTTTCTTTCTTATCAGAGAGGAAAATACTCTATAACAGTGTTGATTTTTATCCTTAAAAGGATGTTTAGGCAATGGAAATTTAGGTTTTAAATAATTTATCAACTTCTCTTTCTGCAAAAAGATTCAGAGTTACTGTTTATCCCGGTAGAAGTAAGGAAATATTGGACAACAAAAATTTCTTAACGAATGGAAATTTTAATTTCCCAGAACTATTGGTATTAAAAATTCCACACTTTTTTTCTCCAGCTGATGACAGTTCCAGGCAAGAGAATGGAGAAATGCTGAGATTAATTTTTAATTGTTACTTTTAATTATGACTTTTTAATGTTATGACCAACTAAAAATTTTGTTGTTGTTGTTCTGGTTATTTTTGTTGGGTCTTTTGTTTGTTTGTTTGTTTGTTTTTAAATACAGTTAATGCCCAAGTTAGTTTCTTTTGGAGATAAGGTTGCATTAGAATGCAATATTAGTATGTATTGAGTGAATGCTAGAATGGTAGCTACAGATGGCTTTTTAAAAACATAAATATTTTTATTAACAGTTTGAAGGCTGGATAATTTTAGACTACTCAGGCAAGAATAGTTCCATCAGCTTGATGTATGAGAGCAAATAGAAACACATTCATCTCACTGCTTCTTGTCACAAATTTTGAAGTAAGAAAAGCTAAACAATTAATGGCAAACATATTAATTTTGTTTCTTTAAGTTCCAATTAAGAAAAAAAATAAAAATTCAGACTGTTTTTGAAGTTACCAAGAACTATAATATAGCCAAAAGCAATGGTTAGGATTTGACTTATGATTATGAACATATTTTGTACAAGTAGTCTAGAAAATTTTCATCTGTTCTTAAATGCAAAGTAAGGCTTCAAACAGGAACCTGGCAAGCTGCAGAATGAGAATCTAACAGAGGTGTTTTAAGAGCATTAAGTTTGAGAATTTTTTTTTACCATGCAAAAGAGTTACATAAGGTAAGAATTTTAATGGCTGAAGAAAATATCTCTAATTTTCCACCTGGTCCATAAGGGCTTTTTATGCTAATCCATCAATAAACTTTTATGATAAACCTTTAGTAATTGTTTTGTGTACTAATAAACCCTGAATTGGAAGAAAGTTACTAATTCCAGTTCTAATACAGTGATTGAATATCAGAGGGTGTTAATATCCCAAAAGAAAATATTATTTCCAAAATATATCATACATGGAAGCCACCTGTTACAGGGGGGTTCATGCGTTTTTGTCTACTGTTCTTCTAGGTATGAGAAAAGACACAGTTTTGGTATGAGGCGTTTTATCCCTGACTCTGAAAAGTGATTGACAATGGGACTGTCTTTCCTGTGTGATGGGTGTTTTGTTGCTACCTTTGCGTAGTTGCATCTTTTGACAAATGATGACAAAGAATCTCTTTTCTCTCCCTAGAAGATTTGAGCTGGTCAATAAAGCAAGCATGTGAATCAGCTTGATTTTTGAGGGGCTTTGGAAGGAAGTGTTAGGCAGTGGATTGAAATTGAAAAAAATGTGCGTAAAAGAACTGAAAAACTAAGCTTTAGAGGATCATTTTCAGTATTTCCTATTTTAAAGCAGGACTGAGAGGATACGAATAATATTTTTCAGAGTCTGCTGGTGGTTGTGTTTTAGGCCCTGCTTTGTCAACTCTTATTAAGTATAGCCTTTGTTATTTGAATACTGTTTATATGAAAAAGGTCTACTACTTCAGTATGTACTGCTTTGCTTGTAAGGGGAAGAAGGGTCTGCTGTATGTATCTAGAAGCAACCAGCATTTCCCTCACCCCTGTAATTAATACAGCTAGAGTCCCGGAGCTTATTCTATAACGTACTGACTTGAGTATAAGCCTCTACAGTTCAGAGTAGCCAATTATACCTGCTGACTGTCTGCTGGTAGCCATGGTATCTGCAGACTTTGCTGGTTGTTCTCACAGCAATCTCAGAGCTTAAATAAGCTCAGACACTGGCTCAGCTAGTTCAAAATTCATACTGCTCTGGCTTTTGCAGAGGGATCATGCTACCACTCATTAGGGACTGAAGTGCAAGGCTGTGGAGCCCAGAGGGCTTTGTGCTATGCCAAGTATCCTTCACAGAAACAGGAGGGATATATTTTTCCTAGGCTCATGCAGATGTTTCAGCAAAATCTAGCAAAATTCCAGAGCTTCTATTTATGCATCTGTTCTTCATCTGAATTTGGTTTTATGCTGTGTCTGATTATTTTGTGAAAACTGTCTGCAAATAATCTATGCCAAAGTTAATGGATACTGCTTTTTCTTTACACTGTGGGTCTAATTTCATTTGAGATAGCAAAAGAAACAAAGTCAAAGCATTCCAATCTATTATTAATCACTGAATTTGCACAGGTAAACATAACCGACCAAGCATTCCCTGTCATGTCTCTGTTCTTGTTTCATGTGTTTGTAATTTGAAAAAGACATCTTTGGGAGGAAGGTGAATCCATCTTCAGTCTCAGTTAAAGTGTGAAAAATTCTTGTTCTCAAATTCTGATGTAAAAGCAGTTGGGTTTGAGATTTTTAAAGTATTTTATTTGTTGAATATGAATAGATGCACAATTTGAGCCAAGAATACCACTTCACTACAAGGAATTAACATCCAAAGGAACACATTTATTGTGCAAAAGTAAGAAAAATTATCTGTGGCAAGTTACCTTTTAGTTCTAAACACTAACATTGCCCCATACAAAGAAAGCTGAAATACTTCCAGGGTAGCAGGTGCACTTTGGATTGTGCTGCCATCTGTTTATACAGGATAGGTTTTGCAGATGTGTAATTGAGAAGCATTAGTGCTTCTTCCATAGCTTCATCTTTCTGCCTAAAGGAGTTTCATTCAAGTGTTGGCTGTGATTGTTCAGTTATGACGTTCAGTTCACTTCTGATGAGAAGGATCTTCTCTTTCTGAACTGCAGTTTTCTCTTACCTCTACTTTCTGAAATTCCTTTTAAGATTAAAGGTCTGCTAGCTGGGACCTCTTTTTCTTTCTTAGGTCTCAAAAGGTCCACTTGTGCTAATACCTGAACTGTATACAGACCTCGTTAGATAATGTTAACTATCTGTCCTGAGATCCACAAGAAAGAAATCAACACAAGTCATTTTAGCTGAGTTTTGTTTGCTCTAAACACGGTTTTTGAAAAAGCCCTTTTTGAGCACTATTGTTTGTCTAAAAAGGTAAAATTATTCAGAGGGTCATACTTCATCCCTCAAAAATCTATCCAAGCTCCACATTTTTGAGCTCCTTTTTCCAAAGAACCAACAATCAATTGACATTGGGGAATGTCCTTGGCCATAATTCTTCCTCCACCAATTCAGTTAATGTTTACTATGCTGTATTAACTGAAACATAGAATAATAACGTGACTTTCCAGTGGGATAGTTAAATATTGAGATAGAAAAGTTCAAAGCATACTAGCTTTCTGCATCACAGAAATACAATATTGCTCCAATGTTACATTGTTTTAATTTTCTACTCTCTACTAGTTTCCCTACTTGTCACGTTCTACCAAAATTTTATCTAGTTCTGCTATGTTAGGTAGTCAGACATGTATGTTAGGGCATGGTTATGGATAATTAAGCTTAAAAATGAGAAGACAATAAAACCCTTTCCTGTTTTGTAAGATTTTGTAAAATACAGCTTTCTTGGCCTTGTTGATTGATGAGACATTAGTAGAACTATGCAACATATATCTATGCATTTTCTTTATTACTTCACATGATGACTTGAACTTTCTAAATGCCCATTGGTGTTGGGGATAGCATGCATTGCACCAAATCATGCCTGTCACTGTAATGATACATAGAATTCCAGTAAAGTTTCTTCAAAGTTCAAAAATAAAACCTACGTGTGATCATGTATAAGCATCTTTTCTCCAAATCAAATCTTGTGAAGCAAGTCTTGATTATCACAATGTGCAACTCATTCTGTTTACCATAATATTACACTCCCATGTCACACAGTCCTTAGGGACAGCATAGCCCATCCCAACCAGAACCTTAAAATACTCATAAAATACTCCTGAGTCTTATTTCCCTACTGCGCTAAGCACATGCTAATACCAAGCCCAGCACTGCAACACACTGGAAGAGGAATTATACTGCACCTACATGTTGAGATCCTTTCTGGCATTAGAGCTTTCACAGATCCCATGAGAGCTGAAAATGATGTGATTTTTCTGCAGGGAAAACACACACGGTGATGGACAGGGTAGAAGAATGCTTTATATGTGGGGAAAAAGAATCTTTGGGGGAGAAGAAAAGAGAAAATATCTGAGGAATTAATAACTTCACAATTTGAGCCATTTTAGTTGGAAAAATTCTCCCGAATGGCAAATCTATGAAAGTAAGAGAATTGCTAAAATAGGATAAATGTCAGTGCATTCTATGTTATTGTTCTCATTGTTGGAGGTGACAGCAGTGAAACTGAGCCATCATTTGATGTATAATACATTCCATATCCTTTCATAGCCTGACTCTAAAATAAATGCATACTTAAACTTAGACACACTTACGTGCCAATGTGTAAGACTTTGCAATACACACTTGATCCTTCATGTCTAACACGGTATTGAACTTCAACAATCAGTACTTAGATCTACTACTGATAAACCCAGTGATCCTGAAAGCATCGTACCTTGCCCGCACAGAATGATAACAAGATAATAACTTTTACAGGCAAATATTAATACCTTCCTCTGATTTAACTCCTTAAAATAAAATGGCTAATGTTTGCTACTGTTAATACAAGATAAAAAGAGTTGACTTTTATCCCTGTTTTCCACCGAAGACTTCTCTGAAAAGCACTTCACTTGTTTCACAAGATTTAAACACAATTATACAATCTAGAAACCTATATCTGACCATCTAGTAAACCAGTGATATTATATCCTGAACAGTAACAGAGACAGCTGCATTTATAATAATTTGTTCACAAAGAGTGTAATCTTATACTTTCATGATCAAGAAGGCAGCACAAAATCTTTTAAAATCAATACTGACCTTTTTTTTTTTTTCCTCAATGGTATGAAAGTATTTTCCATGAAGCCTAGCCTGATCATATCAGTTTAATGAACCTGAAAATTTGCACATTCCATATGTCTTTAATTTTATGGCAGATAAATTCCACGGCCTTATTTGGGAACCAGAGTGTTTACTTTTGATAAAAAATAAAAATAAAAATATCCAAGCCTGTGAAGCTATTACATGAATGCTAATTAAATGTGATGGAAAAATACATTATGTCCTAGGTGTCTTAAAAATGTAGTTACAGAAAAATAATTATACAATGTTCTATTATTCCTCATAGGACTAAAGATAAAAGAAAACACAGAATTTAATTAGCTCAAACACCGGAAGAGCTTACCTGGATATATTGTAAAAAACCCTTGGTTTCACTGTACCATTTGGAGGATGATGAGAACAGGGCAAAAAAGTCTTCTGTAACTCATCAATAGACAGAGTTGTACACAGTGTTTCAGATCTACTTATGTATTGCAGAATGTTCTCCTTGCTGTATCACTGTAGGACTTCAGTGGTTTTTCACAGGTAGGCAGATATGTTCATGCCTTCGGGGCAGAAAGCTATTGATAGGCTTACACTTCCCTGAGTGCAGAGAGAGCTGTCGTGGATATTCCCTATGTGAATTTTTGTCTGCCTCTTTAACTAGCTAGAGGAGAGCCCAGGTAAAGGGCTAACAGTTCTTGCTGATGAAAACCTAAGCCAGTCTCAAAAAATATTTTTGATGAAAACACTAATTTGCTAAAAAAGCAATTCCATCCATTGATATTATGGATCCCAGAAACATAGCAAACAAACAAAAATGTTTAGTCATGTACTGCATTATTTCATCGATTTATTGGGTATATATTAAAACATTTCAGACATTGTTATATTGTGACATTTAACTGCAGCCCTGCATGGCATGCTACGTAGCACAGCCCAAAAGAAAGCAGCTCACATAGATGTAATGTTCTTCAGAGATTTTCAATTACTGAGTTTATTTGATTTAAATGATTTAATATTGCTTTGCTCTGTATTTGCTCTGCATCCTCTGATTATACCTATTTTGTTATGAATTAATAATAACAAAACATAACACATATATAAACAAGAGCACTAATAATACTATTACGATGATGAATAAATAGACACTGGTGCTGTAAACAACTTACCAAATCATTTCAAGCGAAAATGAACATTTCTAGGATCATCACTAGGTCTTCTTAGAAGACAGATTATACAGGCATTGCTTTTATTCACCTACCATTCGTAGTCTTCAATAACTAGAAAATCAACCAGACATATGATAAAACAGTAACCTTCCCTAAAAAATTAAGATACTGCCTTGAACCATTGGTACGACTACTGCAAGAACATGTCTATAGTACATAACTGTTTTCAGATTGCTTCAGATTGTCCTTTTTTTTTTTTTTTTTTTTTTTTTTTGCAATGGGTAAGTTTTTTCCACCCACACCATTAAAGTTAATAATGCATTGCATTGCAGCTAATAGGTATTATTCATAAATTTACTTTTAAGTAGAACAAATTCCTTTCTACAATTTAATTCTTGAACCACTGGGAGCTTTTATTAAATTGGCTCTCTACACATTAATACATCTTGGCAGACAATTTATGCTATTATTATTCTTATGATAATGCTACATCAGAAGACAAAAACACAGCATAAGAGGAATCTATCCATGCCTACTCTGCTCTTATCACCTCCCTTACTGTTTACAATATTATTTAGTAAAGCTTTTTTTGATGTAAATCACATATTTTTTATTCTTAATATTTCAGAAACACTTTGTCCCTTTTGTAACTAATAAAGACTCTTTTTGAACTTTAAATAATCCTAATAGCTCTGTTAGCTTTAGGGAAACAACACACAATATAATTAAAGAGAAGTTAATTTTAGCTTTTGACTTCCCTTTTCTGAGGCTAAATAAACTACACCAGGAGTGCTCACTCTTTTTGTGCCTGATGTTCTGATCACACAAATAGGGTAAATCTAGTAAAGAAATTACACCAATTTCACTCTTAAAAGAATAAATGGCATAATTAATATAAGGTACGTCTGTTTCATGACTTCCATTTCCTTTTTCCTACTTATTTCTTTCAGAGGTTAACACTCCCTCTTCAGTGTAATCTTTTATTCTTAAGAGACACCACCATAGATCTTTACCATGAATTTCTCCAAGAAAGCAGACCTGGTTTGCTATAAAAATGTCACAATGTATTTTGAACTTACATTTCCTAATTCATTTCTCCAAGGTACCTATCTTGCGTGACTCTCTGAAAAATGTCTCATCCAAGTAGGCAGTGGGTTCTTCATTGTCTCAGTAAATTAAATGTCTATATTATTAGTAATAAAAAATCTACATACTAGATTATTTTTGTTGTTGTTTTCACCTGCTTTGCCCTAGGACTGTGGTTGCATGTTGAGTGAAAGTGGAGAAAAAGGAATAATTTTCATGGCATGTGATTAATTGATGGTTTGATGACTGGCTATTTGTGAAATTGTCATTGTCTGTTCTGGTCTGGTGAAGCAAGCTATTGAGGAAAGTATATTACATAATTACTGCATTACTGTATTTAATATTGCCTTTACTTAAAGTCTTTTTTGCTACATTCCTAAAACTCTCTCTCTTTTTTTTTTTTTTTTTTTTTTTCCCCCTTTAGTGCCATTGGGTAATTTCTAGGCTCTGCTTTGTAGTAACACACACACATTGTCTATTTCTCATACGATGAACTATTTTTTACTTATTTTTTCCTGGGAGGCAAAATTTTCATCACAGAAGGAAAAAAGAAAGTTCAAGAAATAATATATCTTCTTTTTTTCTCTCCCCTCACTTCTTTTTGTAAAGTAATAGGTACTGAAATCTTACCTGCTTAAGGGGTTTAATGAGAACGTGTTTATCACAAGAGTAATTTTTTTTTTTTTTTGAAAGTGATACAGGTTGTCATGCAATAGAAATAAAGCTCTTTCCCCCTCCCTTTCCCCTCAAGGCCCCCACCCCCGTAAAAGACGGTTTTGGGAAAGCGTCAGGATGCTAAGAGGTTAGTTTCATTTTTGTTTTTCACTAAATAGTTCAATTGTCAAAGCGAACATGGTTTTCATATGTTTTGGAAATAGAAAAGAAACAGCTCCATCAGATATTGGAAAGTATTTTTGTGTTCACAGAAAATTGAAGTAATGGCAATGCATTGTTAACCTGCTAACCTTACCCTGATTTAATAGTATCTGAAATAATGCTGAGATAATAAGCAGGGTCAAGTAGTCCTACAGTGTTATGAGTGCAACATTCTGTATCTTGAATGTTTTCTTTTTCACCTGACAGTGAAACAATGTTGAGAGCAGTTTGTTTTGTTTAAATCTCCCGATAATACAATAATAGCAAGAGTAAATGGCAATTAAGAAACTGACATTAAAGAAATCTTCCAAAAGAATAAACTATTGGTTGTATTGAAAGCGAAACTCATTTCATTATGAAAAGGACAAGGACTAATACTAATTGGATTAAACACCCACTGGACGTTAAATAGGGCCATTTCAAAGTCATTTTTTATGATGATTTACAAAAGAAAAATTAATATGCCATAATGAAGAAGACTGAAAGTTGTTTTTGATCAATCCTTAACATTGGCTGAAAGCTGCTGTGGTCAGAAACATTTGGCATATTTCAGAAAGAAGGGATGTTCTTTTACATATAACAGGTGAAGAAGAGAAAAATGAAACACTAGGGCAATTTCACATAACACATGCAAAACACTTTTCTTCTAGATCAATCTATTTGTAAACGTGATTTGTTTTCCACAATAGTATTTCTGACAGAACTTTAAGATATTCACTATTCTTTATAGTTTTAAAATTCATGGAACACATAATAATTGGCAAGACCTTGTGGACAGAAACTTAGATGAGACATTTTCTGCTTTGACAAGTAGCTCTGTGCTATTCAATACTGAATGATGCGTGAGAATGCTGCTGTCAGATTTAGTAGCAATATGCATCATTCTCCTTTGTAATCAATATCTTCAATGGCTGATGACTACCAGGGGACCAGAAGTGTAAGAACATTTAGCTGCTTGTCTTGCCATGCACTGTCATTTAACTTCATCTTAAAAGCTGCCTTAAGACATCATTGAACAAAAGTAAGATGATACAGACCAATACCTTTAAATTAATCTCTTTTTCATGTTAGTATTATTTTTATCTAGATATAAGTCAACTCATATTGTCAGTATGACTAAAGAACAGTCAACGTCCATGTCACTAATCCATTATGAATTCTCTTTTGTTTTCAGCAATATATATATATATGTAGTTATATACCAGTTAATTTGTTCTCATATAAAGAAGAGTACGTAATAATTGTATTTTTCATGTATCTGTTAAATGACATTAGGAAGCTTCAGTTTAGCATAAACATAATATTTAAGAAAATACTTCTAGAAGGTTGTTTAATTACTGCTGATCTACTGATAATATTCTTTTCACTGTAAAACAGATTGTACCTAAAAAACTTAATCCCTCAAAACCACAAGGGCATGAAGTTCTGCTGCCACTTAAAATGTTATTTTCCATCAGGATTGCAAGGTATATTACGGATGTTTCAGGAACTGATAACACTTTCCGCGTTAATTTTTTATCATGAATAATGTTACTTTCTCAGCCTGCTTACTCCTTTGTTGTTACACTTGGCCAATGACGATTTTAGGATTCTTTACGATAACATTGCTCTGGCAACAATTGTATTAGTCATCCACTTCTCTTTTTCCCTCTCTAAAACATATAATCTCTATTTCATCTATATGACCCTTTTTCCTAGGTGAGTGTCATGGTTTTGGCTGGATTGGCCAATCAGAAAAACAGATGGCCCTCCCCCCCACTTCTCCTCAGAGAGGAGAGGAAGAGATAAGGAGATTTACAAGTTTAGAAAAAAGAACTAAACTACTTTAATGAAAATAATAATAAATAAGAAAATAAGAAATAATAATAAAATAAATTTAAAAAAAGTATATAATATATACAAAACTGTATCCAGCTCCCATGGTGACGATTGTGTCACCAGCAGACACAGGGAAAGTCCCAGACTGGAGTCAGTGATGGACAGGAGCTGAATTCCGGAACTAGAGTCAGGAATGCTCGGATCGGGGTCAAAGGCAGACAAACAGACAGGGTCCTCCTCAGACGTTGGCCATTGAAGAAAGAGAGCAAGCCAGAGACCCCTTGCCCCTTTGATCGCTCAGCTTTTATACTGAGCGTGATGCATATGGGATGGAATACCCTGTTGGTCAGTTTTGGGTCACCTGTCCCGTCCACTCCTCCCTGCAGGTGGGACCCCTCTGTGCTTCTCTGCTTCCGACCCTCTAACGGGGCAAACACGAAGTGAGCTGACCTTGGTTGTTATAGCAGTAAGTCTAAGCAAGAGCCTGTGTGCATACCGTTCCTTGGTATAATCAGGTCTTATCACTCTGAGATCAAACATTTTCTGAACAATATGCTGTTAATTTCAGACTTTAGTCAGTTAGAAGAGGCCCAGATAAAATGTAAAATTACAAAACAGAAAATTGGTTCTGTTTTACCTTAAACCAGGACATTGAGTAAGTACTTTTTTTACCTTCATTCAAATGCTGTTTTCTTAGGTTGACTGAATTTCTTCCATATGACTGCTGAGTCCTTCCTTTACTTTCTTAGTGTTATCCAGAAATCATGAACAGTGAAGTTACATTAACTTTCTCAACACTTATGAAACTATGAATGGGACCACTCTCTCCAGACCATGCGGCACGCTTAAAGTTGCTATATTTCAGTGAAGATTTCCCAGCACCACCTTTGTTTTTCCCAAAGAAATTTTTAGATACTTACTGTATATTCTTAGAGAAGACTTGTATCAGGTTTTCTGACACATAAATTACATTATTAATAATTAATTCTACACCAGTCTTTTAAAATTACATTTATGTTAATCTATTGCATACCATTCTTTATTTTTTAACAAATCAGATATTAATATTTCCCCACAGTTACTGGAAACATATAATAGCTATTACTACCTGAATCATCCTGTTTGCCCTTCCTGAATATTTTGTACAACATTATGTCTGCTTAACAAAATTTCTGTAGTATATCAACATTCATTAAAAATAGATTTCAGCAAGCTACTTATCTTCTCGTTCGGCTCTTTTATATGTCCCACATGCAAGTTATCAAGACCAGATGATTTAAAATTGTTTATCCCCTATAAATCCCCATTGGAATATTACATTCCTTTACTAATGGAAAATAAAGCTCTTTATCATTTTTATGTGATATGTTCCTGTTTCTTTCCAAATACATAAATTATTTATTTTGAAAATTTCTTGTTATTTTACCAGCACTTTCCTAGTCATTGTGAAAAACATTACCCCATCTCGCTTATTATAAGACTGTTATCTCTAAGATTTCTTGTCTTCCTAACATAATTTGAAAACATCTATTTGTTTACTCCTCTCAACATTGCATTTTCCTTGATGTCTTCAGACCTCCTTGATAATTTTCTCCATTCAGTACCTGGGTTGAAGTTTATTTACCTTTTTCTGTTATTAGAATTATAGTTCTAGTTCCTAACATTTTTGCTTACAGTATAAAATAAAGCATTTTAGAAGGCCATACAGATTAATTAATTATGTTAGATGTCTTGAACAACATTCAAGATCAATAATTTATCATAATTAACCTCTGGTTAGGCAATCTGTACTTAATGGAGGTTACTTTTATACAAATGCATGCTTAGCTATTAATTCATCTAGATAGACAAGATATAATGTTCAGATATCATAAACACTTTTCATTGTATATTTTGATAGTGAGAAGATCTTATGAAAATGAGCATATATAATTCTGAAGTGAGACCAAATGCATATTTGCTGCATTTGCAGCTCATGAGGCATTTGATGCATGGTAAATGAAGTTCATATTCATTTCACTTTCTTCTTCATTTGCCTTTCTATTACTTTTTACTTTTGAGTTCTTTTTGTTTTCTTTATCTGCTTCAATGTATCTGTCATCCTAAGCTACAAAAGGTATATTTAGGATTCTTTTCTTATCACTTTTTCTGTATCCTTCTTAATCTTTATGTTCTTCTGTTGTAATTTAAAATAAATGAAACATGTATTTCTTAAAAATTAAAGACTCTGAAATGAAATACTAAGTGAAAAGAAAAGTATAAAAGTGAGAAAACAATCCAAAATGTATTCAGAGAGAAATGAAGACTGAATGAAGGGAGTGGAAAGAAATGCCATTTAATATGTAGGGTTTATTAATTAACTGTTTATGTTTTTCTTTAATAATACACTTAATAATAATTTAAAAATTTCTTTGAAGCTTTTATGTACAAGTATACCTATATGCTTACCTAAGTAATACCATTCAAGTCACTGGAAAAAAAAAAACAAAAGACGTTTATATACATGCAAAACTCTGCACAATTACCTTATCTGTCTGAATAAGTTCTTTGCATTACTGTGCTTTCAAAAATTGGACTAGCAAAATACATTAGCCACTTTTTTATCAAAATACTTCCGTATACAATAAAATATATTACCTCAACATACAGTTTAACTGTCCATGGTGGACCAAGTTCAAGGTCATTTGCTTAATGAGGCATTTATTTCTATTACTATAACCAATACATAACCTTAACATTGATTAAAGCAGTGTACATTCTTTGTTTTCTGTTTTCCTGATTTGTTTTATTCTACGACATTTCCATAAATTATAAAAGTGCATGGTAATTATTCAAAATGGTATAATTTGTTCCTGAAATGTATTTTCCTCCAAAGATCAAGGAATCAAAGATCAAGTTTTCTGCATGACGGTGCACTAGATAAAATGAAACTGTAAATGGAAACTTTTAATATGTCTTCTTTTTAAAATGGGTAAAACAAATGGTCTTTTCTTCTCAGTGCTACAACTAAGATTTCTGTTTGTGCATGCACGTATAAGGATATATTTTCCTAGGTATGTCTGTGATATTTAAAAATAAAATAAAAAAACACACACCAAAACCCAAACAAAACATAGTCTGCACGTCTCAGTATGTGTATTTGATAAAGCTCTAATTTAGCAAATATACTGGTATTGTCTGGGATTCAGTTACCTTCCTTCATAGCAGCGTATACAGTGCTGTGCTTTGCATTTGTGGCTAAACCAGTGTTGATAACATGCCAATGTTTTGGAGTTCTTGCACAGCATCAGGACTTTTACTTTTTCCCCGCTCCCTGCCCCAGAGTGAGTAGGATGGAGGTGTGAGTTTGGGAGGGGACACAGCCTGGACACCTGGCCCTAACTGACCAAAGAGACATTCCATGGCATCTGGTAATGTGCATTGCAATGAAAACTCGGGTGGAGGAGGAGGAAGGGGTGATGTTTGTGGCTATGGTATTTGTCTTCTCAAGCAACTGTTATGTGTACTGAGGCCTTGCTTTCCAGAAAGCATCTGTACGTCTGCCTGTTGATAGAAAGTAGTGAATTAATTCTTCTTTTTGTTTGCTTGCACAGCTTTTGCTTTCCCTATTAAACCCATTATCTTGATCCATGAGTCGTCTTGCCTTCTTTTTATTTTCTCCCCATCCCACAGGATAGGGGAATGAGTGAGAGGCTGGGTGGATGTTTGGCTGCCAGTCAGAGTCATACACCACAGCAACAAAGTCCCTGAGGTCAGGTTCAGTATAGCATAGTCTCCTAATTTCTTAACTTTGGCCATGTTCTTAAAATAGGCCCATACTTATAAGTTGATATTGGAAAAAATGGTATCTAGTGCTCTATTGGCTCTGCAAAATGTAGATATTCACCTATTAATAGGATGAATAAGTAAGCATAAAAAGCAAGTTGCATTTCGCTATTCTCTTTTAACAGTTTTGTCTTATAAAGAACAGATTTTTCAGATCTATCACAAATTGATCTCCATCTCTTACTTTCTTGCCATGACAATGAAATCACTCATTTTCTTAGGCCAGTGAACCTATGGCTCCTCTAAAACTCCTCAGTCACGTTCATAATAATTTTGGAGAAACACAGAGAAGCTGTGGTGAGGTGCCAGAAATGGATATAAAGCCAGTACTGCAGCAGGGGAGCAGAGAACAAAGGGAACTGAAGATTTAAAGCTGTAGGTCATAAGTCTTTCTTCACTACATGGCCTCCACAGTGAGAAAGGAATGGACCTACCCTGTCTGTCTATTTTTATTTTTTTTACAGATACCGTATTTTCACAGGTAAGATGCGTTTAAATACCAAGTGCTTCCAAATTCTGCTGCGAAGGATGTGTTGAGTCATGGGAGCTATTTCTATTTATAGGTGGATGGCAAAATCTTCATTGGTCTGTGCTGCACTGTGCAGAAACATGAATATCAGTTTACAAAGGCACATTAATCAAGTATGAAAACTTGTGTTGGCATCAACTGGAAAGGCAGCAGAGCTCACTGTAAGGATGGTTGTTGGTACCAACTCACTATCTGGCTAAAATATCTCAGATAATCTCAGATTAGATCACTCCTGCTCCCTCTACTTCATTTATACTGCAAAGAAAAACAAAAGCATATGTTAATCGGAAACATTAAAATGAGAAATCAGTTGGAGAAACTCAGACCAATTAGCTATTCTATTTTTAAGGCTCTGCAACCTGTAGCTACATTTTCTCGTGTCACAGAAAGCTGACACACTGAATTCTGCCCCAGTTAAAAAACAGTCTGAGATGAATCCAAAATGACCTTGCACAGCTTTAAATAAAACTTAAAGACCTGTTTACACATCTCATCTTTGGCTGGAAACAAACACAGCTATGGATTAGGCACTGATTAACACAAATAAGAGGTTCCAGGAGTGTGGGAGCTTTATCCATCACTTAGAACATTTTTATTAAGACCACAAAGAAATTCTGCCACATATTAGTACTCTGCATTTCAGATTATAGTTAACACATTGCTGAAATCTCTAGGGAAAAAAAACCCAAACAAAAAACCAAACAAACAAAAAAACAACCCAAAACACACGACACAAAGCATTAATTCTCTCTTGTCTGAAACACAGGAATCAATAAAAAAAAATAAAAATCATTTAAGTTAGTATCCAAAAAAAGAGATTCCTTCCTGGGGAGGAATAACCCCATGCACCAGCACAGGTTGGGGGCTGACCTGCTGGAGAGCAGCTCAGCTGAAAGAGACCTGGGAGTCCTGGTGGACAACAGGACAACCATGAGCCAGCAATATGCCCTTGTGGCCAAAAAGGCCAATGGCATCCTGGGGTGCATCAAGAAGAGTGTGGCCAGCAGGTGGAGGGAGGTCATCCTCCCCCTCTACTCTGCCTTGGTGAGGCAGCATCTGGAGTACTGTGTCCAGTTCTGGGCTCCCTGGTTCAAGAGGGACAGGGGACTGCTGGAGACGGTGCAGCAAAGGGCTACCAAGACGATTAGGGGACTGGAACACCTCTCTTATGGAGAAAGGCTGAGGGATTTGTGTCTCTTCAGTCTGGAAAAAAGACGACTGAGGGGGGACCTTATCAACACTTAAAAATACTTAAAGGGTGGGTGTCAGGAGGATGGGTCCAGGCTCTTTTCAGTGGTGCCCAGTGACAGGACAAGAGGTAACGGGCACAAACTTGAGCATAGGAAGTTCCACCTAAACATGAGGAGGATCTTCTTTGCTTTGAGGGTGGCAGAGCACTGGCACAGGCTGCCCAGAGAGGTGGTGGAGTCTCCATCTCTGGAGACATTCAGAACCCACCTGGACGCGTTCCTGTGCAACCTGCTCTAAGGTGACCCTGCTCTGGCAGGGGGGTTGGACTAGGTGATCTCCAGAGGTCCCTTCCAACCCTATGATTCTATGATTCTGTGAAATCTGTGAACCAAAACCAGTAGGCTACAAAATAAGGTAATTTGTATCAAAGCTATAGGAAATAGAAAATAAGTGGTTTAAAGAAGCAAGCAATTCACAACAGCTGGTGAAACTGACGAAAGTCTTAAAAATACATTTTGTCTTCTGCATAAACTAAAGGAAATATGCCTATTTGGTAGTCTCCTGCACAGCTGAGTTTCTATTTACTTTATTCACTGTTGAGGTTCCCATTTGGTGCCATTTTTAAGTCTACGCAATAAACTTTCCAGAATCACTTCACAAAAAGCATAAACAAATCCCTATCCATCTTTGTTTATTTATGGAATGGGAAGCTTCTTTGCAATTCATTGAAAACAAAATATGTTTTCAACTTTACAGCCCTGCCTGGATTGGCCCATTTTTCAGCTGCCTTTCCTCCTTATTACAGCTATCTTTTTTCCTAATATGTGAACTTGCTTATTAACGAACACTGAAAATTTGCAGTCATTGAAACATTGTCAGATAAACGTTTCTTTCCAAGGCTATGCATAGAAGTGTGTGTGAAAGACAGGAAGAAGATAGGATTACTCTGCTCCAGATGCAGACATGTTGGGATTAGTTTAAGATTATTGCATCCAGATATTTACAGTGTAGGCTTTAGGGTTCAATCTGAGATAGACACCTAGATTTTGATATCAATATGCCTGAATATCTGCTAAATACCTAAACTCCCTTTATAGTTGGAAGGGACCTTAAAGATCATCTAGTTCCAACCTCCCTGCCATGGGCAGGGACACCTCCCACTAGACTTGGTTGCTCAAAACCCCATCCAGCCTGTTCTTGAACACTTCCAGAGATGGGGTAGCCACAACCTCCTGGGGCAACCTGTAGCTGTTCCAGTGTCTCACCGCTCTCACAGTAAAGAATTTCTTCCTAATATCTCTACCCTCTTTTGGTTTAAAACTGTTACCCCTCAACCTATTGCTACACTCCCTGATAAGGAGTCCCTCCCCATCTTTCCTGTAGGCCCTCTTTAAATACTGTAAGGCTGCTATAAGGTCTCCCAGGAGCCTTCTCTTCCCCAGGCTGAACAACCCGACTCTCTCAGCCTGCCTTCATAGGAGAGGTGCTCCAGCCCTCTTTGTGGTCCTCCTCTGGACCTGCTTGAGTAGGTCCATGTCCCTTTTATGTTGTGGGCCCCAGAGCTGGACGCAGTACTCCACGTGGGTTCTCACAGGAGCATAATAGAGGGGCAGAATCACCTCCCTTGACCTGTTAGCCATTTCTCTTTTGATGCAGCCCAGGATACAGCTGGCCTTCTGGGCTGTGAGCGCACATTGCTGGCTCATGTTGAACTTCTCATCAGTCAACACCCCCAAGGCCTTCTCCTCAGGACTACTTTCAATCCATTCTCTGCCCAGCCAGTATTTGTGCTTGGGATTGCCCCAACCCAGGTGCAGGACCTTGGACTTGGCCTTGTTGAACTTCAGGAGGTTCACATGGGCCCACCTCTCAAACCTGTCCAGGTCCTGCTGGATGGCATCCCTTCCCTTAAGCTATCCCCCAATAAACAGTTATATATTTAATTTTAACAATGTAGTTGAAGTTATGTTTCTAAAAGATATATTATGATTTCTAAATGTAGTTTACATTAAAAATTACTCAGTCATTACTGTACAGATGAAAATAAAAGGTGACTAGTTCATCTCTGCCTCTCTGTTAAGCTAATGTTAATATCCATGACACTTTTCTTCGTACCTTTGACATTCAGACCCTCCAGGAGAGAAGATGTGGGAAAGATGCAGTTATTGCTGTAAATCAATCCTTTTCTCTACCAGAAATATTTCATAAAAGATTACACCATGCTGTTAGATTGCACAGGAGCTGATCCATACAGTGAAGTGCCAGGAACTCTCACACAGACAGCCTTGGTGTGCAGCTTGGAGTGCCAGCAAAATGTCAAATCTCAAGTTGGTGGCAGGAAGCTGTCTGAGCAGAGCCCTAAAGAGAAGAATTTTTTAGTTTAAAACTAGATTAACTTAGTCTGTTGTCTGTCCACCAAGTGTGAGTGAAAAAACATTCCCTGCAATAATCTGGAATGAAATGTAATTGAGTTTGATATATAGCCTAGCAGTAGGAATGCTGACCATAAGGGTAAACTAAATATTCACTTTTACAGTATGCCCTTATATTTATGTAGAAGTAATAAAATGAAAATACCTACATGTCAATTTCATTGATGACATAATGTCATTATTTTCTGTTAAATTTTCTAAGTTCTAAACCAAGGAATATAGGGATAGGGATAGGGATAGGGACAGGGTTATACATGTATAAAATAAGAAAATATGTATGTAAATTTTCTAAAAATCAAGGAAAAAAAAACATTTTTTTGTAAATTAATTAAAAAACTCTGCATCTTGTGTTCACAATCCCTTTTCTTGAGCATAATAAAACAAGTAAATATGATGGGCTAATGTTCTTCATTCCCATGGATCACCGAAAAAAATAAAATAAAATAAAAATAGACCGCCAAATGAAAGCAATTCATAGAATTGAAATAGTTCTACATTTTGAACTTAACAGGCCAGCGATCTGTACTTCGGCTAAATTTTTATTCCATAATTATGTACCTTAGTTAAATGCATGTTCAATGAATCTTACAAACCACATGAATCATTTGTGGGAAATCACCTGGATTTCTCCCTTCCCCTCCAGTAAAGCTTAATCTTAAAAGGAATAAAAGAGTTATGAGACTGCAGAGTAAAACGAATAAACCTGATTCACTTTCTGATGAACCAAGTGAAAATTTAAGGTTTTTGGAGTGGATTAAACTGGATGCAGCTTAAGGTGTCAGGGAAAGCTTTAGTCATTGCTAGAAATAAACTGTGCTGCATATCTTGAAGAGAGTTTGAGTCAGAGTGAAAGAGCCAGAGCTCTGCAATTGGCTACTTTAAATTCTTCTGAAATAAGAGGAATGAGGAAATGTAACCCCATTCTCAGAATAGGTTATTAAAGAGAGTTTGGTGAGCAGACAAATACATTAACTCACACAAAGTTTTAACCTGTATATTTTAAATTGGAAGGGGAGGCTGGAATTCCTTTATGCTGAGTTTGTTACACAGATACATACGTCTTTTCCTTTTTTGTCCTGTAGAAATCAATAGGCTGCAGATCTGTAAAAAATATTCACCTGTTTTTTTTTCCATCTATCCAAGCATCTTCTCAGTGTGTATCACTGAAATTAGGCTATACAGCAAGGACATTAAGCAGCTAAATTGTAGCAACTTTTGAGTAGAGGGAATTTTCTAATCTCTGTATGAATGGTTTATAAATTCTGAAAAAGTTGTTCTGCACTGATCAGCTGAAATTTAGAATCTGGAGTATTTAAATGTTGGCTGTCATTTCAGGTTAGGTGGTTCAGGTATCGAGTAGAATCAGAAATCAGATTCTCAAGGGTTAACTACAATAGAAGAGAAGACTTAATTTTTCCACAACAAGACATAGTTTCAGTGTCAAAGGCTTTCATGGGCCTGGCAGTGCCAAACTCTCGCAGCTCCTCTTGCCCCATAGCTTCAACTCCAGAGAGTTTTGCTCTCAAAGAGTTTTCACAACACTTATATTACCCTTAAGCAAGGATATCTTACTATCATTAAACAATAAAGCTTTTTCTGGCATAACAAAATAAAGAATGAGGTCTCTGTGGAATCCTATATTTACCATGTAAACACCAGTTTTATTACAGAAAGGAGAGAAGCTCCTAAGCCCTTCATCCTTTTACAGCAAGTTTAGATGCTTCATTCAGAGGAGGTTTGACTGACACCCAGGAAGGTTTGAAAGTGCAGTAGTTGTATCTTTACTTTGAAAATTAGTGTAGTTGCTAGTGTCACTGAAGTAGCCAAAGAGAGTGCTAATATGTTTGGTTTACATTATTTTTACCTCCAGGTTAGAGAAAATGTAAATTTAGGTTGGTGATCTTAGGTACTTCTCAGTGGAATGCTGGCTAGTTCAAAACCCACCACACAACACAAATCTAACAGCCTTGGCACAGGGAAAATGTAGGCAACAAGTACTTGAGCAGCAGAGGTGTTGTAAGTCAGAAGTGTAGTGCCTTTTGCAGAGATGTATAGAGATGTTAATGCACAGCATCTGTCAGCACTGTGCCTTGAACCAGCCTGTACTATAAATCTCTCATTTTTATGAAGAGTAAAATCCCCAAACTTACAAAGAAATATAAATGCAATAAAAAATATTTTCCCTAGCCCAAATACAGTTTATTTTTTATGAATATACATGTAGTATACTTTTAAACCAGGGAGCTGTCAAGAATTGAGTAAATGGTAGCTAGAATATATGCAAGGTACTTTTGAAAAATAAAAAATAAAAATAGAAAGACTTAAATATGAACGTAAACCATTTTCTAAAGCTTCTGAAATAAAGTGTGCTGGTTCTGAAAGTCTTTGAAGTCCCCTTGAGGATCTCCATTATAAAGTAATGGGTAAATTTGCTTTACCACCCCCAGGGGCATGTTTTTTTTAAGTTTATCTGCTAATAAAAATGATATAAAAATAATATATATGAGGGAAGAAAAGTATCTGATTTGATGTGAATTCAAACTCACTAAGATTTCAGAACTGTATAGATGAAGATCCTGCATATTCACATTATAAATATTTTTGCTCCAATGTTTTTCACAACAGATATTTAGAAGAAAAGCTATGTTTATTGTTTACCATGTTTATCAGTTTTGATTTTTTCTTTAATGTTTTGGCCCTGTTTTGTATTCATGAAATACAACTATTATTCTGATTGTGGTATAAATTAAAGGATTTATCGGATCACAAATAAACATTAATATAGTTATAAAGCAATAACACTGAAAAAGTTAAAATATCACTGATGTGAATGTTCTTAGCATTAAATCATTTTAACCTTCTGCTTGCTTATCTGCTTCTTTATACCATTTTCTAATACTGAATTTAAAAGAATTTCTTCATATTTGGGTCTTTCTTAATTATAATACATTCTGTGCATGAGTTTAGGAAAATCAATGAACCATCTTGTAACTGGGTTATGAAATGTCAATATGGCACTGGCTTTCCATATGCTTCTATAAGATGCATTAGTATTCTTGTCCTGTATATAGCTTATAACATCTTAAAATACATATCATTATATTGTTCATATCCACGCTCTTGAAATGGGCTTGATAGATAAGGCTTAGTAAGACAAAAGAGAAGATTTGTTTGCACAAAGATTATGTTAAACTTGCTGGAAGCAGTAGTGAAATCTCAGGAGAAGAAATAAAAAGCAAGCAGGCAATCTGTGCGCCTCTCTCATCTCCCTGCAATTCCTAGAGGTTACGTATAAGAAGATTAGGAAACAACACACAGACACAATTGAAAAGCGTCCTAATGAAAACAAATTTGCCATGTTTGATGGCTTATATAAGTCATCATTTTTTGACAGCAACATAATGTGGAAAGACAATTTAATGCAATAAGAAGATTTCACTTTCTAAGCAAATTGTTTGGGATAGTTCTCTTAAAAAGAAAGAAGAATTGAAATGACATTGGAATAACCCAATTCCAATACTTCTAAGAAGCAGATAGGCATTGATGGAAGTGATGCTATTCTTTCAATGGTTATTTAATTTTCCTAGTGAAATTTCAGAAAACAAAGTAGCTTGAACGGCTTGGTCAATATACGATATCTACGGGCTCTGTCATGACACCCTTATTTAGACACAACTGATTAGTACACATATCAGACATTTGAGACAGAAAGTTGAAGAAGCCATATCCAATCCATCCCTTTGCCAAAGCAGCCTTCACTGGCTTAAATTGTAAAAAAATATTCGTGCTGTGTTGAATTTCCTTATGTTCAGCTTTATAACGGTACTTCTTCTCAAAAATACTGTAAAGATCCTCTTTTAAAATAATAATATGTATTAGACACTTGGCTCTGCCCTCTGTAACCTTTACACCTGACTATTCACATATTCAGTATCTCTTGAAGTGAACATCTTTCCTTGATCTTGTAATCCCTTCCCTCCATTTTATCAGTGCTCACATTATGGTGGTTAAATTTGAATTCCCTGTGTTATTCTGAAGTCATGAATAATCAGACAACAGTAAGCAATTTGCTTAACTTATTGTTCATTTGACTTGTTTGCCAAACTGCTTTCACATCCTTTTAGGCTAAAATTCATAACACTTCCACCGACTCCCACTGAAGTTCCACAGAACTTCTACTGGCGTATTGCAATCTACCCAGGTACATACCTAGTCCAGCAGAACCTCTGAAAGTAGATATACCTCCATTACTAACATCGTACCAGCATTGCTTGTTTCACTTATAGAGAAAGACTGAATTCTAGGAACTAGGAGACCATGAACTACACTCATATTTGACACACTTACTAGTACAGTTCAACTATATATTTCTGAGATTTTTTTAAAGTAAAAGAAGTATTTCAAGAAAAAAACTGAATACAGTGTTTACTTAAAAAAAAAAAATAATCCAAAATTACTTTGAAGTTTATTTAATTTGGGCTGAATTTGTTAAATTTCTACCAAAGGGTAATCATATGTGTTATACTTTTATGTAGATGATCCTAGTTGAATGGCCACTCCTTGTCCTGCTGTCCTGTTTTGGAAGGAGTTAGGGTGCACTTTTGACCAGACACAAGTGATTTTTTTCACTGGAGCTACTCTTTTATGCACAAACCCAAAACTTTCAGCTGTGACTATGCCAATGATGACAGACAGTTCAGAGTATTCTCTTTTCTGCCTCGTTGAAAAAGCAGGTAGAAGTGGCTGAGCAGCCTACCTTTAAAGAGAAAATTGAGTGCTTGGTGAGCTAGGTGAGCAGCTTAAGGAGCATGAAGACTGTGACAAACTTGTACTGCACAGTCTAGGGCTCACAAGCATGCCAGAGGATTATAAGAAATTTCATAACTCCCTGCACAGTATGGGGTAGCGTTTGCTTGCAGCAAATGAGATTCACTGCTCTCTGCTCTGACACTACAAAAGGTAGGAGTGATCTCCTCCAAAGTCTCTGTTGTCCCCTGAAGTAGCAATGCCCTGCAAATGAAACATATTATTGAGCTAGATGCAGAAGTTCAGCCACTACTCTTGCTGGCAAAAGCAGGGGCTGAGGACCTTTGACTCTTGACCTAGGTCTACCTCCTGTCACAAGACAATATTTCTCAGTCATCATCCACCTCCTGTGACTACAAGAGGCTATTAGATTCATTCTAGAAGAAGAGATGGAAACAAAGACAGTAGATGACACTGCCTACTTTGCTATCGTTCCATTTCAATGAATAAGCAATGACACAGCAGCAGTTCCCCTTTCCTCTCAAATCATGGTCACCAATCATGCAAGGAGGCTAATGACTTCTCTTTGGCTTTTTAATACAAATTCTCCTCTTCCTATCTGAATGTAAAATCCTCTCTCTTTTCTTTTTAAACTTTCACAATTTCCATTTCTCTTTTGTTAGCTTTTGTTAGCTTGTCTTAATTTGGGGTGGGGGGCGGGGGATGGGGGGGGGAGGAGGTTATTTATTAAACCATTGCCTGTTATTACCAGAAGTTACATCTCATTAGAAGGTCAACTGACTTCTGGCAGGTGAATCTTAACTGTGCCAGATTCCTCTGCAGACCATGAACCTGATGAACCAGGCTCTTGTGAGGCATCCTCTCCCCATGTCTTCTCATGTCAAAATGGGAATCCTGGAAGGACAAAACTCTGATGGTCTCAACCCTCTTCATGAGTATAGAGGTCTTTTCCTTCTCTCTAGTACCTAAGTCTTTCTTTTCTTAAATGTGTGCGCTTTCCATCCTCAGGTTCTCCTTCAGCATGATGCAATTCTCCTGCTTGCCTGGTATCCAGAAACTGAAGGATGTCCTATGCAATGGCCAAGTGCAGTTGCTTCTCAGACCCTTTTTTTGGAGCTGTTGCCCTTAGAACGGCTTTTCATTAGAGCAAGGATCTAAACGCGAACATAAGCTAAGTGTCCTAATGGTGCTTGTAGACAGCTGCTAATTATGACCTTTGGTAAAAATTAATAACTGTGTGATATATTTAAAATAATTACAAGTAAACCAATAAAAAATAAATTGTTGAGGGGAAAGAACTTGGGAAGATAAGACAGGGATATTCAGGGCTCTCTCAGGGGTCTCACAGGCTCAGGGACAGCGAATGGTTTGAACTAGAACAGTCTCAGTGAATGGTCTGTCAGTTCAAGATTTAGAAGCATTACAAACTACCTATGCATTGGTGACATTGAATGACTAATAAAATTTTAAACTAGTTTTGTATAAATCTGATAAAAAGAGAAGACAAAAAAAAGAAAAGGAATTTCATCTGAGTTGTCTAGGTTTTCAAGCAATCAAAAGGAATGAGGAAAGACCATTCATTTTCTTGTTATGGATGACAGATGGATTTGACTTCTTTTCTAAATACAGAACTTTTGTTTTATTTAGAGTGAAACAAATTTTCTTTCTCCCAAGTGATCCAAAAGACGTCTATCTGAAAATCTTCTCTCTGAATACATACTTTTGTTCATTGAGCTGAAAAATCAGTTATCCTAATAATCATGTGACAGTAAAGCACTCCTAACTATAAATATGTTTTCAGAAAAGTCATACCATATTAGAACAAATGACCAACAGTACTGAATAAAAAGATTATTGTTTATTTGGTGAAGCAGAATTCTGAAGAGAAGAAATTATTTCCTGTGCAAACAACTTTTCTTTAATCTATCTCCTTTTGCACATGCTTCCTTAACTACGTTATCACATATTATTTTTCCATTCAATGTTCAAGCAAAAAAGATATTGTAATTCTATGTTGGGCAACATAAACATAAGCATTTAAGAGAGATCCCACTGTAATACTTAATTTTACAGTGTGCTTTTAGACAGACAGAATTGCATATTAACTCTTCACAGAGCTTTTCCTTGCTTAGGGAAACTAAGCCTGCTTTTCCCAGGCTTAGTTTCTCCTTAACTAGCACATTTTAGCTTGATTTGAAAATGTCCTTGTACATGCTGCAAGCAGGGCACAGATGTGTTCAAAGCCCAAGTCCTCTTTGTAGGTCCTCATATAAGAAAGTGCATGGGGCAAGAGGGTATGTACATGTAGGAGGGATCTTAAAATGTCTCAGTCTTCTTATTTATGCCATAAGAGGGTACTTTCCTAGGAGGAGCAGGGCTTCACAGAGAGAACCCTAAGAGCTGTCAGCAGTAGAAGAGATGCTGTTGTTTACATCTGGGGAAGGTAGGTCCATTCTGACCCTTTCTTGACAAAGCCTATATTCTTCTTTCCTAAGTTTTTCAAAGTTTTCCACCCACACCCACACCCACACCCACATGAATCATCTATTTTGGGAACTTGAAAAAGCATTTTAATTAGAAACCTTAAGATGTTTTGGCTTCCTTTTCTTATATTTCTTTTCTTGCTTCACTCAGAAAACTCAATTTAGCACAAACTTTTACTTGAAATCTCTACATATTAGTTAATACACAAAAAATGTTCCTTTCCCATTTCCTTACTTTACAGTTGATGAAGACTACCAAAGCTAATTTGAGAAGAGTTGAGATGTGCAGTGCGTTAAAACAAGAGACTGTGGGAATAAGCTGAAAAGAGAGGGTTTCAGACTGAAACATCATGAGGACAGACAAACATGGGAACAGCTTTCCCAGAGAGGTTGCACAGTCCCTGTCCTTGGTAGTTTGCAAGGTTTGACTGGACACAGCCCTGAGCAGCCTGGTTGGATCTCAGAGCTGACCCTAATTTTAGCAGGGAATTGGACTAGGGATGTACTGAGTGCTCTTCCTCTCTGAATTATCTTATGAAGCCACATCTTTTTTATGTCCCAGAGTGGTTCCTTTTCAACAATTCAACAGTAACTGTTGAATTTTGATTAATTCTCCATATTATTTTAAAATATTATTAACATTATAAATAATTTTACATAAGACAGTCACTTTAAAGTTTGTGTCACCTTTCATTTCCTTACTTTCCTTCTAAATGTCAACAATAGGCTGTTGGCTTAAGCATGTACATAAGTTTAATTAATATACCACTTCTGGTTTTTCCAGATTATTAATGAAGATGTTAAAAACTGACTTAACACATTGCTTTGCTTATATTCAACAGAAGTAATGAAAAATTACCTCTTTTTGTAGGAGTAACCCAATGTGCTAATTCCTTACAATAATTGGCACCGATGTTGCTATAGCTCATAATTAGCTGAATATCAATTAGCTTGAAATATGACTGAGAAATTTATATTAGTGTTAACCTAATGCTTCATTTACATTTACATCTGGTTTTAATTATTTGAACAATCACCAAAAAATTAAAACCTGCAATCAGTGAGGCTTCACCTTCACAGATGATTTTCTGGGAATTTAGTAAACAAAGCAGACATAAATATGATAAATTATTCCTAGGACTTTGCCTTTGCAATTACTTGTCAACTGCTTTTATTACAGCAGTTGAATGTTATATGTGTTTATTAAACTCTAGTTTTAAAAAAAAAAACAAAGAACAACACACAAAAAAAACAACAACCAAAAAACCCCCCTCAAACCCAAAACCCAGTACCCCAAGCCTCCCCAAAGTCCTGTTTCCTCTTCTTTTTATTTGTGTCTCAGTAGAGTGTCTGGATAATGCCACCTGTTGATGTTTTTAAATGTTATTAGTTCAAAATGTAGAGATATACAAGCTTTATTCCCTTTTCATGTTTTACAATGCAACAAACTTATTTATAATACCTTTGCAGAGACAGGTTTTCTTCTTCCGCCTATCAAGTCTTTCCCTCAGTCACAGTGGAATAAATTTGTGAACAGTATTCTTCACATTTTCAATCAAAACTGTTTTCTCACAGAGCAAGCAGGAAGATAAACGGTCTTCTTAGACTGAGGGGAACCTGCTTGGGCAGGGAGATTAGACTAGATGATCTCCAAAGGTCCCTTCCAACACCTTCCAACAATTCTGTGATTCTGTGATTCTCACTGTTACTTTAATGAGACTTCTTGCTTTGGTCAGAGATATATGATCTGGAATAATCTAAAAATGTCTTGGAGAACTATATTCCCCAAACCCTTGGAAGAAAATGATCTGAGTATCCTAACCCCTCATTGCCTTTCAAAACTTAGTCCATAAGTCCAAAATATAACACCATACAGGCTACTATGAAGAAAATTACCTCTATCCCAACCAAAACCAGTACATCCCCCGGGAAATAATTGCTGAAGAATTTTCAGTAATTCCTGGCAATGATACTTAACTATTCACAAAATCACAGAATTGTTTAGGTTGGAAGGGACCTCTTGAGATCTTCTACTCTAATGTTCCTGCTCAAGCAGGGTCAGCTAGAGCTGGTTGTCCAGGATCGTGTCCAGAGAGGTTTTGGATGTATCCAAGGATGGGTATTCCACAACTTCCCTGGGAAATGTGTACCAGTATTTGACCACTGAAAGTAAAAAAGTGTTTTCATAATTAAGTGATGGAGCTGTGGTTGGTTGACTTTAGCTCAGCTGCCAGATGCCTACCCAGCTGCTCTCTTACTCCACTCAACAGGACAGGGGAAGAATATAAGATGAAAAAATTGTTGGGTCAACATAAAAACAGGGAGATCACTTACCAATTACCATCATGGGCAAAACAGACTCAACTTGGGGAAAACTAATTTAATTCATTCCTGCTTAAAATAGATTTGGATAGTAAGAAACAAAGACAAAAACTAAAACACCTTCCCCCAACCTCTACCCCTTTTTCCCAGAATCAACCTGACTCCTTTATTTCTGACTCTTCTACCTCCTCCCCTCCCTGCCTGCCTCCTGCTTCCTCCCTAACGTTAGTGGTGCAGAGGGATGGGGACTGAAGGGTTATGATCAGTTCATAACAGTTCCTCTCTACCGCTCCGTCCTTCTCACAATTTTCCCCTGCTCTGGAATGGGTCCTCCATAGGCTGCAGTCCTTCAGAATAAACCTGCTCCTGCATGGGCTCCTCTCCACAGGCCATAGCTCCTTCCAGAATCCTGCTCATGTGGTTTCTCCACAGGCTGCAGTTTCCTTTAGGATATATCCACTTGCTCCAGCATGGGGCCCTCTATGGGCTACAGTGTGGCTATCTTTTCTGGTGTAGTTCTCTCTGCAGGCTGCAGGGAAATACCTGATCCTTCATGGCCTCTTCCAAAACTTCCACAGGCTGCAGGAAAATCTCTGCTCCAGTGCATAGAGCACCTTCTCCCTCTCCTTCTTCAGTGGCCTTTGTATTCATAGGGTTGTTTCTCACACTTTTTTCTCTCTCATTTCTCACTGCCATACAGTGTTTTCCCTTTCTTAAATATGTTTTCCCAGAGGCACCACCAACTTGGCTGAGGGACTCAGCTTGAGGAGGCAATATAAAGTTTGTCTTCACTTTAACCATTAAGTTAGGGGAATTGCCTGTTCAAAGTCAACTGCTTTCTTCAATGGGCTATATTGACTGGAATTTGAGTTAGTTAAAGAGGCAGGTATCCTCTACTGATAGTAAGTTGACGAGATTCGGGAATGGTCCAAAAAGCCGGGGACATTGAAGAAGACAGCTTTACTTGTACTAGCATCTAGCAGTCTTTTATTCCTTATCTTCAGGGGTGTGTCCAGGTGGGGATTTGGAGTACAGACACTTCAGACATACTCAGGCTGATGAAGTCTAAGGAGGAAATGAAGACAATTTAAACAATTACTGAAACAACATTAATAAAAACATGTTATGTGAAAGTACTTTATTTCAGAGTTAAGTTACACAATAATTTGGATACTTTTATCTCATGTTTCCATTTCCAAAGACTGAAACAAACTGAGAAGCATCAAAATGAAAATCACAGGCCCTCTAGCCATTTTATGTCAGTGGCTCTACACTCAGGGCAAATAGAGAAAATTTTGAAGCAATAGTCAGGAAGTACTTTATGCTGTTACGTTTTAAGAGATTTGAAGCAAAAGAAAGTGGGCAGATATTGACATATGGGGTTAAGTATGCAAGAATCAGGCATAGCTGTGTTGTCTCGTACCAAAAATATGTAGATAGGTGACAAGTGGTGTTCCTCAGGGGTCTGTATTGGGACCAGTAGTATTTAATGTCTTCATCAATGTCATAGACAGTGGGATTGAGTGCACCCTCAGCAAGTTTATGGAAAACACCAAGCTGAGTGGTGCGATTGGCACACCTAAGAGATGGGATGCCATCCAGAGGACTTGAGGGTACTGATGGATGGAAAGCTGGACAAGAGCCAACAATGTGCACTCAGAGCCCAGAAGGCCAATGGCATCCTGGACCAAATCAAAACAAACAAGACTAGCAGGTGGAGGGAGGTGATTCTGCCCATCTACTGCACTCTCATGAGACCCCACCTGGAGTACTGCATCCAGCTCTGGAGCTCTCAGAAAAGGAAAGACATGGAGCTGTTGTAGCAGGTCTGGAGGAGGGCCATGGAGATGATCAGAGGGCTGGAGCACTTCTCCTATGAGGACAGGCTGAGAGAGTTGGGGTTGTTCAGCCTAGAGAAGAGAAGGCTCCAGGGAGATGTTATTGTGATCTTTCACTACTTAAAAGAGGCCTACAGGAAAGACAAAGACAAAATTTTTAGCACGGCCTGTTGCAATAGGACAAGGGATAATGGCTTTACACTAAAAGAGGGTAGATTTAGACTAGATACAAGGAAAAAAATATTTACAATGAGGGTGGTGAAACATTGGAACAGGTTCATAGAGACATGGTGGATATGCCATCCCTGGAAATGTTTAAGATCAGGTTGGATGGGGCTCTGAGCAACCTGATCTAGCTGAAGATGTCCCTGCTCATTTCAGGAGAGGTTGGGCTAGATGACCTTTCATGGTCCCTTCCAACCCAAACTATTCCATGATTCTATGATATGTAGATGTACCTGGAGGTCACAGGTGAATTTTAAAGAATCAAAGAATCATAGGAAAATTTAAGTTGGAAGTGGCCTTAGGAGGTCTCTAGGCCACGCCCCTGCACAAAGCAGAGTCAGCTATTGGATCACACCAGGCTGCTCAGGACTTTAGCTAGTTGTGTAACCACCAATGAAGGGGACTGCACAACCTCTCTGCACAATTGGTCCCATTGTTTGACTGTCCTGATGGGGAAAAAGTCTGAATATGTTCATTTATATCTACTTGTTACATCAGATTGTTTTATCATAGCAGACTTTATAGCAGCAAATGCTTGTTCTGCAGAACTGAAAATTTCCACAGTTGCAAATGAAATCAAATATTTTGCCTGACAGGAGTTTTGGAAGACACAAGACAAGACAGGTCTTCTCGGATCCATGCTTCCCCAAAAATTCATTATCTTAGACGTACCTAAACCAAATTTTATAGAAGGGTAGCCAGTTACAGGTATACTACCTAATAAATTTTCAGTCAAGTTAAACAGTATTCTGAGATTCTTGCATCTCTGGTTATGTTATCTAAACTTTTGATTCGTTTTTCTCTCAATGAGACTTTTATTTTCACTTTTTTGAATGTGTCATTTGCCAACCCTGGTAACCAAAGACCAGATATCTCGTATGCCTTCTGTTGTAATCGTAAAATGTTTTCCTCTTTATGGAATCCTAATTGTCTTTGTATCTTATTCTGTTTTACAACCTATTCTTTTTTCTTATAACATATGAAAAAGAAAGGTAAATATTAGAATATACATAGATACCTTACTAAATGAGCTAACATTCAAAAGAGCAAAGTATGCAACAGTTTCTACCAGAGCTCAGGAATATTTCTGTGATACCTCTAAGAAAGAAAATCCTAGAAAATCATACCTTATGTAGCATGCCTGTATGCCACTGGAAGAGAAAACAAAAATTGGCTGAGACCTTGAAGAAGTTCCTCTAGTTTTCTAGACCAGTGGAAATCTAAAAGCCTTATGTATATCATATTGACAATAAATTTACAACTACTTTGTTACCTGCATTTCATGTCTGGTCTACTGTATTTTAAGAATGAGATTTATCTTCTGTGTCCTAAAATTTTGATGAGAGGATATAATAGGACAAGATATATTGAAGTGTAAAAATCAAAAATTTGTTAAAGGTTAGAAATATTAATCTGAAAACAACTTGAATAATATAAAATTGAAAGAAAGGCTAAAGTAAATTAGACACTTTTCTATTAATCTAGATAAGAATTATTAGAAGAACCTTTCGTATGATATAACATATTTTTACAAAGAACAAATCAATATTCTAATTCATCAGGCAACGGTTAGAATATTTTCTTTTTTTCTTCTTTTTTTTTAAACAAAACCAACAATTTCAAAAATTATTAATAAGTTTTTAAATCATAGTCAACAACAAAAGTAAGATGTGTTAGAGCTGAACATCAGGCTATGGAGAATTACAGTTCTTTTGTTTTGTTCTTTCAAGACCTTTCTGGAACGTATAAAGTAATATTTTTATAGGTTTTCTTCAGAAAGGGAAAAAGAATTGTAACACATGTAAATTGCCATACTTTCCCTGTAAAGGCCATAAAAAAATTTCTCAATGCCTATCAGCTTCTAAACTGCAATGATTCTGTGTGTAGTTTTTTAATTGCTTTGCCTTCCTCTGAATATGTAATTCCAGTCAGAGCAAAAAGACTCACAAACGTCTTGCACACACTGCAACCACAAAGAGGATGCCCTTCTTCCTACACAAAAAATGAGGGACTATTGAAAATACAGTTCTGTGTTGTGACTTTCTTTTCATTTCTTTACTTAAACATGAAGTAGCTCTTGTGAGAGACACGTTTTGGGATGTTTTGGAGATGGGAGGGAATTTATTCTTTTTTTCTTCCCTTTGATGTTGTGCACACATTCAGATTTTCTACCAGTGTCTTTATGGTGTGAGAAGGCAGAAAATTTCTCATATATTCAAAATAGAATACACTCTTGTTTAAGTGCACCATCTAATTAATGTTATTATGCACCAGAGAGTCTCTTGTTAGTCACACTCTGTAACTGTGGTTAGTCTTGCAACAAGGGCACAATACAAAGTCCTGGAAATACACTGTTCATCTTGGAAGTTTGTCTTATTGCCTGCTAGACGCTTGTCTCTTCTGTAAGCAGTAACAATGCAATTTAGAAAAAAATGGGGAAAAAAAACCCCACAAAACCCTTCTTCTGACAGTTGGTGTTCCTCACATCTACATTATTATGAGGTAAGTATCAAAAAAGGAATTTGTTCCATTGTCTTCTTGGTGAAAAAAAATGTTTTTTATCTCTCTCCTTTTAAAATTTCTTATAATAAATATTTTAATTTTTTCCCAGTATCTAATTCCCAGGTCATATCTTCCAATCCTTATACTTCTAACATTGAAAACTGATTTGACTTGAATTCAGATCCTTTTTAACACTTCAAATTTGCAGTCAGTCACTGACACTGCAAGAACAAATGTCAGTGTTTCTGTGCATTTCCTCAGATGTTGAATGATCATTTGAAATAATTTGAAAAGTCAGTTAATGCTCCTCCATTAAGAACAAATACACTCAATGGGGAAAGAAAAGTAGCTGCAATTGTTTCCAAATTCTTAACCTTATTTAATATCTACATGATATTTTCTTGTGTATGATATAATATATTGCAGGCACTTTTAAATTTAAAATTACAAGAAAAAACTTCTTAAAAGCCGTATTAAATTCTTCATGTGACATAGTAAGTAGATAAAAACAAGGCTGTATTATTTTGAATAAAATAATGATTTGTATTTACCTAATTATTGTCTTAAGGAAATTTCAAGTTTGTGCAAAAATATACAGTCAATGAATTGGACCACAGACAAGCCCTCTTGTTATTTGCATCAATATAAACCTGGATAAGCACCTTGGCTTTATTAATGATATTTGTGAGGCATAACTAACATTGTAAGGAAGGTAGCATCTATAACTTTTCAATATTTGTACTTAGTACGAGTAAAAGAGTAAGTCACCTAGATTTAGGACGCAGAAGATTTAGAAGTTAGAAGTAAAAAAACGCAGTAATCTAGTATTCACACCTTGCCCAAAGGTAGTGATCTTTTTTTGGCAAAGAAAAATCTATAATATCTCCCAGGTCTCTGAAACATGACTTTAACGGCTGGAGACTGAGAGTTTCAAGTGAAGTGAAAAAAAAAAGCCTCAAAGAAGCAGAATGCCTTGAAGTATAATTGAAGTTTTGCTCATTAAGGGCAAACCTGTGAAGACTTGACATTTCGTCAAGTTTTCATCTAGAGTTCCTAAGAAAATAGGCTTGAAAAAGTTGTACAGAGGACTAAGATTTCTTTTGCAGAGTTACCTTTTGACACAAATCTTAGAGTCACTCTCTCAGTTTTCGAGAAGCCAATAATGTAATTGGTAACTTTTTAGCCACATGTTGACTAAGAAGAGCATAAAGTAAAGGAAGTTGCACTGTCACACTCATTAGAAACAGAACCTAGAAGTTGTCATTGTTCTAAATACTTCATTGATTTCCCTCTCTAGACAGGTTCTGACTCTTTGGTACAGCTCTACAAAGGACTAAAACTTGAGGCAAACTACTCCAAAATAGACTGAGTCTCTAACAAAGAAAACCCATGGGAGCCAACAGTAAAACGGTTGTCGAGAAACATCACAATTTCGGTATTTCTATATACTGCATTTCTACAAAGACAGCACAGCCATCTCTGTTCAAATGTTTCGGACTATAAATGACTGCGAAAATTTACTCCCAATGCTCAGCCCTAGGTGATTCAGATACAGTTCTTGCTCCTCCCCAGCCCTGTTTTTTTTTCCTTCTTTTTTTTTCCCTCCCTTTGGTAATGGTCCTTTCACCACATCGTCAGTCATTCACTAGATTTTATGTATAATCTTTCTGTGAACAGAAGCTCACATTTGTAGCCTTTCTCCATTTGCTGTTTTCTTATAGAAGATTACCGTTACTTCACACCCTCTCTCTTTCTTCTACACATCATCACTGCCAATTTTTATATCGTCATTCCAGGAGGTGATTATGAGTCTTCTTTGAATGGTTGCCTACAGTTTTTATGCAATGACCAACATCTGTGCTATTAAGATTGCTTGGATTCACTGCCGGTTAAAGATATTTATCTTGCACAATGTGTAACTAAGAGCAAGTTTTATACACTTGTTTCCAAGAAGACTCATGTCTTGTATAATTTTTTTTTTTTCCTAAATCCAAAATGTATCATATCTGGTGAGCATAAAGACTAGTTATGATGAATACTACCATGTCTCATACTCCAGTCATTGAAAAGCTAGTAAACTAAAAAAACCACAAAAAACGTTGCAATCTTTATTGAGCTAGAATAGCCTCAGGTTGATGATTTCCAAATAATTCATCATCAATAGTAACAAAAATTTATTGAGTCCCACAATAACGGTTTTAGCATTTTGAGAAGTGGGTTCCCTTGCAGGAGAGATAAATTTATTAAATCAAGATCTAAACATTTTTGGAACAAGAGAGAAATTCAACTATCCAGCCTGCTCTAAAACATCTCCAGTGATCAGGGGTCTATATTTTTTTCATTAAGTTGATGCTTACCTTTTGGATCATTTCTGGACACTTTCATGTCACTAGGCACTGAAATTGCTATTTTCAAAATCTCAGGGGAACAACACTGACATTTTTCACTCATACAAGAAGAGATAATTGTGTATAATAGTTTTGAATTTGATACGTGTGGAATAGAAGGAAGATCTCTGGTTTAGAATATCCCAGTGCTAAGGCAATCACTTGCAGTATTTCTGACCTCACTACGACCTTACTGTATAGACCAAAATAACTAGACCAAAAAGCCCTGCTTTGAAAAACATTTCATAAACTGTGTGTTTAAGGTTTGACACTAAACAAGTTGCAACTATTGCATATCTTCAGGTGGTCTGCAAAAGCCCAGCAAACCTAGACCAAGGCATCCATTTAAAACATCTGTATATTACATGCACACATAGCATAAAGTCTCTGATGATATGCTTAAACGGGTGTATGCTCAGACCCTCCGATGCTTTCAAGAAGGCCCTAGGACACTTTCTAAGCCAATACTTTGCTCTGACAGAGGAAAAACTGATTCAAACAGTCCATAACTTTTAGATTTCTCTTGATCTAGGTTTGAGAGTCCAAATTAGATGTGTTCCAGATGGCTCTTTTCATGGTCTGGCAAAATTGTGACTAAAATAAACCCATATGCATTAAGTAAAGCAAAGGCATACAAAAATACCACTTTCCTGCACTGAGTATCTCACTTCCACTCCATAGGCACAGGTATAATAATGGAAAATAAATCAGAATCACTGTTATCACAGAGCAAGAAGGAAAGAGATTGAACGCTAGCAACCATTCGGGCATTCATATTAAGAATTTACTATTTTGATTTGAACTACCCCTAACTTTATATCTGTTCTTTGGCACTGTACTATTCTTTCTGTCTCTCACATTTTGTTTCTTCTGCCTCAGTACTACTTTTTGTATTCTAAAGGTGCTTCCTCCTAGACACTTTTACTGGTGCTGATCAGCTTACTCAAAGTGACTATCAGAAATATCTAATGCTCTTCTAAGACTAACCCTCCAATAATGCTAAAGCACGTCCAGAACGCTGGAAAGAATAAAAAATGTATTTTCTCAACAAAGCCAGGCAATATAAAGCATCTTGTTCACATCTTTCTGTATTGAATTATAGGATTATCAGTGATAAGCTTCACAGAACATTAGGCAATTTATTCATAGTATTTGAGAAAACATTCAGTGTTCCTCGAGTAAATAATTTTTCACCTGAAATAATACTTTATAGGCCACACAATATATTTTAAGAGAGGATAAAATGCAAAATATTTTAAAGGAAAACCTGCATTCCACAATAAGAAAATTAGAGGCTATAGAAGCCTCTCACCTGTTTTTATTTGTCTGATTGCATTTTCTAGGATTAATTACTCATTATACACCATCCCAAGATTTATTTTCTGGGTTTGCCTTTTAAAGAGTGCACAATCTCCATTTTATCAAGGAATTCTTCTACACTCCTATAGAATTCTGTGTATTCTGGGTGTGCCAAGCAAGTCATTTTTGCAGCAAAACCAGTCCTGTAGTGAGCACCACACTGGAAGATTTGGGTCCTTTGAAGCTTGTAATATCGGAACCTAAATCCCTCAGTCCTGCAATCTGATGTTCGTGCTTGGGCTCTTACAGCTGTGCAGAGCCTAATAGGCTTAACAGTTCTAGTGCTTTGGATTTTGTTGTATATATGTACATGAGGAGAAGTAGGACCACCTGCAGAACAAAATGCAACAAGATGAAAAGATAACCAATGTTACTGTTTAATATGTTTCAAAATATCACTTGTCTTTGTCCACCAGTTAGAGAACAACTGGCATCCAGGGTTTGGCTGACATCTGCAAAGTGTTGAAAGGATATAAAATAAAGAAATTGGCAGCAGAGGAAGATTTTCCTTAAAATCTTTCAGTTACAGTTGTACATTTTTTACAATAATAGTAGATATGATGTAGGTACTGTTTAGTGGGCACTAAATGTCAGCTAGAAATACATTTTTAACTTTGCAGTATTCCTGCAGTAAAACATAAAACTTCTTTACAGCTTTTGGTGGTAATATATATATATTTCAACAGGAAATGCTGTATATACATGATTTGTTTCATCAAAATAAAAGGTGGGTTTATTAGTTTCCCAATAACTGTTGAATAAACACATTTAACAGATCCAGAAATAAATGGGATAAATATTTACCTTATAAATGACCTTATTGTAAATCTGTGACTTGTGTATAAACTAAACTACCTTATACTAGCCCTTTATGTCTCAAGTATTAAATTCTAATACATTTACAGTTGATTTAGAAAGAGGAAGAAATAGGTGCAAAGGAGGAAAAAAGTAAATATTGATTAGACATTGGAGGAGCCACTGAAAGATTAAGTTCTTCCAGAAAGTCCTAGCTTGTGAAAACATACCTGGCTTCACTTTTTTGGTATATGCAGATCTACTGCATTGCTTGGGTGTGTGTATTTGCGCTCATTTGGGTGAGACTGGAGTTGAGGGGGCACCTGGTATCATCTGTTTGTGTGAACGTGGGTGAGAGGGAACTAAAGCTGCCTGTTAGAGACAGAGCATCTGGCATCATCTGCAAAGAGGCGAGCTCAAGCTGTTGAAACCATCTGCGAAGAGAAGAGAGATAGAGAGGGAGATAGTGATACAAGCTTCAGAGACCAGCATAAAGTACAAAAAACGAAAGCTATGTTCTTAAATAGCAAACCTGCTCCAAATAAGTTCTTAAGTATAGACACTTTTTTGGATGCTGATGAAAAGAAACAGTAAAGTTTCCCTGGAGACAGAGCTGTCTGTCTTTGCTTCCAGGGCAAGGCACAGCAGACATCATGAGTCTCCACACGCCCTGTCTATGGTGCACATCCTAAGTCCACAGAGGTCCACCTGCTATAACAGGAAAAAATCTTTGACTTTGATTTTTGAGGTGAAAAGGCAGACATATCAATCCTCAAAAACATCAGTTCCTAAGTCCCACTCAGCCTCCCGACCCCCGCTACTGACACCGATGCTGGCAAGATGTTTATGTATCCCTTTGAGGAAAGAAATTTTGCCTCCTCTTTCTTAATCATATTTAAACTTGTCTCCTTTAAATTGACCTAAAATATTTCTAGGCAGTTTTGTACAAATCTTTGTTTTGTTCATTGCCTCAAACATAGCTAATGCAAACCCTTCTTACTGGAGCTCTCATTTTATGCAACTTCCGATAACTTTTAAAACCCTTCAAGGTTAATGCCCACCTCATCTACAGTCATGTATATACATCAAGGATTCAGATTCCCACTGCCATGCTGGCTGGAATCCTAGCTTCTGATCGCCTGTTTGTTGCATTTTTTCACACAAACAATGTCATTTTCTCACATTCCCATTTCTGTGTGGAAACAACTCTAAAAAATCCTCACTTCCACTTTAAATCCTTCCTTCAAGCTTATCTTTGTGGCAATGATAGAAACCACTTGTCAGTGATTAGCCAGCTGGTGTGACCACTGCTTATTGCACTGGTTACAGCTGTCTTACTGCTATTTTTGTGTTTCCTCTCCATCTGTCTTATCCACCTGCTGTCTCTCATTTCAAACTTAAATTTAAGCTCCCTGGACAAAAACTCTCAATTTGTTATGCTTGTACAGTGCCTAGCACAGTGTGTCCTTAGCTATATGTTCTCCTTCAGTACAAGCTAATATGCGATAAACTGGCTGAGAAAGAGGGATGGTGCAGATTCTGCATCTCAGGGTGGATTTACACTGTCTGTTCACTGATACAGAAGCCTAAGCAAGTTTAAACACTGCTGGTTGTCTCAGCAAATGACCTGGAAAGTTGGATGAAATAGCACATTTTAAGTTCCAGGCTATCGTGACTAGACCATAGGAAAGGCTGAAAAGGGGTGGCTTTACACAACAGTGGAAAAGGTTAACTCAGGAATGTACCTGTTGGGGGAAGGACAAAAATCTATACTTTAGGTACTATAACACATACACATATTTGTATGTTACATGATATTATGCACAGTATTGTACACAATACAGAAGCGCATGCAAAACGGTTATACTGTAACACCATTTACTTTTCACCTAGCCACAGAACAGGCTAAGTAATAGCCACAGAATCCCAAAGAATAGAGAGTGGAAATTGTGGAGTTGTGTTTTAGCTTCACAAGATGAAAATTTTCTTCTTATATTCTGTGCCAGTGCCCAATTTTAGAGTTAGTTTAGGGATTTAATTCCATTACAGATTTATTAATTATTATTATTATCATCATTATTATTAAAATTAGGAGGATATCTCTCTTTTCAAGAAGGCCTTCCTTAATATTCCCAGGTCTAATTCAAGTGTTACACAACAGCATATCCATATCACAGTTCAAATATCGTTCAATAATTTCAATTTATTGCAGAATCACAGTGGTAATCTGTACATATGGTTGAGAAAGCATTTTTATGATAAACTCCTGTGTTTAAGCACGTGACACTGGAAAAACTAACTCTATGAGATCAAATTTCTTATTGCCTGAAGGCAAATTTACATGCTTAAATTTAAAAAAGTTACTTGTTCATAAATTTGTAGCTATGTAAGAATGGAGAGATCATGCTTTAAAACACTATTCAAGTGCTTTATGCTTGTTTTGGACATCCACAGCTTGCATACAGAAGGAGCAGGCTGGAATAAAATTGGGCTATGAATTTAAGGTACAAAAACTAAACTGTAGCTGTCTGAACAGGTTTTCTTGTCCTGTTCTATGGATGTCTGCCGACAGCTTAGGTTTATTTATTTTATACTGAAAATTCCCCAGATCCTGTCCTTGGTAGTCCCATCTTTGATAAAGTTCAGACACGTGTAATACAGCAATGACAGATCTAGCAGAGATATTATGAATGAGTGGAAATTCATTAACATAATTATTAAGATTTAGGGTGATGTTAATATTGTCTGTGCTTTTATTAGTGATTTCTGTATTATCTTTTCTGAACTGTTAACTTTATTTGCATGATGCTAGAAAAAAAGATAAAGTGAGAATCCAGTCCTGAAGTTTGCATAAATATCAGGAAAAAACAGATAAGAGGATATACAAAACAGGTGGAACAACTGAAAAAACATCCAGCCACCTACTGACCAACCAACCTCCCCTTCTGCCCAGAAAACACCCAGAACAAAAGCTTCAGAAGTTCTTAGATTTTCGCTGTGAATATTTCTCAACTTCTGCTCTGAGGAGCACTTCCCAAATAGGAATGTATCCTAGCAGCATCCAGATTCCCTTCCTTGCTTTCCTCCTCCCTCAAGCTGTCCCCTGCACCTTAGCTTCCATGCAAAGAAATCACAGACACCACAGGCTGAAGGGAAAGAGTGAAGTGGTCAGAGATCCTCTGATCTGCGTGATTAGGAAACTGCAACCCTCAGGCACTCTGCAGTTTGCCCCAGCAGGTAATCGTAAATTGGTACACAAGGGATTAAGTCTTTTAGACTTAAATGGAGAAAGGCAAAACAAGAACCACAGGCAGGAACCTGATTCGCAAATTCACAAGAGAATTGAGAAATATTTTAAGGCAGCTTTCTTTTTTAGACACTGAGGGATTTGCTATAATAAACTGCTAAGCAAAACAATAAAATGCTTTAGTTGACCCTAGCTGTTTTCACCATGTATATAGTTTTGGTCAGCTGGAAGGAATTGTGATAAATGCAAGATTATATTGACTAAATTACTTAGTATAGTATGATAAAAAAATTGATTATACCTCCTGGTGTTTGATTTGTGCCAGAAGTGTGGCCAGCAGGTCAAGGGGTGATTCTCCGCCTGTGCTCTGCTCTTCTGAGAACCCACCTGTACTGTGTCCAGCTCTGGGGCCCCCAACATAAAAAAGACATGGACCTGCTCAAGTGGGTCCAGAGGAGGGCCACAAAGATGATCAGAGGACTGAAGCACCTCTCCTATGAAGACAGGCTGAGAGAGTTGGGGTTGTTCAGCCTGGAGAAGAGAAGGCTCTGGGGAGACCTTATAGCAGCCTTTCAGTACACAAAGGGCACCTACAGGAAAGATGAAGAGGCAATCTTTATCAGGGAGTGTAGTGATAGGACACGGGGTAATGGTTTTAAATTGAAAGAGGGTAGATTTAGATTAAATATTAGGAATAAATTCTTTCCTGTGAGGGTGGTGAGACACTGGAATGGGTTGCCCAGGGAAGTTGTGGCTGCTCCATCCCTGGAAGTGTTCAAGGCCAGGCTGGATGAGCCTTTGAGTAACCTGATCTAGTGGGAGGTGTCCCTGCCCATGGCAGGGGGGTGTGACCTAGATGATCTTTAAGGTCCCTTCCAACCCAAACCATTCTATTCTATTTACATATTTGAGTATTAAAGGTTTCGACCATCCCCTACCAAAGCAAGTTTTTGGAGTTTGGGCTTTATTCTTTGTTTGTTTGAGATTTCCTAATATTGGTTACTTTCCTGGGGAATAATTTGCTGATCTTGGTTATTTTCAATGTAGCAACTTTAACAAATCTGAGCATGTAAACCCAAGTCAAGTTTCTCCCTGTCTCCTTCCCTTTTGCCCTTTGATAAAGTAAGCATTCCTTTCTGACATTTGAGGATACAGGCACAGAAAATTGATTTCACTGAATTGGAAGGGAATTTGCACCAGCAGTGTAATTACACAAATTAACTTTGCATAAGCTTTCTCAAAAATAAAACAGACTGTTTACCCATCAACATAAGGATGAGGTCTAAACACCTAAAATTGTCAGGCCCTCAGTGTTTCACCTAACATCATTTGCAAGTGAGAGTTCCAATGTTTAACCCCAACATTCAAGTTCAAAGTTAGTAAATTACGACTGCTAACTTGTGTGAAAACTCCTTTTACTCAGGCAGTGGTCAAAACTCTCTGGTAACAACCACTGTCACACAGAATGCAAAAACATAATTTCAGGTGACAAACAGTGACAGGCAGTTGCAGTTGCATTAATTTCTGTAAATGCTCATATTTCTACTTTTACAGTAGCACGGTCTCTTTTCTTGAATGTCTTTAATAAGATGATTAAAAATCCTGTAGTGTTACTGATTAATCTGCACTTCTTCATTACTTTCCACCACTGTTTGTTTTCTGTATGTTCTACATCAATACACTTAATTTCTTTTTTTTTTTAACAGTTACCAAAAGCCTCCTAATTTAGCTATGTCTCTGAGTGCTCTTTGTTTCTGATTTGAGGCTATTTCAAAGTAATTAATTTGCTAAATTAATGTAGTTGGAAAGATCTAATTGCAGTGGTATTTTTTGCAGTCTTCTTGTCATCCACTATTATAATAGTAAACCTATTCTGTGGCACATTAATTAGATATAGGCTAAATTGATCCCGCAGATTTTAGTGCTCAGGAATATAATGTTTGAAAGAAGTAGTCTGGCACTGGGGTTCCCATGAGCTATCTGGTTCTGTGTGTGGATACAGTCATTTGCTTCAGTAAACAGCACAGGTTTGAAGGGAATAACAAAGTTCAGAAAGACCCTTCTAACCTTCCTTTTTTAAAAAAAAAACAGGAGCACAGCACTGCATGAACTTTCCTTCCTATACGTAATATCTTCACACAGGGTCTCTTACTAATTACTATTACACAAGTCTATTTGAACATTTTTGAGATGGAGTTTAATAACCAGCTGAGCCTGTGTTTCAGCATGCAGTTCATTATATAAATTGATCATAGAGCAATAAGAAAATACCACCATGATTCAAAAGGCTGTGCATTCCTCTTTGAGGACCTTTCAGCTGTAATATGGAGAATGATGGATAAAACAGCCCATTTCATTGTCTAATTTCATTGCTAATTTTCTTTTCAGGCATATACTGTTTAAAGAAATAATGCATGTTTCAGTAACTTTTTACTTTCATCATTTTTCTATCACCTCTAACTCCAGTCACAATTTTTTCTGTTTTCACTGAGGTACCTCCTGTGAATTTTGGTGATGTGTTTCTTGTTGATGTAATGCCCCCTCCCACCCCCCCCAAAAAAAAAAAAGATAATAACAAAACCAACAAGAAAACAAGGCTGAAAACGGCTAAGGAAATTAACTGAAGAACTCAGATTGTGGGAACAGGATTCCTTCTGAAACTGGTCTACTTCACATTTCATTTATATCCTTACCTCGTTACAATCATTGCCTTTTTAGATATTATCTGCATATAATAGATTTTGTTGTTTATTACAGATTTTTTTTTGTTTTAGAATGCTCTACCTTCTCATTCTTTTTTTATTTATTTATTTTAGCTAAATATTAAGCTACAAAACCAATATTAAGCTAAGCCAAAACCGCGACACTGTGCCATTGTCCTGATTAGGCGGAAACCCTAATAATGGATACTGGTTTTGGCTGGGGTAGAGTTAATTTTCTTCATAGCAGTTCATATGGAGTTATGTTTTGGATCTGTGATGAAAACCCTGTTGATGATACAGGGATGTTTTAGTTATTGCTGAGCAGTACTTACACGTAAAGGCCTTTTCTGCTTCTCACACCGCCCTGCCAGTGAGTAGGCTGGGGGTGCACAAGAAGTTGGGAGGCGACACAGCTGGGACAGGTGACCCCAACTGAACAAAGGGATATCCTACACCATATGATGTTGTGCTCAGAAATAAAAGCTGGGGGAAGAAGGAGGAAAGGGGGATGTTCGGAGTTATGGCATTTATCTTCCCTAGTAACAGTTACATGTGATGGAGCCCTGCTTTCCTGGAAATGTCTGAACATCTGTCTGCCGATGGGAAGCAGTGAACAAATTCCTTATTTTGCTTTGCTTGTTCATGCAGCTTTTGCTTTCCCTGTCTTGGTCTCAATCCATGAGTTTTCTCACTTTTACCCTTCCAATTTTTTTCCCCATCCCACCAGGGGAAGTGAGCAAATGGCTGCATGGGTCTTAGGCCATGAAAGAATGTGAAACCAGTGGGGTGGCATCTTCTCATCTTAGGTCAAGACATCTAATGTGGGAAATAAATTCCTTGCTGAAGCAGGCAGTCCTCTAAAACACGAATCCATCACCTACTTCTTTACGTGATTACAAGATGTTTGCGCTTGTTTTCTATTGTTTCTCTAGTTAAAATCCATCTGTGCTTTTCTACTGTTTAACATATTCTTATCTGTTATACAAAATTGTTGACTAACTTCTGTTGGCTAAACCAACAGAAAGATCTGAAAGATGCTGAAAAGAAAACTCCTCAGGGTGGCACCCTTGGGGCAGAATGTTTTTCTCTATTTTCTACTTTGTCATCCTTCATTAGGAAATATTACATCTCTTTTTTTTTTTTAATTTTTTGGTTTCCCACAACACTTTGGGTTCATGCTTTGTTTATTTTAGAAAAAAAAACCCACAACATTAAATCATAGGAAAAGAAAGGAAGAAAGAAGAAAGGAAAATGAAAGGAAAAGAAAAAATGAAAAAAGGAAAAAATATAAGAAAGAAGAAAAAAGAAAGGAAAAGGAAAATTAAAGGAAAAAGAAGAAGGAGGAGGAGGAGGAGGAGGAGGAGAAGAAGGAGAAGGAGAAGGAGAAGGAGAAGGAGAAGGAGAAGGAAGAAGACAGAGTCGGTCATAGCATAAAAATTCAAGAATGGCTTCTACGGAACCACCATATCCTAAAGATACACTTTTGCAAGGTGCTACCTTCTACTTCAATTATTGCTCAAGGAAAGCTATTTTTTTTGATTTGTGTTCTTAAATATATAGATAACAATAGGTAAAATATCCAGAAGACACAGCACATAATCTAAGAGTTTTATTTTGCCTTTTTCCAATATTTGAGATTCTTGGTGGTTAATGAGTTAAAACTTTTATTTCAGAGGTCTCTGGTAGTCTATATTTTTAGTGTAGCAAGGTAAACAAATAATCACTGCTGTTTTTTTCATCTATATACTCTCTGATTTTTGTTTGCCTCAAATACCACCATATCTATGAAATAGTAATTTAGTAATGCCTAGGACCAAGATACATTTCCAGATTTTTTTCCACCTCTTTAGTTATACTTCTTTGTGAGAAGTAAAGAGAACCATCTTAGAGAAAATAAGACAGCTGAGGGTTGAAAGATCGATTTAAAGACAATATGAACTGTTGCATCTGTACTTGTTTAAGGAGGAGAAAAAAGTAGTAAGGTCAGATATCTTGTGGTACTATAAATTGTTTGCTGCTTGTTTTTTAAAAAAAAACATCCCAGGTAAGCTTGAGTGCTGTTTAAGAGAAGATGTATTTTATTAATAGAACGTATCTTTTGAAGTACTGTAGAACAGGGGGTACCTACAGAGGAACCTTCTGACATGTGAGGTTGTTCCACCCTCTGATGTAAAGTAAAATTAAAATTGCAGTCAGAAAGAGGTCTAGATGCAGAAGCTACTATTTTGCCACAGACTTTTCCTGGCTTTGAGAAGGTTTCAATGCACAATATCACTGAATGAGAAATGCTACATTTCCTGTTGAAACCAATCTTTTGGGATCAGAGTGGCTGTCCTTTTCCAGTGCATAACCTTATCTTGACACACCAGCTAGTAACCCTGCTACTGTAGACTACTGTGTACTTTGATAAACACAAGTTTTTCTCACCATCTTTTGATTTTAGCGCACTCTCTCCAGCATAGGGAGATCTGTGTTACAATCAATAATGAGACTGGTCAGTGTTACTCCTGGCTTTAGCAAATCAAGATAAACTCTGAAGTGTTTTAGGGAAGGATAGCTTATATACAAGAGAGTAATGGAGCGTTTGAAGAGGGAAAACCAAAAGGCCTTCTTTATTCCCCTTTGGCGATATATTCTAACTCATGCGCAATGTCCTTATAAGCAGAAGAAAAACCTGAAAATATTGGTAAGTAGACCTTTTCTGACCAGATACAGTAGCAGACAAATCTCAGTTCATTAAATTAAAAAGTAGAAATCTTTGATTAGTGTTTAATGTAGTAATAGCTGCCTGGGAAAAAAAAAAAAGTGAAATACAGTTTTCACTCTACTATGAAGACAGGTTCATGCTTTCTCAGCTACTTGAGTTGTTCTGGATATTGACACACAGTTTGAAGTTTTCATGGAAAGAAACAGGATAAGGATCAAAAATGAAATGATGTAAAGAAAACATTATTGCAGCTTTTATCAGAACAAATGCATATTTCTGAATTAATTTAGTCATTAAGTTCCTCAGGTTTCAAGAGGTCAGTTTAGGTAAATTAGAGGGACTGTGAAAAAATGGAATTGAAAAGTTCCTAAGACTATTGTTCTTAATGAAAAGCAATTTTAGGAACCTAGGTCTAGAAATCTATTGAGAAGATACAGTCAATGAAGGATGACAGGGAGCTATAGAACCTTGGAGGTTGAAATATATAGATAGGACAAAATAGTAGATCTTGTGACAAGTCACCTATAGAAGAACTGAAGTCAAGTATCAGCTGTGTGAAGAAAGGAGCTCTCTGATAGGGGAAAAATGAAAACCAATGCAACAGAAAAGCATGAAAAAGAAGACGCCTGTCTAAATCAGCATCCTGGATCCCCTTCCCCATACCATCTTTTCATTGATAGTAGCCTTTTTTAAAAGTACATTATCACATCTGAGCCCAAGGGCAGAGGGTGAAGGGGATGAGAAAGATTTCATTTGGCAGCTATTATGCCTCACCAAAAAGGTACAACTTCAAGACAGAGAAGGCTGAGTTTTCATTTTGTAGGGAACGAAGAGGTGGTAAAATGATAGTAAAACAGAAAACTTTTAATCTCTGTGAAATGCCCAAACTGTCATGACCATATTAAATGCTAGATACTGCAAATTGCTTTGGGCTGGAAATGAGAGCATTGTAGTCAAATGATTCACGGAAAGTGTTTCTTATCTTCATACCCCTAAGTTTTTGGTCTTTTCTTGCTGCATATACACAGAAAGAATTCACAGGTCATCTGTGGTTACCAATTAGACTAATCCAACACCGCTCAGAAGTAACCCTAGTGTTGCTCATTTTTAATGTTCACGTGCATAACCATAGTTAACAGAGAGTAAAAAAAAAGTGAGCTGAAGAAAAATTTTTTACCTTCTGTTGTGATCCTCAGTGGTCTCCACAGCTCAGAAACATTTTTTGTGTTTTTAATTGTGGGGTACTACTTCTGGAAATGTTCCATTTTATTGCCATGAACTTCTTCCCAAATTTATTTTTCTGACATCAATGCAGTAGCAGAAAAACAACTCTACCAAAAATAGAGTATGGAGAAAATAAAGATGGAGGAAGAAGGAAGGGGGGTGGTGGGTGGGGGGGTTAGGGTATCATTAATTTAAAGGATTAATTTTATCAGTAGCTAATCTGAAAATTTTATATAGACTATTCTTTAAGAAGAGAAGTTTAGGTAAATTTTTTTGTTTGCTTGTTTCCCATTTCAACAGGAATCCGGTGATGATTTGACATCAGGAATAAATTTTAGCTACTCAAATGAGCGCTGTTTCATCACAGCTTCATACCACGGCTGTCTTATGTTGAAATTCTTAAATGAAATGTACATCGGTGTCCATTTCTTAGAAGGATGTCACCATGTTCTGAATTAAAAAAAAGACCAAACAAACAAAATAAACCACTCCACAACAAACACCAGATAATCAATCTTTATAATAGGTAAATGAGACTAAAAGTTTTTTCTATCACTTTGACATTAAACTATCTTCACACTATGATATTAGGGCTTCAACTTTTGCTATAGGGAATGCTTTCTCTTTTTTATTTTCCAGCTAAGGTTCACTTTGTCCAATTTAGATTAGATAAAAGAAAAGACAGAGATAGAAAAGTATAATTGACTTAATTTAGTTTAATTAACTGCAAGAGAACGGAGACAATTAGTTAATGCATCTTAATGAATTGAATTATGAAATGCATTGCTCCCAATGGGAGCAAATGATCCCTGTAATGGGAAAAAATTAAACAGCAGATTTCTTTTTCTCTATGTTAGGGTGACCAATCCAAAACAACTAGAATATTACAAATATATCACATACTCTGTAGTAGCATTCAATGTCTTGCAGATGAACCCTGCTTGGTGAGTTATAGGGGAAGTCAATGCCGTGAATTACCCAATGGGGCCAAATTCCTGATTTCTGGAAATAATTGTCAGCCTTCAAGGTATCTTAGTCAGTAATTGAAAAAGTGTGGGTTTCAGAACCAAACTAAAACAGAGAAAGAAATATAAAAAAAAAAAAAAAAAGAAAACTCATCCAACTACCTTTTAACGTTACTAAAATCTATAAAAAAAACCCAAGATAATTTATTTATCACAATAATATAACACAATTACACACATTAGTTGCATTAATCCTGACTGTTTATCCATGCTATCTAAAATTCAGATCCTCATCAAAATTAGCAACCATAGTATCTGAACTAGCGAACACTTACAAAGTAACTTAATTCTGTTTTTCTACTTTTTCTAAGAGAAGTCACTTGAAATGTTTTAGGCACTATTAAATACAATAAAACCTACTTTAAGAAACTGAAAATTCCTATCTTTTTGAGTGTATAAATAATTTTGTTGGGAAAATGCTGTTAAATTTTGGAACTACCTTATATTTTAAGTTTTATCCTTTTTCAGAATTATACTTTCTGTGTAATTGTGGTGAACAGAAGAAAATTATCTGGTTATGCTGGTATGTATTATCAATTTATTTTCTTCTGATTAATGTATTTTATTCATTTAATGCAAGAGAAAAAAAAAACAGATAAATTCACAGCTTTCCTTTACTAATGCGATACCAACTGGATTATTGGAAAACTACAAATCCTACATTAACTCAGTTATAAATATTAAATCTAATTGTTACTGCTAGTTAATAGCATTCATTTTGCCACAATCATCATTTTTCTCTAACAGGGGGTTTATGATTTGAAAATTTACATGTTTTTGAAACTTTAAGGACTTTATCCATAAGCAACTTCTGTCCCTTAATGCTCAGGTTTTCTGCATTTTCCATGTGAAAATTGTATTATGCCCCTGACACTATGTGAATTAAATGGGAGTCACTGTTCAAGCGCTCCAGTTGCATATTGCTCGATGGCAGAGGTGCACAAAATGAAAACACGATTAGGAGACCGAAAGAGGCAGTTTCAGCACATACAGTGATTTATTAGCTTGGGAGCAGAAAACTTTTGCAGGTCTCTGATACACAGGGTAAAACTAGAATCTTGTAGGAACTTCTAGGCTCTGTTAAGATAACATTTGTAGAGTGAGTTGAGGTAGGAAAGGAAAAAAATAAAAAGAAAAGGAGAAATACAGTTATCCTTGAAGAAAACACACTTGATGGTCTACTCACTGCTTAAAAAGAAAAGAGCTTCTTTGCTCTTACTTGTGCTCTTTTCTTATGCGACATAGTAAACAATTTTAATATAATTTCTCTTACATATCATAGGTATAAACAATAAAATGAAAAATTAATCATAAAGTATTTTCAGCTTCTTTTCAACATCTTTCTAAGTTCCTATAGATTTCTTTGAAAAATTTATTGTACTGTGTAACTATCACAATGAAACTGCAAATCCATTTCATGTTGAAGTGCTGTCTCATTGGGATCAACTGAAAAGAGTAGTGGCAGTCTGAGTAGCCAGTGCAGCACCCACCACAAAGAACCTGTACCGCAATGCAAAGCCTGTGTGATCCTCTTACTTATCCGTGCTATCTAAAATTCAGATCCTCATCAAAATTAGCAACCATAGTATCTGAACTAGTGATCAATTACAAAATAACTTCATTCTGATTTTCTACTTTTTCTGAGAAGTCAGTTGAAAGTCAGAAATCAGTTGCTTGCCCTTCCAGCCAGCCTTCTGCTCTCTATTAAAGAACATTTTATCACATGTAAAATAAGCCTACAACCACATCAGAGAAAGTGTTCTGTCTTTATGTGTGAGATTAATTTCATGCAGAGAGCTAAAAATGAACAATGGTTTGTAGAAAAGAACTCAAAACATTTCCAAAAGGAATTACAAGACCTTTGTGTAGTATGTTACATTGGGAGTTAGCTAGATGGTGCTAAAAGCTACTTGTGTGTTGCTTAAACTGATGCAACAAAGGCAACAGTATTTTAGGTCAGAGGTGAGAATAAACTGGACCATTTGATTTGACTGTCAGTTTGACGATTGGGGTTGGAGGGAGGGAGTAGAATAATTTAAGTCAAACAAAATAGCTTCATTGTTCAAAATAGTGGAAAAACACAGCTCTGGGAGAATCAGTGGTTTGCACAGATATCATTGGCTGAGCAGTGAAAGACCTGAACATCTCTTGAGATTTCAGAGGTGTCTAAAATGATAGCTAGGAGGAAATAACTATTTTCACTACATCGATCGCACAAATCTAATTTTGGTACTTAGGCATATAAGATTATGATCAATTTTCTATCAAAATAAGGATGTATAGAGAATAATCAAATCATTTAAAAAAAATAATCCTCCTGAGAGTCAGAGCCAGTGTGTCTTTACGGGATTGACATGACTGACATAAAATAGAAAAAGATTTTTCAAAAATTTTGGTTGTATACTGTTTCTTCAGGTTAAATAAAAGTAGATGGATGAAACAAAACAAATATTAGATTAGATACAAATTAACTGTTATCTTTAACGAACAAAAAGGAAGATCCTGTTTACCTTATAGTAATGAACACAGTTGCCATATTATATCCACGTTTATATGTGGATACGCTTGTCAACAGTGATAAGAAACAGACCTATTGACACAGGAACGTGTTTTGAATAGGAAATACTTAAATCTGTTGTGGTATAATCTCATACCAGTCACAGTATAATCTCATGCCAGTCTTTCCCTTCCTTTTTAAAGAAGAGTATGCCTCAGCTACATATTTGTTTGCAGAACTCTGTTTCTATCCAGCAATAGCCTCCAGTATTACTGGCAGCAGCAGCGGCAGCCAGTAAATGGTGCACTGGCATTATCACTCAAATGTTTTGCTTAAAATTCTTTAGTCTTAAACTAGTCAGACTTCCCAGGCAGAACAGACTAAAAATCCATTAGTACTACACTAAGTAGTGTACTGCAGGTGGAACTGGTTGGGAGTTTTCTGCCATAATATATCTTTCAATAGAAAAAATAAAATTATGATAGGTAAAATTGTGCATGAAATCTACCTGATAGAAAAAACTGGAAGTATGAACTGCATACCCCCTAGGAAAAATTGGAACAGTTTAGGCAGAGATAATTCATTTACAGCCTCTTCTTCCCCTCAGAAAAGAGAGATTATTTGGTTCAACAAGCCAAACTGTTCACTCAGCATGGTCCTGATTATAGGAGAGGTTTGGATTAGATCTACTCTAAACCTCCTACTCACAGGAACAGTAACAAAGTCTCCCAAGTGCGCTTACAAAGAGTTAAGCTGCTTCTGCTGGGAGAAGATGTAGAAGACAGTGGGACAGGTCACACCTTGTTGGCAACAGTATTATTTCTCTGTAATGGACTGTGAAATATGACTTAGAGGATGATTTTTGGCCCTTTGGGAAGTATTTCTTGGTCAAAAGTTCACTCCTTATTCTTAGCAGGGGAAAGGTGATTGTCTTGGCGCATGTAACTCAGTGTGTACAGATTGTCATGGTTTAGATATATCTGAAATAAACATTCCTCCTCCGTATTATTTTTGGTAATGCCAGAAAACTTGATGTAAGTAAATAATTTGTAATAAAAGTCAGTTTATCAAAATGTATTATTAACTGTATTTTTTCCCTGAAGACAATACAGAAAATCCACACCAGTTCCCTTGTTGGGATTCCCTTTAAACAGCCATTTTCAATTCCAAACTCACCTTTTTCTCTCACTTTCTCCTTTGCTTGCTTTTTTTTTTTTATTTTATTTTATTTTCCTCCAAAAAGAAAGGAGATGAAAGCAACACTCCCTGACAAGTGGAAAATAACATACAATTCATTCATGCTGGAATCATGGTGGTCACCTTTCATACATGTGAAAACACAGTGTCCAAAAGAAAAAACTTGTAATTTAGTCAGATAAGAATTGAGAATCTGTTTGTTAGCTAATTCAGGTGCTATACTACCAAAATTTACACAACAATTGATACCAGTGCCATCATTTAGTACCAGCATCTTTGATGCAGTTATAATGGAGTTTGGAAATACATTCTGAATATACTGAGCATAACTGATGTCATAGCAAAGAGGGCTCTAATATTCATTCTAATATTCATTTGAAGATCAGTAATTTCTGTTGTGCTTTTCTAAAAATGTGCATTAGGTTTTCAGTAGTATTGAGCCGGAAACGAGATAAATTTCAGCAAATTAGTTTCCAGTTTATGTACAAGGAGATTCTGGTTGTGACGAGAAGCTTCACCACTGAACAGTGTTATAATAGTATCAGATTTATTTAAAGGCTAAGCTCGTTCCTATTGCTGTCTTCCTTCAAAGAACGCATATTTCTCATTTCTGGAACTCCAGTAAAGACACCTCCCAAGTACTGACAGGAAACCAGGAAAACACGAGACACCAGAGAAAAGATTTTGAGTATGATCACTTATGCTATAAAAGCTTTTTCCCTACTTTTTAACATTTTTTTCACAACGTGGTTAATGCTGAGAGATGATGATTCCTAGGTTGTCACCCTGCAATTCAAGTTATGCAGATGAAGCTGTCTTTGTAAGCTTTATTTTCCCTTACTAAGCAAGAGATGGATAGAAGATATCTTTTCTTCTGAACCTTTAATGTTTCTTGTAAAGCAGACGCATTAGAATTCTTCTCCCTGTTCACCACTAAACAAGAATAGACAACTGTTTAGCAGCAAGAGCATTAGGTGGTTACACTTTCAAGAGACAAAATGTATTTTCAACCAACCAGTAAAGATTTGGAGTCTCAGACACATGATCGTTACACTGATCAGTCAGAGTGACACTGGATCAACAATTCTGATTTTATTTCAAACTGACTGTATGTTTCATCAGGTAGTTTCTAACCTTCCTTAAAATGAGTTTAAGCAACACCAATTTGCATGCAGTTCAGAGAACCTAATTAACATTCACATTTGGTATGACAGCACATGAGCAATTAATTTTATTTTTCTGATCTGGAACACTGACAAGGATATCAGCTCTTCTCCATTTCCAGAAGAATTAATGGTATTTAACTGTTTAGTTTAGTTAGTGGGTTTAGTCTAGCAGTGGCAGCATGTATTTCAGCAGAGGCACAAGTGGGTGTGCAACTTACCCTGCTCATGAAATTAGACTGCTACCTATGTCTGGAAGAATTCCTTTAAAGTTGTTCTGATTATGTCTAGACTGAGCCACAGCCAGTGAAGCATAAAATGATTTTAGAGAAAGTTTTGACATAACAGCTGCCTGGTAAATATTTTTTCATAGTCAAGTTACCTGGCCATGAAGTAATCGCTGTACCAAGAAGGAGCCTCTGTCCTAATCACATCAGGATTGTGAATCCTATCAAATTAATCCAGAACCTACGTACCTTTCTGACTGTGTATCAATAGGATGAAATAGGAGCAAAGACTTTCTATGGTGAAGCGAAACTTCGACTGCTGAAAAAAAGGAAGCGTGGGTCCTAATTTGTACCTGTTTGGTGGTTCGGAAACATGAGGGTGGTGTCCCTATTTGGGAAAGAAGGACATGTGGCACCAGAGTAAGACATAGATCATGTGACTGGGGTGAGCACCTCAGTTTCTGAAGTCAGCTGATGCAGATGTGAGAACGACTACTATGTTTGTCTATTATTTTCTAGACAGAAGTGGAGGGATACACAGTCAAAACACATATTCAGCAACTATTAGCTTCATTGCACATTAAACATTTGTGCATACGAAAATAAAACTGATAGTACCTTCACAAAAAAAAACCAAAACCAAAACCAAAAAAACAAAAAAAACCCCAAACAAACAAAAAACCAAACCCCAAAAAACCCCACCCCAGGGACTCTTAGTCTTATTTGCCCAGAGTATTCAAGATGACTTGAACATTTGCTTCAAAAGTAACCAGTGTTTCTGTGTATATGGCTGTTTGTTACTACTGTGTAGTAGCTCGGCCCATGATGCCAGATGTCTGAGTAATCTATCACAAGCCTTAAAAAAAATATCTTTATGAGTGTTTTAGGTGGTGAAAAACAGAATGTGACCATTTAAATTTAGCTATATGCACAATTAGTGGATGTGGCCCAGGAACTAAAAACTTCTACTCTTACAACAGGTGTTACACCAGACACCACTGCTGTTTATAGGGTACTTTCCTGTCTTGAAATAAAGCACGTTTCCAAGAAATGATTCTTGAGAGAACGGGTTCACTCTTTCGGTAGCTGAGGTGTTATGTAAAGAAAAATTCACTTTTATCTCAGCAGGGGAATGAAAAGTCATCAGCAACTTGGTAGTTTCCATGGATGCACAAATTTTCTTGTCAGAAAAAAGGTTCCTATAATCCAGGAGACTCCTTTCAGTAACTTATCAGGTTTTGAGAATCATCTGTTTCTTTCTACAAGAATTAGGCTTCAAAGTTTTATGTATCTGTATGGGAAAAAAAAAAAAATGCTAAAGTATGTCTGAGGACTCGGCAAGACTCAAGATTTCAGTTACAATGTGTTAGTGTTTTTAAAACTCTCTTACTGAGAGAACAAAGGAAGAAAATGACCAGTTTATTTTTATCCCAAAGTACATTGCAGTGTAAGCTGCCCTCATGAAACAGCCCTGTTTCTGCTGCTCCCTAACACTTTCAATCTGTGATTGCTGTGTATTGCTTGCTAAAACATAAAACGGACAGAAATAACATTATCATAATTTAAAAATGGTTAATTTCTGGGATTCCATATGAGAGTATTGTTAAACTGTTGGTGTTTAGTTTTTGAGTTTTTCTTCTTAATATTTAAAAAAATTAGAATAGAATAGAATAGAATAGAATAGAATAGAATAGAATAGAATAGAATAGAATAGAATAGAAAAGAAATCTCAGTTGGAAGGGGCCTACAGTGATCATCTAGTCCAACTGCCTGACCAATTCAGGCACCGACCATGTCTGTAAAGAAATGCCTTCTAGTGTCCAGTCTAAACCTCCTCTGGTGCAGCTTTGAACTATACCCACATGTCCTGGCACTGAATACCAGAGAGAAGAGCTCAGCACTTCCCTCTCCACTTCACCTCCCCAGGAAGCTGTAGACAGTAATGAGGTGTCATGTCCCCCTCCCGACTCCTTTTCTCTGAACTAGTCAAACCTAAAGTCCTTGAGTGCTCCTCACAGAACATTCCTTACAGCCCTTTCACCAGCCTCGTCTGGACACATTCAAGTACCTTACGTATTCAGCAAGAAAGAATAAAAGACAGCTTTATCACAAAACCACCTATTTACATTCCTTCACATAATGCTTTCCATGTATTTTTCCTTCCAGTCAATCTACCAAAATAAAAATAAAATAAATTTCTTCATGGCTATTGAAAAGCTATAAAAAGTTGTTGTTCAGTATCTTCGTATATTTCATTCTTGTCTTTTGATGCAATGAGGGGTAGAAACCATTTCTGGTTATATGGCTCTGTACAGGTTTTCCTATTTGCTTTCTTGACTAGGTGCTACGTCCAATTTTTTTTTTTTTTTCTCTGAGGGTAAACTCACCATTTTAATTTTTAAAAAAATTCTTTCTGAATCTTCAAATATAAAAAAAAATGTTTATCATGCTACCTGGAGAAAATGGATAATGAACATTTCCTTCATCTGAAACTGAAAACCCATGATAAGGTATGATAAATACTTATTTGCATTTAACAGCTACAAATTTTATATTTAAAATGACTGCTAGCCTGGTTGCCTGTGCATTTTACTAAAGGTAGATGCAATGTTATAGCCAATTGAACTTGTTCAGATACTCTTGCTAGATTTTGTGCCAATGTTGTGAGTTTTTAATCTGGTTCTTACTCTTTCTTTCCTTTTTTTTTTTTTTTTTTTTCCCTGAGGGTTTATAGCCTCTTATAATTTGCACTTCTGTGACTCTCTCTTTTTTCTATTAAGCAGTTTGCCAGCTCTACTGGTCTACTTCTCAACGACTGGACCTCTTTACTTCCAAGGGAGAGACAGAAGAAATTATTGGGTGTTGGAAAGAGTCTCCACTTCTCCTCTTCTTTGCGTGAGACAGATAGATTGTACTATACACAAAACCTTGATAGTGGCAAATCCAGAAGAAGTATTTAAAATTAGAAAGCTCCCCCACATTCACAGCAGGGAGTGCACATAATTGTTAAAAAATGCAAAAATTTACAAGGAGAACTTCTCTAGGATGTTTTTCATTTGGCGTATTTTAAAATTATTTGAAGATCAACCAAGTCAAACAATTAAAGAAGGGAATCAATAGTTCCAAATTTTTATTTAGAGAATGTAGAGATAGACTACTGTCCTTCTTTTCTCTTTTTTTTTTTTCCACAAATGCTAGAGATAGTGAAAATAGTATGATCAATCCAAAAAGACTGAAGAAAAGTAGGAGAAAAGGCTATCAGACACCTATGCAACAGAAACTACTTTCAGCTTCTGATTTAGTTTTGAGGTCTTCTGAAAGGTTACAGTGGATATGTTGTTGCTGAAATATTTCAATTATCACTGTCTTACGTAGCTCTTACAGTTCCTTACATAGTGCTGGAAAACATACTACATTCACGATGTTTGAAGGACATATAATGAAAAGAGTTGGACTATGATATGACTATATTCCCAAATGTATTGGAAAGCATTAGCTTTTACTCATGTATCTTATTGTGTCAGGTGTAGACAATGAAAGAAATCTGTTGAAACAGAAACTATTTCCATAACGTGAATATGCAAATGTAAAAGATTATAACAAGCGAGTTTTCAAATTTCCTGGGTTCTAGCTACATAAATTTTAGTCTTAACTTAGAAGTGAAAGAGCTCCTCAAAGACCAGCTAACAGACATAACACAAGGTATTTACCTAACAATTTCTGCTTATAGATAGGTTTGAAAGAATTTTCTCCTATCCAGGGAAATTATCCATGATACATTGTTTGGAATTTTTCTGGAATAACTTTCCTGTTTCCAATAAAGACATTTTATTTCAAATTTGAAATATTATTATTCCAAAGCGATCAGCATGTTCAAAATGCTCAGTAATTACTGTGGAGCTAATACTTCTTATTCAAAAGAGTTCCACTGGTATTTAGCTACAGGTTTTTACAGCTATTATCTCTCTCTTTGCAGGCCGAGTTGAAATTGAAAATTAAGGCTTTTTGCATATTTCTCACTCTACCAAACGAGAACCTCCTAAAGGGCCCTGGCTTCTTCTCTAATAGTTTCTGTAGATAGACAATCCCTACTTTGGCCAAAAACTCACTTCTTTTTTCGCCATGTTGCATCTGTGCAAAACAGCACCTGAAGAAGGAAAACAATTTTATTTTTTTTATTTTTTTTAACTCCAGTTCCTACTCTGAGGGATGTTCTGAATTTCTAGTAAAATCCAAATTTGTCTCCCTCCCTGCCCTTGAAAAAAATAGCATTTTTTAATATTTTCAGAAGTCAATTTTGACCTTATTGCTTTAATTTATTAATTTCCACTATCTCTGTGGAAATTACAGTATTAATAGGTCATGTGAAGTCATTCCCTCCCCTGATATTATGTGGAATTTTGTTAATGACTATTAACTTATTAAACCAATTTTCTGTTCAGTAAGTCCATTTGCAATCCTCATCATAGAATCTTGTATTTTGTACAAACCCCAAACAACTAGGATAAATTTAATCCATTTATATAGTTGTGAAGTATGCATCAGCTCAGTAATGCCACTGACTAGTGATAGACAATTCATTTTGGACAAAAATGATCTTGAAGTGGCTTCTGTCCCTCTGGTTTTTCCAAGGATTTTTTTTACATTTTTCCTCTTAACCTTTGTCCCCTCAGGTAATTCTGCACAGAATCAGAACAAAAAATAAAACTGGAAGGTTTTTCATATAGAAGAATTTATACCATATTAATTAAAAAAAAAATGCTTCTAATGTCTTCTTAGTCAGATGTATTGAACAAAAGTGCCTGTATGCATCACAGTGCTAGTGAAAATATTTTGGTACAATAGACAATCAATATCTGAATGTGAAACATAGGTATTGGAGAGACTAAAAGATAATACGATGCTTTCATATTTTGTTATTATTTATTCTGCTTCTTTATGATGTCAGCCTTAAAGTTATTTTCTTTTACTCATCTGTGTCCTTTACTCTTCTTGACACAATGTAGTAAAAAAAAATATGTTAAGTGATCTCCTATGGCTAATGTGTTTAGAATTTAAAGGAAGAGCAAGTCTTCTCCAAAAGCCTCTGAAGCAAGCAGAAGGGAAATTTAATGGAATTTTTTTTTTTTTATTCTTGTAGTGACAAGTATTCTCATTTGGTGATTCACTTTGTAAAACCTAGATTGAGTGAAGCAAGAATACCTTGTTTGTTTTCATTCTATCTAATACTTAGGAAAGCAATGAGTGCTCCTGTGATTTTTTTTTGAACAGATTATGGGAATTTCTGTTGGCTAAATTCTGTCATTCATATTCCATTCGAACAGTTCCCTACTGAATGAGAAGTCACACACACTGTGTTTTAGAGTAAAGTTCAATTCACTAACATGAGAAATCAGAATGCAAAACTTAAATATATACATTTATGACAATCTTTTAAGATTTACTTATACTAAATTGTAATCCAAATCCCAGACCCTCATCCTACATCTTAAATGAATTTAAATCAACAATTACCTTTATTTTAAATCTAAATGGTCTTTAAATATTTATATTTAGTATTAATGGAATTCTCTGAACACTTCTAGTCTTCTGTTAAAGGGTGTGACCTGAAAAGTGACTATACTTCTTTTGAAGAGACTTAATAGTTTTTCATTCCTGTTCTGAAGATCAAAACCACCCGTTGATAAAGTACTATGTTGTCAACAAGGTATACTAATTGCTTTACAGTGGACTGGAAACACAAATATGAACTAAGCATAGCACGTTTCTTCATGAACTTCAACCATTGCAACAAGTAAGGTGCATAATCATCTTTAAGAAGAGTAAAGTTTCGTCCTGTTCTAACAAACAATCATCCTGTTTTAACGAAGCATCTTCCAAAATGGAAATGGTCCTACCAGCCTACTACTAGTAGTTACTACTGTTATTTACTAGTTAGGGAAATCTAGACATGCAATCCTTTGGTTCAAAGGATCCCCAACATGAGGAACACAAATCTATTCCATACTTATGTGCCTTACTCTGCCAGATACAACATATTTTAATGCAAAACCATCTTGATGTGTAGAAAGGAATTAAAGTTTCTTAGAACTAGAGAAAGAGAAAAGACAGATGTGACTTTACAGGAAAGATGTTTGATACCAAATGGGAAAAATATTCAATTCTGGCTTCTGTTCTCACCATTTTTTTCCTCTTTTGTATCCCTTAACAATTTCAGATGATCCATATATATATATATGTATATATGAGGTCCCCTTAATCCAATCTCAGTAAACTACAACATTACGAAGTCTCCTGTGATATCTCAAAGAATCTTGGTTATTTGTGGCACAATACAGTAATTTCAGATGGACAGAATTATGTGGAAGATCATCAGGAGCAGCAGAACTTTTTGATAATGCTCACGTCTGAATTGTGGATCCTTCAAATCTTTTGTATTGGTATAATTTCCATTAAGTATGAAAACAGAGCATTAAGAAATAGCAGAAAAAATATTTAAGTATCTACATCATCCAATTCCTTAAGTTTTATAGGACAGTGAGCTTCATTGAGAAGTATCAGCACCATACAATACTTTCTTCAAAACAAAATTTGATTTTTTTTTGCTTGTTATTCTCATTTTTTAGCCAAACTCAGTAATTAAAATCCTATATGTGAAGTGAGATGTTTTAGCAGCAAGAATCCTTGCTTTCTTTTTCTTGGGACTAATTTTTAACCTGAATCTTTAAATTCTGCCAGCATTTTACTTAGTATTGTCTTCTTTGCTGAAAGCATGTGTATGTATACATATAAGCATACACCCCACAAAGAATATATCATAATGGTGAATTTATAATGCTGATGGACTGGCACAGAGGTCAGTGACGATACCTTTCATGGGTTCTAAAGACAATGACCTATAAAGATCATAGCTATATTCATAGCTACTTTTTAAAACATAGCTTGACAGATTCACACTTCTAGTTGCACATGATTATTATGAAAAAGATAGGATCAAGTTCTGTTCTTAACTTCGTCCTGTTTACAGTTTAATATTTAGTCATTACAAATTGATTTAAATCTTAATCACTCTTTTCTGTACAATAAAAATCCCGTGGATGTCATCAGACTATTAACTATTTATAGTGTAAGAAAAGAACCATAAACCTACTCAAACAGAGAAAACCAGTCATCTTTATTTCTACCTCAAAATATATTTTGTTATTTTTAAAAATTAATTTTTAGTAAAGGCATTTCTTATGTCATTTATTTAGCTTCTGGCAACCTTCAGTTTAATGATTTCGGTTTTATACTTAATTAAACAATTCCTGATATTTATGTCAACCTCCATTGTCTGACTTCATCAAAACTATTCTGGTTTTCAGCGGTGTCTTCTATTAAGTTAATGCTTGAATTTTTATGTAGGGGCACTAGTTAACGCTCCATGAGAAACAAGATGTTAGTTGATCCAGTTTCAGCTTTCAAAAGAGACTAAATATCATCCTGAAATGAGGTATCCTATTGGTAAGTTATGCTAAGAATATCTCTTGAGAAACAGCTGACAGGTGCCAATCAGATTTACAAAACTTTGTTTTTATTTAGCTACTCAGCATTCTACCTCTTGGGAATTCACAACTGCAGATAATATTAAATTGGACACACCAAATTTCTAATTTTGCTCTGCATTACAACAAATTACTTGCTTTTAAACTCACAAAAAATGTTGTTTCAGGCAATTAAATTTTCAATGAGTTGTCAGGATGCAAAAATATCTTGTATTTGTCATTTCATTCTTACTGCAAATAGAATGTGACTTTTCGTCTGCAAAACACCATGTAAATATGACTGAACTATATATATGAACAACAATATTTTTGAAAGGTCCATATTTCTGTTATTTTTTATATGGAAGCTAAAGGGCCTAACAGCCCCTTGAAATTCTCCCCAAAAAGTGTAATACTGATAGCTGAACTTATTGACACTAAAATACACTGTGTGGTGAGATGGTTGTCTGAAACAACTTAAACTTTTCAGGGTCCGTGACTATGGATAATGATCAAAAGACAATTAATTTTTGATAGCTAGCAGCTTGGAGGCATATGGAGTATTCTTATACTGTTTGATTTTCCTCGCCTGAAAAACCTGATGGTTCCTTCAGATTTAAAATAGATTGAGTCAAAATTTAGGAATTAATAAGACTTGATTTCCAACATAGTATGGCAATAAACTTGAATTCAATAGAGTTGTTGGTGATTTTCTCTCAGTACAGGATATAATGGAAGATGTAAAAGTGATAGGCCAAGTCAGGTGTTAGGCAATTACTGTAAATGATAGATTAATAGAAATAAAGTTCTGCTCAGGGTCCACTTGTGCCATAAAATGAGCAAAAGGGAGACTCTTCCAAGATGGAGAGGAATACAAAGCTTTCCCAGCAAATAAATGTAATGCCTTAGCTATGCCATAGGCCCTGTGAGCTACTTCTCAAGCCTGTGAAGAAGTTCAAGAAAGCCCGAAAACTTGTGATCATCAAAGCAAAATACAAGGATCACTGAGTTATCCTTTCCTGCATCCTACAGCCATGTTATACTGGCAGTAAATGAAATGCACTTTACCACCTCAGAATGAATGAAAGGAATCTTTTTCCTTTGGCACACAACAACAAAACTTGATGTCTGTATTGTCTTTATGAATGTGATGAATATTGGTATTATTTGTTAAATCAGGAGAAGACCACAGTCAAAATATAAAAGGAAGAGACAATCAAACCAAATAAAGTCAGCACGTTAATCTCAAGTAAATTGGCCTAGATTTTCCTGTACAACTAATTTAGGTCATAGGCTTGATAAAGAAAACCTATTAGCAAAGTCAAAGGCACTAACCTTTCCCTTTTACCTTGACAGATGAAAATACCCTTATCAAGAAGCACTGTCCTATAATCCTTCATATTTGATTCGCTTACTTGCAATACACACTCCTTCATTAAACTTTACATCTTTTAGCTATACAGCTCATTCCTGAACTTCAGCAAATCCTTGACATAGATCATTGAAAGGATGACACTGTCTGCATTTGCATCAAAGTCTTTGAAGAAGCTCCTTAACAAGAGAACTTTGACTCACTTTTCAAGCTTTATTCTAGAATACCTTATGAAAATGCATAAAGACTTTCACAATAAGACAAGTGAAATGAATAAAATGCCATAATGACCATTAGTACCAAAACTGAAATGGCTTGATATTTTGTAAAAGAATGTACCATTTAAAAAGTTAGTAAGGTACATTCTATGCAAGCCCCAGAGGAATCTCTGAACAAATAGCAACATTACATATAGGTTCCAAAGAAAATCAACATTTGATATTAACCAATGAGATATCGAGTACAGTATTAAAAACAGGAATAAATGCTTGCATTAGAGCTATGTCTAAAGTTATTTTAGATTATCATGTAGCTATAACTGCAACAATGATATAACAAAACAAAGACCTTCACATGATTTTTGCAAGTATAAAGTCCAACTGCAAGCAGACTGGCTTAAAGAACTGTTTACTGAAGCTTATTGAATGTCTAAACACATAAGCAGAGCATTTTGTGGATGGGGAGTGCAATCCTTGTTTTAGTGTTATTTATCAGCTCTTAGCATTCTTATTCTGCAAGACCTCTCACACTTCAGGGAAACTGGAAGATAATTAAAAAATTACAAGTTGAGAAGTCTCACCAAAAAACATCCTCAAACTAGAAAAAGCATAAACCAGAATTTCTTACCATTTTACAGTTAAGGTGATTAATCAACAGCAATTTAGACTTGAAGGAACATAGGATTATCAATTTGACTTCCTTTTGCAAACTTTTAAGATGGGAGACCTTTGTCTTCATGTTTTTTCATAAATCATGAAATACAGTCTTGGTCTTCATCAAACATTGACTTATTAATATATTTTTTTAAATAGTAAAAGGGAAAAAGCCTATACTTCAGATATTTGTTAATTCCTTACTGTACAGAAAATGTAGCATATTAACAATAGCACAGCACTTTTTTAGGAGTTTGTACATTAAATAATTGCAAAGACTATATAGGTTGAAGCCAGAATTACAGATGTAAAACTTAGAAAAACACAGCATGTTTAGTTTTGGAGGAAAAAACAGCAGTTAAGGATTTTATTTTTTTTGTCATACTACTTATCTAGGCTTAATCACAAGGTCTTTCTTATTTTGTTAAGGGCAAGGAAGTCAAATGACAATATACATGAAAATCTAAAAAAAATAATGTATAACCTCTTTCTTATTAGAGCTAGAAATTATTTACAAATTTGTTAATATCCAAAACTTTACACAAATTCCCTCCTAAGAACAATGGTATCCAGAACATTATGTAAGTTGCCTAACTCTTAGGAACAATAAATTTAATCAAGAGTTATATTTTATGTTTGTGATTCAAGTTTTTTATAAATTTATGATTTCATATTATCTACAGGATTTTATATCTGTGTCATTTTCCTTTAATCTATAAATTCATCCATGAATTTCATTACATTTAGTCTGTACCAATTATAGACATTTCGTATGACATAAAACATGGATCTATATATATCATTTTATCATGGGAGAGAAAGTAATTATTAAGGGACATTTTACAGACAATGAATTTAGGACCACAAAAGCACTTGTGGGATACGGTGTTTGGATGCCTTTGCCTTTGTAAGTCTTGCCTTTCCTTGATGCTGGATATACAGATATTCCATGTATCGTACTGTGGCATTCAAAGACAATATAACTGTTTATTTTGCATGTAACATAGATAGTTCAAGTTTGGAATCTAAAGTAGAATTATGAATGGTAAGAATTTCTGGTTTTCATCTTTTGCAGAATGGTATCATTCCAGCACAGCGTTTCACTTCCTGGCAAGAAAGTGAGGAGTGCATTGAAATACTGGGTTTCAGAAAGGGTAAGGTTCTCCTGGAGCTCTCTTGCAAACAGCTCTGTTCCTCTACTCACATAATATAAACAGGAATAGCTCAGATAGCACAACCTTCTTGTGAGAAAAAATAGGACAGTACAAAATGATTTCAACATGCTTTCCTCAGTTTGTAAGGCCAAATCTGGTTGCCAGAAAGTAATAAATCCATTCCTATTCATAATCATCTCAGATTTGTCCAGTAATTCTCTACATATTTTTTGTTCTTAAATTTACTAATAGCTTTTTCTGGTTTATTTTTAAAGGGCTTTTTAAGGGCTTTTCGTTTTACAGAGCTCAGAACTGATTCAACTTCTTAAAACATGTGTTTTTACAAACATTTTAAATGAAACAAACATTGTTTGCATATGCAGTAAGTGCAAGCTAGAATTTTAATTAGTAAGAAGCAGCAGTGATTTTGATACCTTCAGAAAACACCAATGAATACAATAAACAATACAATAAACATAGAAAATACAATAAAGGTAGAAGAAGCTTTTGTTAAAATGTTTGTCATAGGCATTTCATAATACTTATTACAAAGAAAATAATAAAATATACTGTACCACAACAATATTTCTACAGTTTTGGGAATAGCCCAGTAACATTACAGGCAGATTTGGTGGAATAAAACTTCTCCATGCCAAATACTTTATCTCTAGCTGAAGTCTCTGCTTATAAAGGAAATTATGGAGAGCCCTCTAAAATACCATCCATTTGAAACATCAGAGTCATTCATAACAGGGAGAAGGAAAATGATCCTATGTGATATTTTGATCCAAGAGTTTTAAAAGTGAAGACTAAAAAAACCCACTCCTCCTTGTAAAAGATATTAATTCTTAAAGCTTCAAGGTAAGAACTAACCTTTAATTAACAGAATCAGGAAGCTTTCCCTGCAAGCATGTTCCTTCATAATTGCATCTTTTTTGGTAAATATTTTCTTCTGAGTCCTTCTGGGCCTGTAACACAGTAAACTATTTATTGGATTAGATATGTGACTAATCTAATCCTAAATGGTAGCTCTAAGGCTTTAATGAACTGCTCATCAGCCACTTTTGTATGGTGGAATACGAATGTCCCCATCCCATCCTACATAAGAAATAAAAATCCCACACATTTATCTTGCTAATTGTTCTTTTATAAGTTGTCTTCTGTTGTTTTCTCTCCAAATGAATGACTTACACATCAAAGATACCAGCAAAGCACTAAGATATTGTTTTGATAAGAAACTTTCCTCAGAAGTCTCAAATGAATTCTCAAGAGAGAAAACGTGTGAGACGTTTACTTACGTAGCTTACTAGAAAAGTATTATATTTGCTTTTGTTGTATTTCAATTTACAGGGTTTAGTTTTTACTTAGTTTCCAACAGATAAATGAAAATTTTATTTTTGGAACTCACAGTGTGAAACTCAACCAAGTTTTGTTAACAGAAATTTCTCCATTGTGTTGAGATAAAGTTCATTTCTGAAAATCAAATGAGCCCAGGGAATTCACAGCATGAACAGCATGAACACTAAGCATCTAACAAAGGAAAGTGGCTTTGTTTTCCAAGGCAGCCCTCCCCGAGTAAGACCTCCCACATCAGTAACAGTCACCTTTGGACTATGGCTTGAGGGAGAGAAGGAAAGATAATTAAAATCCATCATTTCAGTGTAATCAGGTGTGTGCCTACACTTGACCAGAGCAAAGGACTTCAAGGATGCAAGTTAGACACCAGATGCAGGAAAACAAAATTAAAAAAAAAAAAAAGCAAAAAAAAAAGAAAAGAAGATACTGAAAGGATACAAGACAAAAGAAAAGTCGGTGTAGGGAATAGAATAAGAACTGAAAAAGGAAGCAAGGCTAGCCTGTACATCATGGAGATAAAAGGGTTAAAAGTTGCTAAACCCTTTTTGGTTTCTGTACATGTATAATTCTTCAAACCTCTCCAAAGCACTTCTCTCTGCCTGATTCTAATCATTGTAGTGCTGACAGTTCTTTTTTTTGTCCATCTTCAGTAAGTCAACGATATTCTCAAATAATGTCAGTGTCTTATCTCACACAACTGTAGCTGCGATGCTGAGAGGATTGAGTATTGTTACAATTTGATTAAGTTAAGTCATTCTTACTTTACAGGGCCCAGTTTTTCTCTGTAAGCCTACGCAATAGATGATGGAAACTGTGTTAACTGCCTAAATCCAGATTAAAGTCAGGCCATCATCTGTTGAGAAACACTTGTTTACACAAGAAATTTTCACAAGTACTAATGGACATTAAAATCAAAGCGAGTATGCTTTATTTAACTTCTTTTTGCTCACTCAAAAATATGCATTTGTAGTATTATTGCCTCTAGTTTGCTGCGTTTTTTCATATTATTCTATATAAAAGTGAATTACGGATAAGCGTATTCCAATTTTTTTACATTTATTCCCATTATGCAGCAAAACCAGAATCTGCATTTTTAACAACATTTAATGAATAAGAGTTTCCCTAATATTGAAACTTTTGTTGTCTTTTACACCAGAAGAACAATAAATTTCTAAAATATGTACCGGAGGTGCATTTTTCCTGACTAGAATTTTACTTTGATTGTCTCTGTGTCTCTCATTCTACTTCTCTGCATGCAAGACACATCAGTTGAATAACGACCAAAGTGGTTTACTCTAAACCAATCAATAAACTTTTCAGAATTCTCTTTCTAAACTTTTCCTGTGAAAGGCACTTGTTTTCATTAAAATATTTGGCTAAACAAAACAGCATTTAGTTTTTAGAAAGTGTCAGAATTAGGCTCTTATATCCTTATGTGGATAACTAAGGAAGTAATCTTATTTTCATACATGCTGAGTATTCATTAAATAGGAGTAGACAGAATCTGGTGGTAGCTCAGCATGTTGGAAAACATTAAACCACTGGTTAGGAATCTTTACAGCCACTGAAGTTTACTTCTGCCATTCAGAAAAAAAAATAATTGTAGGATACTGGACTAAGTACAGAATAAGTGGTATTGTTTATGAGTTCTATGTTTAACATTTATGACTAGGTAAATATTTTTGCCATTGATACAGTGATTGTAAAATGTATCCAGAATTGGTGTTTGTGTTTCATTCAAGGAATACTATCAACATGATAGCTATGTAATATTCACACTCTTACAACTGAAGATTTCCGGAGGTGTATTTTTTCGTCATATAAAGTACCTGAATGGGTTATGAAACTCAAAAAGAACAGAGACTGAGTTTTTCTGCTGAGGAAAACTCAAAACAACTAGTTTCTTTGAAAATTAGGAAATAGATAACAACCCACCCTGCACCATTGGAGCATGTACAGTCAAATAAGCTTTATCATATCCTAACTGTTGGGTAACATATTCTTGGCTATTGGATGAAAAAGATCATGATTTTTCAAATACAATATTAAGTCTCGGGGAAAAAAGGAGCTTTTTACTTGAGGTATAACAGTCCAGCCTTAGTAGTCAGCCTTACATCAGTTGTTTTGATTCCCTTTATTTACTGGACATGAAAAAAAAACACGGTTTCCTTTAATAAACAAGAATATTTAATTAATATTTAATTAATTTTAGGAATCTGTGGCAGTGTATTTCCAAGTTTCATCTTTGGTATACAACCTGGATCTTTGAAATTGTTTTTATTGTTCAAGAAAACACGTTATTCTGAAAAGAATAAGTGATAAGAAGTGCAAATCACTATGTAGTACAGAAATTGTTCTGGATGATTCCTGGAGTTGTTAAATATCCAGGGCAGTTCTCTTTTGAACACAAATATATAGAGATATTCAAGGCAGAATTTTTCTGTTGGAAAATAATAAAAATTGTAACTTCTGTTCAGAATGTATCTGTCTTAATGACAGAAGAAAGGCAAAGCAATTTGTTTCATTAGCCCACTTGTCCTCCCCAATTTCATGCAATTCTTGTCCCTGGTTCCAGAGTTAAACTACTGTTAAAATTTTTCTCTGTTTAGCAAGGAATCATTACCACTCTCCTTCAGCTTTGAAAGGTCATGGAGAACAAGAGAGGTGCCTAAGGACTGGAGGAAAGCTAATGTCATGGCTATTTGCAAAAAGGGCAAGAAGGAGAACCCAGAAAACTACAGGCTGGTCACCCTCACCTAAATCCCTGGGAAGGTGATGGAACAGCTCATTCTGGATGTCATCTCTAAGTATGTAGAGGAAAAGGGGAGAGCAGTGGATGTTGTCTACCTCGACTTCAGCAAGGCTTTTGACACTGTTTCCCATAACATCCACATAAGTAAGCTTAGAAAATGTGGGTTAGATGAGTGGACAGTGAGGTGGATTGAGAACTGGTTGAATGGCAGAGTTTGTGATCAGTGGTGCAGAGTCTAGCTGTAGGCCTGTAACTAGCAGTGTTCCCCAGGGGTCAGTACTGGGTCTAGTCTTATTTAATATATTCATCAATGACATGGATGAGGAGACAGAATGTACCTTCAGCAAGTTTGCTGATGACACAAAACCGGGAGGAGTGGCTGACATACCAGAAGGCTGTGCCACCATTCAGTGAGACCTGGGCAGGGTAGAGAGTTGGGCGGAGAGGAACATAATGAAATTCAACAAGTGCACATGTAGGATCCTGCACCTAGAGAGGAATAACCCCATGCACCCGTACAGGTTAGGGGCTGACCTGCTGGAAAGCAGCTCTATAGAGAGAGACCTGGGAGTCTTGTTAGACAACAAGTTGACCATGAGCCAGCAATGTGCCCTTATGGCCAAGAAGGCCAGTTATCTCCTGGGGTGCATTAAAAAGAGTGTGGCCAGCAGGTCGAGGGTGGTCATCCTTCCCCTCTACTCTGCCCTGATGAGGCCACATCTGGAGTACTGTGTCCAGTTCTGAACTCTCTGGTTCAAGAAAGACAGGGAAACACTGGAGAGTCCATTGGAGGGCTACAAACACAACCAAGGGAATGGAACATCTGTTTTATGAGGAAGGGCTGATGGACCTGCGTCTGTTTAGCCCGGAGAAGAGAAGATTGAGAGGAGATCTCATCAATGCTTATAAATATCTAAAGGCCAGGTGTCAAGAGGATGGGGCTGGACTCTTCAGTGGCACCCAGCGACAGAACAAGAGGCAAAGGGCACAAACTGGAAGACAGGATATTCCATCTTAACATGAGGGAAAACTTCTTTACTTTGAGGGTAACAGCAGTGGAACAAGCTGCCCAGAGAGGTTATGGAGTCGCCTTCTCTGGAGATCTTCAAAATCCGCCTGGATGTGATCCTGTGCAACCTGCTTTAGGTGAACCTGCTTTGGCAGGGGGGATTTGACTCGATGATCTTCGAAGGTCCCTTCCAACCCCCATCATTCTGTGAACTTAAATAAATTAACTACTTTTGCAGATGAAACTATATACAAGTTGTTATTCTATTGCAGAACGTTGTCCTGAAGCATTAAATTAAAAAAAAATAATAATCATGCACACACTCCTAAACATTTCCCATGCCTTCTCTGCAGTTCAGGAACATTTTCAAGTATCCGTGAAACAGAAACAGTTTCAAGAAATGTTAAGAATTTCAACAGAAGGGGTCAAAAGTTGCTACATCATGAATAAAATGGAAATGGAATTACTGTCAAAAATTAAATGTCAAATTCTTAGAACAAGGCACCATTTTAGAAAAATGTCTGTGTTTGATGATCGAATTTCTGATTCTTGGGGAAACAAGGAGACGGGTTAGTAAAACTACCACCTTAGACTTCCGGAGGGCAAATTTTGACCTGTTCAGAAGACTGCTGGACAAAATCCCTTGGGAGGCTGCCCTCAAGAATATAGCAGCCCAGGAAGGCTGGACATACTTCAAGAGAGAAGTCTTAAAGGCACAGGAGGAGGCTGTCCCTGTGTGCCGAAAAACAAGTAGGAGGGGAAGGGGACCGGCCTGGCTAAATAGGGACCTTTGGCTGGACCTCAAGAGCAAAAGGAGAGTCTATGACCTCTGGAAGAGGGAGCAGGTCTCTCATGAAGACTATAAGGACATAGCAAAGCTATGCAGGGAGAAAATTAGGAGTGCCAAAGCGCAGCTAGAGCTCAACCTAGCTACAGCTGTTAAGGATAACAAAAAATGTTTCTATAAATTCATTAACAAAAGGAGAATTAGGGAAAATCTCCCTCCCTTACAGGATGCAGAGGGAAACATAGTCACAAAGGATGAGGAAAAGGCTGAGGTGCTCAATGCCTACTTTGCCTCAGTCTGTAGCAGTGGAACTAGCTGTTCCCTGGGCACCCAGCCTCGTGAGCTAGGAGACAGGGAGGGGAAGCTGAATGAGGTCATCACAATTAAAGAGGAAGTGATCAGTGACCTGCTACGCCGCTTGGATGCGCACAAGTCTATGGGACCGGATGGGTTACATCCAAGAGTGCTGAAAGAGTTGGCAGACATGCTCGCCAAGCCACTTTCCATTACCTACCTGAAGTTATGGCTAACTGGGGAGGTCCCAATGGACTGCAGGGTAGCAAATGTAGCGCCCATCTACAAAAAAGGCAGAAAGGAGGATCTGGGAAACTATAGGCCTGTGAGTCTGACCTCGGTAGCAGGGAAGGTCATGGAGCAGATCATCTTGAGTGCCATTACAAGTCATATAACGGACAAGCAGGGGATCAGGCCTAGTCAGCATGGGTTTATGAAAGGCAGATCCTCCCTGACGAACCTGATCTCCTTCTATGACAAGATGACCAGATTATTGGATGAGGGAAAGGCTGTGGACATTGTCTACCTAGACTTTGGAAAAGCATTTGACACTGTCCCCCATAGAATTCTCATGGAAAAACTGGCAGCTCATGGCCTGGATGAGCATATTATCTGCTGGATCAAGCACTGGCTGGATGGGCAGTCCCAAAGAGTGGTGGCCAATGGAGTTAAATCCAGCTGGCAGCCGGTCACAAGTGGTGTCCCTCAGGCCTCAGTGTTGGGACCATTTCTGTTTAACATCTTTATTGATGACCTTGATAAGGACATAGAGTGTATCATCAGCAAGTTTGCAGATGACATGAAGCTAAGCAGGAGTGTTGATCTACATGAGGATAGGGAGGCTCTACAGAGAGACCTGGATAGATTGGACAGATGGGCCAATGCTAACGGCATGAGCGTCAACAAGGCCAAGTGCCGGGTCCTGCACTTGGGCCACAACAACCCCATGCATTGCTACAGGCTTGGGGAAGAGTGGCTGGAGAGCTGCCTGTCAGAAAAGGACCTGGGGGTTCTAATTGACAAGTGGCTGAACATGAGCCAGCAGTGTGCCCAGGTGGCCAAGGGGGCCAATGGCATCCTGGCTTGTGTTAGAAATAGTGTGACCAGCAGAAGGAGGGAGGTGATTGTCCCCCTGCACTCAGCACTGGTGAGGCCACTGTCACGTTAAAAGGACCGTAGTTTCGATATTTGTCTGTCAGAGTCCCAGGACTTTCACTGATTTACTATCAGAGTCCCATCAAAGGACTTTCACTGAATCAGATTCACAAATAATTGAAATTAGTTACTTTATTGAGAGTGACAGTCGCAGATTCGGGATTGCCGTTGATAAATTCACTGACTACAATAACGCTAATTACTTAAGGTTAATATTGCTAGCAAAAATAACAATAGTACAACAACCCGGGGTAACATTCACCAGAGGGTGAAAGGCGCAGCACTTACCCAGAAAGGCGTCCCTGCCTGGGGTGGAGGAAGAGAACGCAGCCCGTCGACTGGTCCGTCAGGTATCAAGTTTCTTCATTCCCAATTTAACAGTCATTTTCTCCATCCTTTTATCCCCAAAATTACAAGTTTCCCTCCCCTAGGTGACGTGTAGTATGATTTGGGTGGAGAGATGAGTGCTATAGTCATATATGTTTAGCATGATCTCTAAAATCTTCATTAGCATATACAAGGGTGTCAACTTCAATATGCATTTCACAGGTAATGAGGCAAAGGTCAATTACCGGGCATGGTAGCCTCTCAAGGAAACAAAGAGCTACAAAAAGTCTCTGTTATCTTGATTTTACTGTCTCTGCTGATGAAAAGCAGGGCTGTCCTGGCTCCCCAAGACTACCCCGTTATTTATGTATCCTGTGATAGCCAGACAAGCCTTCACTTCCCTGGGTTGCACAAGAGGTAGCAAAGCCAGTCTTAATTGCTCTTTGAGCACAGAGACTTCACCTCATTATCCAAATTCCACAGCCACACCTTGAGTATTGTGTCCAGTTCTGGGCACTTCAATAGAAGAGAGATATCGAGGTGCTGGAGCGAATGCAGTGGAGGGCAACGAAGCTGGGGAAGGACCTGCAGAATAAATCTTATAAGGAGCGATTGAAGGAGCTGGGACTGTTTAGTTTGAGGAAGAGGAGGCTGAGGGGAGACCTCATCCCTCTCTACAGCTGCTTGAAAGGCCATTGTAGAAAGGCTGGTGCCGGTCTGTTCTTACAGGTGATTGGCGATAGAACAAGAGGGAATGGGTTCAAGCTGCAGCAGGGTAGGTTTAGGCTGGACATTAGGAAAAAATTCTTCACAGAAAGAGTGGTTAGACACTGGAATAGGCTGCCCAGGGAGGTGGTGGAGTCACCATCCCTGAATGTGTTTAAGACTCCTTTAGATGTGGTGTTAAGGGATATGGTGTAAGGGAGAACTTTGTAGAGTGGAGTTGATGGTTGGACTCGATGATCCCAAGGGTCTTTTCCAATCTAAATGATTCTATGATTCTATGATTTCCTCTCCAACAACAAGCTCATTCCTGAGCTCAGGTGTTTGCATTTCCTAGACGTCCTTATCTGTTGTTTACGCAGCTCCTGTGAAGGATTTTATAAGAGGTGCTGAATCCCACGAGCATCAGGTCCAGACTTCCTCCTGTCCAACTGCTGATGCCCTGCCCAGTGCACCCTGTGACCTGGGGATCTCTGTCTATTAGAAATAATAGACCTAGATTTGGTAAGCTTTGGTAGAATATTGCAGACATGAAAAGGATAATATTTGTGCTGTGGAAAGTAGTTAGATAGTAATTACAGATTAAGCAGAAACAGAAAATTAGGAAGACAAAAGCTATCAAACAGGGTGGAATTGGGCAAATTAAATACACATCATATATACATTTGAACACTTAGGATATACACATTTTTTCTTGTTTGCCTTCTCAGTTTAAGCTAAATTATCAAGCATGAAGCTAAACTCATGCAGTACAATGTAAAATAATGTAAATACTCCATAAAAAATACAAAGAACTGATTTTAAAATTTCTTTTTTTCTCCCAGTTCTTTGGAGGGTGTCAGACAGGTTTCTCTCCAGATGTGGCAAGAGGGAATTCATGGAAGAGTATGAAAAATAAAAACATTTCTTACATACACTTTTTCTATTTTGCTACCTAGAGCAGACACATACTTCGCATGTATAAACAAGCCTCAAAGAGCAATAATTGTATGAAAGAGTTTGAATTGTAATAATTCACCAATGAGTTTTGTGTTTAGTTAGTTTTTACTCGTGGTGATTCCACAACATACGTACCTGGCTCTGGGAGAAAAGTTAAATAAGAAGTCTTTTCAAGGATTCTGCATATTGTTTATTGCCATTGGATGAAACGGTACTGGTGACAAACTTGCCTTTTTTTTTTTTTCCTGGGATTTTCCATTTTTTAGAGTCTAGATATTTCTGTAAAACATATCAAGTAGAAAATTTAATCAATATTAAACACCAATTATTCCAAAAGCTTCATTTTTCATCAATAAACAGAAGATTCTCTTGTCACTGCTGTGGTTTCAACAATTTATTTAATGCAAGTATGACTATGTATGGGATTTGGTCTGCCTCCTCTAAATTTGCCTGCCTTGAACTGTTGTTCAGTAGTGAAGACCAAACTGTAGTGAAGACAGTTTAAATCTGTCTCTGATATCCATACATTATTGCAGTTACCCATCACAAAAGAGTTACATTTTCCCACTTTTTACTCTTGGCAAAATTTCAAATATAGAGAATACAAAGACAGATCGGTGTGTTGTCTTCTAAAAAGATTGATTCTTGTATTAATTTCTGCTTTAATAAACAGCATTAGTCAATTATTCAAACATTCAAAACAGTACATATCTCAATCTGACTAGCCTTGCTCACAGGAGACTTGATAAAGCTATTTCTGTAAATAAAGTGGTCAAAATACATTTCCAGATAATCTGTTTGGGATTTCTGTCACATGTTACCTTAAATTTTTCATATTTTACTTCAGCTTCTTATCATATGGATAGTATGAACTTTAATCTGGTGCTTTAGAAAGGCAAACAGGAAAAACTCAGGCTCAAGATGTATAAGTACATTAAGTCCGAGTATGTACGAGTATATACACAAGTACATTACACTGAAGATATGTTAAAATGTAGAACTTGCTGAAGTACCCTGAAATATACATTCACTGTATTTGTTGTGCTGTTTGTTAGAAATGTTTTGATTAATAAGATAATAACAAAGTTAATTTGAAATCAGACAGTAAGTTTGGTAAAATAACACAAAATCTAATATTTGGCAACAAATTTTTATTATACTCTAATTGTGATTGAAATGAATGCAGATAAAATAACTGACATTAGTTAGGACCAGTTTAATTTAAATTTAATCTCATAATCAGGAAGAGAATTCAAGGCACAAGAAAAAGGCCTGAGGAAAGAGGGAGATGTAGGAAAATTAAAATCAAATAGCTAGGAGTGTAAAGACTTTAAATTCAAAGGAAGTGTTTGGCTGTCTTCTCATTTATGTGAGTATATACCATGGTAGCTATGCAAGGGCAGCAGGGCGTGCTTGTAAAACGTACAAGGATCAGAGCAGAATCAGAACCAGATGTTTTTATGAATATCAATTCTTAAATTACCTCTCAGAACTATTTCAGCTTTCAAGCCAGAATGAAATTTTGCCTCTATTTATACCCTTTGAAACTCATTTATACCAGCAGCCTTTGACAGTGTTTTCAATCAAAGAACTGCTACTAGTGTCCTTTACTGGGGCAAGCATTACTGGTAGACTTTCTCATTTAACGAATTTTGCAAAATTACATTTCTTTACAAGATCTTATTTCAGACATTACTGATTACACGCATCATCAGCATTATTATTTTTTTAAAAGTACTTCTTCAGAAAAAGCTTAGCATATACTTATTCTATGTACATAGATGTAGGAATATACAGACATACATCTACAAATAGAATAGAATAGAATAGAATAGAATAGAATAGAATAGAATAGAATAGAATAGAATAGAATAGAATAGAATAGAATAGAATAGAATAGACCAATTCTATTCTGACTGACCAATTCAGGGCTGACCAAAAGTTAAAGCACGTTGTTAAGGGCATTGTCCAAATGCCTCTTAAACACTGACAGGCTCAAGGCATCAACCACCTCTCTAGGAAGTCTGCTCCAGTGTTTGACCACCCTCTCTGTAAAGAAATGCCTTCTAGTGTCCACTCTAAACCTCCTATCACACAGCTTTGAACCATTCCCACATGTCCAGTCACTGGATACCAGGGACAACAGACCAGCACCTCTGTCTCACTTTCCCTCCTCAAGAAGCTGTAGAGAGCAATGGGGTCACTCCTCAGCCATCTTTTCTCCAAACTAGACAAGCCCAAAGTCCTTAGGTGCTCCTCACAGGACCTTCCTTCCAGCCCGGTCACCACCTTTTTTGCTCTCATCTGGATGCATTCAAGGACCTTAACATCCTTCTTAAATGTTAAGAACTCCACATAGTATTCAAGATGAGGCCACACCAGCGCTGAATACAGCTGAATACATAGCTGCTTATGCATACAAAATTCACACTAACAAGCTTGCAAATATTCTTCATGTAGAAGCTTCAGTGATTTCAGGAAGAGCTGAAATGTTTTAAGAGAGGCTGCCTTCTGTGTGATACAAATGAAAAGTCTCAATCACTGTTAAAAGTTTCAGGAATGTTTTTAATTTTTTCTCTTTAACTGTAGATACAAAATGGGCTGTACTGAAAGCCCTGCAAGGTCAGCTAATTGCCTTTCAAAAATGCAGACCTGACTATCCGTGAATCTGTAACCTGTGGTCAGTTTTATAAGGCTCATCTGTCTGTGGCCCATGTCTCAATTTTATGAAGAACAATTGTGTGACTGTGGAGGAGCAGTTAAGGCTAACACTTCTTTACCTGATGATGCACAACCACTAGACAGCAGAGATTGTCATATGAGAGACTATGTTAATTCTTAGCCTGTTAATCTGTATGCTCCCAATCATTTACCATACCTGCTGGGTAATAAATAATTGTATGCTTATGAATTGTATGCAGAGAAAGAATTACAGGGCTGTTTGTTATCCATCAAAAGCTGACTACCTCTGCCTTGACTGAAAAATTGGATTGTATTGCATAATTCTATCTTGGGGTCACTGAAACAGGCATCAGTTTCCATGCTCTCACATGCGCTGTTCACAAGTACTTCACATGTACCTCATAGGTGACTGACATCATCTGCCTGTACATATGTAAAGCATTTGACACTGTCCCACACAACATCCTGGTCTCTAAATTGGTGAGGCATGGATTTGACAGATGGACCACTTGGTGGATAAGGAATTGGCTGTATGGTCATACTCAAAGAGTTGCAGTCTACAGCTTGATATACAAATGGAAACCAGTGATGAATGGCGTTCCTTAGGTGTCATTACTGGGATCTTCTGTGCAACATTTTTGTCAGACATGACCAGTGGGATTGAGTACACCTCAGCAAGTTTGACGATGACACCAGGCTGTGTGGAGTGGTCAACACACTGGAGGGAAGGGATGCCATCCAAAGGGACCTGAACAGGCTTGACAGGTGGGCTCATGCAAACCTCATGAAGTTCAACCAGGCCAAGTGCAAGGTCCTGCACCTGGGTTGGGGCAATCCAAAGCACAAATACAGGCTGGGTGGAGAATGGATTGAGAGCAGCCCTGGGGAAAAGGACTTGGGAATTTTGGTTGATGGAAAGCTTGAAGTGAGTTGGCAATGTGCAATTGCAGCTCATGCGGCTAGTTGTATCCTGGGCTGCGTCAAAAGAAGCATGGCCAGCAGGTTGAAGGAGGTGATTCTGCCCCTCTGCTCTCATGAGACTCCACCTGGAGTACTCCATCCAGCTTTGGGGTCCTCTGCATAAGAAGGGTATGGGCCTGTTGGAGCAAGTCCAAAGGAGGGTCATGAAGATGATCAGAGGTCTGGAGCACCTCTGCTATGAAGACAGGCTGAGAGAGTTGCGATTTTTCATCCTGGAGAAGACAGGGTCTCCAGAGAGACCTTATAGCGGCCTTCCAGTATCTGAAGGGGGCTTACAAGAAAGCTGGAGAGCAACTTTTTTACAAGGGCATGGAAGAGGGTAGATTTAGGTTAGATATTAGGAAGAAATTTTTCACTATCAGGGTGGTGACACACTAGAACAGGTTGCCCAAGGAAGTTGTGGATACCCTGTCCCTGGAAGTGTTCAAGGCCAGGCTGAATAGGGCTTTGAGCAACCTGATCTAGTGAGACGTGCCCCTGACCATGGCAGGAGGCTTGGAAAGTCCCTTCCAACGTAAACAATTCTATGATTCTGTATGTCCCAAAAATCACCTTGAAAATTGCCTATGTGTGTGGGAAAGAAGGATTCATCTCACACAACTTCAGTCGTAAAAGTCAGTGTTTTAAATTAGCCACCCTAGGTTACTTGTATAGTAATAGGGGGGAAAAAGACTCTCTCAAAGGGTAAATCAACACATTATAAAACACACTTCTGAAAAAGGTTTGTATGATTTACTGTCTGGAGAAGCCTTCTCCGTGGATCAAAAAAGGACAGTAGAAGACAAGATTAGAAGTAGAGGATTAGAAGTCTAAATGACAGCCATCTAATGGGAGGTGAGATGAGTAATACCTTGGGAGCACTAAATATGTAGATGAATCACAGAATCAGGAATTTTGGCAACAAGCATGAATTCTAATCTAAGCTACTCAGCATAAATGCTCTCCTTGTCCTTCAATGGCAGTGCGAGAGAACAAGAACATTTGACTATAGGTGGGAATAATGTTAGAGCATGAAAATCTTCAGCCATGTGTTCCTCAACACTGGGATTTTAATTATGCTCTCAAAGTTCTCAACACCTTATGCTCTAATAAATTACTCTCTAATAAATACAGTTTTAGATAAACGTATATGTATGTATCACGTGCCTCTTTCAAAAACTCATGTACAAAGTGGCTTAATAGGTAAAGAAAAAGCTGTACACAAAACAAAGCAAAATAAGTAATTTATTCACTGCTTCCCATTAACAGACAGGTGTTCAGCCATCTCCAGGAAAGCAGGGCTCCATCATGCCTGATGGTTACTCGGAAGGACAAACACCATAACTCCAAACGTCATCCTCTTTGTCCCTCAGCTTTTATTGTTGAGCATGATGTCATATGGTCTGGGATATCCCTTTGGTCAGTTGGGGTCAGCTCTCCCAGCTGTGTCCCCTCCCAACTCCTTGTGCACCACCAGCCTACTCACTGGTGGGGCAGTGTGAGCCACAGGGAAGGCCTTGATGCTGTGTAAGCACTGCTCAGCAATAACTACAGCATCCCTATGTTCCAATACTGTTTTCATCAGCAATCCAAATAGCACCATATAAGCTACTATGAATAAAATTAACTCTATCCCAGCCAAAACCAGTACAAAGTCCTTTAGGTAAACAATCCTCATTTAAACTTAAGATTTCTATTTAAGATTTATTCACTATTAATTTTTACAAATGATTTTGTGATTAGGCAGTTTTTGTCTTTAAATATTGGTACGCTCTAGGATTAGTAAATACTTTAAAAATTATTTTTTAAAAAATCTATTTATATTATGACAACAGATATCCTATGATAAAGTTAAAAAAATGCTTTTCATGTAGCTATATTATAAAAAAAGAACTATTGTAAAGCATTTGCTTTATATAAAATGTTGTGTTTTGTTGCTTTTTTTTGGTTTGGTTTGGTTTAGTTTATTTTGGCTTTCCAATATCCTGGTCAGAACTTATTTTGAGCACAGTGTTGTTCTCAGCAGCAATGGTTTGGATATATACTCTAGAGTGAAGTATTAGCTTCTTCCTCTGAGCCCACTTTGTAACATGCTGCTGGATTTCAGACTAGAGCTGCAACTTTTGAGATAGGGTACTGAAATTTCCTACTCCCTGATATTTCTTCCCCTGTGCAGCCCTAGGCTGTAATAATGAAAACCGATTTCAGGCAAGCAGGTGTCAGTAGTATACGTAAGTATTATATTCAGTAGTTTTGCACACATACTCAAGTATTTTTTTTTCTCAGAACGTATTCTTCATATAAAATCATGACACCAAATATAACACTCAGTTTGCCAATATTTGTCTTTGTCTGATAAATTATTTCTGGGTTTTTTTGTTTTAATCTAAAAATGTAATCAAACAGAAATTAAGGCTTGCCTGCCCCGTACTTCCAGACATCACTTATGTCTATTTTGTTGATAAAATAATTCCACTAATAAAACCAGAATTTTTTCTTTTCATCGAGCTATAAAGGTTCAAAAGCACCCATGATGCCAAAGACCTTAAGATCCATTAGCAACTGTCTTCTAAAATGGTCTGAAACCTTACTACAGAGAATGAAATGATGGGAGCAAATGGAAGATGAAGGGCAGTCTTGCAGAAATCCTAGGTATGTTGAAAAATCTGGAAACACAAGGAGACTGCTGGCTGTTGAGATCCCTGTAGTGACAAAGACAGTTCCAGCAGAGATCTTGTCTATGACTGCTTCAGAGTAAATAATTATGGAGAAAACACACTGTATTATTTAGGAAGGAAAGCTGAGCACTGAAAATATAATAAAAAAAAAAGTAACCATATTTTCCATTTCATATAAGTACATGCCTCCTTGTGCATGTAAATTATTATGGGGATACTTGCATGCCCATCTTTGGTGAAAGGTCTTGGATAACTGCAGCTGTTAAGATGGGAATATCAGTGTAGCCAGTGTGTGGAGCTGGGACATCCCCACAAAACTGTCTGAGGAGGCATTTGAACAAAAATGATCGTGTTAAAGAGGATGACGCCAACTGGATTAAAGAGTAACCAGGGAATTACAAAGGGATTTTTAAAACTAAGGAAGCTCAAGCTTGAAATGTACAGAAGAAACACGGAGATTAGTACCAGAGTGGAGACAGAACAGGCAACAGAGCATGGTCCCCATGGTGGCCACAAATCCAATCGGAGGTCAGGCAGAGCAGACTCCTATGTATGTGCATGTGCACATCTGTGTGTGTAACGCACTCGGCCTTTGAGGGAGGTGTGCACATAACTCAGAGGGGGAGCAGGATGGGCATTCTGGGGATTAGTTATTGAGGGGTGCTCAGACCTTTCTTGTCGTATGAATTAGCATTTTGGAAGCATCTAGTACTGCAGTTTATTTGTTGTACTGCTGATATTGATCTGCAGTGTACAGGTCACTGACTGCCAGTTAATTATATGTCTGATAAATTAATAAACCACTTTAATCTATTCCAAAACATTTCAAATTAAAATCTTCTTGTTTAGCTACTTTTAGTAAGAATACATACTAGAACAGTGCACTGATATGTTTGGCTGCTGTATTCATTAGTGGCGAAGAGTCAATGACACAAAATAAGCCTAATCACTCTACATTACTTGATGGGATCAGCCACTAAAATGGATAAATGGAAATTACTTAGCTTTTCTTATTTTACTGAAGAAATTCTAATCTGGAATTTTCATTTCTTCTCTGGCATGCTCAAGAATCTGTTCAATGCTATAATGAAAAGCTAAGGATTCCATCAGCCGAAGCACAATTTCGTAAAGTGAAATTTTTCAATTTTTCAAAGTAGTTCTGAATACAAACATCAGTTTTCTTATTTCCTAGCACCTTTTGGCTTTATGATGAATTTGAATTAATAAGTAATAATACATGTGGTCCCAGGTATTTGATCACCTCAAGTTCTCAGATGTTTTCTGAGTTAAACACACAGGCAATCAGATTTTTCTAGAACAATTTTACAGACACGTATGTGTCACACCTGCCAATTCTGTATAAAACCGATTTTGGAATATTCTTGGTTTTAATTTGTTGAAAGGTTGATCATAAGATAACAAGATGCTTGGTCTCAAAATATATGGAGCTTAGGACACCTATTTTCCTTTACAAACAGTGCAGTTCTTATCTGGGTATCAGCTATAAATACTTTAACATTTACAATCCATTAACACGCTTCTGCAGTGTGATTCTCTCTTCCTATAGGAGGTATATATTTCCATGCATTGGATCATATTTTCTGTTGGTAAGATTACTGAAAAAATTGATACTAAATTTACAATCCATACATAAAACTAATAAGGACTTGGAATTTGGTCTCATTTAATATTTGTTGCACAGCCAGGAATTTATCACCATTTTAATTTTTAATACTGTGCTTTTGGGTTGGATTTTGTTTGTTTGGTTTTGCTGGTTTTATTTTTTAAAGTACAGTTTATGTCTTTGGTAACTTATTTCAAGTCCAAAGCAAATCCATTCACCACTACTATTTGTTATACTTGTTTCTTGACAGAGGAGCCCCTATTCAAAGCATTATTAAACCTCCTTTATGTTCTGCATATAAAGAATTGTGCATCTTACATGTTAAAGCTTTGGACATGGAAATGCCTCCTTATAATAGTTTATGAACTATACATAATAGTTTATGAACTATATAAACACTAGTTTATGAAGCATATTTTTTCGCCTCTTTCTGTCTTGATAGCAGTGTGTATTAGTGAAAAAGAATCTTTTGGTTATGAAAATGTCTTAGCTTTGTTTTATCAAGATATAGTTTTCAAAATGTCCACCCATTGGATCTTTAAAGTAATATCTTCTCCTCTAACTTAAGTTAAACTAACAAAATTGTAAGTTATCCTGTCTTCATTTAAAAAATGGTGTTACATTGGCCGCCTTCCTGTCTCTCAGGACGTTGCATGTACTAAATGAGCATGATAAAGGGCCATTAAAAGTCCACTCGATATTCTTCTAGTTAGTCACAAGTCTCATTTGTGCTATCTATGTAGTCATATTACCACACAAAACATCATACAGTGTTACATTTACTTTAACAGTTCCTGTTTTGTTATCTGAAGTTTGCTATTTTATTTTCCTATCAATCAAGCACTCCCACAAAGAACAACTATCCAGACCTTGCCCAGTGTTACAGACCTGCTCAAACTGCAGAGAGCTTACACAATGGGGCTCAAGAATGCTTCAATTAGGACTCAGTTTAGTTTCACAGAAAATGTACCATCTATGGCAATAACTCCTATCCAGTGTTTCTCAGTGATGCGATACACTCCTGCAAGGCATAATGCAAGCAAACCCATTAGATACAAAGCAATAACTCCTCATGTGACATTTAATAAAAATTGGTTATGGTAGAATCTATCAAACTTGAAACATACGCCTTGTCCTGATGCAAATCAATCGATATTTTTTTAATAGTCCAGAAAACAGATTGTATGAACTGAAGATATACAGGTGGGATAAAATCAGTTTATTCACTGATTATGATGGTTATCAGCAGGTATAACATTGGTAATACTTGCTACATTATGACGCTACATGCCCCATTATGACACTACTGATTTTAAGAAAATAAAATAATCAAGATCATAACCACTACACTTTAAGCAATGTAAGACTATCCTGTTCTACTTTATTTCTACAATTTTAGTTTAAAGTTTCCTGTCATATGTGTCTAAGCATTGGTATAGAGGTAACTTAGAGCTTTTGTTATGAACAAAGAACAGAGCAAACTCAGCGCAGAGGCAGCAATGGGCATCAGGGGAGAGAGGTGCTTGCTTTTCCTTATTTTTTCACTGTCTCACCTCCTGCTCCATAGAAGTTCCACAGGAAAGCTCTGGACACATACAGGTTTTTTAAATTTAACACTTCCTGTTCTCTAGTCGCTGGCCCAGGCTGACTGTGGCTACGCTCTTAAAGTGCTTTAGCATGCATGACAGTGTCCATATGAAAACTATAGGCATGGAAAGATGCCTTCCCTGTGCCTGGCTCCCACGCTCTGCTTGGAAGAACACTAGCTGTCCTGGCCCAAAGTGGTGCTGGGGAACATTCTAATATTTAAACATTCTAATATTTAAAATTCTTATTTCTACCAACAAGATTGTATTAACATAACATTAAAATGGTATTAATTACATTTTCTGTGTCAATACTGGTGTTTGCACGGCACTGCCTTGTGTTTAAAAAATAAACCACCTTTTCTGGAGCTAACATAGAAATATCGAAGATAAAGGTAATTGTACAGTTGATCTTCTTTGGCCATGGACATGATGAACCTCTGGGTGCACTTCTTTCTCAAAAATAATTTTTTCTTTGTTGTCCACGTGCTTCACCAGGTAACTTATTGCTGCTCTGTATATGCCGGATGGCATATACAAACTGGCACTGATGTTTGTGCTTGAAGAAAATGGAACTGTTACCTCTCCATGGAGTCCTCTTCCTTTTTAAATTGTAAGAGATCTTTTTTTAGTTTTAGAAGACAGTGATCTCTGGGAAAAAAACAAAAACAAAAACAAACAAAACAAAACGAAACACCCCAAACAAACCAAAACCCAAACAACCAAACATTCATCCCCGAAGTGTTAAGTGCCTTTTAGATGGACAAGAATTTCACAAATTTCAGGCTCATTACAGGACTAAAGTGCATTCAGTTAACCAAAGAAATAATAGAAAATAATGCTGGATTTAAATTAAACAGTTAAGAGATCTGTTGAGTTTGGGAAAAGATGCCCTCAAACTCAATTTCAACAAGTGTAGAAGTTTCCTGGGACAAAATAATATTTTATTCTTAGATTACTATCAATCATCAACGTAGACTCCATTGAAGTAACATTTTCTTAGCATATCATGGAAAGCATACATTGTGAAAAGTGTGTAGTAAATTTATAAAACTAGTTGATTAGAACAGTTTTGCACAAAATTACTGCAAAGACCAATAATTTCGTATATTTAAACTGCTTAAATTGATCTGTAGTTTGTCCAAAACCGTGTGTATTACAATACAAAAAGAGAGATTTCTAACAATGAAGTGTCACTATTCAAACAAATAAAGCTGAATATTGCAATGACGTTCAATTAACGATAATATACGTTTGTCCATGGTAATAAGAATTCTTTATTAAGGCCTGAATTGTGTACGAAAATCCAGTTTTTAAATCAAAAGCCTCAGGACTGGAAGTATTAAAGGCAGCAAATCTACTACTATTGTCCTTTAAGATTTCAGGGATACCTATTAAACTAGATGTACAGTTTAAAACATCTCCTAGTCTCATCATTGTCTGAATCCTGCACAGATACTGCCAGCTATCATCCAGCATATGGGATTACTATGGCAGTCCATATGCTTTGTAACAGTTGGTGTTCAAATGAAAATTTGCAAAGTCAAATAAGAAGGTGGCCCAGGCAACAAAGCCTAATTACTAGCAGCTACCACAAGCTGCTGACTCCAACTCAAAATATTTTCCTGTCAGTTTGTTTTTTTAGACTGAATTGTATTAACCTGTTTTACAGCTCCAAAGTTGTACTGACAACATGGACCTGTATTTGTACAATAAACTTAAGACCCAATAGGCTTGACTTGATACGCTACAGATGATTTGAAGGAGAATATTTGTTATGTTTTGTTTATCTGAGCTATACTTTATAAAGTATAGTAGTATAGTCTTGTCAGTTTGCCTTCATGTGATCAAAAACTTCACAATTCTGGAGAAGCATTGGCCCAATTCTAAACTCAAAGCTTGCTGATATTTCATGCTACAACATGCTTAAAGCACAAAAAGACTGATTCACTTCCATCTCAAGTTTCTCTTTCAGTTTCAGCCTTTTTTCTGACACTTTTCTCCTGTCTGCTGTTTGGTTCTAAAAAGCTGTCCTGGAATCCTTCTGACAGAATTTCTTGCTCATTTAAAGCTATGTACTTTACTCTTTAAACTTGAATCACTGCTAAATTTTTGAAGTAGATCTCTTGATCTTTCCTGCACTTAGGTTTGCATGATACAGCGTTCTCTGGATAGAACTACACTAAAAATTTAGTGTGCAGGATGTTGGGTTTTGGTGGTCATTTGTTTTGGTTTTGGTTTGTGGTTTTTTTTTTTGGTTGATTGGTTTTGGAGGTTTTCTTTGGGGTTTTTTTAGGGAAGGTTTTGTTTTTATGTTTGGGTTTTTGTTTTGTTTTGTTTTGTTTTTAACTAGAAGTTTTCCTTGCATTTTAATGCTTTACAGTGTTCCTTAGAGCGCACTTCTGATGTGTTCAAAGCAGTTTTCTTCCTGGTGGAAGTGAAACTTAGGTCATGCAAAAGCACCATATAGAGTAAAGTAATGTGGACCTGTTAGCTCTGTCCTCCAGTTAGCTCTCTCTGCATGTACCTAAGACAGGCAACTGCTGTGAACTGATTTCAACAGACACGATGTAAAGTACAGTCCTAGAAATGTAAAAAAATCACAATAAAGGGAGCTTCAATCTATCTATATTTGCACTGCAGCAGTCAGTAATGTAGAAGTTCACTCTGAACATGCAAATTCGATTCCCTTCAGCACAAGGTAACCGGGAAGATAGACTTCAGGAGAAGTACTCCAACAGCTAATGGGTGTCTGAGTAGGGCGCTAGGCAAGACTCCAAAATAAAATCCCCTCAGTGAATTCAGGCATACTCACAGATCTGCTCCTATTGTACTTTTCTGTTTGCTAAGACAAATATAATCATAGTCTCCCAGGCCTCCATCTAAACCATTGGCACTCTGGGATCCAAATTAGTCCCTGCTATCTCAGTCAGCAATTGGAGTTCTCTAATTCAGGAGTTACTCTCAATTTTCTTTACAATTGGTAAAGAAAGGATGACTAAGGTGCCTGCCTCTACTGAGAGCAAGGGGAACTTTAGTTAAATATGTTCTCAAATAATCCACTTTGGTTAGATGCCTAAAGTAACCCGGAATGAATGCAGGCTAATTAAGGTTATTTGGAGACAATATAGTAGACAAACAAAAAACACAGTTTAAAGGAAGGGTTTTCTTTAGCTGGAGAAACTCCAATTGAAGGCAGGCTTAAGATGAGGTTTGAAAGTGTTGCAGAGTTGTCAAAGTCCCTCTTCTGAGTCCCTTTTTTGTACTACCATTACTTTTACCTGTCATGATAATAGCGTTCTATACATGACAGTTTCTAACCTTGTGTAAAGCCCCTCCACCATGTGAATAGTCTAAGATTCTCTGGCTCCTGAGTGGACAACAAAATAAACAACAATAGGCTCAAAGCAAACAAGAAAAGAAACAAAAAAAAGTTTCAAGTTGTTGACCCCTTGATCAGAAGTCGATGAAGGTAGATAATACAGCCTGCAGAACTGACAACTTCTAATCAACAGTTCTTCCATGAGGTGTCAGGTACTTTCTCAGATACAGGAACTATCAGTAATGCATCATAAGACTTTGCCCTCAGGCAAGCGTACATATACTTAGGATGAAAATGTGCTCAGTAATTCAAAACCTAACATAGGCTTATGCTGTTGCCACACTCTTATGCATCAATAAATCAATCCTTTACTATTTCAAATAAACTTTGCTTTCCTTGCCACCAAAAATGTACATTTTCACCAGCAGTTCTACTAGAATTGGGATGAGGTCACTAATCCCTAAGAAGGGTAAAGTTGTACATGTAGAAGAAAACGAATTACAATAATTGGAAACTGGTATGTATGCATTGCACAATCATAGGGTAATATTTTTGGGTTTAACTACAAATCCAGAATTTATTAGTAGGTATCTTACTTGGAATCTTGGAGTCTTCCAAGGATTATCTGAGAGTCCTGTTTCCTAATGTATGATGTATGGTAATATGTTTGGACAAAAGAAAAAAAAATCATAAACATAAATTACATTGGCTCACCTCAGAGGCATTGCTCCAGAGAAGTGATTAGCAAAGTTTACTAAATAGCCTGTGAGCTGAGTTTACAATATTAGACTCTAACTTGAAGAATAAAGCAACCATACTTAGGGATTAAAATAGGAAAACACATAACCTACCAGTATCTGGAATGTCTACACCTGAAACGGGGGGAAAAAACCCACAGTAATTCTTTTTAAACAAATAAACTCAAACTTCATATGTGACAGGTGGTGACAGAAGGATGTGGTCTGCGGATGTGTAAATAACTCCACATCTCACACTATTGAACCTGATCTTCATTAAGACATCTATTTATGTTAAAATATGAACTTTACAATTTTGCACATGCTTTTTTAAAAGCTGTTTATATTTCTTATGAAAATATAATTTCTAGATGAATACTCAACCTTTCCATTTCTTTTAGCTGTGCTTTACCATCTGAGTTTTCTCTGTTCTGCTTTCATAACTAGCCTTTGAACAGATAACTAGTGAAAGTTTTGCTTACTCCTCCCCCTCAAAAAGATATAAAAAGCTCTGTTACTTTTTCCTAATCTATTCCAATTGTCTCTGACACCTTCTCCCTCCTGGCATTTATCCTGTAAACAGTTGCAAGTATATCAATAAATAATAGATACTTATGGTTTAACTATCTCATCTCAAACCGTTGCATGTTATACAAGTTTTGCAAGCCAGATTATTTCAGTTTCCCTTTGCACATCTGAAGTCCAAGCTCAAGTCCTAGTCAGATTTAAATGCACCAAATCCATTTTAGGCTTCATAGGATGTTATAAATTGCATCTCTCTCCACCAGTTTGCCCTCCCATTGTTTCAAACAAATTTACTATTAAAATTTCACTGAAGTTGAATAAAACTTTAATGTGTTTTATCATATATAAGAAGTTCAATCATGACACAACAGCAGTTGTCCTTTTCTGGTTTAATCTATGACCGAGCTACTGCATTCCCTAAGAAAATTTGCACCTTTGCCACTGGCTCCCTGTCATTCCTCTTCTGTGACGACAAACTGTGTAAGACTGCTTTCTGAGAAGATGGGGAAAAAAAACACATCTCTGAATTCATCTTTATCTCTATGATATTTTCATTTTATATGAATAAAGTTGTACTTAATGTAAGTTTATAAATCTTTTTATTGTGTGATGAATGTCTGATGTAAGGTTTTTTAATATTAAATAACATGAGGACAATGAATTCTCATACTTCAGGGTATAAACTCAACTAGCTGTGATTAGGAAGAAGAAAATTCTCCTAGTAGCCCTTCACTTTTGATTTACAAGGCACATAATTTAGGTGAGTTTTGTCTTCCTTCACAGTAACAACTTGTTTTATTATCAGAGGCCTAAACCTGGTGAGAGCCCTACATATTTATGGGAAGATACAGGGTTCTGAAATAATTTATCATGCAGAGAAGGAGGAAAAGGAAATGGAGGATGTCAGAATGAAGTAGGAGAAGCAGGTGATCATACTGGAACTTGATAAGTGTCTTGGGATGAAAGCTGATTTTAAAACAGGGTTGCTAGACCTATCACAGGTCTGGAATTTCAACTTCTTAAAAATGGAATCATTTCAGTGTGAAACTATATTACTATTTTGTAAAAAAAAAATAAAAACAAAATAAACCCTTTCTATATATCAGAAAAGACCAACAAAAGTTTTGTTTGAGGAAGTTTGAGGTGATATTCTATATGCCTTTACTGCTGTAATGCATCCTGGAAACATGGCTCACAGTCCTCATTTTCAGGAGGTGTCAAGAGAGTGGTTTGCTCCTGTAGGGAAGAGAAGCTGGGAGCCAAGATCAAGCTTGTAAAAGCAACACAAAAATAGGCATTAGCCTCACTAGCAAAATGTGCAGTCCCACAGCATACAAACAGGAATAGCTGAGCAGGTTCAAGGTCAAAACAAGAAGAAAAGCCAGCAAGGCAAGGTCAGGATCATCAAAGTACAAGGCTTGGAACAGACATACCTGCAGTCCAAGCCAGGTCCCAAGCCAGGACCAAGATCCAAGGCCCAAGATTCAATGCAGGTACTGAACCAAGGAAGAGAGGCCCCCTGCTTTTCATAATTTGTTGTTTTTAGAGAAGACTGATGTAAGCTTGCAAAGCTGAAATGTATCAGGGCTGATCTTGAGCACAAGCAGCTTGTGTTCAAGCCTAGACTTGATACAGTGCAGCTGCTGTACCCAGGCACCTGATATTCATTCACATCTCATTTCTCCTCACAGTTTTCAGTCCTAGAGTGGATAAAGTAGATAAGTCTACAGTTTAGAGGAGATCAAATAGTAAGTACTAGTGAAAGAAACTGGCCAGAAAAGGAGAGGACCAAGGAAGACAGTCACAAAACGAGCAGAATTGTGGATAGTACAAGGAAAGACAAGTATGGCTTAAAAGAAGATCCTTACGATCCTACGTTATATAAATTGAAGGTGCAATTATTCTGCATAATGTGGAATATGGAAATGGTATCAAACAGGAATGTGTGTAACCCCATGTTCATATGTGTTCTATGCTTGTATGTGATATACAATTGCAGGCTGTAATATGCAATTACAAGGGTGGCACATAGACTAAGGGAATAATACCTATGTATATGTCAAAGGATGGTAATGGGAAGGTGGTGGTTTATAAGGACTTACTGGATAGTGTATCACCTGAGCATGACACAAATTGTTTGGAATAAGGGCTGGAAATTGTACTGTTCTGGACAGGATGGAGTTAATTTTCTTCATAGCAGCCTGTATGGTACTGTGGTTTGAAGTTGTGACTAAACCAGTGTTGATAACGCACCAGTGTTTTAGTAATTGCTTAAGAGCGTAAACATTGCCTTAAGGTCTTCTTTTCACCACTTTGCCTCTCCCAGCAAGTGTGTTGGGGGTGTGCAAGAAGCTGGGAGGAGACATAAACAGGACAAGAGGATATTCCATACCATACAACGTCATGATCAGCAAAGTCATGATCCAGGGAGAGAAGGAGGAAGGGGGAAAGCTCATGGTTATGGTGTTTGTCTTTCCAGGTAACTGATATGCACGATGAAGCCCTGCTTCCCTGGAAATGGCCAAACATCTACCTGCAGATGGGAAATAGTGAATGAACTCCTTATTTTGCTTTGCTTGCACATGCTGCTTTGCTTCACTCATTTAATTATCTTTATCCTAACCCACAAGTTTTTTTCCTTTTGCCCTTCCAATTCTCTTCCCCATCATGTTGGGGGGAGGTGAGCGAGCAGCTTGGTTGGGGCTTAGCTGCTGGCCAGGTTTAACCCACCACAGCACTAGAAATAACCTGAGACACAAGATGGCTGATAAGCCTGTGGCAGCCCAGTTTTAAATTTCTGATACCTCTGCATTTAATAAAAGAGATTAATAGACTGTTTACAACAGTTACAAAGTACAGTGTGCAATGCTTACATGCATACTATTCATCATGCCAGCCATTCTACCTCAACGTCTAAAGTATTACAGGATAAAGTAATTTTCTGCCTTTGAATGCTAGTCAATGTAAAAAGCATTTTTTTGTTGTATCAGTCTTCCTTGGTATAGGTATGCTGATCACATGTGCTTCTTTCAAAAGATAAAGTGCAAAATCATAAGCACGGGTCTCCATTTTATTGATGTGCTTAAAGTAAGCATTGTGAGAAAGCAAAAGACTCCAAAATTCCATAAACAACTGTAGTTTAGCATCCCAAATTAAAATTCACATAACATGAACAAATTAGTTTACACGCACACAAAGTCACATTTTGTAACTGCATCAACCATAGTGGTCTGATCTCATGTAGTTCGGAACTGAGGTCTTATTCTTTCCTCACCATGAGGAAATCCTTTCTCTCCAAGTAGAACCTCTATACTTTCTGTTGTGCACTAATTTTTTTTAAACACATCGTTCCATTTTCTAATTTATCTAGTCATCAGCAAAGTATTTTGTAAATCTTGGTTAAGATCTTCACAATGAAATCAGCTTCACCTGACAGGTCCTAACACTTCACGTTCTAAGATGATATAAAAAATAAATTGTGTTTTAAATCTGTATTAACACACCATAAACTGAACTTCAAAATGTTTAAAGGTAGCAGAACCCAAGAAGACATTGTATTCCATTTGAATAAGGTTTTTTTGAACAGCTTTGCAATCTTTCCAAATTATCTGTATGTTATGAAGCACTCACTAGACTGATTTCCTCTTGACCTGCTTCACAGATATCAAAAGCATAAACTCTTTCCATTTAAAGATCAGTCATTTGTTTTTAGAAAATTATGATTTAATATATTTTAGAAAGATTTTTTGCTTACGGTAACTTCTCTCATCTACTTCTTCAGTTCCTTCTTCTCTGACTTCTCACCTGTCTCTTCTCTTCTTCATCTGTCTAGATCTTAGCCACATTAAATACAAACACCATGGCATGGATCAAACAGTGATATTACCAGAATTAACTCAACCATTCATTTATTCACTCAAATTTATTAGCATCCTTCCTTGCCCTTAATTAAGATTTAGCATCAATATCTAAAATTATGTTGATTGCATTTCAAGCCATTTCAAGCTTTCTCTACCAGATATTTCACGCTTTTATTGCATAGCTAAAAGTAACCTGAAAATTTCTCAGTTTGTCTGCTAGAACTATCAGCACATTGATTCAATGCAGTGAATTTGTGTAGGTAACATGCTTGAGCTTGGGAACCCTTTAAGATAGCATTCAACTTGTTCAATCAGTATTTCTCCTTAAAAATGTAAAAGTAGTTAATTTCTTTTCTCTTCAGTATCAATTACATGAAGAATAAAGCCTTTTTCTTTTTATGTAGCACTTTTTTTAATAACTATTTGCATAAACATCTCATGATTCATGTCTAGCATTTCTAGTCCCAACCTTTTTCCTTTACTCCCTTCTTGATGCAATATTTAGATTTTACAGTATAAAAGTAAATGAAATCAAAATTATGAAAAATCACCTGAGAGCTAAAGCAATAAGATAATTCTAAACAATTAGCTAACATACTGCTTTAGTGCAATTTAAGAAGGGAGAAGCACTACTTGATGATTTAAGACCTAAGATTTTAATATCTACTTAAAAATAATTAGAAGAAAGATGATAAATCAATCACAAAAACTACACTAGAACCTTATATGGAGTGTTTCACAGACAGGCGTGGAGATATAGACAAAAGCAATACTGTGTCCTTCACAGTTAAGACTTCGGACCACAAGGACTGCCCCAAAACTACACAAAGTATAAGGAAAGTGGTAACATAGTGAGCAAAGGGCAATTTCCTATTTTATAAAGTAAGGATTAGGGTCAGTAACATCAACAAAGGATTTTTGAAGAGAAACTTCAGTAGCTGAAAGAGTTTCATTCTGCATTTGTTTAAAAAACAGTAATCTAAATATATGAACATTTAGTGAAGCTTTAAAATTATTTTATTTCCAAAGTTTGCAGTTATTTTTGAGCTGTTCCATGGTAGAGTTTCATTTCTCCTTCCACATTGCTACTCTTGGGTGGTAGGGGAGATGAGAGAGGAAAAATATAGAAGCAGCCAAGACCAGTAAAAAAGATTATGCACTAACTGAGCTAATGGAAACATAAGTGATCAGAGGTTTTGGATATTGGCTAGGGATCAAGAAGACCCAGGAAGATATGTTTTGAGCTACCAGGCTGCAATATTTTCAGGATATGCACTGAAATTTTGGCAGCTGAAGTGGGAGGAAGCTATGAATATGTGGCAATGTAAACAAGAGCTGAAAATGGAAACCTTGAAATCCAAACAAACCATTTCAACACATTTGCCAGCTGGAGCATCAAGCTGACAATTAAAAATCACTGAGTTAACATAGTCAGACACAATAGAAACACAAATATTGGCAGAAAACAATGTGAGAAAGAATATGCCACACATCAAGGTGCATTACAAACTGTTAATGAGAAAATAGAATTCAGGAAACAACTGGGGGGGGAAAAAAAAACAAAACACGAAATGAGATAAAATAAATTAGTGTGAAGTGCTTCAATGAGGTTGGGAGCCAACAAGCCATTCTGGGCACCCAAGAACACACTTGACCCAAAGGTTTCTAATACCTCTAGTTTATATTAGCTTTACTTCTCCAAAATAACACTCATGACATATCAAATGTGTACTTAAGACTTAATCTTCTGCAGAGATTACTCTTTTTATACTCTGCTTGCCTGCTGCCAGCAGTTTGGCAAAGCTCTCAACTCCTTTCACTACTCAGTTATTTGCAGAATTCACTCTATAACTCCACCTGCCTAAAAATCCGAACTGAATGAACACGAACACTCCAGCCTATAGATCACTAGCACTGCTGAATTGCTTACTGTTACAAGAATCATGTTGTCTTGTATGTATGATGTCCATGACTATCCCATTTCATATTTGAAACAGATGATAAATGACAAATTTTGGTACGTTCAGTTCTCTAATACAGGCCATAACCACTTGACAGGCTCGAACAGATGCACCGAATGCTTCAGATATCGTACCCGGCATTCCATCCAAAAAAGTGATTACTCTAGATAGTAAGACACAGCAGTTCTAGAGGAGCTTAAAGATAAAAAAATTCCAAAAGAGCATATTTTCTGATTCATACAAGCATCAGCAAATGACAATAAAATGACAGGCAAACCAAAAAACCCCAAACACCCAAACCATAAATCTAGTCATTGTTAATAACTGATTTCTCAAATACAAATTCTTTAGGTCAATGATAGATTAACACAAAGCAACAGATGGATGTGACTAAGGGCATGGATCCAAAGTTTAGTAACTGAAGTCTGTGGCCTGAAAAAGAGGGATGTTAGGCTCAGGAAACAGTCACACTAATACCTGACAGCCATTTATTATAATGAACTGGAGCATTACTGATTACCGACTACTTGGTTCAAGGTTACTAGAAGAAACAATTCGAAAGGGTGAGGATATTTTATAGTTTTTAATGTTTAATGAAAACAAGTTAACAGACTCAGTAGAAGTCTGTTCTGGATAAGCCTCTAACGGACCACCTGAAAGCCTAAAACGTTAAATGACTAAGTAGCTACCCTTCTCCATTACTATTAATATTTTTCATACGAAAACATAACAAATTCAATGTGCACTTTCCCATCAGTACCTGCATTCCAGCATGTTAAGGGTTGAATTCAGACAGATATACAAGCAAAAAATTCTAGTAATTTAAACTATAGTCCTTAACAGAGAAAAGGTTAGCCACCACCCAACTAACACAGAACAAGTTCTACAATGCCTCCAAAAGGGAAACTTTACATGCAATATTACCTTTTTTAAATGTGAACCAAAAGAAAATGTAACAACTTAAGCTCAGGACAGAAAAAAAAAAAGCCAGTACAATGAATGTACCCACAAATTTTGTAGCCCTGCTGCAGGGGTTTCACTGCCCACACTCAAGGTCAACTCTGACGTAGTCCAGCTGTGTAACCTTGGATCCAGCTGCTGTGAAGAGAACCGGTTGTGAGAAAAAGCTGTAAGAAGCCTCTTTAGGGCCTCAAAAGGCCTCTCCTTTGGCTTAGGAGCTGAAGAGAAGCTCAGGTGCTTTGCCTCGGTCCTTTCTGGAGCAACAGCACAGGTATGCCTGTGCCTGGTTTTGCACTTTGCTGATCCTAGCCTTGCCTTGTTGACTTCCTGGTTTGACCTTCAGACTTCCTCATCACCACCGTCTTGTCTGGCAAACACAGGATCTTGAATGACTGTCCGTCGTTACCATCACTTTGTTCAGTTACTGTGGACTGTGCCCTTGTTGGTGATGTCTCTGCTCTGCCAGCCCTGCCATCCCCCTGTGGGCTTAAATTCCCTTGCAGGAAACCACCCATCACTGCCCCCTGAAAGTGATAGATCCTGTCTTTGATAAGCAACAGAAAGCCAGGTCTAGCTGATTTTCACTGATGATGAGTACATAAATATTTCCTGCAATCCATCTCCTGTTTTCTTAGAAAGCCAAAAAATGCAAACCTCTGAATTGCAAATTATACACATATACTTACATAGTCCCTGCTGTATCCCTCCAGCCTGAATCTTTTGGTCTTTTTGGACTAAGGAACAATACAGAATAAAGCTCCCCTGGTAAAAGTACATCCTTTACTGTAATAAGTGAATTTGCATTCAACTTAAAAATCCATAATTTATAGTCAGAGTTGAAGGTATAAATAGAAAATAATCCAATTGAGTTCTGAGAATCTAAGCTAGACCAAGCCTCAAAACCAGTTTTGAACAGTTATCCTCTACATCCAAAGCTCACAAGACTTCCATTAGGGTGAAGTTTCTTGTCTATATTATTCCATATTATAATCTTATCAAATTTAGTGGGTTAATGAGAAAACTGGAGCTAAAATGCCAGCATCATATAGATAATTCTAAGCTCTGCTTTTTTTCAAGGTTAAGTAAGCAAGAAAACAGTCCTGGTTGCACTCCATACGCTGCTGAAGTCAAAGTCTGTAGCATTAACTGGACAAACCTGAATCCAAACCAAGACAACATTTGGTTGTTAAGAACTTCAGTACTTGAACTTAAAGACCTTGTTTCCTTTCTAGTGCTTCCAAATTGTGGAGACATCTGCTGTCAATGAATTTGATCCTCTCAGCTCTCCAAGCATCCATCATGGTTAACATCACACCCTACATGCTGCTTACAATTATGATTAGCCTCAGGATTACATCCTTTTTCATAAATTGTCTGCCCATTCTTGCCTATAACTCTCTTCCAGATTTAATTACTATTACTTTGAGAGATATTATAAATTACCATAAAATATCAAGGATTAGAGCATTGAGATAGCTATCCTATCTCTGTACACACTCCAGAAGTTTGCAACAAAAATTTTAAGAATTTTGCACTATTGCATTTACCGTTATACCCATGTTACTTTTCCTCTCAGTCTTTAACAGATATGGACTTACTCAAACCTCTATGTAAGAGGTGTCAGAATCCATTCCAAATGTTGTGATCAGAAAGCATTTTAAAAAGTCCGATTCCCATTTTTAAGTCATTTTGATTTTTTTGCTTTAACAGCATTCACTTACAAGGAGATCCATAGTTTAGTTGGGCATCATATAGAAGAACTGTTTCATCAGGTAGGAATTTCACACCTTTCACTTTCAGTGAATATTCCCTTATTCTCAGCTTTACCAATAACACTTACATGCCCAAAGAATTATTGTAAATTAATGAGATGTGATTTCTCTTTGCAGAATTCATATCATTACACTGCATTTTATGTTGTGAACCCAAATACCTCAATGTTCTTTTTACTATCAATTTCATAATTATTTAAGAATGAAACTAGCAGCCCCAAGGAAGCTCTGGCTTGAGAACAATGGCAGCAGAGGTCATTATTAATACGCATTTCTTGCTCTTCCTCTTTCCTCTGGAACTCCACTCATCATTCAGTCTCTAGAAATTTGTCTTACAACTCAGTTTTCAGCTTTCCAAGAAACAGCTTTTCCTTTCACCCCATGACAATTGTAAATACATCCTTCCTGCATTTTTATGAAAGATTTCTGTTAGTCTAATGGTTAGTAAGGGCTATCTACATTTACAAGCATAAAACAAGAATTTTGGTAAAATTTAAAGGTCTAAAAATTAACTGTGCAATCAACTGTGTGAAAAATAATTGTATCAGAAATATCAAAATTCAGTATTTCATCTTTTTTTTAACTTAGGCAAACAAGAAACTTCTCATGTTTAAAGAGAAATAGCTGTAACAAGAATTTCCGTATCCCGGGAAATTTAATTTTTGAGTTTCTACTACAAAACCAGAACAACTATTTTTAATTATTTCTATTATAGAAAACATATCAATGTAATTCTTATTGCTCATAAGTTTTAATTTTTTACCTTTATATTTTATGCTAACTTAATAGCAACATATCAATTTCATTCAGATTATGGCATAATACGATATATTTATCATATATTTAGATCATAGAATCATAGAATCATAGAATTGCTGAGGTTGGAAGGGACCTTTAAGATCATCAAGTCCAACCTTTAACCTACCCTGACAAAAACCACTTCTAAACCATGTCCCTAAGTACCACATCTACCCTTTTTTTAAACACCTCCAGGGATGGTGAATCCACCACCTCCCTGGGCAGCCTATTCCAATGTTTAATAACCCTTTCAGTGAAAAAAATGTTTCCTAATATCCAATCTAAACCTCCCCTGACATAACTTGAACCTGTTTCCTCTTGTCCTATCATTTGTCACCAGGGAGAAGAGGTCAGCCCCCATTTCTCTACAACCTCCTTTCAGGTAGTTGTAGAGGGTGATAAGGTCTCCCCTCAGCCTCATCTTCTCCAGGCTAAACAACCCCAGTTCCCTCAGTCGTTCCTCATAAGGTTTGTCCTCCAGGCCCCTCACCAGCTTTGTAGCCCTTCTCTGGACACGCTCCAACACCTCAATGTCCTTCTTGTAGTGAGGGGTCCAAAACTGAACGCAGTACTTGAGGTGGGGCCTCACCAGTGCCGAGTACAGGGGGATGATCACTTTCCTAATCCAGCTCACCACACTGTTCCTGATACAGGCTAGGATGCTGTTGGTCTTCTTGGCCACCTGGGCACACTGCTGGCTCATATTCAGACAGCTGTCCACCAGCATCCCCAGGTCCTGTTCTGCCAGGCAGCTTTTGAGCCACTCTGCTCCAATCCTGTAGTGCTGCATGGGGTTGTTGTGACCCAAGTGCAGGACCCGGCACTTGGCCTTGTTGAACCTCATACCATTGGCCTCAGCCCATCAATCCAGCCTGTCCACATCCCTCTGCAGAGCCAACCTACCCTCAAGCAGATCAACACGTCCACCTACTTTAGTGTCATCTGCAAACTTACTGAGGGTGCATTTGATCCCCTCATTCAGATCATTGATAAAGATATTAATGAGAACTGGCCCCAGCACCGAGCCCTGGGGGACACCACTTGTGACCGGACACCAACTGGATTTAACTCCATTTACCACCACTGATCCTTGGACTATAGTTTTTAAAACTTAGACCTGCTTTTCCAGAAGTGTCTAATTTCTTTCTTGTACTGTACCACTAGAGAATTTGACATTTTGAAATACTTGTCCCTTGGTACATTCAGTGCTAATCTTGCTATCTAGCTCTAATAAGACACCATCTGTGAATTACAACACACAAATTATTTTGAGTTAAGAAATACAGTTTATTTTATCTGAAATATTTATTTTAAAATGAAGTATAAACTATAGAAACCAGATTATTCAAAAGGCATATCTGTTCTGAATTATTGATTAAGAAACAACTAATGAGTGCAGTGAAATAAAATATATTTTGAATAAGTTTTGAAGAATTTTTTCCTCATAAAACTATGACTTCATAAAGGCATATATAACATCTAGGAGAAAGGTATATTTGTGTATATATATATATATGTATGTGTGGACTAATTCAAAATACCTACCAACATTTAGGATTAATTATATGAGAGAATACAAGATGTTTCTACTAGTAGTATCTTGGTATACCTTCATAACTGAACAACGCTTGATGTTACACTAGGGGTCTACTGCAGACCACTGGACCAGGAAAGACAGAGTCCATGAGGCCCTCTATAGACAGCTAGGAACAGCCTCACATTCACAAATGCTGGACCTCATGGGCGACCCCGATATCTGTTGGAGGGACAACACAGCAGAGCATAAGCAATCCAGGAGGTTCCCGAAATGCATCAATGACAATTTCCTTCTCCAAGTGATAGAGGAGCCAACAAGGAGAGGTGCCATGCTGGACCTTGTTGTCATCCACAAAGAGGGACTAGTGGAGAATGTGAATGTCTCTTCAGGGATCTGCTTGGCAGAGTACCATGGGATAAAGCCCTGGAGGGAAGAGGGGCCAAAGAAAGCCAGTTAATATTCAAGGATCACATCCTCCAAGCAAAGGAGCGATGCATCCCAACAAAGAGGAAGTCAGCCAAAAATGCCAGGAGGCCTCCATGGTTGAACAAGGAGCTCCTGGACAAACTCATACATAAAAAGCAAGCCTACAGAGGGTGGAAGTAAGAACGAGTATCCTGGAAAAACTACAGAAAAATTGTCTGAGTGGCCAGGGATCAGGTTAGGAAAGCTAAAGGCCAGGTAGAGTTAAATCTGGTCAGTGAAATCAAGAGCCACAAGAAAGGCTATTCTATGTATGTCAGTGATAAAAGGAAGACTAGGGAATATGTGGGCCCTCCCTAGAAGGAAATGGGAGACCTGGTTACTGGTCGACATGCAGGAGGGAAGAAATGACATCCAGGGACCTGGACAGGCTTGAGAAGTGGGCCTGTACGAACCTCGTGAAGTTCAACAAGGTCAAGTGAAAGGTCCTGCACCTTGGTCAGGACAATCTCAAGCACAAATACAGGCTTGGTAGAGAATGGCTTAAGAGCAGCTCTGAGGAGAAGGACTTGGGGGTGTTGGTTGATGAGAAGCTCAACGTGAGCCAGCAAAGTGTGCTCACAGCCCAGAAAGCCAACTGCATCCTGGGCTGCTTCAAAAGAAGCGTGACCAGCAGGTCGAGGGAAGTGATTCTGCCCTTCTACTCTGTTCTTGTGAGACCTCACCTGGAGTACTGTGTCCAGCTCTGGGTATCCAACATAAGAAGGACATGGACCTGTTGGAGCAGTGCAGAGGAGGGCCACAAAGATGATCAGAGGGCTGTAGCACCTGTGCTATGAGGACAGGCTGAGAGAGGTGGTGTTGTTCAGCCAAGAGGAGAGGAGAGGAGAGGAGACCTTATAGCAGCCTTCCAGTACTTAAAGGGGGCCTACAGGGAAGATGGAGAGGGACTTTTCAGGGATTATAGTCATAAAATGAGGGATAATGGTTTTAAACTGAAAGAGGGTAGATTAAGATTAGATATTCGGAAGAAATTCTTTCCTGTGAGGGTGGTGAGGCACTGGAAGAGGTTGCTCAGAGAAGTTGTGGATGCCCCATCCCTGGAAGTGTTCAAGGCCAGGCTGGAAGGGGCTTTGAGCAGCCTGGTCTAGCGGAAGGTGTCCCTGCCCGTGGCAGGGGGTGTTGGGACTAGATGATCTTTAAGGTCCCTTCCAACCCAAACCATTCTATGATTATACATTAAAAAAATAATTAAATATTTAAACCTCTGCTCCCGCAAAATCTAAATGTACAATATACTGCAACATATGGTTAGATTGTTTTCTCTAGAGTCACAAAAATAGTACTGATTTTCTAAAAGCATAAAACATCTGTCTATTATTTGTATAAATGTACTTAAACTAGAATCAGTTCCAGCTGCAATGAGAAATGACAAGATTTTAAATTGGTCTATTTTTTGTCTAAACTTTGGGACAGATATTCTTCAATCAGAGTCTAAATACCCAGCTGATGCTCCTGCATGTTATGTCAATCAAGAAACTGACAGAAACAATAAGTCTGAATTCTAACTTCAGTGATATCACAGAAAAGCAATTACAGACACTGACAGTTTCTGGCTTTAGACTTCTGGGTTTTCTGCCAAATATGTAATCCCACGAAATAGCATAATTGGCCACAAAATTACACATGACAATTGTATTACCATATGAAAAGTACATTCTTTGTTTACTTATTTCTTGCTTATTAAAGCTAAGCTGTAAACTTAGCTACTACAAGATCTGTAGTAGCCCTGATAAGGCAAATAAATTACTTATGTACTATGTATAATCTCAGGAATTTGATTTAGGCAGATGATGTTAAAAAATTGTTGAAAGAAGGATAACTTTAAACATAGTAGATTTCAATATGACAAAAACAATTTTAAAAATGAAACAAAATAAGAATTCTTTTCTCCTAAATAACAATGTCATTTGCCTTAGAGAATATTTTAAATTATTTTTCTGGGCTATGAGCTGACCAAGAATATTGACATTTTGTATTCTATTAGTTTCATTCCCAGAATGTGATTCCAGATTTTTCTCATTTATATATATCTGAAACCTACAGGCCTGCAGCAAGAAAGGTGAAAATTTAGTGCAGAATGTATACAAGGACATGCTCCTGTAGAACTATCTAAATATGTTAAAGAAGAGAGTGTATATTCAGTGAAACCACAGAGTCCAAGTTTCTCTAGGTAATATGAAATACTTTTTCCTGTAATAGAGATTCTGACAATTTGCGCCCTGAGTTTCAAAGCAGCTTTTATTACAAGACCCACTTTTAGCCTGCGAACTGCAAGAATATGTTGTTCTACACAGAGTCTTCTTTTTTCACATTTGTCTGGAGAGTCAGTCAATAATTGAACTCAGTTTTATTCCTGTGTCTTCTAAATCTTCTTCTTCAGCTGCATCCTATCTTAAGAAATGTAAATCCTCTCACAATAGCAGTAGCTTAGAGATAAGAAGTTGGACCAGCATCTCTAAGAGAAAAATAGCCCATTTTTAGATCATAAAGGGTCCCACAGATATGTACTTCTTTTCTGAAGTCTTATTCTTCACGGATTTTGGTAACATATCTCATTTGTGATTAATTTCCTGCTGTTTTGACTTAATCATGTTAAAAAAATCTCCCATATTATCTGTAGGGCTGAAGGACTCAAGAGGAGGGCTTGTTCTTCCCTCAGGCTGAAAGCAATAGGTTTCTGGAAATTCTCAAGTTGAAGCACAAAACCAGAAGTACCCTAACTGCTGTGGAGGGCCATTTACTTCCATGGTGTGCTAGCCTGGATTTTGTTTACCTTTTGGGATAACTTTTTTTTATCTGGTTAAATCCAACAATGTACCTGGGAAACTCTGTTTGAGGACCTCTGTTTAGTCCAATAATACTTACAAACAATGCAACCAAAAAGAAAAAAAAAATCAAAACATTTTTGTCTTGATTCCTTTAAAGGGAAACATTTTTCACATCCTTCTCCTTACCTGTTTTCTTCAGATCTTTCCTACTTAGTTAGGGACATTTGTCTTGATGAGACATCATCATTTGTCAGACTTTATTGCTAAAATACACAGCAGAATTCCTTTTTCCCAAGACACAGTTTCACAGTCTGTTTAGTCTTGTCTGTGTACAGGCTGCAACAGGATGGACAGCCCCACTTCCTCTCTCTCTTGGCCACATGTTCTTAATACTTCCACTGTAGTGGAAGAGCAATAGTGAGACTGCTGGCTGGACTCGGGGAACTGGCTCCTCCTGCTGAAGGAAAATTACTCTCTTTTTTTTGCTTTTTGCTTTTCCGCTCCTTCATGTGATTTACCCTGCAACCACAAAGTTTTAAAATTTGACAGGAATGAGAAGATCGAAATGTTTGCTTTCTGGAGAAAAAGTTACTTCTAGCTCATTTCTTACCAATAAAAGTAAAAATACATAAAAGTATCTCTGTCCACTTGAGATAAAGCAATTACTTTATCTGAAACTATTTTCCTAATACTATTAACCGTATCTAAGTATTGACTATTGACTTGATATAAAAATTTGGGTGCTCATTCTCAACATCTATCCAAATGAAGAGATCAAGACATATGCCTCAAATTAAATAGCTAGGTGGACAAAAAGAAATAGCAACTCTGCAAGAGAGGAAAAGTGAACTTGTAGAGCAGCTAACAGATAAAAACCCAGGGTATTTTCCCGGCCCTCCCGTCTTGTTCTTGAGTGATGCTTCTATTAGAGACTGGCATCTATTATCTGATGAGTCTCCAACAAAAATGTAATGATCTTTCTGCTTCTTTCTAACAGAAATCTCCCCACCTCCTTGTTTGCCTCTTGTCTCCCTTGAATATGTGTCCTGCATTGCCAGTTCTTATACTGTAAACTTTGCAGAAAATGAATATTTGGTATTCTCTAAGAACTGCTGCTTGTGATATTTTGAATCTGTCATTTTTTATATAGGTCAAATTACAGCAAGTAAATCACTGTATTGTTCAAAAGTTTTCACACAAAGCAAGTACAGTAGATTGTACTGACAAACACGTTTCTAGGTGAATTTAGAAAATGTACAGGAACTATTTCTTCAGTTTTGAACTAAGGAGTGGGAGTAGATGTTGATTTTGCATTGGTATATACCATTGCTAAGACACACTTCATTGCAATAATTTAGGTAGTTTTATTGAGTCAAAACTGTCATTTGCTTCTAAAATTGTGATCAATTGTTTCTGTCTAAAAGAGAGTTTCTTTTGTACTAGAGTATATAACACAAAATGTGCTTATATGTATATACTAATTTGTTTTACTCTGAACACTGCTGCAAAATGACTCCAGTCAGATTGCCTGTTGATCAATTTGATCCTGTTAGCAGTGGACTTTTGACTTGTAAACAAAAAGGGCTTCAGCTTCAGCAGCAATAGTGATATTTATGTTATTTGTGAAAAACACTTTTGGTATATGTAGATCAAATTCTGATTGTCGGATTTTCAGAAGGGAAGGATTAATAATGTGAAAAAAGATAACATAGAAAAGACAAATAGTTGATGAAGCAATTTATTTAAATAAAGGATTGTACGACTCCTATTAATTTACTTATTACAAGTTAACTACTTGATTCATATTCTCAATGTTGCATTAGCTTAACTTTAATATAGATCTTAGTGCTCAAGACTAAGTATTAACAGAAAGTCATTCAAATAAAATTACCATGTAGACCAGCTACTATTTCATCACCAAATTACAATATTTAAATTACCATAATTAAATAATAACCACTTAAACAGACTGGCATCTATTATCTGATGTGCTGGTGATAAATGTCTTTCCGTATGACTCAGTCTTTTCTACTACTTGTTCTCACTTGGAAAACAGCAGGAGTGAATACAGTCATAAGTAAACTTCTGATCTCTGTTGGCTCACCACACTGTTTCAGATGGAAAAAGACCTGTTCCAGAGGAGGAAAAAAAGTCTTTCTAAGTTGATAAGAAGTCAATAGCATTTTGAATTTAAAGCAGGCAGTCAACATCCCATCATCAAGCTGTTCTATTCATTTTATTAAATGATTTAAAAGATCAGTGCCTCATTCCAAGGTTTTATCATGACACTTATCTCAAACACTAGAAGTAATGCAGGCACAAACAATTTAATCTGTTTCCTTGGAGACATACAGCATTAAAGCAGGGCTAGTTACAGGCAGAGTTGTCCATTTGAGGAATCCCTTCTTATCACAAAGTTGCTAGCTCTGTTCTTCTAGCCTAACTTACTCTTCCCCCAGCTCCTGTGTGTCCAGGGAAGAGCAGGATGGGAGGGAACTATCCTTTAGCAAAAAATGCCCCAGTGGCAACTCAGTATGTAAGAGAAATAGTGTAACTCTGATTTAAGTCTCATAACTCTGACCAGCATTTGTCTGTTAATCCATTCCCACAGCTATAACACCATTGGTATTAGTAAGACTTGATGGAATGAGTCCCATGACTGCAGTGCTGGGATGGAGGTCGATAAGATGTTCAGGAGGGGCAGGCAGGCCAGGTGAGGTGGAGGAGTTGCACTGTACATATGGGAGAGGTTTGACTTTACAGACCTTACAGTTAGGGATGATGTGGTTGAGAGCCTCTGGGTGAGGATTAGGGGGATGGAAATCAAAGCAGATTTTGTTGTGGGTGTCTATTATTGATCACACAGCCAGGATAGTAGCACTGATGAGTTATTCTACAGGCAATTAGGAATATCTATATTGGTGGCCCTTGTCCTTATGGGAGATTTCAACTTCCCAGACATCTACTGGGAATACCAGGCTGCTGTGACAAGCAAGTCTGGGAAGTTCCTGTAGTACATTGAAGAAAATTTCTCATCACAAGTACCCAGTGAGCCAGCTAGGAAAGATAAGCTCCTGGACTTCTTGTTTGTGAACAGAGAAGGACTCGTGGGAGAAGTGATGTTAAGTGACTGTCTTAGCCACAGTTATCATGAAATGGTTGAGTTTAAAATTTTTGTTGTAATGAGAAAAAAGATCAGCAGAGTTGCTACCCTGGATTTCAAGAGAGCAAACTTTAAGCTACTCAGGAAGCTAGTTAGCAGTGTTCCCTGGGAATCTGTTTTTGAGGGCTTACAGGTCATGAGAAAAAGGAAATTATATGATCTCTGAAAGCAAGGTCAGGCTTCACAGAAAGATTGCAAGAGCTGCTGTTCTCATGTGTGGAGAAACCATTAAAGGCCAAAGCCAGAAGCTGGAACTTGACAGTGTTATGTCAAACAATAAATAAGTTTTTTTTAAATATGTAAATAGCAAGAGGAGGTCTAAGGAAAACATTGGACCAATACTTGATGAAGGTGGCCATCTGACAGTAGGGATGAAGAAAAGGTGGAGATATTTAATGCTTATTTGCCTCAGACTTGTAGAGGTATCTGAATAAGTTGGAGCACTGGGCAATCATCACAAGAACAAGTGCTGGATTCTGCACCTGGCATGGAGTAATGCTGGACACAAGTATAGTTTTGGAGAGGAGTGGCTGGAGAACAGCCCTGCAGAAAGGGATCTAGGGGTGCTGGTCTACAGCAGGCTTGGTAGGAGTCAGCAGTGTGCCCTGGCAGCCAAGAGGGCAAACTGCATCCTGAGCTGCATCAAACACAGCGCAACCATCTGATCAAAACAGATGATTATCCCACTGTATTCAGTGTTGGTGCAGCCTCACTTTGAATACTGTGTGCAGTTCCGGGCCCCACAATTTAAAAAAGATACTCGAATGCATCCAGAGGAGGGCAACACAGTAGTGAAAGGGCTGGAAGGCATGTCCAAGGGCTTAGGACTTTGGGCTTGTCTAGTTTGGAGAAAAGGAAGCTGAGGGGTCACCTCATTGCTCTCTACAGGTTCCTGAGGAGGACAACTGGAGATAGAGGTGCTGGTCCCTTTCCCTGGTTTCCAGTGATGGGACACATGGGAATGGTTAAAAGCTGCATCAAGGGAGGTTCAGACTGGATATTAGGAAACATTTCTTTAGAGAGAGGGTGGTCAAACACTGGAACAGGGTTCCTAGAGGGGTGGTCAACTCCCAATGTTCTTAAGAGGCATTTGAACAATATGCTACTAGGAGAAAAGGCATATTAATACGCCTTAAAAATTTGTTTTAACTTTTGTTCAACCATGAAGTGGCCAGGCAATTGGACTAGATGACTGCAGGTCACTTCCAACTGGAACTATTTTAGTCTAGTCTAGTCTAGTCTAGACTATGTGGAAAACCTAGAACATCAATCTCAGAAAATACAGCATAAATCCATCCTTCATCCTCATCTCCCAAGTGGTACTGATTGGCATCTAAAAAGCATTCAGAATTTAAATCAAACTTATTTTAATATTTAAAATAACAGAAGAATTAACTCTATTGATCAATGTTCTTTTAACTGATAATTTATTATTTTGTAATAAAGCACTGGAAAGACAATTCAATTTTAAGCTTTATAGGCAGTACAATGGCAGTTACTAAGTAACTAGCCCTAAACTCAGGTCCAAAAATTAAAGGATGTACTAAGGGTAAAAACCATCAGTGTCTATCAGGCAAATATATGCAACGTCAAAAATGTAATATAAAATACTCAAGATAACATTGATTGTACAATCTACACTGTTCAAGCTATGTGTAGGGAATCAGTAAAGACAGAAAATACCTTTGTATCTTATTACAAACCATTTGTGCTACTCAGCCCCAAGAATGAATAAGTTAATTACACAAAAAATATTTCCATTATCCTCCTAAATTTTAATTTCAGCTGCAGAAGGAGCCTGCCTACTTACTGCCAAATGTGCACATTACGAATATACACCAAAAAAAAGGTAATAAGCTGTTGGTATGAAACACATCTAAGTTCCAGATACTAATATATTATGTCACTTTCCCAGAATCACTTGACCTCATAGTGGCCTATTATCTTTACAAGCTTCCTTACTGCACCTGGCACTTGACTTACAAAACACCATTTTGAAGATGACCATTTAACTCCAGAGGAAGCATCACCCAGGTGTAAACAGACAGGCAACACGGCGCTGATCTCAGTTTAGAAAAACTGGTATACCCAATCACAGTTCAGGTCCTCTGTAAGAATCTTAAAATCGTAAATAACATTGCATCTTTACAGTTGTTTGAAAAGAAGTACCAGATGTAGTATTGTGGACGCCGGTGTGAAACCTCTGTGTTTCTGTCTTATGTGTGACTGTGGTTTTCCTGTATGAGCAGTGACTCAGGGAATGATATGAGGAAAAGGGTTGATCCTATCAAAAGGAAAAAGGCCCTGCTCACTTCACGTCACTCAGCTGCAAGTCCTCACATTCTGCTCCAAGCTGTGCACTTCTTCTTCTACCTTTGTGCTAGCACAATCATCTTGGGGAAAATTTGTTTGGGAAAGTATCGGCCAAGACGTTGCTCTCCCTCTTCCTGTATGAGCATTTGATTATTACACCCAAAACTAGTGTGTAGTGACACCTTCTTTGTTTCACAAGACATTGTAAAAGGGGTCCAGACTATAACATTTTGCTATGCTTCCTCTGGAGCATCTGTTTACAGAGACTTGTTCTTCCTGTGGAGGCATTTACACATATGGTTGTGGACTTTACATCCACTCACGGTGTTCATGCTGATGTTTCTTTTATGCTTAAAGATTGCAAGACTTTTTGGAAGCCTATGGGTGTTCCTTTTTCTCCCCTGTTAATCATGAAATATGTATAAGCCCCCAGCTCTGGCATCTTTCCTCCTTACAGATAGCAGATTATAACCAAGATTTAAACTTCAATGAGAAGATCAGCATTAGAAAACATTATTTCCACATTCAAATTTTAAATAAAATTTTATCTTCCTGAGCTGTGACACTGTCTTCAAAAGATACTCAAAATAAGGTATTTCCTTCTGAACATACTGAAAAAAATTTGTACATTGCAGTGCATCTATTCATTGAGGTGCTTAAGTGTACATGAAATCAAGAATGTTATTTATGTATTAGGCAGCATTAGCTTCCCAGTACTGTGACAATGAGGTAACATGACATCTCAGACAGCCTGTATTGTTCAATAATATTTGGAGAACATGTCTGCTGCAGAAACACAACCATGTGTTGCATCTGCTATTCATTTCATGTCTGTATGAGTTATTTATATTATGAAGTGCTCTGGAGTGATTGCATTGCAGTTACCATAAGAAATAAAGCAATTGCCTGATTGATTCAGCTTATCCCTACTAGACAAATCAGGACGTACTAATGGTAGCGCTGCTAGGCTGAAATCCTGCCAGACTTTTAAGGGGGTCTATTCATTTCACATAGCTAACTCACTTGATACTATCATTGTATCTATCAATGATACTATCAAGCTATCATTGTATTCTTAGATAGCCAAATTGTTTCCTATTTTCTAGCAATTAACAGTGGCTGTTAAAAAAATAAGTAGGAAAAATTTACATTACCTGATAAAAGCAAAGAAGGACTTTTGGCACAGAGGACCTCTCTTCAAACTATAATCTTGCCAGTTTTACAGGAATAGACAACAGAAGAAGAGTAATAAAGAGGTTTAGAACTAAATATTTATTATAAACTACCCAAAATAGATAAATATATGTGCCTCAGGAGAGTATAAGGAGAGTTTTATTTTTCTGTCCTGAGTACTTACATGTACTTGAAATGTTATAAATGGAACTTTGTAAAAATGATCATTCTATAAGATGGAATGGTATCTCAGTTTCTCATTAGTATTGCATTATTCACCTCAGCTTCTGAAGAAAAAAAAAAAGTGGACAAGAAAATTTCAGGAAGTTTAACAAATTAATTTTCAGGAAATTAATTTAATTTAATTGATTTTCAGGCTAAAGGTCAGATACCGACTCTTCAGGAAGGACAGGCTAGGAAGACGAGGAGGGAGTGTTGCCCTCTAAGTCAGTGAACAGCTGGAGTGCATGGAGCTCCACCTGGGCATGGATGAAGACCCAAAAGAGACCTTATGGGTCAAGATTAAAGGGAACACAGGGGCAGAGGACATTACAGTAGGGGTCTGCTACAGGCTACCTGACCAGGACGACAGAGCGGATGAGGCCCTCCATAGACAGATAGGAGCGGCATCGTGTTCACAGACCCTGGTCATCATGGAGGATTTCAACCACCCTGATATCTGTTGGAAGGACAACACAGCAGGGCACAAGAAATCCAGGAAGTTATTGGAATGTGTCGATTAACCAGTGCTGTTTAACATCTTTGTTGGTGACATGGACAGTGAGATCGAGTGCACCCTCAGCAAGTTTGCCGACAACACCAAGCTGTGTGGCACAGTCGACACGCTGGAGAGAAGGGATGCCATCCAGAGGAACCTTGACAGGCTGGAGAGATGGGCCTGTATGAACCTCATGAAGTTTAACCAGGCCAAGTGCAAGGTCCTGCACCTGGGTCATGGCAATCCCAGGCACAAATACAGGTTGAGCGGAGAATGGCTTGAAAGCAGCCCTGAGGAGAAGGACTTGGGGGTTCTGGTGGACAAGAAGCTCAACATGAGCAGGCAATGTGCACTTGCAATCCAGAAAGCCAACCGCACCCTGGACTGCATCAAAAGAAGCGTGGCCAGCAGATCGAGGGAGGTGATTCTGGCCCTCTACTCTGCTCTGGTGAGACCCCACCTGGAATACTGCATCCAGCTCTGGAGTCCTCACCACAAGAAGGACATGGACCTGTTGTAACGGGTCCAGCGGAGGGCCATGAAGATGATCAGAGGGCTGGAGCACCTCTGCTATGAGGACAGGCTGAGAGAGTTGGGGTTGTTCAGCCTGGAGAAGAGAAGGCTCCGGGGAGGCCTTATAGCGGCCTTCCAGGACCTACAGGGGGCCTACAGGAAGGATGGAGAGGGACTCTTTATCAGGGAGTGTTATGATAGGACACGGGGTAATGGCCTCAAATTGAAAGAAGGTAGATTTAGATTGTATATAAGGAAAAAATTCTTTACTGTAAGGGTAGTGAGGCACTGGAACAAGTTGCTCAGGGAAGCTGTCATTGCCCCATCCCTGGAGGTGTTGAAGGCCAGGCTGGATGAGGCTTTGAGCAGCCTGGTCTAGTGGGAGGTGTCCCTGCCCATGGCAGGGGGGTTGGAACTAGATGATATTTAAGGTCCCGTCCAACCCAAACCATTCTGTGGTTCTGTGATTCTGTGAAATTTACATGCTTATCATCTTTTAGAAGGGTCTTTTGTTCCTAGTACTATCAAATATAACTGTACTTGTTTTGGCTGGGATAGATTTAATTTTCTTTATAATAGCTCATACGGTGCTCAATTTCGGGTTTGTGAGCAAATAGTGTTGATAACACAGGGATGTTTAGTTATTGCTGAGTAGTGCTTACACAGCATCAAGGTCTGCTTGCGACCCTGACAGCGAATAGGCTGGGAGTGCCCAAGGAGCTGGAAGGGGACACAGCTGGGACAGCTGACCCAACTGACCAAAAGGATATCCCAGACCATATGACATCATGGTCAGCAATAAAAGCTGGGAGAAGAAGGAGGAAGGGGGAATATTTGGAATTATGCTGTTTATCTTCCCAAATAACTGATAAGCGTGATGAAGCTCTGCTTTCCTGCAGATGGCTGAACACCTGCCTGCCTATGGGAAGTAGTGAATGAATTCTTTATTTTGCTTTGTTTGATCGTGGAGCTTTTGCTTTACCTATTAAACTGTCTTTATCTCAACCCACGAGTTTTCTCACTTTTACCCTTCTGATTCTCTCACCTCCTCCTGCTGTAGAGGAACTGATTTTCCATCTGTGTGGTGTTTAGCTGCCTATTGGGGTTAAGAGGTACATATATATTTATTTATTTAACTATCACTTTAGGGGGGTGAGTATATATATATATATTAATTTTGTAATGTTTATTGATTCTTTCTGTTCCTTCTTTTGTTTTATGCCATGGCATGCCTGATACAGATCTTCAGAACAAATGATAGTATTTCAGATACTCATGAAGAAAATAGTTATATATGAACAAAAAAGAGTCTGGAACTGAAAATTAATGTGTATTCAAAGTTAATCTGACAAAAAGTGGAGACTCTAAAGAAAAGACAATATAAGATATTCACATTCATATATCTTCTACACATATATTTCTCCTAAGTGATGACTTTGACATGATTCACACTGCTGAGTCTAGGGGAGGAATTTGTTTCACTTAGCTTAGACTTGTCAATGTAAATGTGTATATCCTATCTAGTGACCTCATGCTCTCTTCATAGCCAACAGAGAAAAATAAAAATAGGTTCTTTCACAGAGCAATTCATCTTAACCCAACACAGGTTCCTAAATAGATCAGACAAATTGAAGTGCAGAATCGCCTCCTTCTCACTGTCAAGCACATGAAGTGTCCTCTGTGACTACCTCAGATGTGCTAACATCCACATTTAGCTAAGGTGAATCCCATGGAGGAGACAAAAGCAAGGGGGAAAAAAGATACAGGGAAAAAGGGGACTGTTAGCAAATCCATCTTTTACGCTTTTTTCTTCCTTTTCTCTCTATTGTTACATGTTCTGCACCAATCCTGAAAACAAAACTTTATCGTTAAATTGGGGAAACCATACTCCCATGACTTGCAAACAAGACAAAATGTCACAGGAACTCAACTATAGCCATAATATTAGTGCATCCACTGCAGATAATTCTGTGCAATAAACATATTATATGGGGAGAAGGGGTGAAGACAACAAAAAAACCACAACAAAACAGCAAAACAAACAAACAAAAAAAAACCCAACGAAACAAAACATCAGGGTATGTTCATGCCCATAAGGCCGTGCTGGTGGGAGACAGCTCAATTATACAGCAGCAAGACATTTAGAATAAAAAAATACACACATCCTGTAGTTTACTAGGGGGTGGACAACATGATATCAGACTATTTTTACCAAGATCTAACAGCCCTGTAGTACTTCCTGCCCATTAACACTGTGTATATCTTGCAACATTGCTCCAGCTGCTTGCAACTTTTTGCAGCTCAGCTGTGGATCAGCTCCCTGTTTCTCAAGTGAAAAAAATTTCTCCCTACTGTAGTGATGACCACTGATCACCAATAGTGATCTCTCATTACTGCGGGATCAAAGAAATTTCTGTTTATTCCCTACTGTTAAATGTTAATTTGTACTGAGCATAGACATTTAGAACTTTTCATTAGGTTTGCAAAATTCCTTATACTTTTCTCTTTCTGTGTTACACACTAGTGAGCCTTGAAGGACATTCCCTGAACAACTAACATTATTTTCCCTTTCAAAACACTTAGCACATTCGGTACATTAATGTGAAAAGTACCCCTGAAAGAGATTACTCTGATACCGTTCATTTCTGCATTTTAGTTCTTAGAGGCACATCTCCTCCAAGAACGAACTTTCTACACTCTTCTTTATCAGGTATCCTAAATACACTCAAAATTTAATCATTTCAGTTATGACTTCTTGGAGGAAAATATGAGTGCATGTATAATACTTCATTACAATATTGATTTGCAACAACTTCACTCGACCATAGAGAAAGAAAGTAATCTGATCAGCTTTTATCTGTTTACTGCCTCAGGCAGCATGCATAGAAGAACTAGATTCCCAGACCACTTTCGTGATATCCTTAAAGGCAGAAAAGGCTTAAAGATAATATTTTGCTTCCTCCAAAGAATTTCAATTGGACAGGAAACCTTTTTTTCAAAATATATATTCTATCTAATGGTAATTCTTTAAGGATTTCTACCAACACTGCATAGCAATTTAGAGAGGAACATGTAGAATTCAGATTTATGCAATATACTTAGGACTTATCCAGAATATAGCTGACGACTGAGATCCAAATGTTACCTTGATTCAATAGCATGAAACTTTTAAAGACCAGAGCTTTCTCATCTCGGTGGATAGATGTCATTACAACAGGCAGAAGACATTGTTGCTTTTCACCAAGATGTTACTTCAGTGCAATTCCGGTAAAATACAGGATAACTTTACAGCTGATACTCTGCGGTGCTTAGGTGTCTGCCACCCAAACGTTCTTCTGAGTTTTCCTTTTTCCTTCCAATCACAGTACAGTCTATACATACAACTGAGACTGAGAAGTTAATATTGGTCTGTATTGTCACAGGCTTCCATAAACTAATAACTGATAATGCTAGAAGAGCTTTACTGTGATAATCTGAGCTGCGTTTCTCTGTACTGCAAGTCATAATATTTCCATGAAATAGATACCATAAAAAAAAAAAAGGAAAACCTAATGTTGATATGTTGATTAAAAAATTGCCACTGCAGGATGTTTAGCATTAATAACATTCATTCAGGATTCATTTAATGTAACCAAATAGAGGCCTGTACTACCTATAAATTAAAAATGTACTGATAAGGATAGAATTAGTATTTGTCAGCCTTGAACCTCGCTATAAATGATGGAACTAACAACATTATAGAAGCATTTTGTAACACTGTTATGACATAGCGAGAGAGAAGTTCTAAGCATATTATGTGAGTTTGCAAGCCATGTGAACTCCGAAGGGGAAAGATATGTAGTTGCATGTAGGAGACCCTCAATTAAAAAAAAAAAGAAAAAGCCAGACAAAGCATAAGAAAGTACAAAGGACTGTAAGTAGGCAGGGCATTGTGCAGAATACCTGAGAAGGATGACTGGGAAAACTAAAATCAAGACATGCATTATCAAGATCATAACCCCGCTGCCCGTTATTGGGAGGGAGACTGAAGCATAAAAACATCAGTCATAAGAGAGGAATATTGGAAAAGAAAGAGGATAAACTGGCCTGTATGCCAAGTTCTCTCTTTAAACATATCTCAAGCCTTATCACCTCTGTGTTTAAGGGTGGTAACTGTCACTGCTAACTATGCACGCTAACTAAATCACTGCAAACACATCAGCTCTGTGGTAGGGTATACTAATAGCTGACAGAATATAAGTCTAAAAAATAACAAGTTTTTTATATGTAGTAATGATGATTAATATTAGATAAGAACTAACCATTAGCCAGGAGAGTGTTGTTAAAGAGTTAAGTTAGAAAAGTTTTCTTTTATGTTTAAAACTGGCCTGATTTATCAGTCTTCTGAACATTCCCATCACAACGATCTTCCATTGTCTAATAGATAAACATATTCCATTGCAAAATTCAGATTATGCCTTCATGCAGGTGTCTACTGTTAGTGTCCACAGATGCACTAGGTCTCAAAATGCCAATGATAGCACTTATTCAGTGGAGTGACACCACTAGTCTCCTCCTTAAATGACTGACTCCCCTTCCTCCATTGACTGTATTGCTTTAGTGTCTGTTGATTACAATGACTGATTGATTGTTTGACTCTTAGTGAGCCTGAGGTTATTTACATGTAGCTGTCTGACTGGACTGCATTACAATTTTTGGCTTTGGTTGTCCAAATATAGGCAACTAGTGCCATTTTAAAGATACTAGAAGATGCAAGACATGTGGAGTAGGCAAGTCATACCCAGAACTTGTAAGAGAGTCATAGTTTGCAGTTGAAGCTAAGGGTCAGATGCAATACCTTAAGCCATCTCAAATGATAGTACAGGCACATTTTTAGGCGAAAATCTTATTGCTACAGTCTTATTTTGCCTACTATGAAGTCTGATTTTTTCTGGCTTATGTTTCAATCCTTCATTTAATCTTTCTGGAAAGTACATATTTTTACCAGTGTATCCTATAATATACCTAAGCCTTTAAAAACAGATGTGAGCCAAAGACAAGGGTTTTCCAACTGAGAGAATAAGAGAAGATATGATTGGGAAATTATTTCCTGTAGCAGATCAGATGAATCCAAAACTAAATATTTTCAGAATTTATCTCCAATCATCCTTATTTAAACATTTTTCCCATTCCTACTGACATAGACTTTTTACCAAAGATAATGTGTTCTTATAATTTATGACATCATGCAGTCATCTATGGATATTCCTATTGTTATTTTCTTTTTCACATGGAACATAATAATACCAAAAATGAATGAAAAAATAAATGTTTCTTGTTCTATAAAATGAATGCATATCTTTACTTGTAGTAGCTTATGCAACTTGTATCTTTTTCATTATCTTATATACCTATTTTGAGCCAAATTCTTTTTTTCTTATGGAAGTATTTTTAGTTATGTCATCTTTTAAAATTTGTTTAGTTTATAAACACTGAGACTAGAAATTGAAATATCTGTTATTCTTCTGAAATGGTGAACAGGGGAAAGCCACTTTTACCCTTGAAAAAATTATAATACTTCACTCCCTATAACATGAATAATACATTACAGAGTGCAAGTTATGCTAGACCACGTCAAAGCAGACAGTTTGACATACATAGAAGTGTACCAGCTTGATATTTAGATTAAAATCAAAAAACTTATTTTTCCTGCGGAAAAAGTCCAATAGTCCGTTGTGTTAAAGTACCTCGCTTTTCATTCAGACTATGTTGAAAGAACTCTGCCATTTTCTTTGGCACTTCATATCAACTATCCTTTTCCAAAAACCTCTACTTTGTTGGATCTGATACAAACCTCTTCCATTGGATGTATTCATTTTCCCTTTTTTTTAAAGGAAGGCATCGGATGAGAACATGGGAAAAATGAAAAAAAACCCAAAACAACCAAAACACTAGAAATAGATATCTTCTGTACTTCAAAGTAGTTCTGATATAGAAAATACAAAAAGTGAATACCAAAAAATACTGTTGGCCGCAGAAATGCTCTTTTGGTAAATAATCTGTATTTTTCTTCACTTTTTTCCCTGTAATTGTAGGATATTGCTGTCTTACACAGCATTTTACAGAATTAAAAAAAACAAAACAAAACAAAACAAAAACAAAAAAACCCAAACAAACAAACAAAAAACAAAAAAAACAACCAAAAATTATGCAGCTCAAAATCTGATAGTAAAATATGATACTCTGATACTCTGGGCCACAGTATACCTAATGAAATGCACAGTACTTAACAATACTGCATGTGTGCTGGAAATAGGTGATTATCTGAAAAGGTTTCCTCAACTGACCAAAGTTCTGAGCACTTCAGTCAGTCCATGCTGCCACCTTATAATAAGAGAGATAAAGCTTTCTTTGAAAATATCATAGATAGTATTGTTAGGATATGGACTAAAGTCTCTCCATTCTCAAGTATAAAGATGGTTCTAGTTGGGTCGTAAGACTACAATAATAAATGGTGATGATGGAGTGAGGGATGTCTGAGGTGTTTTCTCATAGCGTTATTTTAAAAACAAGAAAACCAGTTTTTTAAAAACTGATTTTGCTTGCTATATGCCGAAAAATATGCTGAAATGTAATAAACAGCATTCTTGGCAACCAGTTGAAAAAAACGTTATGGATGGAAATTGTTGCATTTAGATTTTTCTCTGGTGACATAATGAATCTACTTTTACAAACAAAAGTTCACAGACCACCTTAGAAATAGCTAACTTGGAGTTTAACTTGGTTTTGTTTCTTGACTATATTAGAACAGTCATTAGAAAATAGATAAAGTGACTTTGGACAAGCTTGTGCTGCTCTCCCTGGATTAAGCTATTCTGTCAGCTAACATTCTCTCTCTGAGCTCGTTTTAGCTATTTCTGTCCTGACAGTTTTCCTCTTCTGTTTCTGATCCTTTTCTGAACTCATTTACCCCACCTTTACTTTGGAAAATGCTTGACATGGTCCCAAAAACATTCTGTAACCTTTCCTCCCTGTAAAGGAAAGGTCCAAAAACCCCTGATTGATCCTCCTCCTCTTCCTAAAAGATACAAGGAAATCTAGCAGCTGTATGATCTGGCTATTAGACAATTTTCATATTAATTTCTTTTGAATACCGTTTTTATATCCTTTTTTTTGCAACCTCAGACATTTCTCTTGAATATCCCCAATATCTCACACCAGTCTGGCATTCAAAGCATTTAAATGATGATAAAAAATCCATTAGGTAAACCTGTTAGCATGACGCTCTCCAGACTGAAGATACAGTCTATGTTAATATAATATTGAATAACTAATGGAATGAAAACAGCTAAGAAAAGTTACCACCCATCTATTCCACAGGTTCTGCCATGCATCCCTTTCCTTATCATTAGAGTTGTGGCTTTCATGATGTGCTAAAAATGCAAAGGAATAAAAATGCACCCATATTCCTCAGAGGAAATATATCCTCACCAGAAGAAAACAAATGTCGTTCCTGTGGCTTGTGGGACTTCCATGACTTCATTTGCAAGAGCCGGTGGATATGTGCTGTTTTCTGTGTCTATTGCAACTGCATAACACAAATAAATGTATTAGAGTGTGGATCAACAGAATTGTTTACCTTCCACAAGGAATTAGCAGCTTGCTGGGGAAACATAAAAAATAGCAGCATTTCTGTTTAGTGATGTATGCATGAATAAGTGGGATGGTAACCACTAATTCTGAAATGGGTTTCTTGCTTCATGGAGAAATGGAAAATAGTAAGGGAGTTTGGAAGTAGACTAACCAAAGTGTTAAGTCTTCTCTGAGAAGTTGGCATTGTCATACTATTTGAAAGTGCTCAGTTGTACAGGTATTTCAATTCACTTACCTCTCTAAAAATACTTTCTTCTACAACCTGTCTGAAACAAAATTGTCATCTGTGGACACTGCAATCAACAGAAAGGTACCCATTTTTTTTCGATGAGTTTTTGATGGGTCTTCCTATCCCCTTAAAGAAACAGCACTTTCATATCTCTATACTGTCTTACCAGCCATGTATCAGATTAATGAGACATATAATGCTGGGGAAGTAGTGTATCATTTCATAATCAATGTATGAAAAAGTGAAAGGGAGAAGAAGACAATAAGAGCATATTTGGCGAATCTATGGTGTAGGCAATGAACAAGAAAAGAAAAAACTATACCTAGCCAAAGATGAAGTGTAACTCACCTGAGTGGAATTTACTAGTTTTATCCATGAATAGCAAGTCATTGTAACATGTTACAGGCACCTAGTGACTATTTTTTCTCATTACATTATTTCCATAATGCGTTACACTGATAGGAGAAATAAGATATTTTTCATATATTTGCAACTTGAAAATATATAATAAATTTCTCTGTACTATTTCTTCTTTCTTATGGTAAAAAGAAAGCAGAAAGGGGGAAAAAACACCTCAAAACCCCCCAGTGCTTCCATAAACAACTGTTAGCCTGTTTGGTTTGAAGAGAAGAGAATAGTGTTGTGCATAGCACAACAGCTCAGATCAGCTTGATAGATTAAATGTGTCATAAGGTTAACAAAAATGAAAGAGAGAAAAACAAACTCATATCAAATCAAATCATATATTGACAAATCCCAGGAACCGTGTTAACACTGCATCTGGTAGACAAGAGGAGTAAGAAGCAAAGCAATAGACTGCAATTGATGAAGCAATAAATAATTCTAGAAAGTAATGAGACAATGAGATATCTTTTTCACTTTAAGCCTTTCAATAATGATAGAAGGAAAATGCATGGGCAAAGGGGTGAGACTCACCAAAGATTTTGGTAAACATAGTGAGCTCTTCAAATTTTCATTGCCTTGAAATATTGCTTGATATATTGCTTGATATAATACCTGAGATATTGCTTGATCTCTTTCCCAACATTAACTGTTATGAGAACTCCATTATGTCCTTCGCCTCCTTGTTACATTCTAAATTAGCAATTTTTTTCTTCTTACCTTCCTTGTTTTTGCTATCTAAAACAAAATCTACCTTAGTTGATCAAGGCAGAACATTAGTCATCTCTTCTGTGGCTATAAGTGCAGAAGAAGTAGCTACTTCTTTTTTCTTCTTGGACATGAAGACACAGCTTTACAAATAAGACAATGCAGTATGGACTTACTGGGAATGTTAAAAAGTTTGCATCTTTCTTTAGTTTGCATCTTGCCATTATCCAACAACAAGTTTGTAAGAGGCAATTCCTTTTTCTAGATTTGTTATGCTTTTTTCTTTCTCTCCCTGTGTATTTCTATTATTTGCAAGGAAAATAGGGCTGACTTCAACAACATGAAAAACAAAAATGAGGATCAGCCCATTTCAACTCATTAACTTTCCTCTGAAAAAGGATATATTTCATGAAACTTAAGGGCATCTAAGTGTCTATGAAACAATGTATTCTTCTTTAATAAAAAAAATAAGTAGAATGGTGTCTGTCTTGAAGGACTGAAGATTAAGGTGGTTGTTAAAGTAAAAGACTCATTTAATACTATCTTAGTATTTTTCTAGCTGGATTTTTTTTACCTCCCTTTTTTTTTTTTCTTTTAGTCTTAGCTAAGTAGCTTTAAACACTATTAACAATGATCACTTCTCATGTAACTAAATTGGTCAATGCGTCCTTACTCAGGTCGTCTGAACTAACAGTATTTCACTGTTCAAGGTGACAAGGATACTTTAATGCCTTGACAGTCTGGGCTTTCTTATTCCTCTGTATCAATGTAAGAGCAGCTAAAAGTCCCATAGTGACTCTGTCTGCAGAGCCATTTCAGCTGTTATTTCAGTAAGTGATATGTCTTAACAGTGCTGCAATAAGTGCCATTCATTTAGTGGCAAGGTTCTCTAAAGAGTCATCTTAGAAACTACTGTGACTGTGTCTCTCATATGAGTGAAGAGGTTCAGTGCAGTTTATATATGTTTAGTATGGAGAAATGAGAGGATAGAGAGAAAGGAAACCACTACTGGCATTATCACATTCTGCACATTTTCGTTCTTAAGTATTCACAAAGTCTCTCATTACTGCATTTACAGCGACAGCCCTGTTTATTAACTTCTTCTTAAGATTTATGTGGCCGTATCTTGAATGTATCTAACAGAGCTATACATCATTAGTTATTTTTGATAACACAAAGCCTTTGTTTGCAAATAAGTTCAGTTAATTAGATTATACAATAACTTTTACAAGGTTAATACATGTCTTAACACAACAGTGTTTCACTACTTCCAAAACAAAAGGGTACATGTGCCTTAATTTACCCTTGAAACAAATGTTTATAAATTATACAGTTAAATAAACTTGCAGGGAAAAAGGGGGAGGTTTCAAAGTTTTTCTGAAGGTCTAAATTAAGTTGCTTTCACACTGCCATGTTATTCCCATGGAAGATGATTTCTAAACCCCAAATTGGCATAGTTTATAGGCTGTTAAGTTTAATTACTTGAATATCCTGAAGACACATGACTAACTCCTAAAAGTAGTTAACAGGGCTTCTCTCATGAAAAGAGCTCTCCTATAACATAGTGACCTACTCCTCCTGAAAGTTAGTCCAGTGTTGGCTACCTTTAAGAATTTTAGCCAGATCACTTACAGGATTGTATTTTATATTTGTACATTTAGCAATTTATTTGCTGCAAAGTACTGATGCTAGGGGTGATGCTAGGGGTTGCTGAACTCTTAAAAATTAATACTCCGTTAGGATAAGCTCCTTATTTTTCTTCACATAGTAAAGTTTGCCTCCTTCATAGCATTAAGATACTATGCATAAAGCTCTTATTCTGCATGTAAGTTATGTTCCAAGAATTCCCCCAGCTCTGTGATAACTACACCTACATAGCCAGATACTTTCTATTCCAAACTGCAGTGTTCTTTCTGATTTATGATTTATCACTCATATTATTACTAATTATTTCCAGAGCAGAACAGATAAGAAAGTTTGTATTAGAACTGTCCAAACACAAACTAACTTCCGTCCAAAGCAGTAGTAGTGAAGTATTACAAAGTCATAATTATATATATGTACATAATTATAAAGTACAATAAAATATTAAAAGAAAATAGTGGAAGAAAAAAGCTTTGCCAGAAGACAACTATGTGTAACTACTTTGCAAGTGGGACTATTTGAAATTTCTTGTGAAGCTAATTTTTGGTTTGGTTTGGTTTGATTTAGTAGAAATTGTGGTTTTGATAAAATTCAATATTTTATTTGTTGAAAAAATTGAATAAAAATAAAACAAGAAATAGTGGGGTTTGAGTTGATATTGAAAATCAAGAGGTAAGGAAATATCTCAAATAAAGTAGTACTACAAACAAGAAACTTACATAGATATTAATGACTAGATCTAGTTTCGGTTTTAGAGTAGTTGTCATAACATTGATTTAACGTTTATGAAATGCCTCAAAATATTTAGACACACACATACATAAAACACACATTCTTCAGTGTGAAGAAATAAACATAACAGATTATGTTATTGCTGTGTAATGTGGTTCAAAGGCCGTTGAGGTAAAGGAAAAATTGCTATTGGCTATGGACAAGATTCTTATATTTATTACTCCGAATATTGGCTTGGTATTATTACTTGTAAAGGAATCACTGTATAAAAGAACAAGAGATGCATTTTGACCATAAAATTTCAATATTATTGCAGACACTTGAAATTTTACAGTGGGATATGGAGTCAGGCTTTTGTTGTTATTCTATCTAAAATGAAATGAGTTTATAGAGGATAAGTCAAAAGAAACAGACTCTGTAATCCTAAAAGTGCCAGAAATCTGCCTGACATTAATAAGAATCTTGCCTGTGTATGGAATACTTGACCACATCCCTTATTTGTATATTTTCCTTACAGATGACCATCTAAATCAATATGTGATACTGAGGCAAAATTAGTACACAGTATGGATGCATGAGGTTCTACATTTTTGTACATGGACTCATATTATCTTAGATTATTATCATTTAAAACATTAAAAAGTGATAGGATAATTCACCTTGAAGGACAAAGTATATGTCTTTTAACAAATTGTTACCTTGATTCAAAAAAATCTAAAATTGGAATAGTTCATTGTCTAATGAATCTTGATAGTACTGAGCTGCACAATGTACAGGAATATCATTTTACTGTCTAAGTACAAGAATGCTGTCTTCTTTCTCTTGTTGCTTTCTCCTTCTTTAATATACTCTAATGTTTTTCTTGTCAGCTACAAAATTACTATGAACAACATTTTCAGATCGTGAAACACAGGAACTTAGAAACGTTTGTACTGCCACTGGATTACGTGCTGAAATAATTTTGATGACCTATATCAAAGACCAACTAACTTTTATTGGCACTCAATGCCCAAAGCCCTGTTGAAGATTTTAATTTTACCTATGTTCAGTCTTGAAATTTAGAAGTTTTAATTATAGTTGTTTAACACTTACAGTGACTATTAAAAATTTGTAAGAAAACAATAAGGTAGTGTGTAGGGTAATGATCAGCATGGTAGCCTGATATTTTCCAGTGTCCTTTTCTTTATCTGCATTTTGAACTTCTCGGTACAAAAAAGACATAAAGACATGAACCTACTGGGTTGAGTCTAGTGGAGGGATACAAAGATAATCATACAGCTGAGGCATATTGTTTAAGAGGAGAGGCTATGGGAAAGGCTATGAGAGCCTTAAAAAAACCCAACCCAAACCAAAACCAAAAATAAAATAAATAAAAAAACCCAACCAAAACCAAAAGCAACCCCCCCCCCAAAAAAACCACAAAACAACAACAACAACAACAAAACCCCATAAAACAAACAAAACAACAAATCCCAAACCAAACTGAAACAAAAAAACCCCTCCAATAATAAAAAAGATTTGGAGCTATTTCGTTGCTATCTAATCAAAGATAATAAGGGAAATAGAACCAGAACTCAGAGATGTACAGTAGAAAAGCAAGAGGCAGTAAACACAAGCTGAAACACAGAAAATTCTGGCTTTACATAAGGAAAGAAAAAATACCTGAATGTGATCAAACACTGGAACAGATTGCCATCCTTCATCACACATCCTTATGACATCCTTCATCACACATTAAAACATATAGGATTTTTCTATACTGGTTATTATAGAAATCATTTAACACATATGATAAGTCTGTGTCATTTCAAGCCTGCCAGTTCTCTGGCGTTCAATTTAGGAGGACAAATGGATGTGGTATTGAAAGAACAATTTAATAAAATCATTTTCTAAAAATTCAGCTCTGATGATGAAGGAGCAGTCTGACATATTATAAGGACTTTGTTACCAGCATTCTTTCTTTCTTACACTTTGTCTTAAGCTGGGGAAGGCCCTGGAGATCATTCACCGCTTACGGGTATCAGAGTGGATAAAATGTACGAAATTATCAAGCTAGTCAGGGCATCAATTGTCAAGCTAGGCAGGGCATCATTCATCTAAATCTCTGAGTACTTCAGTGTTAGGTGATTAAACAACATAATAGTGAATGAAAAACTTTATGAATTTATTAGTACAATCCTACTATGAATAGCAGCTTGAGCAATTAAGCCACAACTCTGCTACCAGTGGTGGAGAGATGGTCCTGCAAACATCTGTATCACTGAAGGAGTCAGAACTTGTCCACTGGCAGAATGTATTCCTCTCTATTTATGCTGATCAGACACAACAGCATGAGGAGGACAGAGAGGATGACCAGGCCAAACACGAATGGTAAGCACCAAAGTGTGCAGGCTTTCATACAAAGACTCATGGTAATATTGTATCATTATTACCAGGAGCGTTTATAGGTCAGATCAAGGATGTAGCCTGGGTTCCTTGAAAAAATCCTTAGTGCAACTGTCTGCTACCAAGGGAAATAAGTTGTTATTGGCAAGAAAAACATATGCTAATCCAGTATTTGATTATGACTAAGTAAGTACAAGAAAATTAAAATATAACTCCTGGACAGGATCAGTAAGGTGAGGGATAAAGTTCTCTGGAGTTGGGAGCTGCATGAGGCTCCTGGGCCTGCAAGACCCTCATCCAGGATGCACGGCAGACTGGGGGAGCCCCAATACCCCAGCCCTCGGTATCAGACACCTCCCTTTGGGATGGCCCAATGCTGGGCTGGGATGTGGGACTGTAGGTGGGCCTGGCTCATCAGGACCCATGGGTGGGCAGGGCATGGCTGTGAGCAGCTGGACACTGGTCCTGATGCGGCATCGCTGAGGCAGGGGCTGATAGCCCTGGGGGCCTGAAATGGGTTCCTGGGCCATGAGCAGCATGTGGGAAGTCCTGGGGACTGTCATAGCTGATGGTGCCCTCAGGGCCCTGACACTACTTTCACGATAAATTATTCATCCATCACATTACATTTCTTAAACATGAGAAAAGACCTGAAGAGTTCACAATTGAGAGGAAAGAGGAAATTTCCCCCTTAAGGGAAATTTTCCTCACAAAGGTTTTCATGACAATAAATTTACGTAGTTTAAGATTTGTACAGAGAGCAGTTAAAGCCATTTTTGGAATAGAAACAAAATAAATAAGTAACATCAAAGAATTTGGTTAATTTATTTGTAACTACCAATAAAACCTGCTCCTTATAGTTTGGAAGGTGCTCCTGTTGGAAACAGCGAGACCCCTGTGTACGATGTAATTTGTGTAATTATAAACTGAAATGGGAAAAGTGTTGTCTCAGCAGAAGGCTTGGAGAGAAGAGGCACCTAAAGCTGATTTAGTTAAATCTCCTTTTCAAGTCAGTGTCAGAACCTTATAGTGGAGCCCTGAATTGCTCTCTGAGAGGACCTGTCTTTCCAATGACTGTAGATTAGCTTCATCAGTGAGACCCTGACACTATGACTATGCAAATAAACTAAATAAGGCCAGCATAGAGAGGTGAGCACTGGCCAGCAACGATCCACACTGCTCTACTCTACAATCATCATTGGCATGGCTTTGGCCTTTGCTACCTAGGACACTCAGGTCACAGCTGGGAGTCAGCGTGGACCAGAGGTATTTCCACAAGGCAGTCTGGAGGTGACCATCCTGCTACAGAGGTCAAAGCCGTTTAAAACTGTCAGTACGTCCAGTCTGTGAGAGCTGATCACTCAAAGAGAGAGTTCCAGAACTGTGTATTTCACTGGGAAGTGACCAAAGTGACCACTGAATTAATTTTGCATTAAATTTTAAGAGTATTAATCAGGTTTCACTCAATGAAGCAAGAGAAGCCCCACACACCTCACGCATAGCTGTAAAACCCTACTTTCAAGTTTTTCAAAAGCTTGGGCATGTTGAAAGCACTCAGTCAAGAAACAGAGGTTCCCCCCCGCCCCATCAGATTGCCTCATGTTCTGTGCTCAGATGAAGGTGTACAGTTTGTGCCCAAGTGATTGAGACACAAGAAGGAAGTTTTAAGTGAGCAATAAGAGCTTGTTAGAATAGCCTGTTCTATATAGTCTTAAAAATTTAAACTTTGTTCATCAAAATCAAAGTTGCAAGTAGCTGCTCCAAGCAATTCTAATACCAAGGAAACAGAAGCATCATGTAGCTTTTCTCTGCATGTCCTATTCTGCTCTTTGTCTGTTCAGTTGTAATGTGTTTAGATTATTTACGCCATAATAGATAGAGCTTTTACAAATTTCTGTGCTGTACTGTCGTGGTTTAGCCCCAGCTGGCAACAAAGAACCACGTGGCCATTCGCTCACTCTCCCCCCTGCAGCAGAATGAGGGAAGAATTAGAAGATAAAGGCAAAACTCGTGGGTTCAGATAAATGCAGTTTCACAGAAAAGCAAAGAAAAGAGGAAAATATTGACAGTAATATTAATAAAGGAATATACAAACACTATTAATGTACAACTTCTCACCAGCTGGAACCTGGAAAGCCCCGAACCGCTTCTGAGCAACAATTCCTGCCCTCCCTCACCCCGCCTCCCAGCCAGCTCCCCCAGCTGTATACTGAGCATGACGTTACATGGTATGAAATACCTCTTTGGCTAGTTTGGGTCAGCCATCCAGCTGTGTCCCTTTCCAGCTCCTTGAGAAAATTAACTTTATCTTCTTTGGAACCGGGACATGTACAACTCAGATAATTGACAAGTTTAACAATGCAAATTTTCAGATTTCACTCTTAAAACCCCTTTTTATCTCTAGTCCAGAGTAGATAAAAAAGTTGCACGTAATGGATAACATCATAAGAGATCTAAGCATTTTATCAGCTGAAGCTATGTGCAGGGTTCAACCAAATGTATGGACTTAGTAAGAGAGTTACAGAAAAATTAATCTCACCTAAATTTGGATTAATTTGCCTTAATATTAGGTGCTTAAAAGTTCATTGTCTAAGTCAAAGCTAGTAATTCTAAGTTTCCTTTATAGTTAATGGAGAGAAATAGGCACCTTCAAATGGTTCATGTTATCCTAAAATAGGTGTCCAAGGGAGATGAAGCACTCTCTGGAAGTTTCTATTTCCTTCTAATAAGTATACAGGAAAGCCAAAAGTATTTACTTTGACTTGGATAACTAACTTTTACACATCTAATGTTAGGTCAGAGATATCCCAAGAATTCTAGAGTTTACTGGATTAAAAAATATTTTACACACCTCAAACTGGAGCTCTGAAAAGTAAGTAGGTTACTAATATCTGTGCTTTAATTTGGGAGCAGAATCAACATCGAATATCGTTTCATAAGTATCATTTCAATCCTTTTTCTGATTATTCCAAAAGAGAACAACTATGCAGAACCCCATATCTTTTATAAAAATGGACAGTGTGTACCTATCCTAAAGGTGTACATTTGGAACTTATGTAGAAAAGTAGCCCTTTTTACTTGGTTTAATCCATGTACCAATTGCAGGAAAATTTTTATCAAGATTGGGGAATGTGAAGTCACGTGATAGGTCATCTGTGAAGGCCAACGACTAATGCGTAAATAAATTCTTCAATATTTTGTCCAAATAGAGGCATAACACCCACCATTGATTACTAGCCTTGCCTTGAAGCAAAAAGCGAAGTATGAACTCTCCTAGCATACAACTACTAGGTCAGTGATGATTCACTTAAATGAAAACTGCTCTTAGCTTCTCAAGCATAGTTTTCATCTGTACTAGGGCTTAGTTTTTGTCCTGCTGTCTTAAATATTGTAGCATCCCCTTTGTCAAGAGAACTTAAAAATTCAACGGCTCCTTTAGGCAAGCCAAATAAAGTCAACACCACAATTATTGAATTACAATTGCACCAGTCACAGAAGTTGTCTTCTTTAACCGAAAGCTAACAGAACAAGCCCAGTACGTGAGCAACAATCACACTGTCTTGTGTTAAAGCATTGTATGGGCTGGAGGCTCTCTGGGGGCTGGCAGCCTGGGGTGGGGGGCAGGCAGGACCTGTCTCACCACCCCAGACATGAGCAGGGCAGCCAGGCGGGCACTGGGGGCAGCCCCAGCCCTGGGCATCAATCAGCTCTCTAGGGACAGGCCAATGCTGGGCTGGGATATATGCGTGACCCGTGGCTGGACAGGGCAAGGCTATGGGAAGCTGGAGACTGGACCTGCTGTGGCATCGCTTGGGCAGGGAGAGTGACAATTGGCCCCAAGGGGTTGAAATGGGGTCCTGGGCTGTGGGCAAGGTAGGGGGAGCCTCAGGAGAGGCTGGTCAGGAGAAGCAATGCCTCTTATTGCCTTCAGGTCCTTGACTTCCTGTACTTCATGAAGAACTGCAAGAGAAATCACTGAAGTTTCTAGCAACCCCATTCTAGCAGGATGCAGCTGGACAGACAGCAGAGATGACAATGGGAAACTTTTATTTAAAAAGGAGGGAAAAAACGAGCAGGAGAAGACAAAAGGTTTTGTTTTTTTAAAAAATTCAAAGCACACCTCATAAAAAAAGCTTCACCTTCAGTCTGAAAATTGACTTTGTGAAAACAATCTGTTGCTTGGGCCTGTTATTTGTTCATAATCGAACATGTCAACAGGGAGGTCTTATAAGCAGAAATTAATTTTAAGTAGGCAGAAACAATACAGATCGGGGAGAGTGCACTGCATAATTTTCTGGCCTGAACACAATCAATACAATTGTTAACTAAAAGTTCCAGTTTCAGGTCCACTGTTTTTGGTGTTTTGTCTTCAGTTACATTTATGCAACCTGACTGAAAGTAATGGAGTTGCACAACTGAATCTGAAGGCAATACTTGACCTGCAAAAATCTTTATTATTGGTGAGCCATGAGTCAGATAAAAGACAAATAAGCTTCCAAATCCCAGTCCTAATTTAAAGGGTTGGCAGTCAGAAAAGCCATTTCAATTGTAAACTGAATGAATATGATTGAGAAATTATGGGGGGAAAAAAAGCTATTGAATGTGACAATACTATTTTTGTTGAGTTTTCAGAATGGCCTTGCACTTTAAGAATTAATCACATCCTGCTGCTTATTCCCTACTTGAAGGCAAAACGCTCCATTTTGATATTACAATTGGTTGCCATAGAAATGATAATCAGGTCAAAAAAAAAAATAATTATGATTTCAGGTAAGGCACAAGCTGCAGGAATCCTTGACAAACAAAGAGCTTTCTTCCTTAGAAGTATTGGTCATAACAGATGTAAAAAACAGAAATGGTATAAATATTTTTACATACACACACACATACAAATGAAGTTAAATAGCGTATTTTCCATTTTAGAAAACATAGCTCCATTTGGTTGCAAAGAAAGAGTTACGGGGTATCACATTGATATTTAAGACTCTAACCATGCAAAACCAAATTATAGAGTAGGTCTTAAAAGTTAGCACACACACAAAAAACCCCAACTAATCCAACCACAAACACTCTCCCCAAACAAACAAACAAATAAACCCAAATAAAAAAAAAAAAATACTCAAATCCCTAAATATCTGTTTACCAGATGAGACCATGCTCTTCATGTATTTTCCTTACAAATAAGAACATGTAGTTAAGATTTTTCACATAATTAGATATTACATTTACTGGCTTTTAGTAAGTGTTATGAAGGAAGGAACCCAGACTGTATCAGAATTATTTATATGCTCAAAAGAAAAAAGACAGAAGTCATATTTATAAAAAGCACTTTTAACTACTGCTGTACCTACACCACTGATTCTTATTGGGTGCCCCACCACGACAATGCAACCAGCCTATGGCATGCAGTCATTTGGTCTCAGGATCTGACTGCAATGTGCCTTAATTTTTCTTGCCTTCTCTTATCATTCTAGATGCCTTTCTCTATCTGCAGGTATATAGCTGGTCACACAAGAAATTAGAGGAAAAAGACATCCTGGGATAAAAGTGATCTGGTATTGTTACCCTAGAAAAATGAGTCTAACCCACAGCCAGTTTCTGAGGGTCCTTTTGAAAATAAATTATACAGGTTAAGGTTATTGGAATTGTTCTTGTAGCAAGCACATCCTCAACCACCCTTTTTCTAGCAGCAACTCAAGAGTAGACAAATTTACTTAGCTGTCTGTGCAGCAGGTCTGGCCCTTTAGTCATATTGTAAACTGCCAAATTAACTGCACTATATATGTTCAGTAGGTATTATAGTGTGACGGAGGAACGTTCAAGTAGTTTCCCCCTGTGAGTGGGCAATGACCTATTGCAATGAGTGGACACTAGGTTCCCAGTCAATACAGTCTTCTTAAATTACAAAAACAAAATACACTTCCTGCTAGTGTCATTTTTTAAAATTTTCATTCTATGATCTCACACTATAATTGAAGAAAAATGGAAATTGATAATAAACTCCAAACTGAAAACATTACTTATATTAACAGTTACAAAAAAAATATAAGTAGCCCTATTAAAAATAGCACGAGATGGTATTCCGACTCAATTACATAAACAATTCAAATATATAAACCAGTGAGTTGACTAAGAAATGACAATATGATACATACAAAGTTTCTCTAAAAACAAGCATGAGGCAATGATCTCCTGAAAAATCTTCTATTTTGCACTTCTTAAGACTTTTGCCCTCACTTTTCTAATATATTATTGAGGAATCCTTGAGACCACTGATTTTGAGGGGCTGGAAGAAACGGAGAAGACAACAGTGTTCTTTTTTTCTGTCAAGAATTTTTTTTTTTTTTTTTTTTTTTTTAATTAGTTCTTCCTCTTGAAAGAGAGTGTCCTTTTGGCATACAGTTAGAAACAAGAAAGCTGCAGAAAAGCTGTGGTAAAAATACAGAACCATGTTCCTCCTGAAATGCTACAGAACATTCTTATCCATAAAAGAAGTTGGAATTTTCCTTTCCTTCTTTTCATTTCCTAAAAAGTTCTCACTGTTTTAATTGCATGCTTGCAGAGTTCATGCAGTTCCTGGTAGGAAAAGCTATGATGCTGTGATAAAGATGTACCTAAAAGGGGTGTTTATGGACTTGTCATTTAAGGTTTGCTATCACAGCACCAGTAAAGTATGACTCAGGTTTTGCTAATGAAGACACTAATGCATGCAGTCTGGGCATAAACATGAGTTAGAGATGTATGTGCAGTTGCAGGGCTATGATCTTGTTGAGATCGTGGAGACATAATGGGATGGCTTCCATGACTGGAGTGTTGCAATGAAGGAATACAGGCTCTTTAGGAAGGACAGGACGGAAAAAAGAGGAGGGGGAGTTGCCCTTTATGTGAGAGAGCAGCTGAAGTGCACAGAGCTCTATCTGGGGATGGAGGAGGACCCAGCTGAGAGATTATGAGTTAGGATTAAAGAGTTTTTACCTAGCCTAATGAAGAGGTTTTCCATAGGTGAAATTGGTCCCTCCAGCCTCCAGTCTTCCAAATGAGGTAGGTACTCTCTTCTCCAATATCCAATAATGCTCATTGTTGATAGGTTTTGGTACACATTTCTTTCCATTACTTTTTCTGCTCAGTGCTCTGAGAATTCTTATTTCACCATTTTATTATCCTCCTTGAAATAACCTCCCTTTATTTGACTATTATAATGATTTCTTCCCTGGGCTACTAACATTTTCTTTGTAGTTTCCTAAGATGACAATGACAAGAATCTGCAAGGCATATTTATGATGCTTCTATTTTTCACTCCTATTTTCACACTCTCATTAGAGGCTAATACTGAAAGTTGTGTCACTGCTGTATTCATTTATTTATTTTCCAAACCTATCACTTGTGGATTTGTTGTGCAGTAGTCATATTTTCACTAATAATTTTGCAGCTGATATCATAAAGTTAAACATGTCAAAGAATGCATTCATTATAAGGGAAGAAAAAAACAATTGTCCTCTGAGTTAGTGAATAACAAACTACACTGTGTAGAAATGTCTCATTATCAGCTGTCAGAATCAGGACTGGTGATTAGCTCCATAAATTCACAAAAACCTAAATGCTGTTGAAGGATACAGGTTATTACAGAAGTATGATAGCCAGACAGTCTCCTCAAACAGGGTATTAGATGTGTAGGATATGTTCAGACATCATTTAATGGTGGAGCTTTCCTCCAGTGAGTAACTAAAATCAGTATAAATTAGGCAAAGATCTTCACTCTAAGATATCTTTTTTCATTTTTTAAGTGGCATGCAAGAAGTGTGTTTACTAATGAAGTGAAAACTGTTGTCAGATAGATCAGGAGCACCACTGGAGTCCTTAAGAATATTTCAGGACAGTTAACTTTTCTGATCTGTGAAAGTCACAACTAAATTCCAGATCTGACTTTCTTGCCTGGAAGAAAAATTATTCTATTTCACCTGTGATCACAGGAAATATCTCCAAAACCCACATGTTTAACAAAATTCAAAACCTGCAGTAGATTTTATGAATAGTTTATTTCTTCTTTTCCTCTACTACAACACTAGTTGCAAGACTGTATTCATACTTCATTGTCCAACATGATAAACTGAGTAGTAGACCTGAGATGAGTGAGATTTATTAAATTTATACAAATGCACTGTCTGTTCTGAACACACTAGTTAAAATCGAGCAGGCAGAACAGATATTTTTATTTTCAGTGTATAAAGAACCATAGAATCAGACAATCATAGAATTATTTAGGTTTGACAAGACCCTTAAGACCATCAAGTCCAACCCTTAACCTAGCACTGCCAAGTCCACCACTAAACCATGTCCCTAAGAACCACATCTACGCATCTTTTAAATACCTCCACGGATGGTGACACAACCACTTCTCTGGGCAGCCTGTTCCAATGTTTGAGAACCTTTTCTGTGAAGAAATTTTTCCTGATATCCAATCTAAACCTCCCCTGGGGAAACTTGAGGCTGTTTCCTCTTGTCCTATTGCCTGTTACTTGGGAAAGACTGACCCCCACCTCTCTACAACCTCCTTTCAGGTAGAGAGCAATACGGTCTCCCCTCAGCCTCCTTTTCTCCAGGCTAAACAACCCCAGTTCCCTCAGCCACTCCTCAAGACTTGTGCTCTAGTCCCTTCATCAGCTTCGTTGCTGTTCTTTGGACGTGCTCCAGCATCTCAATGTCTCTCTTACAGTGAGAGGCCCGAAACTGGACACAGTAGTCAAGGTGAGGCCTCACCAGTGTTGTGTACAGGGGAAGAATCACTTCCCTAGTCCTGTTTACCACACTGTTCCTGATACAAGCCAGAATGCTGTTGATCCTAGCCACCTGGGAAGACTGCTGGCTCATATTCAGCTGGCTGTCGACCACCTCTGACCCCCAAGTCCTTCTCCACCAGGCAGCTTTTCAGCCACTCTTAGAACCATAGGATCTTCCTCAAGCCTGTAGTGTTGCATGAGGTTGTTGTGATCCAAGCACAGGACCCAGCACTTAGCCGTGTTGAACCTCATACCATTGGCCTCAGCCCATTGATCCAGTCTAGATCGCTTCTGTAGCGCCTTTTTACTCTTAAGAAGATCAACATTCATTCCCAACCTGGTGTTGTCTGCAAACTTACTGAGGGTGCACTCAGTCCCCTCATCCGGATCATTGATAAAGATATTAAACAGAACTGGCCCCAATACTGCGCCCTGGGGAACACCGCTTATGACCAGCCACCAACTGGATTTAACTCCGTTCACCACAATTCTTCGGGCCTGGCCATCCATCCTGTTTCTGACCCAGAGGAAAGCATGCCTGTCCAAGCCATGAGCAGCTAGTTTTTCCAGAAGAAAGCTGTGGGAAAAAGGTTAAATTACAGCAGGCTGATTCCTAGGGATCAATGATCAAATGAGCTTAATTGTCCTCAAGAGCAGTTTGGGTTAAATAGATGTTCATTAATAGGGAAAAAATATACATTTTTTTTGTTATCTTAAATCTACGACCTGGGTCAGACTTTGATCTCCTTCATGATTCGGTACACAGCTGTTATAATTAAAGATATGAAATATTCATGTAAATATTTACGTCAATAAACTGCTTCTTTCAGTCACCAAAACTTCCTTGCTTAAGAAAGGTGGTCATAAACAAGAAAAAAGTAATTTCCCCTTTTCAATATTCCAAGCTAGGAATAGAACAGTGGATAAACTTGTCCTTGACAAAACTTTAAGTAGGTAAACTGGTTTTACTTGAGTCTACTTTCAAGAAAAATGGTGCTTATAAATCCTTGTAGAATAATGACTTCTAAAAATTGCAGTGAAAATGTTAAACATTTAAGAGTCTAGAAACACGTATAATTTACTAGTTACATTAGATGATGTAAGACACAGGGATAACATAAGAAAATGTATTTCTGCCACATTAAGAATAACTTCTTTATTACAATGATGTTCTATCTTTATTAATAAACTCTGTGCTGTTATTTGAAATCCATTTAAGCAATACTTACCAGTTAAAGTCTTTTTTGACTTATCCTATATTTTTACTTTCATTTCCCCCTTTTTCGTTGTGACAGCACAAGCATTTGACCTAACTTACAAACAAGACATCCACCTGAAAAGAATTTAGAAAAAGAGCCCTCTCAGATAAATCAATGTCTCTGCTTAACTCACCATCAAGCTGCAAAGAGCTCCATGGAAAGCTGTATAAGTATAGGAAAGAGAGGTGGAAGAGAGAATTCAATCTTTGGCAGCAGTGTTAACTTTCATATATGTCAAACTGATACTTTCTTACCAAGTCAGTCACAGTTTGTCTTTTTGATCTACCTAAATTTCCTTTCACCCATTGATTAAACTCACAGCTAGACCTCTGCCTGCCTAAAGATGTCCAGCTGAATGAATTTTGTTGGAGCGGCGTTAAGTAAAATCACAGATTAAGAAGGTTCACATAATGCATTTTTTTCCATGTTTTCCATCTGAAAAGTGTAGGACTAGGTTTTAATGAGATTTGTTTTCTTTTTTTTTTCTTTTTGGGATCACAGTTTGTTTGTTTGTTTTAGTTTCAAACTGTTTTATTTGTCTGTCAAAGTGCCTCTGTCCAAGAACCATCCAGATTCTCTACTGTAATACTCCTAAAGAAACTCCTACACTTTGGGGAATGAATTAAATCACTTGGAAAACAGAGATGACTTTGACACAGAATTTGATATATAGCAATTTATCTGCTCTTAAATTCTTCACCATACTCTGAAAATTTCTGTTTAAACTCCCAAACATTCTACAATAAATCTGTAGGGCTCCTATAAAGACTGTGTCTGTACATATAATCTATAAAACATTAAAGTTTTCTACCTAAACTTTTACATTTTAAACATGTACTTATAAGACTGATTTTAAGACACTGTAATTTGCCTTTCATTTTGAACTACAAATTGAACCTTTTGTATTACTGTTCTGTATCCGAACATGACGTTCTGTGGGCCTTTATTAGTTTTGATGGGTTACCATGGAAACTGGAGAGAGAAAGAAGAAAACGTTTATATGTTTAACCACAGTGACTTGCATCCTTTTCCGCATTTCTGTGAAAGAAATCAGTAACTGAATGTAAAGACAAAAACTTACTTTTAGAGATTGGCCATAGTACAAGGTATTTTTTTGGCAATATGGAAGATATTCATGATTTATGATGGATTTGCATTAAAGGCTTCTGTTTATACTAAGAGGATGAATGTCACTGATAATGGGAGTTCAAGCTGCCTGAAATCTTAATCAACTGACCTACCCAGCCCAAATGGGGCATGAGAGTGAAAGGTAAACCTACCTAATTGTGCTGCATGGCAAGACATCTGAAAACAATTGCCAGTTCTGAACAGAAACAAAAATTCATGTCCTGGAGCCTATAGAAATGCCCTCAGCTTACAGTGACTTTTTGCACTGATCAGTTAAAATTAAAATAGTGATGAAACGATTTGCATAAATTGTCTAAATTTATAAGGCTATTCAACACATAAATGTGGGAGGAAAAAAATCAACAATGAAAAAGAAGAGTTTTGTGGATTCTAAATGCAGTTTTGGAAATAAAAAATAAGGGTTTTTTTAGTCTACTAGGGTAACAAGTATTCAAAAACACCATAATTTTTAAAAATTACAAATGACCAGAAATTTGACAGTGATATTATATATTACTTGCTATTACTTGCACCAAAGACACTGGGTGATGAAGTATTCCATGTGGGGAAAATGAAACACTTCAGTAGGTGAATATTCTAATCACTTGCATATGTTATATATTTGCACAGTATATTTTAGATATATACTTTGCCTTTACCTTGAACTGTCTGTACATATTTATTGTGTAAAGGCAAGCTACTTATTGTATATACTTGCTCAGACTTAATGGGACCTTTTGGTCAGCATGTCCAGGAAAGAGTAGGAATTTACTCTACTACTTTATCTACTACTTTACAGGTAGGTAGGAATTCAGTTATTTTGTTAAAAGAAAAAAAAAAAAGAAAACCAAATAAATCACCTTTGGCATTCACAGTTCTTCCATTTAAGTTTAACACATTATCATGCCATTAGAAATACGCCCACACTAACTGAAGGTTCAGGTCCCCTCCTGCTATAAGATTGAACTGCAGTGCTGAGGTGCTGTATGTAGTGTGACTTGCCTACAACCAGAAATGCATATATATGACTGTGATCTATGTAGTGAAAGCAACCACTCAGAAAAGGGTACTTAAATCCTGCATGTGTGCAAATTTAACAGAGGAGCTGAGTTTTTTGGCTCTGGCCTTGACTTGGCTTCCATCTTTACTGGGCTACTGTGGCACTGGGAATTCAGACCCTCCAAGAAAACAGCACAGTGACTTCCCCATTCTTCCTTGACTCATATGGAGGGAAACAGAGAGAAACTGTAGTGGTAAACAATATAGAAAGAGCAAATATATTTTTATTTTTTTTCTGATGGAAGTGCTACGCTTTCATGCCCTTCATTATGTAATCTGACAACAGAAGCATGCAAGGTTCATGCCTCTAACATAAGAACCATGTCCCTTTCATGTGCATAACACAGATGGGAAAAGAATCTCTTTTGGGACTGAAACCTCTTGAGAAACTCCATATTTCTTCAGAAAGCAAAGCATCCAGAAACAGACACTGAAAACTGTGTGAAATATCTAGGTCTTGTTAGGTGCATGCATATGTGTTTACACGTTGCAGGTTTAACTGGAGATCTGCAACATAATTAAGTTTTACGCTTCTTAATCAAGCCTTGAATAACAGAGCTTCACTAAATCAAAGAAGCCCTGACACCATTAAGATCACTACTAAAACCTTACTGTCTTTAACAGTCAGAACTGTTTATATGTAAGTATAAAAACACATCTCCAAAGTGTTTATCTGAGATAGCATGTCAGTCAATTATGTGCAGTGTTTAATTACTTTTAAATTAGCATACTAGCAGGATAATTTTAAATATTCATGCTAAGAGTGTGGGTTGATATTTGCAATAAAAAAAAGGAAAGTAAATAATCTCTATTTACTTCAGTTATAATTCTGTGGGGGAATGTATGCTAGACTGAGTATGAACAAGCTTCAATGGAACAGAAGGTAAACTAAGATACTAAAGAAATATCCTATGAAAAAAAGAAATTGACTGCTTTGGCACATATTAAAGTGACAAGAACCTTGAAGTTATATTTAATAATAAAAGTAGTCTGCGTATTCCCATTGGTTATATGTATTATCTATCAATGCTTTCACATAAGAAGCATGCATCAGTAAGAAAACTTTTAATTTAAAATGATGCAAAGTAGTCCCAGTGCAAAGAGACATTGAAAAAATGATTAAGCTATTGAAAACTGTCCAAGTACTGAATTTTAAGATGACAAAGTATATCAAAAATCATTATGCAATGACGGCAGTTGTGTAAGATTGAATCTAGTGCCCAATACACTTATTGTTATTGTCTTCAGCTTTCACATAAAGACAAAAATCTTATAATTCTCAGTTATTCAGCTAAATTACTTTGATATTCAAATATACTTTTCAGAGAACCTTTTTTTTTTCTCCATTTGTAAGGCAAACAATTTTTCCCAATTCATATGAATCACTCTAATATCACTGAGCTGATGTCAATTTCCATTACCAAGGAATAGTACAGAAACATTCAGACCATTTTGAGATTATACAAGGGCTGTATTGCCTTCACCGTACTGATCAGGAGACAATACTGTTCTGATTAGATGGTAGTTGCCTGTAGAAATTTCTTGCAGAGTTTTACTGTTCTGAAGCACTGAAATGAAATATTCTCATATAACAATATGACTTTAAAAAGGTTTTTAATGAAGAAAACAATCTTACCATTCTATAAAATTCATGCCAGAAATAACTAGTATGTTACGTTACATAAGTTCTCATTACCTTATTCTGAAAAATAATTGAGGATTTTCAGTGAAAGTAAGTTCCACACATAGGTATAATATTTCCTATGCAATTTAACTCTCTTGCAGATGGGCATAGAAGCTATTCCATTTTTGCAAAGATACTATGGTACCGCATACACTAAGGATCTCCCATCCTCTTTGGCAATACCATAATAATCATTTTCAGATGCAACATGAACATTTCAAATTGCAGATTTCTAGAAGTGGCAGTATGAAGTCAGATCAGTCAATTTGGTCTTAAAAGAGGTCAAATTTAGCTACTTTCAAGTGTGATGTTTTAAATAGACTGTGATGTGCAATGTAGACATTTGAAGACTGAAAAAGCTTCCATTTAGAAGGCATTATTTTACTTACATTTATTTTATACAAGTTTTTTATCATTTCTTGCCCATGCAGTCAAGGCAGTAGGCAGTTAAATTAAATAAAGAGGAAAAAAGTAAAGAAAACTACCTACAATATTTTTTTCAGTATGGTTACACAGTAATTAATTTATGAAGATACCTGTCTTACATCCCTTCCTGCTTCCAAGATTTCATGCTTTAAATACTTTATCCTTAGGGCTTGTAAATCCGTTAGTAAGAACTGATGAACCAAAATATTCACTAGTGTGTCTGTATTCTTTATAGAGGAAGCAGATACAAGTAGTCACATTCATACTTTTGTCAGAATTGCAACATCAAAACTTACAAACAGATGTTGTTTTTTTAAAAATTCACTAGCAAGATTAAAGTAGTATTACATTTAGGTTGATAGCAATAATCAAAAATATCGTATAAGATGAATTTGCTTTATGACAACATTTTTATTTTTACTGGGTCAAATTTTCATTGGTAGGGGAATTAATATCAACTTTACTCTGTTCTATTAATAATTAATTGTTAAAACAAATTCAGATCCAGTGCATTTACGTTTTCTTCCACATTTGTGAGAAAAAAACCAAGAGGGCTTAAGTAAAGAATTTATGACTATTTTTGTCTCTTATTGAGGAATAGATGTATTTCAAAGTACTAAAATCTATCTACAGCTCATGCTAAGATTTCTCCCCCATAAAAAATTAAAAAATTAAAATGAAAACTATTGCCTTTTAAATTTTATGAAAGTGATCTCACAGAAGAAGGATTTTTTACTCCTGTAAAATTTAGAACTTTTCTCAACACACAGGCTGTTCCGGGCTACCTTCTTTTCAATTATGATTTTAAATTATTCAAATCCTATTCAATTTTTTCAGACACAACATTTGATGAGACATGAAGTTTTCAAATTTTACCATTTGCCAGGACAGCAGGCACAGAAATGTAGTCAAAATTGTTGCATACTTACAGAAAGTGTAATCAATAAATCTTTTTTGGGAAGGGAAGGGAAGGGAAGGGAAGGGAAGGGAAGGGAAGGGAAGGGAAGGGAAGGGAAGGGAAGGGAAGGGAAGGGAAGGGAAGGGAAGGGAAGGGAAGGGAAGGGAAGGGAAGGGAAGGGAAGGGAAGGGAAGGGAAGGGAAGGGAAGGGAAGGGAAGGGAAGGGAAGGGAAGGGAAGGGAAGGGAAGGGAAGGGAAGGGAAGGGAAGGGAAGGGAAGGGAAGGGAAGGGAAGGGAAGGGAAGGGAAGGGTTGTGTTGGGAGCTCCAGAGCTGGACATAGTACTTCAGGTGGGGTCTCATGAGAGCAGAGTAGAGGTGCAGAATCACCTCACTCAATCTGCTGGCCACGCTTCTTTTGATGCAGCCCAGGATACACTTGGCTTTCTGGGCTGCAAATGCACATTGCTGGGTCATGTTGAGCTTCTCCTCAACCAACACCCCCAAGTCCTTCTCCTCAGGGCTGCTCTTAATCTAATCTCCACCCATCCTGTATTTGTGCTTGGGTTTGTCCCAACCCACGTGCAGGACCTTTCACTTGACCTTGTTGAACTTCATGAGTTTTGCTTGGGCCAACCTCTCAAGCCTGTCCAGGTCCCTCTGGATGGCATCCATTCTCTTCAGCATGTCAACTGCTCCACGCAACTTGGTGTGGTCAGCAAACTTGCTGAGGGTGCACTCAATCCCATTGTCCATGTCGACAACAAAGATGTTAGACAGCACCAGTACCAGTACTGTCCCCTGAGGAACACCATTCATCACTGGTCTACACTTGGACATCGAGCCATTCATTGACTGCAACTCTTTGAGTTTGGCCATCCAGCCAATTCCTTATCCACCAAGTTTTCCATCCATCAAACCCATGTGTCTCCAATTTAGAGACAAGAATGTCATATGGGACAATGTCAAATGCTTTACACAGGTCAAGGTAGATGGCATCAGTTGCTCTTCCCTTATCCACCAACACTGTAAGCCTGTCATAGAAAGCCACCAAATTTGTCAGGCACAATTTGCCTTTAGTGAAGCCATGTTGGCTGTCACCAGTCACCTCTTTATTTTCTATCTGCCTTAGCAGAGTTTCCAGGCAGATCTGCTCCATGATCTTGCTGGGCACAGAGGTGAGACTGACTAGCCTGTAGTTCCCTGGGTCTTACTTTTTTTCCTTTTTGAAAATGGAGGTTATGTTACCCCTTTTCCCGTCAGCAGGGTCTTCATCAGACTGCCGCAACTTCTTAAATGTGATGGATAGTGGCTTAACAACTTCATCCGCCTGTTCCCTTAGGACCTGCAGATGCATCTCATCACATCCCATGGATTTGTGCACCTTCAGATTCCTTAGATGGTCTCGACCCTGGTCTTCTCCTACAGTGGGTGGTTCTTCATTCTCCCAGTCCCTGTCTTTGCCTTCTGTGACTTGGGTGGTGTGGATGAAGCACTTACTGGTGAAGACTGAGGAAAAAAAGTCATAGAGTACCTCAGCCATCTCCATATCCTGGGTGACCAGGTCTCCCGTTTCCTTCCCTTGGCCAGCAGGTCGAAGGAGGTCATCCTCCCCCTCTACTCTGCCCTGGTGAGGCCACATCTGGAGTACTGTGTCCAGTTCCATCTGAACATGAGGGAAAACTTAGAGAGTGACAGAACACTGGAACAGGCTGCCCAGCGAGGTTGTGGAGGCTCCTTCTCTGGAGATATTCAAAACCTGTCTGGATGCATTCCTGTCCAGCCTGCTTTAGGTGAACCTGCTTTGTCAGGCAGATTGGACTAGATGGTCTCTGAAGGTCCCTTCCAACCCCTACAATTCTGTGATTCTGTGATTCCTTCCAGAGTGGGCCCACATTTTCCTTGGTCTTCCTTTTATCATTGATATACCTGGAATAGCTTTTCTTGTTGCCCTTGATGTCTCTGGACAGATTTAATTCTATCTGGGCTTTAGCTTTCCTAACCTGATCCCTGGATGCTCAGAAAATTTCTCTGTAGACCTCCCAGACTACCTGTCCTTGCTTCCACCCTCTGTAGGCTTTCTTTTTGAGTTTGACTTTGTCCAGGAGCTACTTGTTCATCCATGCAGGCATCCTGGCATTTTTGCCCAACTTCCGCTTAATTGATTTGCATTGTTCCTGAGTTTGGAGGAGATGATACATGAGTAGTAACCAGCTTGCTTTGGCTCTTTTCTCCAGGGCTTTCTCTCACAGTATTCTGCCAAGCAGATGCCTGAAGAGGCCAAAGTTTACTCTCCTGAAATCTGGGGTAGTGAGCTTGTTGAGGTCCCTCCTTGCCACCCTAAGAATCTTGAACTCCACCATCTCATGGCCACTGCAGCCAAGGTAGCCCATGAGCTTCACATTCCCCACTACCCCCTCCTTGTTGGTAAGAACAAGGTCCAACATTGCACCTCTCTCATTGGCTCTTCTACCACTTGGAGAAAGAAGTTATCATCAATGCATTCCAGGAACCTCCTGGACTGCTTATGCCCAGCTGTGTTGTCCCTCCAACAGATACGGGGGTAGCTGAAGTCCCCCATGAGGTCCAGGGCTTGTGAACGTGAGGCTGCTTCTATCTGTCTACAGAGGGCCTTATATGCTCAACGTTCCTGGTTGGGTGGCCTGTAGTAGAACCCCACTGTAATGTCACCTGTCCCTGTCCTCCCTTTAATCTTGACCCATAAACTCTCGGTCGGCCCCTCATCCATCCCCAGGCGGAGTTCCATGCAGTCTAGTTGGTCATTGACATAGAGGGTGACACCGCTTCCTCGTCTCCCCTGCCTGTCCTTCCAGAAGACCCTGTATGCTTCCATTCCAACACTTCAGATATAGGAGCCATCCCACCATGTCTCCAAGATCACAGAATCACAGAATCACAGAATCACAGAATCTTAGTGGTTGGAAGGGACCTCTGAAATCATCGAGTCCAACCACAAAAAAAAAAAAAAAAAAAAGAAGCACCCACCTACTAAACTCCACACCCACAACCCCACACACAACACCCCACCACAAACAATAATCTTGGGCACTAGAGCATGCCCTGAAGAGCCATGTCTACACGTTTCTTAAATACCTCCAGGGATGGTGACTCCACCACCTCCCTGGGCAGGCTGTTCCAGTGCCTGACCACTCTTTCAGTAAAGTAATTCTTCCTAATATCTAATCTAAATCTCCCCTGCCGCAGCTTCATACCATTTCCTCTGGTCCTGTCGTTATTCCCTTGGGAGAAGAGGCCAACCCCTGCCTCTCTACAGTTTCCTTTCAGGTAGTCGTAGAGGGCAACGAGGTCTCCCCTCAGCCTCCTCTTCTCCAAACTAAACATGCCCAGTTCCCTCAGTCTCTCCTCATAGGACTTGTTCTCCAGACCCCTCACCAGCCTGGTAGCTCTCCTCTGGACATGCTCCAGCACTTCAATGTCTTTCCTGTAGTGAGGGGCCCAAAACTGAACACAGATCATAGATCATAGACAATGAAAAATAAACAGATCTAATTTCTGTTTATTCTCCATGTTATGTGCATTTTCACAGAGGCATTTATGTTGGGCCCCCCCACAAAGCTAACTTACTGTCTGGAGTGGCTGGTGTTCCTTTGCACTGCGATAAACTTGTGTAAATCTCTAAGGAAAATTAGCGAGTATGGAATATACTTCATTCACCTACATGGCAGCAGAAAGGGAATGACAGACACACCTTTTAACAAAAGCCACCAAATGATGCCCAGCCTCTGTTAAGCCGGAAGTACAGCAAAGTACAAAATTTCCTTTGTGACCTTTGAGGTACATCTTTGTGAATCTCACATGTACCTGCTGCCCTTGTAAGGTATATATAAGCCTTCTATGGTTTAACATCTACCAATAGGATGAGAGGAAAAAGGCTTCAAGTTGCACCAGGGGAGGTTTAGATTGGGTATTAGGAAAAATTTCTTCACCAAAAGGGTCAAGCATTGGAACAGGCTGCCCAGGGAAATGGTTGAGTCAGCATCCCTGGAGGTATTTAAAAGATGCATAGATGTGGAGGTTAGCAACATGGTTTAGTGGTAGACTTGGTAGTATTAGGTTAACAGTTGGACTCGATGGTGTTAAGGGTCTTATCCAACCTAAATTATTCTATGATTCTATGATTCTACGATGCTACTTCCACAGATGACATACTTTCATCTTACCTACAATCTTGGTAGATCTGCAATATTGCTCTTGTCTGCTGGAGTCATGGAATTCTTCTGAAATACAACTGAAATAAAAATTACCTAACTTTGAAGAAAATGATTTTGATACAGAATTGCATCTTTAGGGCAAAACCAGAAAAGGGAAATTCAGTCACTGATTTCAATGACACCAGGATTTTATCTATGTAGTTTAGAAAAAAACAATTAAACAGTTTTCTACTTTAAATATGGAAGTTTTGAGAGTAAAATCTCTCAGGAATAAAAACCTGGGTTTTTTTCTTTTTTTTTTTAAATGTCTAACCTCATGAAGGCAGATATCTGCAATGTTATGACATCCTTGGCAGTGGATGAAACCTGAATATTACATATAATTTCAGCAAAAACTTGTATTCTTGTATTAATTTTTCTCTATTCTATGCCCACTAATTTCCTTTTGTGGACACACAGTTTGGGTCTTAAGTGAGTCCTGTCCTTATAAGTACAGAGATTAACATACATGCCATTCCAAGCCCTATGAACATTTGTTCATTAGGAACTTCCAATATATATGACTTTTTTTTTTCCCCAGAAGAACAATTAAACATTTTCAGCAACAGAATTCTAAGAAACAATAGATGAAAACCACAAACACTGATTTATGTATGTCTCAGCTCTCCAGCATGCAAATGTAAGTTTTTCTATGAAGAGGAGGCAATTATGCTCAGAAAAAAAATACAGTGATAAACACTTTTGCAAATATGAAGAAAGGAGTCTGAATGCAATTGAGACAATCATTTCTTCAGAACTGCAATGTATATTTGAAATGTTATCTTTTCATTGGTGACCTGAATATTTTCCCCTAAATTATTCATTTTAATCCAGTCCAGGTCACTGGAAAGTTGTTAAACCAAATGTTTTTGGCATTTATCTAAAGCCTGCTCTCTGAATAGAACCGATAAGCTCCATCCCTTTCCTGTGGGGTGGTTCATACTGTGCAAAATCATGCTCTCATCTGATAGAAATCAGGGCCCTAATTGGTAGCCTAAGCAAAGAATCCAGAACAGATCTACCTTTTAAGTGGCACTTTCAGGGAAAATCTCAAAAATCTGAAGGCATCGCAAGGTTTTACACATGCTGTAGTTCTTCTGTATATAGATACTTTCAATCTCTAAGTAAAATATATGTGGGACAAAATTGTACATAGAAGTCTTGAGTGCTGACTCCCATCCAAATCAGCTTACAAATCCCTAGTACTTTTAAGACATATAAAATTGCTATGAAATAAAAGGCTGTGGTATATATTGGATCCAAGACTCTCATAAAATTTCACTAATGCTGGTAGAATTTTTTTTACCTTAATATTGTCAACATTCATTAATATTTTAGGTAAGTAGCAAATGTTGTTGCTTAAAGGAAAAATTATTAGGTTGCATTTTCTCCTATATATTCACCTACTAATCCTAAGAAAAAAAACCATTTTGAATAAATGATCCAATATACGCAATTCATCATTTTATTGTGAAAAAAAAAATAATCAGTAATGCAACATTCGGCTAGGAGCGATTAGGTTATTTGACTTACTGAAAAATAAAGAGCAAAGCTCCTACAGTACCGGGAAAAGCTAGGGCACACCTAAATTACATTTGCAAGGGAGAAAGAAAAAGAGGGGTGGTTTTTTGTTTGGTTGATTTTGTTTTCTTTTTCAAATAGTGATTAGACTGGAAAATTAGCCACTTCGGGATTTTTCAGCCAGTGGTAACAGATGGCTGAGTTAGTGATGAACCACTGAAGGGGCTGGCAAGTTGATTAGGGAGACTGACTGAAAGCATGTATCCTCAAATTGGCAGAATGCCTAGTAAAAGCAGTGACCCATCACTTATAGTAAGTCTTTAAAATATTAAGTGGACAGATATATTAGGGGGAGAGGGAGGGGGAAAGCTTGCCCTGCTAATTTTTTTTTCAGAAAGTTTTGAGGTGGAAGCAATTTCTCAATGCTCTTGTTTCTTTCTGGCATAGTTTCTTTTCCTACTCCTGTCTTTTTGAAGTGGGCTATAGCTGCACGAAAAGGAGTGAGTTTTATTTCATCAGTCATAATTTTTAGAAAAATAACCAACTTAAACCCCCTCCTTTGAAAAACAACCTTTTGTTTCTGTGGTTATAATATATGCTTACTTAAATCATATGAAAGGAAGGATACTGGCATTGTTCATTTTCATTATTGATTTTGGCGGAGCATTTGAAAAAATGTTTATCTGTGGAAAATGTCTTCAATTTTAAGTTAAAGTTCTAAAATTATCTGAAGGAGGTTAATATTCTGTTGTAGATGAAATGCAGTCTTATACCACAGGATCTCTAAATTATGAACTATATTGCTCTTCCTCTGGTACTGGATACTGCAATCATTACTCACATTTGCTAGTTTCTACAGCCATTAATTTCCCTTCACAAAGAAAATGAATTAATATCAAGGTGGTATAAATAAGTATTTAGAAAATAGGAATACTTCTTTCACCTCGAAAATTTACAATTCTAGAGGGAAACGTGGCCAAACCTTTGACTACTGAAAATTCTCATTACCCAGTTTGCATCTTGTCTTTGCTCTCTGGGTAACACCAATGCAAATGATTGTTTATATATAGCTTAAAACTGTTAAATAGCAGCAGTAATAGCACATAGTTCAATTTTGCACCTGTCACTACCTTCCATGTAGGCAAAGCTGTTTCTCTGACAGTGGCTTTCTAACTCCTGCACAGTATTAAACACATAACAAAAGCTACTAAAACTAAAGAAAAAGGAGATACAACTTGAGAAAATGCTTTAAGTGTTTGCTTTAATTTTTGGTGTTGTTTCTCACAAGACTGTGTAGATATTTAGATACAGATTTTCTCTTAGAACATGTCTGTGTGATATAATGTTCTGTCCTGCCCATATCAACTCAGCTACTGGAATCAACAAAGATGCATTCGGCCTAACATTTGTCCTACAGAAAAATAATGTCTTTTTTGAAAGGATAGTTATCTTAAGCAAAGTACCACTCTAATTTAGCTATATTTCTCTGTTATTTGAACTGGCTAGTAAGTTCACTGTAAAGACACCCCTTATGTATATGCTCAGGTGTTCATACACACACTGCCTATGCTTAATTTAAATTCACTAGCTAGACAAAGCAAAGAAGTAATTACCTCCTGGAGTCAATATGGCTGTTAAATCTTAGACACAGGCAAAATAGACTTTCTGGAAGTTTGGTATTACCTCTTTTGACCAGAGTCTGTTGCATAAATGCATTAAAGTTCTACATCTCCCAGATCTCCACTTCTGATTTTCAGTCTATCAATGGCTACTTGGTGGGGTGTTTTATTTTCTCCTAGAGCTTGTTGCAATTTGATATTCTACTACCATTACCCATATATATGAATATGCTACGCTAGCATGTATGAATATTGCTATGCTAGTAAGCAGGGGTAGCATCAAAGTAATTTTATTCCAGGTATCACTTTTCCTTTGTCTTTCTACAGAGATATTCATCTGCCTAAGTTGGTACAAAACATCTAGAATAAAAAAAATATCTTACAGATATGGAAACCTTATGCCTCTAAGATAAATGTCTTTTTAATATATTTTGCTCTTTGATACAGCTTGATTTTAGACTCAGAAATATTTTAGTCTTTCTATCCAGTAAATAATGAGAAGGTCTGGAAGTATTCTTGCAGATGTTCTTGTAGGAATGTACTGGAGCACTGGAGCCTGCTGGCTTCTTTTTTTTTTTTTAACTTTTTACTCAAACACTCCTGTAAATTTACTAATAGCTACACAAATAACTATGCTGAATAGAAACCCCCAGGAGAAGCACCTGTAAAAATTACCAGGGTTAAGGGCTGAGGGCCCTTAATAATAATGCCTATGCAGACAGATGTGGTCTGTCTCAGACCTCAGTAATTTCAGGAATTGGTGTTAGAAAAGCAATAGCTCATACCTACTCTAGCACTCTAAAGTCACATCATATTTTCTATAATGTAGTCAAAAATATGTTCCCTTTGGTTATTTGTTGGTATAATCAGTGAATTGAGCTTACGTGGCAAGGTTTTGGTAGCAGGGAGGCTGCAGGAGTGGCTTCTGTAAGAAGACAACAAAAGCCGCTCCTATGTCAGGCAGAGCCAGTTCCAGATGGCTCCAAAACTGAACTGCCACTGGCCAAAGCTGAGCCCATCAGCAATACTGGTAGTTCCTCTGTGATGACATATTTAAAAAAGGATAGAAAATGCTGCACAACAGCAGCTGAGAGAGAGGAGGTAGAAAATGGGAGAGAAACTGCACTGCAGACACCAAGGTCAGTGAAGAAGGAAGAGGGGGAGGTGGTACTCCAGGTGCTGAAGACATTCCCCTGCAGCGCGTGGTGAAGACCATGGTGATGCAGGTCATCCCTCTGCAGCCCATGTCAGAACAGATATCCACCCTGTAGATCATAGAAGACCCCACACCAGAGCAGGTGGATGTGCCCTTTAGGAAGCTGCAGCCTGTGGTGGGCCTGTGCTGGAGCAGGCTCCTCACAGGAACTGCAGCCCCATGGGGAGAGATGCACATGCAGGACTGGGTTTTCCTGCAGGACCTGTGACCCCTGGGGAACCTACACTGGAGCAGTCCATTCCTGAAGGACTGCACCTTGTCGAAAGGACCCATGCTGGAGCAGCTTGTGAAGAAATGCAGCCCGTGGGAAGAACCCATGGAGAAGTTCGTGAAGGACTGTCTCCTGTGGGAGAGACCCTGCGCTGAGACAGGGGAAGAACGAGAGGAGGAAGGAGGACCAGACAAAGTGTTATGGACTGACCACAATACCCATTGCCCATGCCTCTGCACTGCTTGTGGGGAGGAGGTAGAAGAGTTGGGGGTGAAGCTGAGCCTGGGAAGACGGGAGGGGTGGCAGGAAGCTGTTTTTAGATTTGTTCTTATTTCTCATTATCCTACTCTTTTTATTTCACAATAAATTAGATTAATTTTCCTGAGTTGAACCTTTTTTACCTATGATGGTAATTGATCTTCCTGTCCTTATCTTGACCCACAAGCTTTTATTCATGTTTTCTTCCCCTGTCCTGTTGAGGAGGGGGAATGATAGAGCAGTTTAGTGGCCACATCACAGCTAGACAAGGTCAACCCGCCACAATCAGTTACAAGAACATTTATTTCAGGATATTTTACAGTGGAATGGTCCCAAAAGACCATCTTTAAATTAGTCTTTCAGTATTGTCTCAATTCCAGAACTTAAGAAAAAATATTTCCAGAAAGAAAACCCTCTAGGAAGATATATTGGGCACAACTAGCAGGGTTTGGGTGGCAGGGGTCTGCCAGGGTGCCCTGTATGGGAAGTGGCCATGACCTGCCCTGTGCCTGGCCCAGCCAGTTTCAGCCAAAGCTGACACTGATGCAAATAGCCCATCACATCCCAAAAACTGCTGCAGATGGGGGAGCTCGCAGCACCTCTGCTCAGGCAGTGATGGGCTCAAGCTGAGTCTAGGAATGAGAGAGGAAAGGTACTTCACTAAACGTTTGTTTAATTATGTGTGTTGTTTTTTTTTCTCAATACCTAAATCAGTGATCAGAAGTTTGCCTTAATTAGCAATAAATTTAGTAAAAATTCTTGAATCAAGACTGTTTTTCATCAGTTAAGGAAAATGTATTTATTATCACAATCACAGGAAATATGAATTACTTTATTTTGGACAAAAATATATACTTTTTTAAGGCAAAATAGGAACCTTCTATTGTAACATTTGCTGGCATTTGTATAGGATAACAGTTTCCTTTGGATCATGTAGTTCAGTCAACAAGAAGCTCCACTGGTTGCACTGTGGCCTTACTTCAGAATGCACTGCTGATCTTTCCTTTCTCCTACACTGCTATTTGCATAAATATTATTTAATTATCATGGAAGATGAATTACATCTGTATTACTTGTGTTTGTTCCACGTGCTTGTGCTTTGTGCTTTGTCTGGTACCCCATGCTTTTAGTTTGATTGTGATTTGCATGTAACTCTGGTACTAAAATTAATATTTAGAAACCTGTATTGACATCCAAGTTTTGTTTACAAGCACCCATACACAGCTAGGCATGGGATCAAAAAGAGCCATCACACTGAGCAGAGGATCCATACAGAGCTAGCCTAAAGCACAGGCATGAGCCTTTCCAGGCAACCAGGAAAAGCTAACAGGAGATATCTTTAACTCTTCTAGATCTCTAGTCTGCAGAGGTTAGACTTTTTTTTTAAATTTTTATCTCCTTTCAAAACCTCTAAGATAACTTTTAAATGTGACTGAATAGAAAGTGTCTTTTTTGGAAGACCCTAAGTTATGATCAGAGCATTTGGCCTTGAGTGACTGAACTTCTGTCAGCTGAGAGGGAATCTTAATCAGGCAGCAGTACCTTTGGGTAGGTATAGGCCAGTTTATGCCCTGCTGTGAATCTGTGCCACCATTTGGAGAAGAATTGAAATAAACTTGTCTTCATCACTGAGCAAAAGGACAAGGCATCCTTTTGTTTTCGCTTTCTGCCGGAAGGACTTCTCTGCACTTCTCTAAAAGTAATGCTTTGAAAATATCCTCCTACTATTATAAAACACAGAGAAAGTGGTAGGATCTTGATGTAGAGTCCAATTCTGTCTGAGTATCAGACTACGAGAATGGAGTCATCCGAAAATGACCATTAGCCCATGAAAAAGACCGTCCTAATGGAAGATCTGAGGGAACTTAGGCATTAGGGACATGTAAGATCAATATAATTTGCCCCAGGTTTATGTGATTCATGCAAAGGAATATTTAGGACAGTATTTCTGGGCATAGATACCTAAATATTGCTGGTTTAATTACCTCTCTCCCCATTTGAAATGGTCCTAAAAAGTACAAAAAGAAATTGAACGGAAAGCTCGATTTTCCTAGTTGCTTCTTTTCTCTGGATCTCAAATATTTTATTTCATTTTCTGCTCATCTTATCTCCTACTTAGAGACCTCTTTCTGAGGTTTTTCCCCTTGAATAACTCCCATTTTTACTCAGTGAGAGCTCTGTGTATCTCACTTGAGAATGAGATTAAAAACAATTCCACATTTACAACAGAGGATATCCAGATTTTGGGCCATATTTTTATTTTATTCAGTCATATGTGGGTCCTGCATTTGACCTCTAACCTTGAGAGACAGATCAGTGTGAAAACAGAAGAATCAAGCAGTATGTTTGAAGAGATATTTAAAAAAGGGCTCATTATGTTATAGAGAGTTTGCAGTAGTAAATAATGTAGAATTTTCAGCAATTATAACAAGTACTTAAACTTTTCAAGCAAATCATTCAAATTAATTTGCTTTCTGTATAATTATTCATCTGCATGGTTTAAGCACCATTTAGTAATCTTTCATAACCCTTTGTTTTTGAGTAGTGAACCTGAAACCATTCAGTATGGTTCAGGAAATTCACTAGAGGCTGAGGATATTATAATACAGTTGCATCGGGTATCTTTCCATTGGGTGTATACTTAATGAAGAAATTACACCCTTTTGGTTTGATTAGTGGGAAAATTAATGACTAAGTACTCTTTTTTCTGACAAAAAAAAATGACATGTCTGTCAGAAATAAAGTTAATGTTTCAATTCCATTCTTTGTTTCCAACTGCTTTTCCTCAGTTTACAGTAGATCTATCTTTCAGTGCAAGATATAGGTCAACTACTAACAAAGAGGAGATATAAATTCATATTACCCACAATGTATTGCTTATTAATAACAATGCAAAATAGCATGTGTCAGAAAAAACAGTTTGTTTTGATCATTTCACTTCTAAATTATACAGAACATTGCTTATTTGTATTCAGATATGCAGATACTAGCATACAATTAATTAAATCAATCTACTCAAAGCGTATTGGAAACAGTAAACATGCTACTAGAAATAAAGTAAAGATTTTTTGATTTGTAAATATTTTTTGATTCATTATAGTGACCAAAATTTTGGGTGTTAGTCTACAAGGTGTTTTTCTTTGTTTTGCTTTATGTAATCAAAAGCAACATTCAATGAAGAAAATAATCTTTCAGTAATAATGCAGACTAGGTAAAAGCTTGGGGGCCTAATGGCTAGAGAAATTATATTATCCGTGACTATGCAGATGTGTGTATATATATGTATATGTAAGTGTGTGTATATATATACACATACACGTGTATAAATCTTATCCTTTCTCAGAAATATTATACTGTTTTTTTCTTTTGTTTCTCATTTTGTATCAACTTTCTCTTGTAGTAAATACCTTAGAATAGAAGGATTTTAGCATTAGGTTTAATATGTTCAACATTGCTTATTCTACATTACTCTGTGGAAATAATTATTAATAATGACGCTGTATATTGCAAAACAAACTAAACAGTACCTGATGTCACTAAAACATGTTAAAATCGAATTTTGTTTATCAAGTGAGCAGATTTGTTAATCATTTCATTTAGATTAATTGAGGAAAATACTAGTGAGAAAAACATGATGTTCAGTATCTTTATGGAAGCCATCTTCAGACAGATCAATGATTACCCTAACATTCAACACTGCAAGAGTAGTATCTGAGTCTGATTCTTTGTATTGGCAACTACAACTATACCGTTAAGTGAAAAATGATAGTTATCTCTGTTTTAAAGACGGAAGCTGAAACACAAAATGTAATATTCACCTATCCAATGACAAAAGCTGTACTTTAGACTGGTTAGACAGTGGTGAGAGGTAGACAACTCCATAACAGAAGTGTCTACAGAAGAAAACAGAAGAACCCCCCCCAAAAAACCCTGTGTCTCATCGTTTGGCCCTGTAGCATTAATTTTAATTTATTCTTAGAGAGCAGATAAAAACCATATTTTTATCTGTTGTGAGGATCCATTACGACTTATATATGCAATGTTATTTTCTCTTGGGCAACTATGAGCAATTCTGTCAAATCCTGGCTTTGCAGCTCGCATCAAATTTTAGAGTGTGGATTTCTTCCTGAATATTATGTAAATCTTGATTTCACTCAGCATTATCAAGAGCATTTAATAGGAATTTTATACATAATCTTATACAGCAATGCATATTCCATTTATACTGTCAAATGACAGGTTAATAGCTTCAAAATTATTTCTTGGAAATAATAATAAAAATATTAACTTTTCAAGGAGCAATTTGAAATTGAGATGTTCTGCAGATGTTTTGTTGTTGCTACTTCCACCACAATAAAGGAAGATGTGTCAGTCCCCTGCTATTAACATGTACTTCCACTTCATTGATGTTGCAGAAAAATATTTTTTTTTCTACCATTTACAGCAGCTCATGAATGTGAATACTAAGAAGTAGGTTGAGAGTTTATCCAATGAGTTTAAATCCAAAGAACATCAATTGCTTGCACAAGAACAAGATAAGACTTTTCAAGGTGTATGAAGATATTTCGTTGAGTGCCCTTAGTAGCAAACAATGTATATTTTTTGCATAAGAGCTATCTTGTTACTGAGAGCACAATTGTTGTCAGGAATTAATAGTCTCTAATGTATTTAGATACAAGTAATACATATTTCAAAGTTGGATACATATTTGTCAAAATATGATACCATGAAAGAAAGGTAAAGTATATGGTAAAATGTCACACATAAAACAGTAAAATAATTTTCATAAAAAAAAAAACCACACAGAGAAAAAGGAATTTGTATTCCAGTTCTATGTAGTTTTACTATGTCAATCCCAGTTCAGCGCTCTGAAATCACCATTGGAGGTCAGTTTAGTGATACTGTCTTTTATCTTTCAGAAAGAACAGATACAGTTGTTTTCTTCCTTTGCAAGAGTGAAATTCATCCTTAGACTGGAACAAATTTTTTGCATTTTATATTAATAGAACATAAATTGAGGGTTTCCTTTAATGTAAGACTTAAATTGTAGTGTTTTGTAAAACTTTGAGGTGCCAATCAATTTACTATATATTTTAATAATCTATTGTATTCAAGTCAACAGTTTTATTAGCTTTCCTCACAGTACAAAATATAATGAAGATTATAGAACCCTAAAAAAAATCAGAAAATATTTTCCATTGAGAACACATTAAGATTATGACCTTGCTTTGGATTTCCTTTGCTGTAAAGGCCATTGTTCTTCACTTAAATGTAAAGACCAAAGGGGACTACCTCAGTGCACAGGTAGTGAGTGTCCTTGGAGGATGAGATGAAGGATCATGTTCCTGTAATTTAGTAGCTGAAATAATGTTACTACCAATTAAACATCTGTTCACTGTAGAAATAAGGCAATTTATAACACAGCAATTTTCAGTGCCTGCTTCTATCTACTCCCTGACAGAAAACTGAGTATTTGTTCTTTTTCATTTTTAGGCCAACATCTGGTGTGGACATTGGAAATTTAGCTGGCTCTTTAATGCCATCCAATTTCTGTTATACTGAACAGTACAGGTAGCTGAAATGATATATCAGAGCCAATGCATATGGTACTTCATCACAAGTGTGGGCCCGGCAGTGCAATGCTTCTGCGACTCCATAGGAAGACATTTTCTTCCAGTTCCACAGCCCTCACCAGTCAGACACATTTTCCTGTTTGAAGTAAGGGGCTCAAGCATGCCTTGGGGCAGGTTATTACTTTTGATTGAAACACAGAAACGGCTAGAGAATCTATCATTTCCCTTTGCCCTTTGAGTTCTCTGGGGAGGACACTTAGAGGGCTATAGCTTCACCCCAGTGAATCTTCACATACTATATCACTGTGGATGACACCACACAATTCATGTGGCTTTGCTGCACTGTTTTCCTCATTCTGGATCAGCCTGTACATCAATGACGCTATTAGGTCTCCAACTTTTGCCTCTGTGATTAACCATTCTCACTGTTTAAATGTTATCATAGTTGCAAATTTAAGTATGTCTAACTGCAGCTCCCAGCATTTTGCTTAGATGATGTTTTCCTCCATTATAGATTTGTCCTCATACATGGTAATTTGTCCTAAGTTTTTTTGAACTTAACTGAGTTCCTGCAGAATGCATTATAAAAACAGCAACAAAAATTACTTAAATGGAAGAGAGAAAACCTTCTTAATACTTCTTCAGTATGTTTGCATATCAGTATGTCTATACGTGTGTAAGGGCAGACAGAAATTGTTTTGTCAGCCTCAGGAATGTATCTGCTTCCTGAACCAACAAAAGAGAAAAATTAATAGCTTCTGGGAATAATCAGAACCTGAAATGAAGAACATGCTGAATTTCTCTGTAGCTAATAAAGCTAAATATGAAAAGACAATGTATGTCATCTACCTTTACTGTTCTCAGACATAGGGACAATGCCCCTAACCTAGCTTTGAAGAAAGTGAAATGTAAATATTAAAGACTTCAGAAAAAACAGATTTTCTTCTTTTTTAACATCTGCAGCTAGAAAAGTGATTTCAGACAAAATAGGGCAATTTCACTACATCACCTATATTCTCTGTCATTCTCTGTGTAATTAAGGACAACCCTGTATAAGGAATATATGTCATTTTAAACATGCACAGTGTTGTTCTTGTTACTGTATAATTACTTGGAGTAAAAGTTATGCAATTAGATCAAAGTTCATTGTTATGAGTACTAGAAATCATATATTTTATTGAAAATAAGAACACCGCTCCCCTACCCCCCCCCCCGAAAGGAAACATCAGTGCCCCTTGCAGGAATAGAACTATTGTCCATCACATGAGACAGCATCGTTAGTATTTAATTTCTATCATAGCATCACAGGATGGTTGAGGCTGGAAGAGACCTCTGGAGGTCATCTGGTCCAACCTCCCTTCTCAAGCAGGGACACTAAAGCAAGCTGCCCAGGTGGCTTTTGAATATTCCCATGAATGGAGACTCCACAGGCTCTCTGGACAACCTGTTCCTGTGCTCAGCCTCTTGACTTGTTATTCTTTATTATATACATATGATCATTCGATTTAAAAAAAAAAATAACAAAAATTCTGAAGTATGTTCTTTCATTTGGTTGAAAAAAGTAAAAGATGAAATTAGATAGGTGAATGATATAAAATGAAAAAGTTCAAAATAATTAATAATCAAGAAATTTAGAGTTTAATTTGTTCTGGGTTCCATTCTGAAAGCAGTTTTTCCTCTTTCCTAATGTCCAGAGTATGAAAGTTATCTAAGACAAGTCTTTCCTCTACTTGTCTACAATGAAGATTTTTTTATTGTAAGAGATCTAAGAATAGTACTTTTTTAGGTAATTGTGCAATACTTAGCAAACAGATTTAGAATTTGAATGGAGGTGCTAGGCTAATGCACGTTTTACAGAACATTGGCAATTATTACCAGCTAAAATTCCAGATACGGGTAATGAGGTTTCAGGAGTTCTCACCAAACAAGAATTTAACTGAAAAATCCCTTTCTGTAGAAAAATATTATTTTTTACTCATCCACTACAAACATTAAGAAACAGAACTCTTGTATGAACTGGCACATTTCTCAAACAAATGAACAGAGGTATAAATACATAACAGATAACAATGGATATTTTTATGCTCATGTTCCACAACTATCCCTGGGTCCTCGCCCCAGCTTCCTACCTCCATAGTATGTCAGGAGCCAAGCACACAGCTGTCTCCCTGTTAATCCTCTTTACTGGAGAGGAATCTTGGGCACCTAGAAGAAAGACTAGATCAAGAAGACAAGATCCTCTGCATCTGAGTATAAACCTTCCACAAGACTTAAAACTAGACCAGGAGAGATTTCAGATTCAGTTTATAGGAGAGATGGTTTAACTTTACTGTTGTAACTGAACGCTCTTTTTACACGAGTAAAAGATTTTGGACTGGGAAATTACTGTTTTTAAGAGGTCAAAGGAGAATATTCCAGGTGGTCTGAACAATTCATAGGGTCAGTTATGGCCAATGCTGCTGTAAGATCCCAAATCAAAATCAATTATGGTCAAAAATAGGTAAAGTGAAAGGTAGATTGCTGTCAACTTTAGCCTTCACAGTTCAGCTTATGAAAGTTAGCATCTAAATTGCACTCTTTGAAACCTGTTATCAGTGGGATGAGTCTAAGATTGGAAAGCAATAATTCATTTCCAATTGTTCTTACTTCGATTTAAAAAAAAAAAAAAAAGAAAAAAAAATATATAAAGGCAACAAATTACTTTTCCTTCAGTAGAGCTACTAAGCATGCTCCTCAAACTGGAAATGTGTCCCCTGTAGGGTACATTGAAAATGCAATTACTATATGGAGGCATTATTAGATGTCAATGTTAATTGACTCTACAATGAATTACTAATGATCTGCTGTGTGTACTGCGGTAATAGGTCTAGGTGGACAATAATTTAAATTCAGTGACAGTTGAATATGGTAAGTAAAATAAACCCCTATAACTCTAGACATAGAAGTGAAGGCAAAAGTGCTAGCTTTTTGATCATGAGATGGGGTAAGTAAGCAGTACAATAAAACTCAAAGGAACAGGCTTAAGTCAAATAAATAGGCTTAAACACCACCGTGATGAGCAAAAATATGTAAGTAAATAAATCTCACACATATACGTGATATAGAGTATCAAGAATTAACTTTTGATATCCATGTTAAACAATGAGGTGAAAGAGAATAGCTCCAGAATATTTTGTCATCTCATGCTAATACTGAATCCTTTGCAGCACTGTAAGTCATCAGCATTCAGGACTCTGGCAGAGTGTCTTACCAAAATCCAAGAGGATTTTGGGCCTAGAGGAATACTAAGCATTGTATTATCACCCAAAACAAGTGGAATACTTTCAATTCTGGTTTGGTCCATACAATTATATATCTCATGTGTATCTGTCTGTTATGACAAGCTGAAAACTTTAGAAAGCAATTTTCATCCCAATTTGTTCAAAATGAATATTTGGCCTTTCAGTTTGAATTACGAATTTCTACTGAAATGGGTGTTAGTGCATTTTCTTGGATTTGATTTTGATTTCTGTTGATCTTAGTGACGTAAGAACAATGTAATTATCAATATCATGTTTGGAATATAAAAACTGAAAGCAAATGTTTATTAGAGTCAGGGCAATGAGCACCATCTATTATTCACCTTGTCTGACACTTCTCATAATAAGCCCCTGTGATCACTTATAATTGCAGCAGTCTGTAACAGTAGGTTGGGTTAAAAATTTTGAATGTCAAATGTCTGCCTCAATCTAAATAATCTCTGGGGTTTTTTTCTGATAATTTCTGCATCTCCAAAGCTGCAGTAGGTAATATTTACGTTCTATATTTTTGAAAAATGTAGGCTTTTAAATATCAACATACACCAATTCACGTGAGACTTTGCATCTTGGACCTGAAGTCAGAGAGGAGGCCTTTTGTCAAACCATTTGTCTTTGAAAAAATCTTATTACACAGGAAAGCTTGTGTAGAGCACATTAGCTAGAATCTGTAAAGATCATCTTCTTCACTTGGCTTCACTTGTTAATATACAAGAGGCCTCTGTAAATTGCTCTGAATATGTGCCTTCCTAAGAGAACACTCTTCACCTCTTACAGTTTCTGCATGTTTCTGCAAAAAAGAGATGAAATGGTTAACATGGATATTGCAGGGAAATTTGCAGGATAAACAGAATAATTGAACTTAGAAACTTCTATTCCCCTTCCTTTCAAATCCCTCAGACTCATATTAGAACTGAAGAGAAAAAGAGAGTAGGACTGGTGTTCAGAGAGAAACAACCTACTTGAATGGAGGCCAAACTGACAGGAAAAATAACTACTAGTAAGCTAATGAGAAATGTGGAATTATGAATTCTGAGCCATTCTACTTCTCAGGTAGAACTGAAGACTCTAGAGTCTGATCTTTCCTTTGCTGTTATCAAGTGTGGCAGATGCCATTGTCAATGTATGATCTATTTATTCTGCTAAACCCAATGGCAGAAGTCGCTGCAGTAGATCAAAAGACTCCAGGGTAGTCACATTCCCCTTAGTTGTTGTATAATCCTAAGAAGCTAGAGTTTCTTCAAAATTTGCAGTATTGCCTCAATATCCTATAGTCATCTTTTCTGTAAAACCCAATGCTCGCCAAAGAGGTGAATAGTTGGCCTTAGTGTAGTCAGAGCTACACTGTAGCTACGCTGTAGTCAGAGGAATCACAGAACAGTTGAGGTTGGCAGGAACCTCTGGGATTGCCCTGCTCAAAGCACAGTCACTTGCAGCAGGTTGCTCACAATGATGTCCAATTGAGTTTTGTATATCCAGAGGCTGGTGACTCTACAACCTCTCTGAGCAACCTGTTGCAGTCACATTGCTTAGCCATAGTTCCTCATGCAGTATTAAATATACTTTACTTTCTTTCCTCCATTAGGAGATTTGAGAATATTTTTTTCTACTGTAGAACCAGAACAAGGTTGTGACAGACACATACATGTATTTCAAACTGCATTTGCTAATAGCTCACTGCACTGTTGCCTTTGCTTTCTTCTCCTTTCTTTTTTCCTTCAGAGATTTCAGTCTACACAGAACTGTAATATGTAGGTAGAATATATTATTTTCACTTTAATTTTACACTTTTAAAAATGTAAAAATAAGATAATTTCAGACTTTTGTTCTTCAATCAAAAACATATTGACTGGAAAGTACTGATCATTCCTCTATTTGTTTTATAATCATACACATCTTAGTTTTCTATCCTGGAAATTACTTTGCATTTGACTTCATCTGACATCAAGATTGTTCTTTTAAGGTAGAAAAGCAGTCAGAAATATAAACCCATTTGCCTAAATTTGTCATCACTTTAGAACTTCTATACTGTTTCTATTTTATGACAGAGATTATAGCATGTTTCCTCTAGACATCAGAGAAAATGTATATCTCTTCCAATAAAATATCTGTCTCTGGATCTTGCAAGTTTAAGTTTTAAAGCTGTATTTCTATGAAGATCATAAGGGATAATATAACCCTGCTCGGAAGTATGGAGATCATTCCTTGATTTTCTCTTGCTACCTAAGGGGTGGATTCCATTTCTACTTAGAAGATGGGGTCAACAACTTTGAGCATCGTTCAAGAATGGTTTCTGAGTGAAAGGAAGTATTCCTATTCATGATTTTTCAGAAGTGTTTTTATGTGTTGACTGTTGAGAAATGTAACCCTAGGTATGAAAAATAATCCATAATTAGAAAGAACAAAACAGGCAGTGAATATACTTTTTTTTTTTTTTCCCCATGAAGCCAATTAAGGGACGCGAATTGCATAGTGCTAGCAACCTGGATTTTCTAGCTGTGCTCTTGGGAAGAGATACCACAGGTATAAACGAGAATGATCACAGTTAATAACTAGTCTATTTTCTTGTGAGAAAGAACAAGAAAATAAAGAAAAACACCCTACCTATTGACCAATAAATAGTAGTTTCTTTCTTTCCGTCTTTCCTTCCTTCCTTCCTTCTTTCTTTCTTTCTTTCTTTCTTTCTTTCTTTCTTTCTTTCTTTCTTTCTTTCTTTCTTTCTTTCTTTCTTTCTTTCTTTCTTTCTTTCTTTCTTTCTTTCTTTCTCTCTCTCTCTTTCTCTCTCTCTCTCTTTCTCTCTTTCTTTCTCTCCTTCTCTCTTTCTCTCCTTCTTTCACTCTTTCTCTCTTTCTTTCTCTTTCCCTCTTTCTCTTTCTTTCTTTCTTTCTTTCTTTCTTTCTTTCTTTCTTTCTTTCTTTCTTTCTTTCTCTCTTTCTCTCTTTCTCTCTTTCTCTCTTTCTCTCTTTCTTTCTTTCTCTCTTTCTCTCTTTCTCTCTTTCTTTCTTTCTTTCTTTCTTTCTTTCTTTCTTTCTTTCTTTCTTTCTCTCTTTCTCTCTTTCTCTCTTTCTCTCTTTCTCTCTTTCTCTCTTTCTCTCCTTTCTCTCTTTCTCTCTTTCTCTCTCTCTTTCTTTCTCTCTTTCTCTCTCTCTTTCTCTCTTTTGCCTGTACTTTTTGCTATTGAGATCTCCAGTAAGAACTGGGTTATTAAAGTCATTCTTGCCTTGGAAGGCACAGTATACATTATTTCTCAGAATAACAAATCCTGTAAGTGTATAATATAAGTGGATAATCATATAACTATATAAGACTATAATTAAATTCTTTAATTAATGCTAAGTATAGTTATCTAAAAGATAAAGTGACCAGTCAGAGCTAATTATCTAGGCTCTTCTGTTATATATCTTCCAAGGGGTATTATCTTAGCTCTCTCTAGTGTCTATAAGGAGCCTGCACAGTCTTAAATACCTGGCTTTATGATATTTTGCCATGAATTCATCTGGAGTAAGTCCTAGGCATCTGGACAGAAAACGTCTGCTTCTGAGGTGTCTGTCTGGGTCCTCATTAGAATCAGTGGAGATACAGCCAATACAGTCAGACTAGCCAGGGCCTGATGCGTTTCATCCTCAAGTCAGCAACTAAGCAGAGGACACACTGGTTAAACAAATCTACATTTCATAGAGTGGGAGGGGAAAATCTATCTAAAATATTTATATTGTATCTCACTTGTAGAAGGTGTGATGAATCCAACCTCTAGCATTCAGTAGAATGAATCCTGCTTTAATGTAAAGACATATGAAGGTAGCTTAGGTGAATCCTACCGTAAAGGTTAATTTATCCAATTGTGATAAAACAAGGGGTAATAGTTTTAAACTAAAAGAGGGTAGATTTAGCCTAGATATAAGGAATAAATTTTTTACAATGAGGGTGATGAAACAGTGGAACAGGTTACACAGGCAGGTGGTAGATGTGCCATCCCTGGAAACGTTCAAGGTCAGGCTAGAGGGGGCTCTGAGCAACATGATATAGTTCAAGATGTCCCTGCTCATTGCAGAGGGTGTTGGACAAGATGACCTTCAACGATCCCTTCCAACCCAAACTATTCTATGATTCTATGATATGATAATGGATAAGAGGGAGTAAATATATTCATTGCAAGAAAGAATGTAAAATATTATTTTTTCTTTGTATTTTTGTAAGATTAGTTCATATTCTTTCTTCTAGAATAAAACGAAAGCAGATTATCAGCATATGATGTTAATATCTTCAGTTATAACAGCATTTTAATACCCCCACTAAAATATTTTCAAGAAAAATTGGTTTAAATATACTCCATGTGTTACATTTTCATCTAATCATGACATATTAAATCTATGTGAAGTTGTGAACTGGAAAGTTGCTTCCCCTTGATCCTGTTGTAGAAGCTTAATTTGTTTTGCATTGTTTTAGTTGCCTGCATTTTTGTTGGTTATGCAAGTAAAGAGTGGTCTTAAACCAAGGATTGGAGGACAAAGAAATACAAAATGTCTTATTCAGCTCAAGGAGATGTTTTAATGTTCTTTTCCATCACTTCATGAAGAACACAAACATCCTTCTTTCATGCATGGTTTCATTCAAAATTAGCTTTTATCACCCTTTCATTAGCTCAGTGGCATAACTAGTCTTTTTTATAAGGAGAAGATATTACTGTTTAGCATATTTTAATTATCTTTCTCCATGTGGAAAATTCCTAACCAAGCTTTAAAGTAGGATTTTGACATTTCTTTCTTTCTTCAAGCTAATATCTAAGATATTTCTCCAGTTTTGCCTTCATCTAACAAGACATGAATTTATCTTTTAAATAAATGAAACAATTTTACATTTTTTGTACAAAGCATTTTAGTCCTAATATATTTTAACTTAATCTACTAATCTGTTAATTGATGTTAAACTTAATCTAAGAGAGTCCTAAAGTAGGCATTGAAGAAAACACTGTTCTTTTTAACAACTTTTGGAGAGCTCTCTTGTCTTTCTCACTTCATTAAAAATTTTCTTAAGGATGACTAGATATTTCCCAGTAAATAAAAATATTTTGTATTCAATTGCTTTCATCAATAATGGTCACATCAAATAACCTTACTTTATTGTTCACACTCAGTCTCACTCTTTCTAAAGTGAAAGCTCTGTGTTCATCACTGCTCAGCGACACAATTACACCGCTAAGTTAATACACTTATTATATATCCTTGATATTTTTTATACCGCTGTAAAATTCATTCATCTTAGCACCTTAGACTCTTCAAATGGTGCTTTTAAACATGGGTTTTAAATAAACTTTTTTTTTCTTTTTTTTCACCAATAATCTGTGGCCCCTTCACATAATTCTAACCTCTTAACTCATATTTAGTACTTTTTTAAAATCCATATTTAAAGAAAAAATGTCATGCTATATCTATGATAAGGTAGTGCCTGATAAGAGCCCACTTCCTTATAATGTGTACGTCTGCCTTTATGAATGTTAGTAAGAACAATACATGAATTCTGACAATGAAAAAACAGACATGATCGTTTTTTTATATAAAATCTCTGAATACAATTCTTTGTTCCTAATCTCATGCTATTTTCCATCTAAAAACACTAAAATGATTTTTCTCTGCACTGTTATCAAGAATTTAATATCATGATTTTATGATTAAATACTACAAAGAAAAGAAAATTATTTCCAAAAGTTGCTCTTTGTCATCTAGATTTTCCCTGTGGCTTTGTTTAATACTACTACATTTTTCCCCAATAAATAATTTTTATATCATTTAACCAATTGATTTTCTTTCTTCTTCTTTCTCTTTTTCCTTTTTCACACCTTTTTCCCCCCTCTTGCCCACATTTCCCCCTCTTTTCCCCACCTTTCTCCTTTTTCCCTTCTTTTTCCCTGCCCTGTCGTGCTATGTCCTACTCTTTCCCATTTCATTTATCGTTGATATAAACAATATATTCTGGGGAAAAGGTAATTTACTTCCTTTCAGACCCTCCTCTCCAACTCAGTTTTCCAATGAATAGTTTTTATTTTCTCTTTCAATTCAAGATGAGGACTGTGTGCTTACATATGTTCTCCTCTCTGGTATTTTTTTTTTGTTTTGGGTTTTATTCTGTCCTTACCTATTCTGGTCAATAAATCATGTCATAAATCTGTCATAAATCATTCATTCCCCACTCCTGAGACCAGGTAGAAATAGAGTACAAATGCATCAGTGAGGGAACTGGGATAAATATTATTTTGGGGTTAACTTAGAGATGTTTCCTCCTTAAAGGTGCTTTAATGTTTCTTTTTGTCCTGGACTGAATTTCTCTGTCTCCATCTCAGATCTAACTACCTTAGGTTTCTTTACAGTACAAACACTTGAAACATATATCTTTGTTCTTGCCTTCAAAACCAAAAATAAATTACCTTGGACCAGAGGACCCAAGTTTTGAGGGAATATAATTAGTACCATCCCCTGCTTGAGTTTACCTTTATTGCCAAAAAACCACAAGAACAGCTAAACAATTTTTTGTAATCAAGAAGGATTCCCAAGATATAACCAAAGTCAAAATTTGACTATTCTTAGCATACTGTTAAAGTCTCCATAGCAAATAATACAGAATATCTCTCTTCAAGGTTCAGTTTCAGGAAAGAGTCTGTGATGTGAAAAATGACAAGACTTGAAAAACAAAATTATGATGGAAGAATTCTGTTATGTCGAATTTGCTTTCCAGAGCAGTATTTCTGATTTCTCTGTGAGAGCAATGCATTTTGAAAACACTCATGTTACATCAGCTAAGAGTCCCTAGCTACGCACAATTAGAGGTGCTGATACTTCACCTACATTCTCCATGGGTTTTGTACCATGCCGTACATCTTTTTTACTAGAACGGAAAAGGGGTGTCCTTCACAATCTAGTGTTCACAAAGCCAACTGACCTATTGTGGATAGTATGACTAGAAACTGGCTTTCACTACAATTTCTTCAACAGCAAAAAGTTTTAAAATCCTCCTGGAGAAGACAGCAGTCTGTGCTTTAGGAAAAATCCTCTGTGTAGAAAATTTGGAAGAAAGTAATTTTCTTTTAAAATACATTTTTGTTTTTACAATGATATTTTCAGCAGAATTCCCGGTCTTTTGTTCTTTTATTTGAAATTTGATCTACTTCATGATACTTCAAATTAGGAATTTAAGTGTGTACTAGAGGATCAACACTTGATTGTCTTTCAGGAGAGAAAGTAAAAGTAGTAATGGTCACCTTAGAAGTCACTTTGCTGAGAAAGACATTATGCAGTTTATTTTTGAGCCTTTGTCAAGAAATCCTGACACAGACGAATAATTTCTAGACGTCTAGGTTAGGTTATGCATACTTTTCTCTAAATTTGAAGTACCTTTGCTCATTAACTAATTCGGGGGGAAAAAAAAAAGTCAGAAGTTAATATAATTTTTAGCCTGTATGGTTTCAGGATGTATGCCTCAGGGAAAGAGCGTAGTCAGTTCACCAAAACTCATTGTAATTGTATAATAACTATATGTCCTCCAGCATAACACATATCTTATTCTGTGAAACCCTTTAAGTCTAAGAGAAAAAAGGAAAAAAATATTAGAAAGCTTTTATATTGAGAAAATAGAGAAGCTGACAAGATACATTTTAACTTCACATGAATCAAGAAAGCTATATAAACAGCTCAACTTTCAGTAAACCATAGCCTTGGTTCTTTTAAAAGGGCAGATGAAGAAACGCTACTATTTGTATACTGCATATACAGTTATACAAAGTATCATTGCTCATATGACCAACATCTTTTCAGGTTTTGGGTACATATGGTTTTTACCTAAATACATATCTCATATTTCTTTCATCTGTGAACATTATATAATAAAATAAATAATATATAGATAAAATAATATCTGTACAAAAGTATAATATATAATGCCAATGTAATAGTTGTCTAATAACATAAAATTACATTGCAACAAATTTTGTTGACAACATTTAAGCTAATATTTTGAAATAACTCCCATTCTCAACATGTTCACATGCATTAAGCCCATCAAGGCCACAGAATAGTAGTGTCTAAGTGGATAGAATTGTATCAGAGAAGCAACAAGAAACAATATCCAACACTGTTCTGTAGGACATTTCATTTATTTTAGAACAAACAAAAGTACACTTAGATGCTTGCAGTCCATTGTTCATCAACGACAGTAAGTAAAAATTGAAAGAGGGTATGTTCAGAAGCTGCTTTCAGGTGGAACCTGCATATATGATGTTCCACATCCATTCAAGGAAAAACTAATCCAGTTTAATCTGTATTTAACAGCAACTTAAAATTTTGGATTTGCTGTGAACTGAAGTGGGGGCTCTGGTAGCCCCATCACAGACATCACATCTGACTTGGATGTCTTCCAGTTTAGGAACTTTTCTAAGTGTTTCCCTACCCCTAGGGTTTGAAATGTGGAAGAAATCAAAGTAAGGTCAAACAATATAGTACTGCAGAAATACTCAGATAAAATTTGGCTCAGAAGTAGTCCATGATAATTTTCCAGGATAAAACTGCACTATTTACTCAGACCTGCCAAGGACCAGATCTTGAAAAGACAATCTTTTTTTCTTTTTCCTTTCATTATGACTTTCATACTGAACTTTTTAAAAGCATAATACAGATATGTTTTTTATCTGTATAACACAGATTCCCTTCTTCGGGAAAACTCAGAATCAGACTCAAAAGTATAAAAGGTCACTATGAAACATTTTGTTTAAATATAAAATATAAATCTATTAAAAATATTAATCCATATGAGTAATTTATTTTCATTGACTTGCTTAAAACTTAGGGGTTTACCCTTCAATATTGTAAAATCTTACAGAAATAGAGCTTTTAATTATTCTGATTATTTGAACAAGGACTAGATTGTAGTAATGTTTCTGGGAAGTTGAAAGATTACAAAAAGAATGTTTTGCAACATAAATTTTATCATACATTTCTTTTTTATCAAATGGACTTTTTATGTCTTTGACTCTGTATCTCAAGAAGAAAGCAACAGTCTAACTTGAGTTCAACAAAATATAGTGCGGTATAATACTAATAAGCTCCAGCCAGTAGAAAAATAATTTTTGTGGTTTTCTTTTTCACCAATTATTTTTTATGTCAGTTTAATTGATCCTTGTCTTCAAAATAATCAAAATACCTACCTGAAGCTACTGTGGGTTGCTAAAGCAATTATGATTAAGCAGTATGAAAAAAATTGATCCAAGATGAAATTTCCTACAGATGAAGATAAACTACTTCATTAGTCCATTTTTACCATTTTTTCTCTATCAAGTTCCCCAATAAACCCTGTCTTTATTGATAAGTGAAGAATATCCTGAAACATTTTCCAAAGGAACAGGATAATATCAGTTTTCTCCTCAGGACATGTACACAGGTTTGCTTTTTGAAGAATACAGTTGAAAATAAATCACTGAAAACATAATACTTTAAATGTCTCTGTATATACCAAATTATAGAGTTTATGAAGTATAACAGTGGTCATCTTAAACTTTCACGTAATGTCTTATGATTATTTGGACTTTGGGTTGTGTGCAGTAGCAAAATACCCACATCCTTGTGATAAAATCTGGATTAAAAATTGTTTTGTGAAAATAATGCGTGAATGCGAAACAGTCAAACAATAGCTAAATAGTAAAATGGTGCCAGTGTTGTTTAGGAAAGACTGAATTCAGAGTCTACCATCTCCATGGTTAATGCTTTAGTGATAATGCCTACAACATTATAAAAGATATCTGGAGGAATATGAAAGCCATACATTTCTGCTTTAATGTCCCACTTCTCCCGGTTTGTGCTACCTAATCAAAATTAATGTATTTCTTTATTTTTGCTAATATATGTCAGATAACTGTTATGTATTAATCAGGTTGCCTCTGAAAAGCAAAAAATATGTAGGAAGTATAACATAATTACTTATTCCTGCATTAATTTCACTCAGCTTTATTCACCTGAATGTTAAATATCCAAGTTCCCTTAATAGTTAGTGCAAGAGACAGGTACTCCAAAAGGCTGATACGCTTCATTTTTGGAGTTAAAGAAGGGTTGATCTCTTCATCCTTTCTGCTCTTTTTGACCATGCAGGACAATTCAGCTATCATCTAACATAATTTGATGTTTAGATGTACCTTTTGCATACCTAAACTTAAATTACAGCCACCTAAAAACATGGAGCATTTGTTGTCTGAAGTTGGTCTTCCTCAGGAAGGTGACCTCATGAAATGTGGTGTAAGAACAGGTCAGATGTGTCTAGGAAGTTCAGTGCCGAGTATATCTTTAAGTGTGTCACCCAGCAGTGCAGTCTGCCTAACTGGTGGCTGACACCCTCATCTAAATGAGGAAGCTGGCCTGCGCTGTGAAGTCATGAAGCATATAACTAGCATAAAGTAGAACAGAGAGTTGGGAACGAGGGTAAAGGGGAATTTGGTTTAACTGTATCTAGAAAAATAAACTTTATAGGAGCTCTGTGAGTACAGATTCACAATATCATAGAACCATAGAATGTGTTGGGTTGGAAGGGACCTTTAAAGGTCATCTAGTCCAATTCCCCTGCTGTAAGCAGGGACATCTTTAACTAGATCAGAGTGCTCAGAGCCTCATCAAGCCTGGCCTTGAATGTTTCCAGGGATTGGGCCTCTACCGCCTCTCTGGGCAACCTGTTCCAGTGTCTCACCACTGGGTTTGTACTTGTCATTATTTTCATGCAGAAAAGAGTGTTGTAATAACTGAATAGCTTGGTGACAGAAATGGAGATGGTAATAGCCTGGCTGAGACTTATAGCTGTAAAATTGGCTAGGAATGAAGTTTATGCAAATAAGTTTGGTCAGATTGAGTTTGTAATTGGGTGACTTTCCTGCCCAGGTGCCAAATCCGAGTGACACTGCAACAGTAAGTGAGATATGAAAGGGTCATAAGATGTAAAAATGTGAGATTGAGTCCTGTTTTAGTGTGAACTCATACCTATATGTTAGAAAGTGGTATCAAACTTTTTATTTATTTTTTTTAACATTTTAGTGAGAACTCCATTTTATTTTAAAGCTAGAGACTGTTGTACAATGGCTACAGAATGGCCATAAGTTCCCCAGACCTGCAGATCCCAGCTATTCTCACTCTCCTGCTTCAGGCTGCCTCTGATCAGAAAGGTCCGGAGTAATTCAGATATTAGCCCAATTTGATGTTATAATGGAGGTGGATTTTACCATACAGCTTTGCCTTAAAATATGAAGAAAATAGAAACATTTCTACACTGAAGTAATACTGTTGATGTTGATTTCCATCTTCTTAGGGAGTCAAATTAGTCCTTAAAATAATGCTACTGTGTCATATATGTCTACAAATGAGGCTGAAAAATGATGATGCACAATTTTCTTCATCTGCTCCTAAAAGGCAAGGAAATATTTATTTATAAGAAAAATGCTTCTCTTGGAACATCAGTTATGATTCATCTGTTCAACTTTACTGAGATTATGTAATAGCCTTAATCTGTGAGGGTAAGAAACATTGTAGAACAATTTACAAATTGATAATAAATCTCTGATGGTCAGCTAAAGCTCTTATTCCTGACTTCAGCATTTGGTATATGCAGTTGAAGTCAGTCTTGATAAATAAGCATCTTTAAGAATTTTAAATTACATGTTTTTACCTTAACATTGAAACAGTTTAGTGCAACAGTGATGCAAAAAAACCAAAATAATGACTAATAACATGTCTGTTATCTTGAAAATCCAGACTATTAGAGTTTTAGGCAACCTGCTTTTTACTTGATTAAATGAATAATCTGACCAAATATTGTGCATTGACAGAAGATTAAAGGAAAGTTATTTGGTGGGACCCCACACTAACCTCTTGCTAATTGGTTTTCCTGACTTCCAAGACATTTATACCAGGTCTAAAAGCAACAGTATATGACATATACCGTATTTTTCCACTTAGCTAACATCACAAACATTTTCTTTCTTCTTTTTCTAAAGATGTTCTAAATGCACTGTACTGATGTTTGCTGAAGTAATCAAGTGCAATATGATACATAAGATTCCTCATGCGTAAGACATGCATGAGGAAATAAATATGACTTTGAAAACATGAAAAATCTTATATAATTATAAATATTTTCTATAGGAGCAGGATAAACCCATCAAAAATAAAATCAATATACAGAAAAGAAATGTTTTGCTCAAAGAGGCTTTGAAGGCCTTTCACAGAGATCATGGCAGACACAGTGACCCTGTACTGCTGTTGTCACCAGCTGTCACTGAATCTCTCATACAAATAAAGAGAAGCAGAGAGACAGACAGATTTGTTTTGGAACTGCCTTGACCCCAAAGTGTTGTGTGTTGGCACTATGTTTTTAGTAGCAATGCCTTTAGAACTGGAAAATCTTGTCTCCTCACAGGAATCTCTGAATACTTTTTTTTTTTTTCTTCTCACAGCTCTCCTCTACCAATCAGTCAATAGCCAGATGAGGTACATAGGGCAATTTTTTTTGTAATGACAAAGAAAAGGCAAACAGTGCCAACATCTACTCATTCCCCCAGTGAAAAGCTTGGACTAATAAAAGCTTTGATTTTGCCAGCTTCATAGATGTTGGAAAGCTGTCCTCCTGGACCATTTCCTGGCCATTGAAATGATGTTTGAAATACTCAGCAGACACACAGTTTCTCTAACACAAGTCTAATGGGGAATCCGCTGCTAGTGCAAACAACTCAGTTCAGTTCTTTCTAATGCCTAAAGTAAAGAAACATAAAAGATATCGTCACACTGCACACAGCTCTACAGAGACCCATTACATGGTACACTTTACAGAAAGGTTTTTGACCATTATTCATGAAATTGAAATGCATAAAGACGTAACCAGGACAGTACCCTATGTAATTAATGTATGATCAAACACAACACTGAGCATGGCAAATTGCTTGTACTTTTATCCTGCATCTAGAAAGTTTTCAGTCTTGCTAATCCCTGGACTAGAACAGCTATTCAGCTAACATTCTTTAAATGAGGTATTTTAAAGCTAAAATCTAATATGAGCTAAAATGACATCTAGGTGATTTGTGCAGACATTTCCTTTGAGGCCACTATAAGTTAGTTATACCTGAATCAACAACTTCGTCTTCTCCAAGATAATAGGTGGGCAATATTTTTCTTGAGCATTCAGCACTGAACATTATTTTGTTAGTTCTGAAGGCCAGGATATCTTTATATGTATAAGGTAACTAGGAAACACAACCCAAATGAACCAGGTTTGAAACATTGTTCTTGGAAACACACAATTATAAAGCCAGGAACTGTGGCATACAAAAGCTATAGAATGGATAGAATTTTCTCAAACTTGCAAATCCAAGGCTGTAACAGGTTTTCGAAGGTTTTACTACACTGAAGATCTTCAGTGTGAAAGGTGAAAACTGGACATTTCCTGTAAATAAGAAATATGCTTTATGGCAGGAAATTACCCAAGCACAACAAATACTGACATTATGGGTGGGCTTCACTGCAATTTCAGTTAAATACAAGTGTTTAACATTTTTCATTGCAATCAAACAATGTTTAGCATATAATGAAAAATACATATTTTTTGAGAAGTTTGAAGCTGATCCAATCGGCTTTACCACTCATATGTGATAAACTGCTTTCAGCAGGAAATGTACTGATGTATACTTTGTGCAAAAAGCTATCCTGTTTCTGGACATATTGCAGCTTACCCTGTTAGATATCTACAAGTTGCAGTCACTGTTGTACAAAGCAATGAGCAGTATAGTAATATGTAACATTAATATAATGAATCAAACTGATTATAAAGAGTTAATATGAACATGTAGAAGCAGCAACTTAGTAATACTGGAGTTTGTTGTATCTGCTTAACATGTGCAGGTCAGCTTGACAGCCCATGAGCAAAAAGTTCTGTGTGAGAACTTTTGTGTCTATGATTCTTTATATACAAGTCATGCCTGTTTGAATTTCCAATGTTGCCGTGACAGCTTTTCTGTTCCCACAATTCTGTGCCTCATTCATTATTGACTTTCTAATTTCTACAGCAATAAGTAGGCAAAGATGAGAGTGATTGTAAAAAGTAACCTCATTTACTATACAACCTTGAACAACTGCCAGAGCAGCAAGTCTCTTGGGTGCACAAAGAGGTATAGTTCTGTGACTCCATTTCACCTATTCCTAATCCAGATCTCTGGCTAAAAATAAATATTTCAAAAAAAAGGTCTCTATTGTTCTTGAAAACCTAGAGATAAAAAGTCAGTCTAAGAGAGGAGTGAATTTGTAAACTGGTACAAGGCAGAGTCAGTGCAGGTGAATATAGAAACTGGGGATAACTAGAAAAAAATATTTACTGAATATATGTAAAATTAAATAATTTTTTTTTTTCAAGTACAAAAAACAGTTTGGAAGTAGCAGATCTTGCATATGGCAGGGAATCCCAGAATAAGCATTCATGCTGTTGCCCCGTCAGATACTGCATGTCTACAATTCCTGATAATTTTCATTAAATGTGCTCTGTAATTGCTTGCCAGGCTTGTTGCAGCTGTCAGCAAAGGAGCAATAGGACAGAATACACCTACTAGACTGAAGACACAAAGCATCACTTCATCTATTACTATACCATCTTAGAAACTAAATAATAGAATTTTAAAAAAATTGTTTTGAATCTCAAATATTACATTCATGGTAAATATGTTTAGCAGGGGACTGAAGATGAGTACCAATATTGACAAGTGCATAAATCAGTGGGCTTGGAGATATTCACATTCTATCTGAATAAGATTTGTCAGACAAAAGACACTATGTAATATAGGCTATTTTAACGATACAGGTGCAACAATTGCACACAAGCCATGGAACTTCTGTGCATTTTTTTAGAATGTCATAAGAGTTTATAAGAATTACCCTGACCAGCAGGTTATGTAATAAAATACACCTGCTTTAGGAAAAAAATGTTGTAGAAAATAATAACAAGAATGCTTACTATGACATGGGAAACACTGAAGTTAAAATCACTGATTCATAGAATGGTTTGGGTTGGGAAGGACCAATCCCCTGCCACGGTCAGGGACACCTTTCACTACATAAGGTTGCTCAAAGCCTCATCCAACCTGACCTTGAAAATTTCCAATGATGGAGCACCCACAACCAATCTGGGAAACCTGTTCTAGTGTCTCCCTACCCTCATAGTAAAGAATGTCTTCCATATATCTAAATGTAAATCTACATCTTTTAATTTAAAACCTTGTCCTATCACAGACCTTGGTAAATAGTATCTCTCCATCTTTCTTATAAGCCCACTTTAAATACTGAAAAACCACATTAAGGCTTCCCCAAAGCTTTCTCACAATCCCAACTCTCTCCGCCTGTCTCCATAGAAGAGGTACTCCAGACTTGTAATCGTTTTTGTGGCCCTCCTCTGGACCCACTCTAACAATTTCATGTCTTGTCCTGTGGTTCCTTAAGCTGGATGCAATACTCCAAGTGGGGTCATAAAATCATAGAATTATTGCCTTCTCTATAAATACATTGCCTTCTCACCGAGCCCGTGTCCTTACTCTATAGCTGTCTTATTTGAAGAGTTGTCAATTAACTACCAAAAAAAACCTGTTGTAAGACAGGCCAATGATATTCATAGAATCATAGAATCATAGGGTTGGAAGGGACCTCTGGAGATCATCTACTCCAACCCCCCTGCCAGAGCAGGGTCACCTTAGAGCAGATTGCGCAGGAATGTGTCCAGGCGGGTTTTGAATGTCTCCAGAGTTGGAGATTCCACCACCTCTCTGGGCAGCCTGTGCCAGTGCTCTGCCACCCTCAAAGGAAAAAAGTTCCTCCTCATGTTTAGGTGGAACTTCCTATGCTCAAGTTTGTGCCCTTTACCTCTTGTCCTGTCCCCGGGCACCACTGAAAAGAGCCTGGCCTCATCCTCCTGACACCCATCCTTTAAGTATTTATAAGGATCCCCCCTCAGCCGCGTTTTTTCCAGACTGATGTGACCCAAATCCCTCAGCCTTTCCTCATAAGAGAGGTGTTCCAGTCCCCTAATCATCTTGGTAGCCCTTTGCTGTACCCTCTCCAGCAGTTCCCTGTCCCTCTTGAACCGGGGAGCCCAGAACTGGACACAGTACTCCAGATGCGGCCTCACCAAGGCAGAGTAGAGGGGGAGGATGACCTCCCTTGACCTGCTGGCCACACTCTTCTTGATGCACCCCAGGATGCCATTGGCCTTTTTGGCCACAAGGGCACATTGCTGGCTCATGGTCATCCTGTTGTCCACCAGGACTCCCAGGTCTCTTTCAGCTGAGCTGCTCTCCAGCAGGTCAGCCCCCAACCTGTACTGGTGCATGGGGTTATTCCTCCCCAGGTGCAGCACCCTACACTTGCCCTTATGAATTTCATAAGGTTTCTCTCTGCCCAACTCTCTAGTCTGTTTCGGTGTCGCTGTACAGCAGCACAGCCTTCTGCTGTGTCAGACACCTGCCCCAGCTTTGTGTCATCAGCGAACTTGCTGAGGGTGCACTCTATCCCCTCATCCAGGTCATTGATGAATATATGGAAGAGGACTGGACCCAGTACTGACCCCTGGGGAACACCACTCATCACTGACCTCCCTAGACTCTGTGACTCAATCACTACCCTCTGAGCCCTGTCTTTCAACCAGTTCTCTATCCACCTTACTGTCCATTCATCAAGCCCACACTTCCTAAGCTTCCCTATGAGGATGCTGTGGGAGACCGTGTCAAACGCCTTGCTTAAGTCAAGGTAGACCACATCTACTGCTCTCCCCTCATCTATCCATCCGGTCATGCCATCATAGAAGGCTATCAGATTAGTCAGACATGATTTCCCCTTGGTGAATCCATGTTGAGTACTTCTGATAGCTTTCTTTTCCTCCACATGCCTTGAGATGATACCCAGAATGAGCTGTCCCACAAGAGCAGAGTAGAGGGGGAGAATCAGCTTCCTTGACCTGCTGGCCACACTTCTTTTTAGGCAACTCAGGATACGACTGGCTTTTTGGGCTGCAAGCTCATATTGTCATCTCTTATCTCATTTTTTCATCTACCAATATCTCTAAGTCCTCCACATGGCTAATCTCAATCCATTCATCCCCCAATCTGTACTGATATTGGGGATTGCACCAAGCCAAGTGCAGGACCTTGGCCTTGTTGAACTTCATGAGGTTCACATGGGCCCACTTCTCAAGCCTGTCAAGGTCCCTCTAGTCCTTGAAGAGGACACCAGGTAAGGTAAATTATGACTATCATCCCTACCATCCCACTGACATTGATATGATATTGCTGTGAAAAAAGATGATATCTTTTCAGCAAAAATAAAGCATATTATTGCCACTGCATTATATGTGGCAACAGGTACATCCGCCTAAGTCCATTGCTATATATAAATGTAAATATATTTACATAAAAAAGAGATGTGTCAAAATTCTACTGTGTTTTTCTCCAATAGATGAAAGAAAAGTAAATTTTCAGTTTACCTTAATCCAGATATTTAGAAGAAATAACCGTGTTGTTCAACTGTTCTTTTTCTTATATTTTAAGAAGAATCTGAGAATTTTCCTCTATTTTAAAACAAAATGGTGTACATTTCAAATAATTTAGATTTTGATTAGTCAAGACTAATTATTTCATAGAGAGTAATAATTCATAATTTAAGATTATGTCTCCATTTTAAACATATTTGTAAACATAGTTCTGCTTTACTACTTTTATAACTTGAAATACATAATACCCCATACAAATGAGAAAATGAATATAAGGCAGATCATTGTTCTTATTAATTTCTAATTTAAAATTTTCCAACTGTACATTCTACATTTTATCACTAGGAATGTGCAACATCTAATAATTAAAAAATAAGACAAAAAGCCTCATGACAGGAGAGGCATGTAACTTCAAAACTTTTCCACAAAAGTGTTCTAGACTTGCCCTCCTGCTTTTTCTAGCTGTTCAATTTAAGATTAAATTCATTGTTATATTGACATTTTTAGGGACTTTCAGGATCATTTTATTCACCTATCTGAGTTCTAAAAACTCAATCACATGAAGTTCCTGCAATGGACTTAACATAAAAATGCACAAACTCGAGCACCAGTTTGATTCATACTGAATTCTTACATGTAGTGACTCAACAGTTCTCTTACCTTTCTCTCTGTATTTTTCTGTTTCTATCTGCTTGCATAAGAGCTTAATATGTCTAAAAATATTTTTTCTCTGCTATCCAAATTGTTTATTTTCTTGCTGTATTGGGAATATTTCCAAATCATCCACATTTACTACATGATCAGCCATTTGCCATTGGCAGAACATTGAACAGACCAACTTCATTCCAAAGTGGAGCTTTTTGTATCCATGCAACATTCTTTAGGTTATGAAACGCCTTAATTTGACTGAGGGGATAAATTCAGTCCGCTCCTCTTTAATACTTTTTTTACTGCAGGGAATAAAAATATAACTGGATTTTTTTTTAATAAATAAGCAAAAAATAATTCAGAGAGATACAATCTGCTTTAAGTGAGCTCCATGTCAAAGAACTCATAATGTCAACCAGACTTGAAATCAATGAAGTCAAAAAGCATGCTGAGATGTCTGACAGTCCTATGTTTTTAGCAGTAAGGCCATCATCTTCTGATAAAAAAAAAAAAAAAAAAAAAAAAAAAAAAATCAACAAAAAAAACCCCAGGATTAAAACGCCATCTAAGACGACCATCCAAATTAAATTCTCTCCTCTATTATAGACAAGCTAAAGACACAATGCACACGACAGTTCAGGGACGGATTTGTGGTGTTTGGCTTGTCACATTTCCCTCTGACAGAGATATATTCATGCACACGTGTCCACATATACATAGAGAAATGAAGACGCACATCTATGTGCATTTATATGTATAAAACACAACTCAGATTAGTCTCTTCTTTCCTTGGCAAATCACGATCGTTTCACTTGATGACAATTAAGCTTGTTTTAGTCTGGTCTCCTGATGTGTTTCAAGTGCTGCTGAATGCATTCCACAGATTATGATTTTGGTACCATTAAGTAAAATGACAGAGCTCTTTGCAAGCTGTCTACCACCTATGCTGCACTGTCCGCTTTATTGCAGTTCCAGACTGCTCACACCAAGGTTACATAGCTTTCTGTCTACTCTAAACCCAAGGACCCTACCAGCACTGTTACTCCTTCCTATGGTATGTATCATTTTCTTATTTCCCACATATTTCTTAGCAAATTTCAAGGTGAGTCCAGCTGATACTTTCAAAGCTATGTTAAGTAATTGGTAGTTTACTAAACTGTTTCTCTGTTTCTTAACAGTGAAACATACTAAATCTGGCCAAGTTGTAGGTTGTCAAACTTCTTTAGGAAAAAGTCTTCATTCTTTCATAATATTTCCCTTCAGCTAAAATACTTCTGAAAATAGTTAAATCTCATTATAAGCATTTAGGCAGGTTTTGACCGCTTACTTATGAATTTAAAATCCCGTCAATGATGGAAATAGACATTACTGAGCTTGGCTCATCTAAAGCTTTTCATCACAGTTTAATACATATTTTTCTGCATGACTTCAGTTAGCTCTCTGTTACTGGTGTCTCTGAGGCTATGTTCAGCTAAACTATATTAATAAAAATTTTTAATCAGGGATTAAACCACCTTTTTTTTTTTTTTAGATTTCAAAAAATTGTATTTCCTGGGGGAAAAGTAAATACATACAAAGCTGTAATAAAGTAATTATTCTGGAGATAACTCATGGTTAACATTAAAGTCATGGTGTAATTTCATTCTGACTTAACACATGCCTAAGTGTGGTCCAAAATAAGAATATGATATGAATGTAGGTTTCTAAGTATACTGGGGGAGGGGGGGTGTTAGTTATATTTACATCACAATAAGAAAAGTAATTGATCATTGTAATCTTCATCATAACACTTTTTTTTTTTCACCAGTAGAACTCATTTGTCTTACCTTATACAGTCTCTTTCCTGCACATGTTCAACAGAAAAATTTTAAACGTTACTGATATTCCACAAGGATATGCAGGATCAATTGGGTTCTGTGCTGTGCAGTTTCATTCCTAAGTGAAGCAAGAAGGAGAAAGGCAGAAAAAGTAATGAGACTTTTCTTTTTATACTAAATGAAATAAACTAGGTTCTCCTTAGGATAAGGCACCAAGTTTCTACAATAAATATATTTATCATATATATATAAACTACTTTTTTTCTGTATTTGGGTAGTTATTTCTGAAATTACCAATCAGATTAATTCTTTCTTTTCTAATAATATGGATGTGTTGCATGTTGGTAAGAAGTTTTATTTTTGGTTTTTTTTTTTTGTTCAAGTTGTAACATTTTAGAAAGATTTTCTTTTGCATCATTGTAGATTTTTTTTCTTATTTTAAATATACTCAGTATACTTCTCCCTTTTTTTTAATCTAGCCTCAGGCTTTCCATTTATTTCAGAACTGTATAACCATAGTCAAAAGGATTCAGCTTGTTTTTTATGATTTCCATCTGCATGTGAAAACACATAGACTCAAATTAAAGCCTACTGCTTTGGGGGAATCAATTCTGCCTAAAGATCAATTAATAGTTTTCCTTCTTTCACCCACATCTATTCCAGAGGTGACATTGTGTATGTCATTTGCATATACAGCTGAGAAAATACAAAATAAAGTGATTAAAAGTAAATTAAGTAAACAGTCCACTCTGGACTCCTGGGTAATTAGGAAACATTGTTTTTGATAGATATATATTATGCTCGTGCATGTACTGAATTTAAATGCCAATTATAATTTGTTCGCTATTTAAATTTTACTTTATGTTACTTACATATTTCTTTTAAGATACAGAAATCCACATTGTTGAGCACAAACTGCTCGACTATACTTTCAAAGAAAAGAGAAAAAAGGGAAGAAAACAAAAATAGATTTCTTGCTATATATACCCATCCGGTATTTGCTCTAGATGTAACTCTTTACAAACTTCTTACATTGCTGCAGTCTTTATAGGAGTATCACAGGACTTTGCTATTTCCACACACAGTCTGCCAGCAAGCAAACAAGCAAAGAAAATACTATTTCAGGTTAGTTCTTAAAGTGCCTTTTGGACATTCTTGAAGCTTCATATCACTCCAGAATCTACTGCTCTGGCTTTCCAATGTTATCTCTGGAATTAAATGTATGACTGAGTAACTGTTAATCAGCTAGTAAAATTAAATTCGGTAGCTGTTCCATTAAATAGGTAAAAACATTAAATCTTCTGTTTTAGTTCACAATAAACTTAAAAAAACAAAACAAAACAAAACCCCTGAGAAGAATTAATAAAGCTTACTCCAGAAATGCCGCTTTTACCTAAAGAAGCATTTCTTTTCCATAATCATTTTAGTTTGAATGGTAAAAGAAATCCAACCTTAATGTGGATTATTGCCCTCTGCACTCGGCAAAATGGATGTGGCAAACCAGAGAGAGATCACATGAGAACATGCAGCCATCCATGTCTTGGGCCTCAAGGCATTCCAGAGCCTTTCGCTGGTAGTGGATGGCAGTAGTTAGAATAGCTGTGTGAGGTGTGACCACATAGACAATCTGCTCAGCCTGGTGGCAAAGCTACAAGAGGAAGCAGAAAGGCTAAGGAGAATTAGAGACTCTGAGAGAGAGAGACTGGTGGAGTCATATTGTGTCCTCCCTGAGACAGAAGCAGAAACAGACACCAGAAAAAAAACCAAGATCAAAGGGACCCTGTATCCTCCCCCTGACAGGCTGAAGGCAGTAGCTTAAAGAACATGAGTGAGTGGAGGCAAGACCCTGCTGGGGGCAGCAGATGAACACCCTCCTTGCCCATCCCACCAGTTGCCTCTGTACAACAGGCATGAGGCTCTGGATGTGGAAGGCCAGTCAAAAGATGATGTAGATGATGGTCCATCTTCACCAGAGGTGTTGCCAGGGTCAGAAAGGTCTACCCCCAGTATCACAACCACCTCTACGAGGAAGAAAAGATGAGTTTCCTTCTGAGGGAAGCAGAGGGTCCAATATGCTGGACTGACCCTCCTCTTAAGGAAGCATGCTGCCTCCCTGGGGCCCGGGTCAGCGACATCACTAGGAAATTTCCTAGCCCGGTACGGCCCTTGGACTATTACCCATTACTCCTCCCCCATGTGTGTGGTGACAAAGCCACAACGCATAGTCCGAAATAGACTAGCTTTTGTGTAGCTGCAAAAGAGACTTCGGGGCCTTGGGACAATTGGTAAGGGAACTGGTAGTACAGATTTTTTTTTCCTTTCTCCTTACAGTTGCAGGCAGCGACACTGGAAGAAAAAGACAGGCCCAGTCTATTAATATGTGGCTCCGTGGCTAGTGTCGCATTTTTGTGGTTTTCGATAATGGGATGGCTTACACAGCATCACACCTGCTGGAGTCAGATGAGATTCACCTTTCTGAAAGGGGGAAGAGGATTTTTGTTCACAAGCTCCTTGACACAGCTTTAAACTAAGCTTGAAGGAGGAGCGGGATAATATCAGGCTTGCCCATGACAAGCTGTGGGCTGGCAAGCCAAGGTTAGAGGGATGGGGTGCTAGGAAGAACCCACAGCCTGTTGCTTTGAGACCTGTTGCCTACTCTGCAGCACACTTGAAGTCTTACAGAGATAATCCAGGGGGTCCTGAAGTAAGAGGACCCAAGAGGGATAAAACAGCGAAATACCTCAAAGGAATTAAGGGTTGTTCCTCTAGAAAGGGGGCACAACCAACAGCGCAGTTGAAGTGCCTCTACACCAATGCACACAGCATGAGCAACAAACAGGAGGAGCTGGAAGGCACCGTGCTGCTAGAAAGCTGTGACCTAGTTGCCATTACTGAAACTTGGTGATACAAATCCCATGACTGGAGTGCCACTATTGATGACTACAGGCTGGGACAGGCAAGGAAGGAGGGGAGGACACCTTGCCCTCTACATCAAGAAATGGATGGAGTGTGAAGAGCTGTCTCTGAAGAATATCCACAAGCAGGTTGAAAGCTTATGGGTAAGAATTAGAGACTGAGACAACAAAGGGAACCTTGTTGTTGATGTCTACTAGAGGCAGCCCAATCAAGGGGAGCCTATTGATGAAGCCTTTTTATTCCAGCTACAGGAGGTATCACACTCACAGGCTCTAGTCCTGTTGAGGGACTTCAATCACCCTGACATCTGCTGGAAAAGTGGCACAGCAAGCTGTAGGCAATTCAGGAGGCTCCTGGAGTGCATTGAGGATAACTTCTTAAGCCAGGTAATAGACAGCCCCACCAGAGGGGGTATGCAATACTGCACCTGTTGGTCACCAATGCAAGCAAGCTTATCAGTGACATCAAGATTGGAGGCAGCCTGGGCTGCAGTGAACATGCACTAGTGGGGTCCACAGTCCTGAAGGATATGGGTCAGGCAAGAAAAGGAAAGTCAGGACACTGAATTTTAGGAAAGCAAACTTCCAGCTCTTCAAGGAGTTAAACAGTAGGGCCTCCTGGGAAACTGCCCTCAGGGACAAGGGAGAACAACAGAGCTGGCAGATCTTTAAGGATGCTTTCCATAGAGTGAAGAGCTCTCAATCTCCAGGCGCAAGAAATCAGGGAAGGAAGGCCAGCAAATGGCATGGTTGAGTTGAGACCTGCTGATCAAACTAAAGGGCAAGAAGGAAATGCACAGGCAGTGGAAGCAGGAACAGGTATCCTGGGAAGAGTATAGGGATGCTGCCCAGTTGTGTCGGGATGGGATCAGGAAGGCCAGGAGGAGGAGAACGCTGAAGTAGTCAACAACTTTTTTGCCTCATTCTTCACTGAAAACCTGTCTTCCCACACCTCTCAAGTGGATGGACCACAAGATGGGGACTGGGGGAGCAAAGTTCTCCCACTGTAAGAGAAGATCAGGTTCATGACTAACTGAGGAACCTGAGCGTACAGAAATCTATGGGACCTGACGAGTTGCATTCCAGAGTCATAGAATCATTGAATCATCGAATGGTTTGGGTTGGAAGGGACCTTAAAGATCACCTAATTCCAACTGCCCCTCCATGGGGACATCTTCCACTAGACCAGATTACTCAAAGCCCCATCCAACCTGGCCTTAAGTCCTGAGGGAATTGGCTGATATATTTGCTAAGACACTACCCATGACATTTGAAAAGTCATGGCAGTCAGAGGGAGTCCCTGGCGACTGAAAAAAGGAAAACTTGCATCCATTTTTTAAAAGGGTAGAAAGGAGGATCTTGGGAACTACCGACCTGTCAGCCTCACCTCTGTGCCTGGGAAGATCATGGAACAGATCCTCCTAGAAGCTATGCTAAGGCACATGGAGGACACAGAGGTGATTTGAGACAGCATCATGGCTTCACCAAGGGCAAGTCCTGCCTGACCAACCTGATGGTTTTCTATGATGAAGTGACTACACCAGTGGACAAGAGAAGAGCTACAGGTGTTGTCTATCTGGACTTTTCTAAGACCTTTGACACGGTCCCCCACAACATCCTTCTCTCTAAATTGGAAAGTAATGGATTTGATGAGTGGACGGTTTGGTGGATGAGGAATTGATTGGATGGTCACATCCAGAGGGCAGTGGTCAATGTCTCAATGTCCAGATGGAGACCGGTGACAAGTGGTGTCCCTCAGGGGTCTGTGTTGGGACCAGTACTGTTTAAAGTCTTCATCAATGACATAGACTTGATCTTTGGGATCAAGTTCACCCTCAGCAAGTTTTCAGACGACACCAATCTGGGTGGTGTGGCTGACATGCCTGAGGATGGGATGCCATCCAGAGGGACCTGGACAGGCTGGAGAGGTGGGCCTGCGTGAACCTCATGAGGTGCAACAAGAACAAGTGCACCTGGATCGGGGCAACCCTCAATATTAATACAGGCTGGGGGATGAAGGGATGCTGAAAAGGACTTGCGGGTACTGGTGGATGAAAAGCTGAACATGAGCTGACAATGTGCACTCGCACCCCAGGCTGTATCAAAAGAAGCATGGCCAGCAGGTCAAAGGAGGTGATTCTGCCTCTCTACTGTGCTCTCATGAGACCCCACAGGGAGTACTGTGTCCAGCTTTGTAGCCTCCAACATAAGAAGGATATGAACCTGTTGTAGTGCGTCCAGAGGAGGGCCACAGAAATGATAAGGGGATGGAACATCTTTCCTGTGAGGACAGGCTGAGAGAGTTGGGGTTGTTCGGCCTGGAGAAAAGAAGGCTCCTTGTAGACCTTCTTGTGGCCTTTCAGTACTTAAAGGGGGCTTATAAGAAAGATGGAGACAAACTTTTTAGTAGGGCCTGTTGTGCTAGGGCAAGGGGCAATAGTTTTGAACTAAAAGAGGGTAGATTTAGGCTAGATATAAGGGAGAAATTTTTTATGATGAGACTCTGGAACAGGTTGCCCAGAGAGGTGGTGGATATGCCATCCCTGAAAACATTCAAGGTCAGGTTGGGCAGCGGTCTGAGCAAGCTGATCTAGTTGAAGATGTCCCTGCTTATTGCAGGGGATGTTGGACTAGATGACCTTTAAAGGTCCTTTCCAACCCAAACTATGATTCTACGATCTGCAGTATCTGAGCCATCATGTTCTCTCCAGAACAGTCTGTCTCTACTTTTAACACTTCTTTCCCAATACTTCTTGTCTTTCAGCAAATCATAGGACCTTCAATTTGTGAAATCTATGATCTGTTTAAAGTTAGAACTGTAGAAACACTGATGCACATCTTCTGAAGTATTAATAAACAATTAATTTTATATACGCTGACCCTCCGCTCTCTTAGAAGTGGGTCACCTGAAACAGAATTAAACGAGCTGAATAGGAGTTCAACTGCATGCTTTAAATGTCAGCTTTTATATAGAGTTCCTTTAATGGAAATAAATTGCAGTTTTCAGAGAGTTGTTGATTTCGTGGTAAGATAGATGTGTAACATCTTTGGGATAAATCATTTGTTTTTTCTCTTTATTCAGGATAGAGAGAGCTTAGATGAGTGGCTCAGACTATTTGCCTTCTTTGGAAGGCTAAACCTAGGTGATATGAATCCTAGCCTTTATATCTAACATCATAATTGGATGTATACCAGTGTTAAGTGAATACAAGTATACAGTTTACCTAACCAATAAATCATACAGTGGTATAGTTATTATACAGTGATCAAAATATTTTTATATGAGAAGAAAGTCTTTAACATTCCTCTATTGTGCCTAAATATGAATTTTCTTAAATCTGTATGAGGATAAGATTTTTAAAGCTTGTGGCTTCTTTGGTTTGTTCATATTCTGAACACCTATAATTAACAGTGACGAGTGATCACAACTAATGTAGCACAAATCACATCTCATATAAGTACAGTGAAATATGGTACAATATATTGAGAACAAATTGAACAACAACTAAAAAGTCAGCAACTAATAAATTCAAGTCATAACATAAAAGGCTACAAGCACTAAGACAAACCAGAGGAGTGAATTCAGCAGTGAGTTATTCACTTTGAATTTTCTGCTCATGGTTCCCCACAAGTAACTTCTTGACTACATTTTTGGGAAGCAAGCTCAGTTCTTAAGGTTTTTTTTCAGTTGTGTGTCCACTCCTCTCTCCTCTTCTGTTCCCAGGCAGCTCTTAGACACCTGTGGGGAGATTTCATTAACAGATTGTCCGTTGCCTGTGCACACTGCCTGCAGCTTAACAGGCTTCCCATAACTGCATGATATGAAACAGATTGATTAGTGATGCTTCTCCTCTCATCTGCACTTAGGTGTATGCAGTAAAATCTAGAGATAGAGCATAGGATTTGCTGAGAGACCAAGTGCAGTACCATGTCTTTAGCAAGAAGACACAGTGTGAATCCAGAAGAAACAGGTAAGCACTGGTTATGTCTGGGAAGACCCCAAACAGGGAAATCTGGAAAAGGGTGACAAATATGTGATGGAAAAAGACAGCAGTCCTGTTTTCTGTGAAGATAAAGGAGAAGAAGATGTAGGGGAAAAAGAAAAGCATGTGCATTGTGGGAAATTCTTATGAAAATGGACAGTAGAGGTTGTGTCTACATTACAAATACAGTACTATTGCCAGTCCTTCATTGATATTTTCTCAAGGGCATGCAGCTAGAGAGCAGACAAGACAAGGATGTTCTAAACCAAACATAGTAAAATGATTGCAAACTTATCAGGATTTTTTTTATTATAAAATTGGAAAAAGGAGTCATTTAGTATAAGAGAGGAAGAAAAAGTGCAAAGATGAGGTGGAAGTAAAAAGTGATCAGTTAGTAATTAGGTAAAATTATAATGATTAAGTAAAATTATAATGATTAAGTAATAAATGCAAGGGTAACAGAGTGGTAAGATTAAAAATATTTTGTGACTCCCAAGTCTTTCTACTCAGTTCCTTAGTAGGCAGCATCCTAAAATAACTAGGGGGAGGATTCAAATGTAAAACAGGAAACCAACACCAAAGTTGGATGTGAACACATGGGACATATTGAAATATTTGCCTAAAGAAGAGCAAAATGAAATAACAATAATCAAGAAGGGTAACAGAAAAAAAAAAACACAACTAAACAATAGAATAAGATTTAATCTCTCCACTGAATATTTCAAGTAATTTTAGTGTGTTTTTTAGATGATCTGTCTCTTCATCTTATAAATAAATTGTGTCTGACATTTTTCCACATGCTGTCATACACACTGCTTGGTTAAGATGTCAGAAGATGAGCTCAAAGGTCTTTGGTAAGGCTAACAAGGTCTTCCTGTTCCTTCCCAAACTGCATAAATTATCCTTAAGGATGAAGGCTTCACATCCATGGCAAACATTCATTAATAATGGGACTCTTAAGAATGCTGACTGTCAGGAGTTGAATTAATTTTTCTCCTGCTGGTTAGCAAAAAAAATTGTATTACCCATGCTCTAGTTTAAAGTCTGTGTGGTCAGGCTCCGGCTCTACAACATTATCATAATATGTCTGACTGTTCAATTTCATTGTCTCACAGCTATTCAGAAATGTTTTTCTCAGACTGAAGTAACCTATATTAATGTACTGAAGCTTGAATGTACCTGTAGCTTGAATTAAATAAAAAAAAAAAAGGAATTTTAGGGATAAAGATAGGATTTAGACTTTAGAAGTACAGAGAAATGTGGCTGGATCTGGAAAGAGTTTTCTTTTTAATTATATCACACCATAGAGTGTCTCCTTTGCATGTTCAGGCTAGTTCACTTTGCAATGGAAGGATTTCTTTTCTGACACTCAATTCATGTTCCTCCAATTTTCTTTATAGTCTTTTTACCTAAGGATAGAACAGGGTCATAGAGGTTTAAATGACAAAGGAAAGCATGAGATTTCTTCTCTAAAGATAATATCATTTGAAGAAAGGCACAAATAGAAAAAGTCTTCATGAAATATGCAACGTGACTTGATTTTAAGCACTTTCCACACCGTACCCGTCTGCTAGATGTCTTAGTTTCTGCATTTATTGTTCCATGTACTCAACCAAAATAGTGCTAATACAAATCTGATACTTGACTATTTCCTGTTGAAATCAGTGCCCTCGAGTATATTCTTGAGTCTTTTAATATTTCACAAAAAGTAGTGATTTGTCCAATCATGTCAAATCACATTTCTGTAAAATTTATGAAGTTGTGTATTGTGTTCTGTTTACCATAAAATGAACAAGCCTAAGTTTTTCTTTTTCAATTTTTTGTTTCCATTTTTTCAGTTTGCATTTTACAATACTTTGGATCCCTCTTCTGAAAGTTAATCAGTTTAACCACAAGGGCAGAACAATTAAGTGAAAAAAGCACAGGCACAACTAGAGTGGGCAAAAACAACCACATAAGGAAATTATATTGAATTAGAGCCTGAAAATTTATATTTATTATCACCTTGTTAATTAGTATCTGATATAACTGTGCATATTCTTGCTACTAACAAACCGTGCAGACACTGCAACTAGGAATTCAAGAGTCAGATCAGAAAATAGAGCCCAGTTCCCCTGTATTTCAATGCATAAATACTTGGTCTGATCATCTGATCCCTGCAAACATGTTGACCGAGCCCTGGCAGAAATAGAAAAGCATGCCTTGCAGTCCAGTGTCTGGTGCCTGTTAAAGCCCTGTGGAGGGTGGGGAAGACAAGTTCCATGTGACAAGGGCATTCTGGAATCCAGCCCCAGCTGTCTTAGTTTGTGCATAAATCTTCTGAACTGTAAAAAGAACAGGGAATATGCTTATTGCTTTTCATAAAAGAGATGCTCCTGATACAGGGGAAGTTACCATCAGTAGCTAAATTTGAAATGAAAAAAAACAAACAAAAGCTGCATTTCATGAAGTTAGGCAACTTGGTGTTTACTTAGTTCCCCATAGGTCATGGGGGTAGCTGCTTAATTAATTTGGAATGGGTTATCTTTTCTTTTTCTTTTTTTTTCTTTTTTTTTCTCTCTCTTAGAGCAAGTTTTTTAAAATTAAGGTAAGGCATAGCACCAAAAGATATACGTGATTACCTATTTAGTGTGAAAACAAAAAAATCTGCTTAATCCAGTTTATATGGGAGTCTGTAGTCTTTGAAGCCAATATGGACTCAGTTAATTTTATTGTCTGCACAATGATGAATTAAAATAAGATGCCTGATTTAATTCTTTTTATAGTGAGACATCTATTCTGTCTGTACCATCTGTCCCTTTGTACATTTTATCTCCGCTCCTTTCAGGGGAAATTCCTGTAACCACCTCATGGCTAAGAACAGAGCTCCATGTCATAACATCCCACTAGAAAGTGAGCCAAGTTTTACAATATTCTCCTCTGAAAAAAAGAAGAATCAGCCTTACATAGAACCAAAATGAAATCCTGAGTAAATGGAAATAGCAGACTTGGTAGTGAATAGATCCCGTGACTAATGCTACACAGTAGTATAAATGCCACTCATACTAATATCCCACTACTGTGACTAATGTGACACACCTTTAATCTGCTCAGAGCGAACTAGGTTGAAAGAGAACGTTTTCCCTGTTCTTTGCTTTTCAAACTTCTTACTTGAAGTAAGACACAGAAAGAGAGTGAGAGACACCAGAATTCATTATGCTTTAATCTGGACCACCGTCCTTGCTTAAAACAGGAGCAGTCCCCTGTAAACTAATGAATGCATATGAATGCATCTTTTTCCCAAATGGTAAGTGGCAGTTGGGAGGTTGTCCTTTGCTTCTGCTAAAATAATGAAGGAAGCATAGTGTGTAACACATCTTGTACCCCCAAATAAGGTCTTGTCCTTTGTAGTTTTCATGTCATACTATAAAACATTATTTTTTGATGGAAAACTACTCCTGACACAGAGATCACATTTCCCACTTCCACTGTCTGACTCTAAGGGCTATTAATCCAAGTTACAGATTCACTCAACTTACTTCATATGGCATTTATTATGAGAAAAAAACAAGCAGTGATTTCATTTGTTTAGTTTGAGATTTTATCACCTTTGGTAACTTAATCCACTAGTCCATTATTCTCAATGGCTGACTAGGATTTTGAGTTTCGTAGTACAAGGAAAAATCTGCTTCTGTCCTATTGTTGGTATCTTGAATGTAGTCTTGAAAATACATGTCCACAGAATCACCAGCATCATCTTCAGCATCATGGAAGAAATGGCACAAAGTAAATAATAAAAGCATGTTATTTTTCTATGTTAAACAGTAAAATAAAACTCAAGATTTCATTTTTTTAATGTGGAATGGGAAAAATTTGGTATTAAAAATTTGTCTGCTTTTCTTAGAGTGGTGGGTGGAAATAGCTAGCAATTTCAGAGTACACAGCAGTAATGGAGGGTCTTTATTTTAATAATAGCTATTATTTCTTCTCTCTTTGCAAGAAGAGACATGTGACAGTCTGTCCTGTGATTCTTCCATTAGCTTCTGGTGTTATTGCTATTGCTGCTGTTCTCCTTCCTGATATGTTTTCCTAAAAATAAAAGAACAATATGCATAGGAATAAAGAAGACAACAGCACAGATAAAAAGAGAATGTACTGTTTCTAGTACTGCCTCTTATTTGTGACCTCTTTACTAGAATGACAGGCACAGATATCCTGTCCTTCACATTCACATGGCTAACTTGTAGTATCAGTCTTGTTAAGGCATTTTAGTAACCTCACAGTTGTGTCACAAAGATGGACTTACCTGGATAAGACATGTTATTTTGAGTGCTTTGGTGTGGTTCTTTTGTTTTAGTTTGGTTTGTTTTTTTTAAGAACAGTGAAAGATGAAGATGGAAACAAGAAATAGTTTGGAAGAAGTTATGGCAGAAGAGATGGTAGATGGTGGAAGACAGGAAAACTAGAGGGATCAAAGCAGGGGAAGAGCAGTCAAAGAATAAAGTTTTGTGCTGTGGAGATCTGATGAAAGTAATTGTAAGTTTGATTGTATACACAGAGATATTTTCAGGACTAGAGCCGCAGAGTCAAAGAACTAAAAAGGAGCTGAAAGGAAAAGAACACAAAGAAAAGACAGCAAAAAGATAGAATTCTTCTTTACTTTTTAAATTTCAAATTCATTCTGAAAGAACCAGGCATATTCAGGAAAATTTTTGCAGCTGAGAACACAAATGGGAAGAAGGAAACAAAGGGTGGGCAAATATAAAATATAAGCTGACAGGTGACATCATTTTAACCAAATTGACATAATAATAATAATAATAATAATAATAATAATAATAATAATAATAATAATAATAATAATAATAATAGATCACCTGTAATCTTCCATTTTCTTTAAATGCAGAATGTCACACAAACGCATATCTAATCCTAAAAAAAAATCAGTACCTGTTGTACAAGTTATAGCTTACATTTCATGAGAGGGGCAGATGTTTGCAGTGGATAGGGTACCAACCTGGACTATGAAAATTTATGTACTGACTAAAACCTGAATATTGTCTGATTCTGAAGCAGTGGAAACATCTGAGCTTCTGTGTCTTCTGTCAGTTCTTTGGCTATTTAGTTGGATTATAGGATTATGGAAGCTGACCTGAAAGAAGTTCATGCAGAATAAAGTTATATATAATATATAATCATTACAATTATATATTATACATCATACTATATTATATGTAATATTATATAATATATTTTATTTAATTATACATTATATACTATATTATAAATAATAATATATAGTGAACATAGTAATTATATATTATGATTTATAATATAGCACACATATAATTATAAAGTTGTATAATGATTTTAAGTCACAACTAGAATACAAAAAAAAATGAATAAAATACTAATTCAGAAAACAAGACAAAGTGAAACTGGAAGAGAAAGGGATAGGGTAGGGGAATGAGCACTTAAACTAAGATTATAATTCCATATGGTCTAATTTTAGCAAATAATTCTTAGGAAAAAGTTATAGAAATTGTTGTAGGGCCTCTGCTAATAAACGTCACAACAAACTCAATGGAATGGTAGTACTTCTTTCCAGCAAGTAAACTGACCATCTCCCTTCTTTCTTAATTTTTATTATATTTAGTCATTTAAGGAATGAAATACCTATAATTTTTGACACAAAATCAGTTTCTAGCTGTTTATTATCTCATATTAATAGTGTAAACACTGCCTTCCTTTCTTCCAAAATCCTCTTACCCAATGGCTATGGTTCCATTTTAGTTCTTATTTCTCTGATTTTGGATATCTTCCACCAGGGTATTTTCAGCAGTATGCTGGAAATCAGTCTGTCATGAGCCAACTTAGAACATTTCTCATAACTCTAACCACTGGTCTTCCTTCTCTGCCTTACTATTGCTTTGCAGTTCTATTTTTTTATGGAACTCAGATACAAAATTTTTAGAACTGTCATTTGCCTCCTAGCCAAAACAGTTCTCTCAACTCTGGTCTCATCTTTAAGAATGTCTGTTCATCACTGTTTTTGCGCAGTCTAATTTAAACTGAACTGAGGAAAAAAGTGTCATATTACTTACAGGCTCTCATTATTTATGCTGAAGATATGTCAGTTGTTCTCTGAAGGAAGCATTAATAGGCCCCAATTCTTCATATTTTTGAGCTACCCTGACAGTGTTTACAGATTAGTCCTACGTCTTACTCAGTTTCAAAACTAATTAATTGTGGTGAACACTAAAGACTGCAGCAAATTCTTCCCCAGATCTATCAGAGGGTTACAATTATCATTCATATTTTTCAACAGACTGGGGGTGGACAAGTCTTCTCAAAAAAAAACAAACAACCCACCTCAAAAGGCATGCATGATTTATATGTAGGTGAACCTACTTGCATCTTAAGCAACTACCCTTTAACAGGGTCTTTAACAGTGGCAGTGAATAGCCTCTGGGTGCTGTCGCCTGGAGCTCCATTCAAGGGTTGCTGTTACACACATACTCACATCCTGGTATCTTTTCCAGTTTGTCAGGCTCCTAGGGTAAATAAGGTGTTCAGGAGTTGTGTGATAATAGTGTGTAGATGGAAACAGATGAGACTCAAGATCTGAACAGGTACAATTCTTGATTAAAGAAACTAAATTTCTTCAGGTCATGGGCCTGCTCTTACAAAAACATGTCACAGCATGCCCATCAGTAGTGACAGTTTGCTTACAATTTAAAAAAAAATAAATATTTTTGTCACTGATAGGACTGGCATCCTGTTATACTGAAAATGTACAAAATTAACAGTTTATGAGTTATTTCTGTGTTACTTGTTGCTTTTCTGAAAAACACCTTAAGGTGATTTGATAAATTAGAACATTTTTTAAATCTCAAATCTACATATGATCATAAATGGATATGTTTTATCTAACATAATTTAACTCAAACTCCCCAAAGTCCTGGATATTCTTACTGAATGCTTTTGGTTATTGGTCTTTTCTCCCTTGCTGTGATGGTGATAGGCAATAGACATTTTCTTTAAATTTGCTGTTCTTTGCAGGTGACAAATACCACTCCAAGATCATTTCTTTGTCTGTCTGGGATAGTCATGGATTTCCTGAACACATATGAAAATATACTAGTAACTGCTCTAAAGCTTTGATCAAGATGTTGGGAAAATGTAATGATTTCACAAGTTCAGCTCAGGGGAAATATCAGTAGCCACAGTTCTAACTTTTATATGACAGGAGAACAAACAGGTCCTTATGAGTTCATTTTGCAGATAAGATTTGTTTCTCTTTGGAGGGTAATAGGATATTTCAGGCTGGAAGGGACCTCAGGAGATCACCTGCTCAACCAGCTGCTCAAACCAGGCTCAGCTATGAAGCTCGCTGCTGGCTCATGCCCAGCTCACTCTCTGACACAAACCCCAGAGCCTTTTCCTACAGAACCACACTCCAGCCAGGCAGGCAGTCCCCAGCCCAGATCATCCCAGGTGCAGGACTTGGCATTTGCCCCTGTTGAATATCATAAAGTTTCTTTTGGCCCATTCCTTCAGCCTGTCTGGGTCTCTTTGGTTGACAATCTGCCTTTGAGCACATCAGCTATTCGCTCCACTTTGATGTCATCTGCAAACTTGATGAGAGTGACTGTTGCCACTTCTAGGTTATTTATAAAAAACATTAGGTAGGACAGGTCTCAGGACAGACACCTACAGTACTCCACTTCTTGCCAGCCTACAGGGAGAGTGCAACCCCTTAACCACAACCACTTCATTCCAACCACATAAACTGTTTTTCACTCACCTGGACCACACTTACAAACTATAGCATCCTAATTTGGATGCAAGAGCATTGTGTTGAAAGACTTGATATAGTCAAGGTAAATAACACCCACTGCTCTGCACTAATAGAAGTTTTTCACAGAGGGCAATTAAGCTGGGCAGGCATGATCTACCCTTGGTAAATCCATGCTGACCACTCCCAATCTTCTCCTTCATGTGCCCAGATACGTGTTGCAAGAGGACTTGCTCCATGATTTTCCCAGACAGTGAAGTGAGACCAGTTCACCAGATTATCCGTTTGCCCCCTTTTTGAGGACAGCTACGCTGCTACCTGCTCAATCCTCAGGTGCCACAGGTAGGTCTTCCTGAACCCTGCCTCGCTGCTAGGTTAGCACAGAGGCCTGAGAGACCTTCTGATGGAGCCTCAGGCAAAGGCGGGGTTGAGTACCTCAGCTGTGTCTGTTGCCACCACTCCGTGCAGCAATAATCCAACATTTTCCTTGTTCAGCCTTTACTGCTTGATGCAGCAAAAAAGGTCGTCTTGTTGCCCTCAATGTTCCTTGCAAGCCTCAGCTTCAGATGAGCTTTCACTTGCTTAACACCATCCCAACATTCCCAGGCAATGTTTCTAAATTCCTCATAAAAACACAACTAGAAAAGATATCAAACAGGATTTTTACAATTTAAAATAATGTTAGTTCTGAGTTGCTAAGGCCCAGGATGTTAATTCAAACAATTTTAATTCTTCCTAAAATCCCAACCCTCCAGAAACATACTCTGGAAAAAAACTCCTGCTGGAGTATCCCTTTTTGAAGCAAGCCTATACTGCAAAAAAATCATCTGTCTCAGACTTGCTTATTTACTGTCCAAACATTAAAGAGAAATGGCTCTCTAAATATATAAATACTTATATACTTAGCATTCCATCCAGTTTTTACATTGAAAGAGAAAGCATTTATATTATAATGTAGTTGTAACTCTTGAGTACTCAAAGAACATGGAAGGACCAGTGTTCCTGGAAGTCCCAGGAAAACAGATATATTCAAAATTCCATTTGCACTTGAAGGACAATGGAAAACAAGAACAATGCAAAGCAATATCCAAATAAAGAAAAAATGCAAGTATTTAATCCGGTTTAATTATACACTTCCAATAGAAGTGAAATGGATGGCTGCGTTAAGAGAACTGTAAAGTTCAAGGAAGGTTGTGTTGATTTTTAACAAACACATTGGGTATTATTAATGTTGATAATTATACATTTGCTCATTATTGTACTTTGCAATTTTAAGTTTATACTGCCATGTGTTTCCAAGTGTAGGTTAATCATAAGAATCACTGTAACTACCATCAGATATTACCAACCTGAATTAAAAATATTTGAAATATCCCTATAAAATTCACAGCAGATACATCAGAGGATTCAAAGCTGCAGCAAAACACAACAGAGAGGAGTCAAGAATGGAGAAACATATGTTCCCAGCATGTGGAAACTGTATAATTTAATATAGAACTCTCAAGGCACATTTGCCTTTGAATAAAGTAGTTACAAACAAAACTACATTTTTCTCCAACACACAAGACATCTAAATTGCATAGTGGAACTTAAAAGCACATTAAAATACACCCACTTTCACCTGCTGACTTTTAGATAGTGCTGATTCTGTCTGCATCTGTGTTCAATTTCTTTTAGTGTAAAACCTTTTCTTTCAAAAATGTTAAGCTACAACATTTCACGAAAATGAACACAATCTTACTTTATAAGCGGGGAAAAAATGTTCTCTAGAAATTTTAAATGTTACTTTTTCCAAGTAGGCCTAATTTTCAGAACATTGTTCACTGGTCTTTTAAGGATGTCACAGTGTTGCGTGGGGAATGCTCAGGAGTTGTTTGGAGAAAACTGGAAGTCCCCCAGTGTTGAGTCACTCCTTATTTCTAAGTGCCGAACAGTAGTAAAAACAATAAAAGGGAGATTTTCAAAGCTGTTTAAGGTTTTTGTATGTTCGTCTGTCTTAATTTTAAAGGCAATTTAAAAATATCTAAATACTTTGAAAATGTCAGCCTAAGTACTGGTCCAGGGATATTTTTTGTTATTATACAAATAAATGACTAAAGGTGCCAAAGGTACAGTAAATAAGGGTTGGTGAATCATGCATATCCCATTTGTCTTCACTCTATTGAACCACTCAAATATAGGTGTAGAAGTGTTTTGAAAGTGCTTTAATTTTCAGTTAGACATAAACACACAAGTGTTTATTTGTCCATATGTCCAGACACTTTCTTTCTTTTGTATGTTCAAGAATGCAGCAGTGCATGTTTGTGGCATGTCAGTGTGCCTATGTTTACTTGCAAAACTGAGTACAAGATGTTGCTAGATCTAGTAATGAATACGCTTAGTTTATTACAATCTCCGAAGAGATGTAAAAGATATGTAAGCAAAGATGAGTGTAAGTATTTGTATGCCTGTTTGTGACATAACAATAGGGGGGAAAATCTAAGGAAAAACAAGGAAATTGAATACTATCCTGTATACAGAAAATGAAAAGATTTGATGCTCATATTCTAGTTTTCTGATATATAGGTATCAAATTCAGTACTTGTGCCATACAGGTGGGTTGGTTTGGTTTTAGTTTGGTTTTTGCATAAGCACATTAGTTGCAGTGAGGTCTCCTTCTTGATTTAAAACTATATGAATGATATAATGTCATAATAATGTCATAATTCTGTAATGTCAGTGTTTTCTCGTAAACCACTGCACTGCACACAGCTCTGTTTTTGTTTTCCATGTAGTCATTTACATTTGTTAATTAAAATGTTGTTTTCCTGATTATTTTTTTTGCAGACGTTTGCAATTTTGCTTTGTTTCAGCATTATGACGTTTAGTATACTATCCAATTAATCTTTTCCTGCTTTAGTTTAGTTAAACCAGGTAATATAATACATTTAATGCCGTAGTAGGCATCAATTTAACAGAGGAAAGGAAGAAAGGAATCTCAGTTGTTTGCTCTGGCTGTTGTAGCATACTCTCTCCTGCACCAGGTGACTCTGACAGCTCAGGACTGTATTTGGCTGTCATTTGTAGTTACAGTGAATTCTACTTAGAGAATTATATCATGGTCATTCATTTCCTGACAGACTGATCTGCTATAACAAATATTGACCTGTTTTCTCCAAGCCATGCAGCCTGCAGAAAGGCAGATGACATATGTAAGACCTTTTCAAGCAGAGCTATGAATACAGCTCTCATAAAACTGAAACTTTTTGTCCAAAAAAGGTTCAGTGACATAGGCAGGAAATTCTTACTCACAGGGAAACAGGTCCTCTGGGGAGAAAAGGGTCACCTTTTTATGCTTTGAGGCAATCATCCTTCATGTTTACTTACTCAGGACAATATCCTCTGGAGATACTGGAATTGAGGTGTTTTCCAGGTTTTTTAGGGGGGGTTGAAAAAACTTTTATACTAAAACTCATGACCTTTTCCCGTCACTACTCTACTCAGAAACTTACTTTTTCTCTCTGTCTGATACTTTCAGCTTAATTTTTCCCCTAAGCACAAAGGATTAAGACTTCCTATTAAGCTCAATACTGGACCAACTGCATTTTCTGTTCTTCTTGTCTTTTGTGTTATGCTGAAGGGCACTTCAAGCTGTCTGAAACTAACAGCATGGTTTTGTGATTGGAGCGTCTGATGGCACACAGTACAAACTGTTCCTATATGTCTTTTATTTACTCATATCAACACAGCAGATTTTAGATTGGATGTTCCTTTCATATTTGAAACTATCTGTGTGTATTTTAAAAACTTGTTTTAGATATTGAAGATGTTAAGGAATTCACAACTGGTTTTCTCCCATTTTTATCTAGAAGGTAAAAATAAAGAAAAAAAAAATCAGGTTTTTGAGTCTGCCGTGGACTCTAGGCCCCAGCCCATAAACACAGATAGCTTAACTTCTCCTTATATTCGAGTGAGAGAGGAGAGACCTTCTGAGGCTGAGTCAGGGCACACCGCAGCTGAGGCAATAGCCACGGCAGCCTGGTCCTCTGGGAACAGGACAGGCTGTAGAGTCTGCTGGTACATTCAGGGTCCTGTCAATATCAAAGGAAATGTATTACAATATGGCTTTACCATGTACAATACCAGAAGAAAATACAGTGAATTAGGGAAAATTAATCTCTAAATGAAATGCCAGCCACCTTCTTGGGATAGCTTGAAATTTGGTAGGACAAAGGAAATAATTATACTTTATGAGACTAAGAAGTGAAATAATCAGCAAGGGCTTTTGCTAGCAAGTTTACTTAAAATACCCACTCTCCAAAAAAAAAAAAAAAATCAAAATAAAACAAACAATCAAAAAAACTCCTCGAAAAGAGGACCAGCAAAAATTATGAATTTCAGAACCAAAGAAAACAAAAAGAAGATAGGTTACCTACAGATTGCCAGTTTATTTTAACAATTCATGTCCAATTGTGTTATATTCACAAACTATTTTCTGTGTTGCAGGTCTGATTAGAAAGTCTCAAGACATTGAAATGCTCATTGATCTACACAGAAATTTAGTGTTCAGTGTATCAGAAAGCAGCAGGATAAAAAAAGGACATTTGCCTATGCAGCACTGATATATCTGAGATGTGAATAGAATGCGTACTGTTGTTATTTATGTATAGCCAGATTCAAAGTAAAAACAATGATAAATGAAGATGAATGTCAATTCGCTGAAAACTGCCCTTACGTCTGTTCTTAAGAGAGTGCCACGTTTAGCATTTACATTGACAAAAACATAATCATGAATTACTTCTTTTCCAAAAATTCATTGTTGGACATTGCACAGATAACGAGCACATAGCACATCAAGTAGAACAAATTTCATGTTGATGTTGAAATATCAATTTTCAATATTTTAAAAGAAAAAAATAAAGAGTTAAAAATAAACCGGTTAGTTAAATGTTGATTAAAGTGAAAGACATACAAGAAATTAAGAGTAACATAAGTAGTAGATGTCATCAGTCAATGCAGTTTCAAACCAACAAAACCGTAACTGTGTGTGTAAGGGTCTGGAGCCTTTACAAGAGTAACTTGGATGGACTTCTACACCAGAGACCATAGGTAGAATTCAACTAGAGATTAAGACACAGATTTAGCTGTCTTTATATTTAGGCAGGTAAGTGTCTATGGGTGTATTAGGTGTAAGTCCTCAGTGTAGCCAATGGAGAAGGAATTACAGAATTGTAGAATCAGAGAATACTTGAGGCTGAAAAAACTTGTGGAGACCATCTCGTCCAACACCCTTCTCATAGAATGGTCAGCTAGAGAAGGTTGTTCAGGCCTGTGTTCAGTTATGTTTTGAATAGCTCCAAGGGTAGAGACCCTACAGACCCTCTTGTCAACCCATTCCAGTGTTCAACCTACCTCAAAATAAATAAGCTTTTTGTTTGTTTGTTTAAAAAAATTAATTTCCTATATTATATTTTGTGCTCATTGTCCCTTATCCTTTCCCTGGGCATGACTGAAAAAGGCTGTACCCTCTTTACTCCCCTTCTGCCACCATCAGGTATTTATGCATATTGACCAATTTCCCCTGAGCCTTCTCTTCTTCAAACTGAACAATCCCAGCTGTCTCAAGCCTCTCCTTGCATGTCTCCTTTGTGGCCCTTCACTGGACTTGCTCCACTACGTCTTTTTCTCTTTTGTACTGTGGAGCCCAGGACTGGGCCCAGGAATGGGCCCAGGACTCCATATGTGTCCACTAGGCCTGAGCAGAGGGGGAAGGATCACCTCCCTTGACCTGCTGCCAAAATTCCTCTGAATGCAGTCCTGGAAACCACGGACTTTCATGCAAGGGACCGTTGATGGCTCATGTTCAGCATCTTCACAAGGAATACAAGGTGTCCTGGTTTCTGCAAATCTGCTTTCCAGCCAGTCATTCCCAGTGTGTGTTGTTTCCTGAAGTTATTCCTCCCCAAGTACAGGGCTTTGCACTTCCCTCTGCTAAACTTTGTGTGACTCCTGTAAATCTACTTTTGCAGCCTGTCAGGGTCCTTCTGAATGGCAGTGCAACCATCTAATGTATCAGCCATTCCTTCCTAATTTTATATTTCCTGCAAACTTGACGAGGGTGCAACCTGTCCCATCATAAGGTCATTAACTAAAATGTTAAATGTTAAACGTTTGGTGTATGCTATTAGTGACTGGCCACCAGCTGGACTTTGTACTTCTGATCACAACCCTTTGAGCATGACAGTTCACCTAGTTAACCTCACTGTCCATTTTAGCTCATGTTTCATCAGTTTGTCAATCAGGATGACGTGGGAGACAATGTAAAAAACCTTTCAAAAAGTCAAGTAAAACAACAGCCACTACACTCCTCTTTTCAATTGAGCTAGTCATTTCATTGTAGAAGGCTATCAGGTCAGCCAGACATGATTTCCCCTTTTTTAATCCATGTTGACTATTCCAAATCACCTTCTTCACCTTAATATGTCTGAAAATGGCTTCCAGGAGCATTTGTTCCATCACCTTCCCAGGGATTCAGGTGGGCCTGACCAAGCCCTAAGAAAACATTCCTGCCTTACTTGGGGATAGGAGTGACATTTGCTTTCTTCCAGTCCTCAGGAACCCACCCTGATTGCTGTGACCTTTCAAAAGCTGTTCAGAGTGGTTTCTCAATAACATCAGGCAGCACATTTAGGGTTCATGGGTGCATCCCATCAGGGCCCAGGAACTTCTGATGCCTGGTTTGTTTAAAAGCTCCCTAACCTGATTCTCCTTCACCTCCCAGTAGAATCTTCCTTCCTCCGGACTTTGCCTCTGGTTTCAGGGACCTGGGATTCCTGAAGTCCAGTTTTATCAGTAAAGACCAAATTGAACAAGGCTTTGAAAATCTCAACCTTTCCCAAGTCCTTTATCACCAGGTCCCTTTCCCCATTCAGAGGCTGTCTTCCTTTTCCTCAGGTACCTGTAGAAGCACTTCTTGTTGCTTTTCATGTCCCTTGCCAGGCTCAACTCCAGGTTGGCTTTGGCTTTCCTAATCCTGTCCCTGCAAGCTTGATCAGTGTCTCTGTATTCCTCCTGAGTCCCCTGTCCTTGCTTCCACTTTTGTTATTATTCCTTTTTATGTTTGAGTTTAGTTAGGAGCTATTCGCTTATCCACACAAACCTCTTTTCATCTTTGCTTGACTGCCTGCACATTGAGAGGGACTGTTCTTGAGCTTGGAGGAAGTGATTCTTGAAAATCAATCATCTTTCCTGAACCCCTCTTATCTTCAGGACCATCTCCAACAGAATTCTTTGAAGCAGTCTCCTGTGGTCCTACTCTTGTTCCCTCCATTCAGGATCCCTGTCATGGAAGTGTAAGACCAACAAAATATGTTCCAAAAATCAGGTTCAGTGGTGCCATAAAAAAAGTAGAATGATCAAACTGAACAGGGATCTTATACTACAAACACTTTGGCAGACACAACTTATTTACAGGTTCAGGATGTCAGTTGGGAACTAATACTACAAGCATGTGACTAAATCTAAGCTCAGAATGATGACTCAAAATGCACAGACCACTCACCTATAAGGCGAGGGGACACTTAATTCTGGGAAGTTACTTTCGATGATGTCTTGATCCAAAGGGTGGGTTTCCAATCACAGACCTGCTGTTTCAAGGAGAATCACTCAAACAGTGTCTCCAATGGGGACCTCATTTTATAGCCTGAGTCAGATCTGAACTGTGGTCGTCTATTGGTTGTGGTCATATGTAGTTTTCATTGGTTGAAGAGTCTCCTAAGTAGGCTCATTGGCTGAGGTGGTCTCTAGGGCTCGGGTATCTTGGGTACGTGGCTGGGAGTTGTTTGCATATGTGACCAACAGCACCTCACGTGCTTCCCACCAAGCCAGCCACCATGCCCCTGTACTGTGCTGTTAGACCCTCAGAGGTGGAGGGGGGTAGTGCTCCTACTACAGAACTCCATCATCTCATGGTCACTACAGCCAAGGCTGTCCCAGAACTTCACATCCCCAACCAGTGTTTCTTTGTATGAGGTCCAGCAGAACAGTATCAGTACAATGAACCCAAAGACAATTGCTAGAACACTTTTCAACTAACCTGAATCTAGACACTTGGCATCAGGTTGGCTAAATATGTGTATTGATCTAGAATAGAATCTTTCCCACAAGGCTTTGTTAGTTACTGGGCCTTTTTATTTCATTTTACTCTTCAGAATATATTGATTTTTGTCTATAGGAAAACCATTTTTTGAAAGGATTAGAATACTTTCAGCTGTAGAAGGGATTATGTTGACAAGAAATTATGGCCAGAACTCTACTTCCTATTTTGTAGGTAATGGTTCACAATCTATGATTGCTCTCTACATATCCCGTGACATGTTACAGGTCAGAAGACACCTTACAAATAAATTTAAAATAGAACTGGAACATTTTCTTCAACACAAGATGCACAATGTTTGTTAGGAAGGAGAGGTAGAAGGCAACACATTTTATCTTCTCTTTCAATACTCTTCTTTTTACAGGAAACATCAAAGTGTTGCAAAAAAAGTAGAGTAAAATCTACATCTGTATTTACCATAATTAATGGAAAGTAAGTGTATGGGAATAGAAATTGCAGTTCATTTAAACTACAGCAGCAGTTAAGTATGCCAAGACAACCCAGGTAGGTGATATTGGTTTGTTTATTCTTTCATATGTTCCAGACCCCCTATTGAAGTATCCCTCAAGAGTGAGACATAAGTTCGAACAGTTCCTTTACTTCAGAAGAACAACAGAAAAGTATCACACAGGAGATGCAGTGGAGAACTGGAAGAAAAAAGCCAATCAAGTTCAACTTCTTCAATGAGTTCCCTGAACCTCACTTAGAAGTGGACATATCTATTTAGTGTGCAATATATATATAAAACCCATCAGTTCCAGCATCAATCGCTGTGTTTACACAACTTTATCAGGATCAAAGGATAAACCAGAGCTGAACACCCTACATATTAAGTCTTTTTTACCACTAAGCTCTGTGGAGCAATATTGTCACTTATGAAAACCACTAATCACTTTTTTGCCTTAAAGAGGTCTTATCTGTCAAATACTTCTGATGCAGCATTTCCCTTGTTATGTATCATAATACCAGGTATCAAAAATGATCACATTATCCAGAGCTTCTAGCATATTTTCAAAAATATCTGATAAGTCTTCAGACAGAAAAATATGAATTGCAAGTTTTACACTCTAAATTTGCAAGTCCTGCTAATTACTTTTCTTTCCAAGTCTCATGTGTTAGTACTTGAAAAAAGAGATAACGTTTTCGTGTTTGAATGTAAGTGATAACTTAGTTGTCTACTTTACCTCATTCTGTTAATCTAGTAGGAAGAAAAGAGAAGCAAAGAAACTTTTATTATTGTTGCATACTATTATTCCTTTCCAGTTTTCAAGTTGCTGATCAAAAACCTGTATTTCTTGGATTATGTGTGCCTAGGGAGCTATGTTAGCATACAAAAATCCTACTACTTCAACTATATATGATTACAGTGAACATAAATAATGTTGAGGAAAGGTTTCAATGGCATCCTTTACTGATAATACCGAGTGATGAAGGGTAATTAAAAATGAAAAAATGTATGGAAGTAGGTAGATCTTTTCTCAAGAGGGAACTTTTAACATTCAAGGCTAAAATAAGGTATGAATGATCCTTACTTGCACAAGGGCAAAGGAATATATAATTTAACCTTAGAAGGTCCATTTCAAATAGCGTCTTACTCTATGAAATGTATTCAGGTTTTCTGGGAACTGCTTATGTGCTAGACATACATATAACATGGGTTTTCATTGATGTAACAACTTGGAAGGATAGTTTGGATCAGTTAAAACAATTACAGGAGACATGTGGTAGGGTATAGAAGGATGAAGGGACCAAGGAAGATGAAAGAAGGAATATTAATGCCTTTCTCTTGGTAGTATATTTCTCCTGAGCCCTACAAGACATATCTATAACATTGCATTTGAACTTAGATCTCTAATTTTCAACAGCATTGCCAACCTTAACTACATTTCAAATAAATGTAACATTTCTGTTTGTCAGATAAAAATTGTACATTTAAATGCCTTCAGAAAAAGTGAAGTAGAGCAAGAATGACTTGAGGAGACAAGTTGTGCTTACTCAAGATTAGCAGCTCCTTCTTCTCAGAACAATTTGGTTTCAGGACTGAAATAAATTGTGTCTTAAAGATGCTGCAGTAATTAAATCCCTATTTGTTTATCATTTATGTTTATTTTTAGATAATAAATTACACTAGTTTCCAGGTTGCAGCTTTTTTCTATGTTAACAGTCCTTACCTCAAGGGAAGAAATGTGTAGGAGAAAGAATATTTTTAAGTTAGATGATATGTTTACTTACCTGCTATTCCTTTCATATATTTTTTCCTTGCCCTCTGCAGACCACCAAGGTTGCTCATCCATGACAGGAAACATACGAAGAACTACAACAACTAAATCTTTCACAAAGTTCCTATAATTAAGCTTAGTATTTATCCTCAGCCATAAAACTTTTCTTTAATGGTCAGTTTTCTAGGGAAAACAACAGACAACTTTTTTTTTCAGATGTGTTAATTTGAAATTTTCATGAAGGTTTAATTCAACTACAAAAAATATTTCTCATGACAGTAGCCAAACACAAACATTCTGAGTTAGAGTTACAGAATGCAGTCAAGGTAACAATACCACATGATCCTTGTTGATCTATACAAATACTAATGCCTACTTTGTCTACTGATAGCATAGAGAGTAAAAATTCCATAATTACTGAAACTACTCACTAGCTTCAATTCTCATATGACTTTCTCCAATATGAATGATCTTATAGAAAAAGAAAACAAACCCAAACATCTGGATTACACTTCCAAGATAGACAAAATAAGATAACAGGATTGTAATTCTCATCTAGGCCCATACCACATAGAGGTGTCAACGTCAGAAAATCATACAAACTTTTGTAGACAATGGAAATAGAAATATCTAGAACATGAATCATCTCAACCTAATTTAGCTGTCTAAAATAAGTGAAATGCATCACAACAAAAAAGTTTCCGTGGATACCTCTTATACTGCAACTACTGAAAGAGTTTAGACAATTACCTGAGATGAAAATTTTTACACTGCTGATACAAATGTCAACAAGCTAGATTAGGTAAGTTCCTTGGAGTCATCTCAGTATTTCAGGAAAGAATTGAAAACAACACTAATGTGTCCTTTTGTGATATTGTGAAAAGAACCAGATTGGAAAGATCAAGCATGATTCTCTATATTGTTTTTCCAATTAGTAATTTAATAATGAATGCTCAGTTAGTCCACAGAAAAAAGGCAGTACTGCAGGACTGCCGTCTCTCAGATGAATGATCTCTCCAGCACTCTGAAGAGTCAGAATTCCTTCTCTGAAACAGCCCATAGGCTGGTGAATAGAGCACTTTCCTGGGAAAAGGGCAGTATGCGATTTTGAGCTGAGAAGCTTAAATGCAACTGAAGTATTCTAATTGATTTAGCTGAGAGGAAACTGCACTGCTGACAAGGCAAACAGGGAGCTTTCTTGGGAAAAGCAATAGACACTTTCTTGTCTATCTCTAATATAGTGGGCAGATGGCAGCTCACTCTGCATCAACTAAAAGCCAGGCAGAAGCCAGAGTTTACTAGTTTGGACTAAGTGAGAAACTCCTTTCAACTATCTCTGAGTGTGTACAGAGACAGCTTTATATACACTCCTTGTTGTCCCACTATAACTGTGATGCAAAAAACATGCTTGCTTAGAGTCAAGACTATACACTTGTGGTCACCCATGAGTAAAACTAATCCACAATTGTGCCAGGTATTACACAATACCTCTGTTTTTAAGAACTGTTAAGCACTATCATCTTTAGATTTCCTGTATCCCACAGCCACAGGTAAAAGAAAAATGTGGCCATGCCACTTATGCCTCAAAGAAAAATACCAGAAAGATTTTATGGTTAACTCTTCGCTTATCCACATATGAGCTGGTCAACAGTTATCTAAATTCAGCTTCTGCAGTTGGAAAATATACTGACAAATGTTTGCTTTACCAGACAAATTCTGTGTGCCCTCAACAAAAAAACAAAAAACAAAAAACAAAAAACAACCAAAAAACAAAAAACAAAGGGGGCAAAGAGGAAAAAGATGAAAATTGTTGAAATCAACTTTATAAAAGAAGGATTCTTCATTGTTTCTATGGCGTTAGTAAGATCTTTAGTAAGACCTTTCCATTTTTTAGTAAGTCCCCTAAGTACTTTTTAGAGACCCCACCTGGAGTACTGTGTCCAGCTTTGTGGCCCCCAACATAAGAACGACATGGACCTGTTGTAGTGAGTTCAGAGGAGGGCCACAAAGATGATCAGGGGACTGGAGCACATGAAGGCAGGCTGAGAGAGGTGGGGTTGGGCAGCCTGGAGAAGAGAAGGCTCCAGGGAGACCTTATAGCAGCCTTCCAGTACCTGAAGGGAACCTACAGGAAAGATGAGGAGAGACCCTTTATCCAGATACTTTATATCCAGATGCTCATTCAGGAGTAGTAATAGCATATATAGCAAAATAGCAAAAATAGCAAAATAAGAACCCACTGGACACCAACTGGACTATGTGCATTACTCTGTACTTTTATGCTTTGCATTTCATCACTTTTACTTCATTCTTTCCATCTACCACTACTATCATAGAATCATAGAACATCCTGAGTTGGATGGGACCCAAAAGGATCATTGAGTCCATCTCCTAATTTACACAGGGCAACCTAAAATCTAAACCATGTATCTAAGAGTATTGTCCAAACACTTCTTGAACATTGACAGGCTTGGGACCATGACCAGTTCTCTGGGAAGCTTGTTCCAGTGCTTGACCAGCCTCTCAGTGAAGAACTTTTTTCTAACATCCAATCTGAACTTCTGACACAGCTTTAAGCCGTTCCCTCACATCCTATCACCAGACACCAAAGAGAAGAGATCAGCACCTACCCCTCTGCTTTCCCTCACAAGAAAGTTGTAGACAGCAATGAGGTCACCTCTCAGTCTCCTCTTCTCTAGCTGAAAAGCCTAGTATCCTTAGTTGCTCTTCTTATGTCATGCTCTCCAGTCCCTTCACTATCTTTTTTGCCCTCCTTTGGACACATTCTAAAATATTCATATCCTTATATATTGTGGAGCCCAAAACTGCACACAGTACTTGAGGTGAGGCTGCACCAGTGCTGAGTAAATTCAGCTTTATCATGTTTGCATTCCTTTAAAACTCTGCAGTGACTGCTCTCTGGTCTTGGCTATTTGTATTGTTCAGTTCTGAATATTTTCTATTTGATATTTGAATTTCATACAACTTTTTCCAATAAGCAATAGCTCTTATACCTTCCCTGCTCTGAATATCAACATAGAAATGTGGTTTGATTTTCCTCATGGTATTAACTTTTGCACTCCTTTTACACCCGTTATGAGCTCCACCAACTATTTCTGGCAAGCTTCCTGACTCTGATGTTCTTGAAACAGTTTTTTTTTAAAAGCTTTGATACTTTCAGTTAATTGCTCTTCTCAAAATAATTTTGGCTTTTTTTACTGTGCTTTTTCATATCTAGCTTGTTAGTTTAAAGTTTTTTTTAACTTTTCCTTCCCAAGAACATTATTGAGTTAGAATAGCAAGCATACAGAAAAGTTTTTAATGTTATATATCATTTACTGTCCCTAGATGATGTGCTCTAGCTTTGAAGAGATCATGACTATTACTGTTTCTGATTATTATTTTTTTAAAAGGTACAAGCTTCCTAAAATCAGTTATGGTACACAATAACAGAATATTGTCAAATAAATTTGTTAGATAGCTGCACAAATATTTGTGTGGGCTTTTTTCAGTGGAAAGTAATGATGTAGGGTGTCTTGTTATGTTCGGTATTACTTTGCCTTTATAATGTGATTAATTTGGTAGCATCTACATGTACTAAAGTTATTTTGAATATGACATTTTATATTTATTAATATAAAAATATTTTATATCTTTCCTTTCTTCTTGGCATCTGAACCTAGTATAAGAAGTTATTCAGGATTAATTTAAAAATATAAAAGTTTTCTATTCCTTTCAGGTTTGGTTTTTTTTAATACGCCTTGCTTTATGTGCATGTGAGAGCTGGGGAAAAAAACCCAAACAACATTTTTACTTTCCAAGTGTCAATTACAGCAATGCCATTGTATGTTTCACAGTTATGATAAACTAAAGAAGTCTGACTAAATTAGTGAAGCAAATTATAAAAGGATACATAATGTATGTAAGAGGTCATCTTTTATAATCAGTAGAGAAAATTAACAAACAAAAGAACCCTCCCTCTATCAGTAACAGAAAAGGATTTATTCCTCTAAATCTATGGATTACATAATCTAAAAGAGAGGATAGAAAAAGGATAAAGTCAAAGACAGAGTGTATTTTGGGTTTAATATTTTGAATTTTACAATTTAGAATTGTTTTGTAGATTTCAAAGAATAAAAGAAAAAAAAAAGAAAAAAATGTTGCAAATCATCCAAATGAAAGACACTTAATGAAACTAGTTTTTATATATATAATATTTATATATTTATATTTAAATAATAAATTTAAATAAATAAATAATTTTAAAAATAAATTTTTAAATATTCCTGCAGGCATAATATTATTATTTTAAAATGTATGGAGAAAGAGACATTATAATTAGGTTATAATTAATTTTATTGGACCTATGTTCCCTATTTTTCAGCATAGTTTTGATTGTCGTATTAAGTAACATCCAAGTAAGTTAAAGTGATGAGTATTGTAATCATGGTTTCCACCATGTGTTTTATGTGACTGTAATCAAATCCTTAACACAAAGTTTTTAAAACATTTACTGTACCCCAGTTCCCTCCATGTACATATGCACTGTGATAATTGTAGATGTATTTATACAGAAATAATAACCAAAATTATCCACCAAATGTAGGTGTCAAGTTGAGACATCTTGTCTCTTTGTACTTGATTTTTAATATGAATTGGCATTTATTGGGTTTAAAGTTACTAAATACTAGCTTGGACTTCCTGTGTTCCAAGTGGCTTCCAGTAATTTAACTTTTACTTGAAAAATTTCAAAATTAACATGAACCAGAATTTAAGTTCTGTTTTGAATTAATCATCTGGAAAAACCGAAAGCCCACAGTTAATGATCATATATGAAAAGCATGTTTTGGAAACTGAAGTCACAGAAAAAAAATCTTGTGTATCCAAATTCTCTCTGCTGGTGCATTTGTCTCAAACATATATACATGCAACTTATTCATGGCTCTTCTTTAAGACACATTAATTCCACCTTTTGTTGGCCTATCTTCATCGAAATTCTGACACAGCTCATTGCATTCAAAGGCCATTCTCAGGGTAAACTGTGACAGAATTGTCATGCGTGAAATATTTTCAGACTTTTTTCCTGTGAGGAATAGTCAAATATCAAATATTGTCTCAAGTCCCAGATGTTAAGCATGCCCTTAAATGCAATCAGGAAGCATAGTGTCCATGTTACTGTCATTGTCATACATGAGCAACGGTCCAGATGTAATACCAAATCTCATTTGTCCCTCTTCTCTTCTGCTTGATATGATGTAAGAATCTGAACTTAGATCTCTTTATAGATATTATTCTACCATGAGTGTCTTATTAGTCTCTTTTGTAGAAAAAATGCCAGTGTGTCTAGTTTCGATCATGAATCTCTGCGCATTAACCGGAGGTCTCTCTTGAGACTAAGATGCTTAAGAACACTGCATAGAGAAATTTGAATTTGTTGTAGGTGGATGTATGCTGTATCTGCTATGAGTAATACTAAGCATGAGCTAATAAGCTGGGTTTAATTTGAACTGATTCTGTGAGTTAAATAACCTCCTTTGCATAGTTCTGTCATCAAGGTCATAAGCAAAACTAGACTTGTAGAGATCTGCACCCTTTTCAAGTCCTCAGTCTACCTGCAAACTCGGTAAATTTCAGTAATGGTTTAGATAAACATTAGGCCTGCTAAATTCTTGCTATGTAAATAGCAAATGGTACTTCATCTCTAAAAATAGCCTTTACCATATCTGCAGGGATGCATTGTCATTCAGATAGTGTTGAAGGTTCCTAGGGAAAAAAATCTGTTCAGATAAGACTACAGAGGAAGAACTGGTGAAGACATGATTCTTTTCTAAAAAGTGTGTTATTCATCTTGAACATAATTTAGTGATACCACAAGCTACAAGAAGAAAGTTCTGAAGACTATCACACTTAGGAAGAAACGCAAAGTGGGGGGTTTATTGTTAATGGTGGGTGTGATGAATCTTCTGACCAGATAGAAATTAGTTTTGTATGGCAAAACTCATTAACTGTGCCTGATGGGATAGAAAGGCATAAAGGAAAAAATAATGGAAAAGGTGATAGCCTAACATCACCAAGGAATGGCAATGGGACCTAAGAAATTGTATCAGAAAACAGATTCCCCTAAAACTACATGTGAAATTTCATTAATTCTTTCTTGACTGTAGCTTTCCTATATGTTGTAGTCACAGAAATAATTTGACCTACACTGTAGCTGTCAGCAATAAAGTTAGTGTTCAAATGATGCAACATGTCACTGTATCACAGAATCACAGAATGCTTGAGACGGGAAAAGTTCTCTGGAGGTCATGCACTCCAAGCCCCTGATCAAGCAGGGCTGCCTAGAGCTGGTTGCCCAGGACCATCTCCAGATGGCTTTTGAATATCTACAAGGTGAGAGACTCCACAATCTCTTTGGGCAACCTGTGCCAGCGCTTGGTCACCCTCACAGTAAAAAAGTATTTCCTGATGTTCAGAAGGACTCTCCTGTTTTCTGGTTTGTGCCCATTGCCTCTGAGTACCACTGAAAAGAGCTTGGCTCTGTCATCTTTGCACCCTCCCTTCAGGAATTTATATAGATTGATAAGATTCCCCTGAGCCTTCTCTTCTGTAGGCTAAGCAGTTCCAGTTCTCTCAGCCTTTCCCTATATGAGATGTGTTCCAATCCTTTAATCACCTTTGTGGCCTTCCACTGGACTCTCTCCAGTATGTCCATGTCTCTCTTGTACTGGGAAGCCCAGAACTGGACACAGTACTCCAGATGTGGCTTCAACAGTGCTGAGTAGAAGGGAAGGATCACCTAACTGCTCATGTTGGCAATACTTTGTCTAATGACCTAAGGGCACACTGTTGGCTCATGTTCAAACTGGTGTCCACCAGGATCCCCAGGTCCATTTCTGCCAAGGTGCTTTCCAGCTGGTCAGCCCCCAGCAGATATTGGTTTGTATATATATACATACTATATATAGGGTTTGTTCCTCCCCAGGGGCAGAACTTTGCACTTCTGCTTCTTGAGCTTCATGAGGTTCCTGTCAGCCCATTTGTCCAACCTGTCGAGGTGTCTCTGGATGGCAGCACAACACTGGTATACCAGTCACTCCTCCCAGTTTGGTAAAAACAGCAAACTTGCTGAGGGTACACTCTGCCCCATCATCCTGATCATTAATGAAGATGTTAAACAGGACTGGACCCGCAATTGAACCCTGGGTACACCACTAGTTATTAGTCTCCAGTAGACTTTGCACTGCTGATCACCACCCTCTGGACCTAGCCACTCAGACACTTTTCAATCCACCTCACTGTCTGCTCAGCCAGACCGTATGTCAGCAGCTTCTCTGCTGGATCTTTTGAAGACAGTATCAAAAACCTTACCGAAGTCCAAGTAGACAATATCCACTTCTATCCCCTCATCCACCAAGATCGTAATTTCATTGTAGAAGGTTATTAGGTTGGTGAAACATGACTCTCCCTTGGTCAATCCCTGCTGACTACTCCTGGTGACTTTCCTGTCTTTCATGTGCCTGAAAATGGCTTCCAGGTTTATCTGCTACATCAGATGCCTAGTGATTGAGGAGAGGCTGACCAGCCTGCAGTTTCCTTGGTTTTCCCTCTTGCCCTACTTGAGGATAGGAGTGACATGTTTTCCTCCAGTTTTCAACCACTTCTCCCAGTTGCCAAGATCAATCAAAGATTATTGAGAGGGGTCGTGCAATGACATCAGCCAGCTCCCTCAGTACTCCTGTGTACATCCCACCAGGGTCCATGGACTTTATCTGTCCCATTTCCTTAAGTATTACCTGACCTGATCATATTTTATCAAGGGCAGATCTTCCTCGCTCCAGCCTTTCCTGCTTATCTCCAGGGCCTGGGTTTCCTGAGGGATGGCCTTCCTAGTAAAAACTGAGGCAAAGGTGGCATTTGGTACCTCAACCTTTTCCATGTGCTGGGTAACCAGGTCTCTCACCTCATTCAGCAGCAGGCTTCCATTTTCCCTAGTCTTCCTTTTATTACTTATGTACTTACAGAAGCCCATCTTGTCATCTTTGATATCCCTGGCCAGATTCAATTCCATTTGGACCTCAGTTTTCCTCATTCCTGGATGCTCAGACAGCGCCTCTGTATTCCTCCTACGTTAGCCATCTTTTCTTCCATCCTCTATATGCTTCCCTTTTGTTCTTGAGATTTGCCAGGATGTCCTTGTTTATCCACGCAGGCCTCCTGGCACTTTTACCTTATTTCATATTCATTTGGATGGAACTCTCTCAAACTTCCAGGAGGTGAACCTTGAATATTAATCAGCTTTCTTGAGTCCCCTCTCCCTCCTGGGCCTTATCCCATGGGACTCTTTGAAGCAAATCTTTGAAGACGCCAGTGTCTGTTCTGCTGTATTTGGGTTTTGAAATTTAATCATAAATGAGAATAACTACTAATCATTACTGCAGATATTTCCCTGCCTGCTTCCTATGAGCAAACTGGAAGTATTCCTCCAACCAGTGGGCCCATTTGGATGGTGGTGGTGGTGGGCAACAATAAAGTGTATATAAATGCTCACACATAAACATTACTGTGTTTTTGGCCAGTTTAGATCTAAATGTGAAAGTTAACTGTGTTAACCAATAAAATCAAGGTCACTATTAGTCATGAAACATACAAAAATTTCTCTCATAACCACAATCTAAGCACACAGAAACAAGATTAAGTGATGGACATCCACCTATGGAAAAACTTTTCTAAAAAGAGCATTTCTTAACACCTCTTTTTATGTCCTGACTTCCAATTTAAAAATGTTAAAAATATTTTGTGTATATGACCTCACAATCTATTGAATTTCTATTGGCTCAACATGTTTTGTCAGCACATGCACCCTAATAGTACTAAAAGCTCTAATGCCAGGGTTACTGAACTGTATTAGTATATACTAAGCATTTAAACTGGACCTGATTAAAAAGATTATCAGCTGTAAGGTTTCAAGGGCACTTTCTTAACTAGTCCAGAAATTGACAAAGATAACAAGCAAACCAAAACACTTTCTGTATCAAAGATAAAATTATTCATATGTCATTCTTTTCTTTATCAAAAAGCAAGCTTTTAACTTCCTAAGCCTTTAAAATATTTTTTTCAAAGAATTGTAATAAATTTCTATAACTCGTATATCCAAGTTATGTCTTTCATAAGTAAAAGAAATTTGTCTTAAATAGTCTTTGTAATCATGTTTGTGGAAATGGACAGATTTTACACCATATTCTATTTGTTACTGTATGGTGACTTACAGCAAAGCTAGGCTGTTTAGACCCATGACAAAATGCATCCACATGAGATAATGACCCAGAGGTATACTAAAGAGTTCAGCAAGAAATACTTGCTGAAAGAATAACTGCTGTGAAATCTATTCACCCTGTGAAGTCTGGATTATACCTGGGTCTCTGTGAAACAAAATGCTCCATCCAGATCAACTTTTTCCTGCATACTCAGCCCTACCGTGTTTCACTCATTCCTTTAAAGTTAGTTTAGCCATGCTTCTCCTTCATATCCACTTCATTTTCTAGTACTGTATCTCAGATAGACTATTTTTATTTTTCTGTATCTCAGACTTTTTTTTTCCAGTCAGCTCTTGTTATTTTTATACCTTTTGACAATCTTCATATCCAGTTCCCACTTTGACCCTCTTCACTTACCCACATCCTACCTGCTGATTTGGTTTCTTTCCTTCTGCTTCCCTGCTGTGTCATTCCTCTTTATCCAAGCTTAATGCACTCTTTCAAACCTCTCTAGCTCCCAATCTCAATTTTTCCTCTTTTCCCTGTCCTAGATCCTGTGCATGTACCGTTCTACTTTGACACATGTAATCTCTTAATGGATTTTGTTCTTATTCCATTATATAGTCATGGTTTCCTGCTTTTGTCAGCTTCAGTCTTCCTACAGGTCCTGACATTCCACATACAAGGATGTATGCACATTCTGAAGTCTTCCCTAGAATGTCACCTTCCTCCTGTCATTACTATCTTACTTCCTCTTGCTCCAAATTCAGGTGCTCTAAATTCATTTCAGACTGATTCTGTTCTACTAAAATATTTTTCTTACAAAATGAGAAAACAAACTGGTATTCAAAGTAATTATACTTTATCTCTGCGTAACTTTAAATAATACACAGAGGTCTGTGCTAATGATTTGTTTTTAATAGTATTGTACTACCTACAAGCAGTTTACGTACTCCATATAAAACAGATTAATATCTTATTCTTCGAGAAGTTGTATCTATTTTTTCTTAATTTATTTCAAAATGTCAGGTAAAATACAGAATGAAAGAAAATGTGTTTCAGCTGAAGATATTTCTGAGATATTTCTAAGAGCCTATGTATTTTAAACTACAAAATACATGTTTATATACTTCATCTGCAATGTGAAGAAAAGATAAAATGTCTTTAGAAAAACAGAGATATGAAATGGCTGGGCAGCATACCATGTAGACTCAAATTGAATGGTTATAGTTTCATATATTTTCAATAACATTTTTATATGGGTGAATGGTTTCTGCATCCTTTTTCTATGCAAATTATTCATTTATTTCCAATCACTGGACCAGCACAAAAGTGTGTAGGAAAGTGAATTATTTTTTCTCCATTTGGTGCTAATATCTATCTTGAATGTCCTATGAAAAATTGCACACCAGTAAAAATTGAAGTGAAAAGATCCCTTCAAAAAGAAAAGCTTGAGTCACAGAAGACTATTTGAGAACCTTTTTTTTTTTCCATTATTTTCTAGAAAAAGTAATGAATACATCTTTTTTTTTGCTAGTTTATTACTTGAAAGACAATGAGATGTCCTGTTCTTGAGATTTTTCAGTGGAAGTTCATTGGAAGTAAGGGTATATTGATGAAGACAAAAGAATGTGTTCTATGACACTATCAACAAATTTATAGGTATTTTTAACTGTATTTCAATGAAGTTGCCAAGAATTTAAAAAAAAAAAAAGAAAGAAAAAAAAGAAAAAAGGAGAATATCACAAAAATAATTCATGCTCTAAATAACAGAGTATTTTTCTTCTCTTTGTCTAGATTGCAAAATTCTCAGATGAGGGTGTCAGTATGTTGAGAGCACTGGCTTTTTTATGAGCACCCTGAAAATACTGGTTATGCTCCAATATGTATAATATTATTATTTTTTGTTTTATTCAGAACTGTGATCTTCAGATGCTATGTACTCAGATTAATGAACAATTAAATGTAGATGATACCCATTAGGTTCAATGATTCCTCTTTATGTCCTTTATTCTAGAAACAACTCTAGGTATACACATTTTAAGAGTTTATCTTTCTGTGTTTCTTATTCATTGTTCAGAAGTCAGCTCCTTTCTTTTACTCTTTGTCTACTCACTTGATTGCACATTTTCAAATTTTTTGCATTTAGGTACATACTGAGCTCTGGGAAACGTGTTAAAAATACATTGATTTCCTGTTATGCTGGAGGAAACACATTGTTAGGTTTCTCTCTGTAATGCCAATGAAAAGTAACATAACCCAGTACATACTTCAGTCATGAATTGGGTTCTTAAAAAAGCAAGTGCTTATGTTTTAAGTAATCTTGATGTAGTTTCTGTATTTAGCACTACACCAGCTCAGATGCCAAGGAGGTAACAAAACGCCTTTTGGCACACATGCAAATCCCACTTTGGACTAAGTTTAACTGTCTCATGTGGTCTGAGAGAATTTCTTCTGGCCTGGTGACTTTTCTATCATGGAAGAGCTAAAAATAGGGAAAGATTGCAAAAGCAGTGCAGACATCTCAGAAACTGTGTATTTCTGGCAGTTTCTGAACAGTGAGGTATTTTATCCCACAAGTCATTGCAACAATTTACTCAAATGTGGGTCTCAAAATTTACACCTGGCACTCATCATAGAAAATGAGCCTATGACAATCTCATATAACTTCCTAGAAAACAAGTTTGTAAAATTCAAGCAAAAGTAGACTGTGACAGACCCTCAATCACAGTGTACAAATAGCTCAGTCACTAAAAATTGAAACTTTCATGGTAAACTACATCTAATCCACTGATGGGATCATGCCTTCTGCAGGAACCAAGGACATATTGTTCAATGTTTAACTACAGCTGTTAAGATTATCTATTAGAAAAGGCAAAGCTACCGATGTTGACAAAGGCAGTCAGAAACTCATAAAAAATAATCCTACCATCTGCTATGTATTGTTACTCACATATCCTATTTTCTTGTCACAGTAGCCTTCTTAAGGCTTAACAAAGAATTTAGGATTCATTTAGTGTAGTCCAAGTTTGAGACTATTCATATGAACAATTATAACTTCCTTATCATTATCATGCAGTTTCCATGACCAGGATGCAGAATTCCTTCTAATTCAAAGGAAGATGACTTTTTAGAGGGGATTTAGTATTAACTGAGAATCCTTTTTCTATCCCAAGATGGGAATATGATTTTAAAAGTATGTTACTAACTTATTTTCATGTTTCCTGAGCCCAGAACAGGTTATGTTGTTCAAATTATAACACTGGAGAGTTTTATGCTCTTTGAAGAATTTAGCTGAACTGTAACAGTTCTTCTAGTAGTAAGGGTATACTTATTCTAATAGTAAATTCTACTGTCAGTAAAAACATGAAAGATTGCCAGCAGCAGAATTTTGGTTTAGTTGTGGCAGACCTTCTCCACTTTTCTTTCTTTAAGTGACTTTGATAGACTATATAGGCATTAAGAGCCTATTTGTTTCCCTGAATTTTAATAATGTCAGCTTAGAATGTAGCCCACTGTTCGAACTTAAACGTTTTACCCAACAGGCGAATGAGGAAAAAACAACAAAAAATCTATCTGTCAGAAAATGGATAGTCTTGCAACAACTATGTATCATTATTAAAAATAACTTACAGCTACTTTTCTGTCTTAAACAGTGACATCTTATTATAATGTAATTTTTGTCATATGAATTAAGCATTTAAAAAGGAGCTCATTGTAAACAAATGTATCACAAAGAAGAGATTGGTTTCCTGTTTTCCTGCTTTAAGTTACATTACAGTATACCTAGTACGTCTACTAAGTATAACCTACAAAAACAAATGGTATGGAAAAGAAATTACTCCTGTCCATTCCTTATGAACAGAATATTTGATGAGGCTTGGAAATTGCTTCCTACAGAAATATTGTTCTAGAGTTATTCGGAACTCTAGTGGCAAGCAAGAAGCTATTTTAGTAATTTAAAGAATGTATGAAAATCTTGATGGAAGTGCTAATACAAATTCCTTTCAAGATACAAGTTGAGGACAATTGAAGTTCGCTCTCTATCTAATCTAACAGCAAAATCTATTTATTTTATGATGATGTTATTTATAGATATTGTTGAATAGGGCCCTCCTCCAGATTTTTTTCAGTTGTTCACTCTCTGTGCTCCTCTGCCCTATTCTTTGTTCAGGTAATTGCTTCCTGTCCATATCTGCTAGTTTCTAATTCAGCCTTATCTTCTCAGAACTCAGATGTTCTCCTCTTGTTGTTATACTGACAATATAATCATTTGGCTTTCTGATTTAACCCTCACCGGGGTCATTCCTTTAACATCTGTTCTGGGCATACTTCTCCTCCCATTCAACCTTTTTCACAATAGCTCTGTGTAGCTTACATTCTTTCTTCTCTCCTTCTGTTTTCTTTCCTTAGGTAATACTGTTCTTTGTAATGATGAAATTTGTCTACTCCTTCCTGATCTCTACTCCTTTACTTCTCTTCTTCTAACTTTCTAACGTCTTTGTTTTCCTTGACATCTACTGAAGTTTTACACAGCCTGAGCTAGCACAATGAAATATATTTTTTTTTTCAATTCTTCTCTGTCCCCTCCCTTTTTATGCCCATCCACAAACTCCTTTCTTGTTTATTTTTGGAACATAGGTTTTGAATCCATCGTTTCCTTTGTGTGTCTTCAATCAGAAACAATAACAGCAAGCAGCCACTCTTTTAGGAAACATAGGTCAAGTACTGATCATAATTTGCAGCACATAGCTATCTTGCAATTCTGACCAGTCTGATTTCACACCAAACTATTCAACTTGATACCAGATCTTCTCGATCCAGACACATTTATCATAATACATGAATGAAGTTTTTAACATTATTCTTCTCAGTTCCTCAGTCCATACATCCAAGCCCTAATCGTGCTCATTCACAGCAGTTTATCTTTACATAATTAAAACTCTGTGCCTCTTACTAAAAGTGCAAAGTGCTGGGCTTTTTTTCCTGTGACATTATTTTGCCCATCTCATCTAATCATCCACCAAAAAAACCCCTCAAAACTAACGGTGGCAAATATTCCCATTTTTTTTCTGAACACTTTCCCCGAATTCCTGCATAACATCTCAGATTTTCTTTGTTTAAACATCTTTCATAAATCTTTCCTTTTCATTCATCTACTAGTAGAGTTTACAAGATTATCTGCAGTTGTCATTCTTTTCCTACGGGATAGTAAGATCGATTTCCCTAGCACTTCTGTGTTCACTTGTCTGCTTCATCCACTAAAGCTCTTACATACTATCCTTCACTTACACAACACTGTCTTCTAACAAGTATAGGAAAAATCTCTTTTTGCAGGCTCTCAAGTATGCTCTCCATTATGGTACCTTTAGAATACCAACATGCAGTTCTGAATAAGTAAGTGGTAAACAGGGACAATTATTTATAATGAATAATCCGTGATCATGTGTAAATGTCAAGTTTCAGACAGACAACTCAAGAAATTACATACTTACTAATGTTCAATGCCTGCCATCCTTTTGTTATTCATTATAAGTATTGACTAAAGACTTGGAACTGGATATCCTCTTAAGTGTTTGGATAATATTGATTTAGTCTACAGTTTCAAGGCAGAATTATGGCACTGAGAATGTTTTCATTATAATTTTACAGTCCCTTTATGATTTTTCATTGGAGAAGAGGAAATGTGATTCTTTCAAAGGCATTTAAAACAGATCACCAATCCAAACCAAACCAAACCAAAAAAGCTGAACCAAAACATGATAGGCTTCTTTCCTGCATTTCCATTAAATTTAAGTTTAGAATACTCAGAATAGCTCTTCTCCTCCATAAGAAGTACTCAAAAAATCTGCTTGTATCTATCAATCTAGCCAACTTCTGTTGCTTTCTAATACAACCTGAGCAAGCTGCAAATGCTTCAAACAATAGTTGAGGTTTATGTTATGGAACTAAAAGTTAAAACTGATATTGTTTAGTTCAACATTTTCTAGTAATAAGCTAGAAAATACGTGAGTACTGCAAAAAGTAAAGTATAATTAATTATGGTTCTTATTATTTTATAGTATTATTTTACCTTTTAGATAAGGTTTTATAACATCATTTGGAAATGAAGTACATTATTTAAATGCTAACTCTTCTAGAAATACAGTGCTAATAAGTCCTGGGGTTTTATAAACTATATAAAATGAATAAAAAATGAGAATAAACTTTTACATCTGATCAGAAAAAGATCACAGTGTGATAAAGGTTAGTGACACTAATTTACTACCATCTCAGAGTATATCTTCATATCTGATTTTGAGCAATGGCTCTTCATAAAACACCGCCTTATTTTATTTATTTTATTTTATTTTATTTTATTTTATTTTATTTTATTTTATTTTATTTTATTTTATATTTTATTTTTTATGGGTTTTTCTCAACTATGGCTGTCTGTAGAAACATGCTTATATAAAATACAAGTTCCAGTGTGTATAGATATTATTGAAATCTGAATCTGTCCCACTGTTTTCTTCAAAGTACATTAACAAGTTTTCTTGTAAGTACTGATACTGGAATATATCCAGTATCAATATCTGTGATAGTTCCAGGAGTGTCTCTAAGAAGATCAAACAAGCATAAAAATCTAGGGCACAGTGAAAAGGAGCAAGAGGCAGGTAAAGTTCTTGTTAATACTTTAAAAGCTCAGCTAGAAATACATGCATCCTCCAAAGAAGAGGATGGCTCTACAGTTGTTGATACAAGCAAAATTTTGCTTTCTCAACCATAAATTGTTATTGAATAATGGTAGTCTACCCATGAAAGAGAGAGAGAACATTTCTATATATTGACAAGATAAATTTGACTGAAGAGTTTTAAGCAAGGATCAGGAGTACAGGGTAACAAAACCTGAGAGGTGAACAAATGCAAAATTATTTGCAAATGTTCTATTATATAGAAGAAGGAAAGTCTCAAACTACAACAAAGAACAGAAAAGGGAAGAGTTACTTTCATAAAATATTTAAATTGATGTGATTTGATGAGTTTCCCACAAAACTACTCAAAGCAGTGGTCAGTGAAATCTGAGACTTACTACTGGCTATGTTTGAGAGATCACATGCGGCAGGCACATCAGGATTTTGGATGATTTGAGGAGAGTAAATTCAATGTTTCTACTTCAGTGAGGAGGAAAAAAAGAAGCTGAGGTAGGAATAGACTAGTAACATGAATTTGACATCAATTCATTTAACTCCCTTCTATGGGAGTACTGAACATCTGAAATTGGAGAAATTAACTAAAAATAGGATTAAATCCATCAGTGACAAGTATCCAAATCTATACTTAAAAAGGACTAATCATCTGCAATATGGCATAGGCAGAAATAACTGAGCAGGTAGAAGATTAACAGGAAAACGATCTAGGGGAAGAATCCTTGAAATACTTTTATAAAACTTCCCCTGCTCAGTATACCAGCAAGACTGTATCTGAATATTTTTTAGACCCTGAACTTCACAAAAGTTGTGAACTGTGTGAAGAGTGCCCAGAAAAAAATTGTGACAATGATCAGAAGCATAAAAACATGACCTATCAGAAAACAGTAAGGAAATAGGTGTTGCTTATCTAGAATCTGAGAAAACATGAAACTTAAGTTTCAGAAAAAGTATTAGATCTTTTCTGATCCCTGTGACTCAGAAAATGAGAATAGTTGTAAAGTAAGCAGATTTCATCAGATGACAATCCTTTCTTTTAGAAGCAGCTTGATACGTAAATTAGAAAGGAAACTAGAAAACCTGCATGAGAAGTGCATCAGAAAGGTTTGTAAGGCAAGTGTAGTGATCCCGACTGGAAGACCTTTGTATGTCAAGGAACCTGTGCTGTTCTGCATGTCCAGTGTGGCCTTCAGGCTGTGTTGTGCTGCACAAACTCCGTGGCTGTATGATAAGCCCAGTAACCTCACTGTAACAGGGGAGCCTGTGGGCAGCTCCCACTTGGTGCCAGTGATTATAGCACCTGAATGGCCTCGCCTTTAATTAGAAGTGCAAGCAAGAAATTCTTATGCAAACGTAATTTCTATTTGACTGGAGAAATGATGGATAGAGTTCTTTCCTTGTAATAAAATCCTATAACTGCTCTAATGACTGAAATCGGAGAATCTCTTCTATGGATGGGTTCTACCCAGCAAGCTGCATGTGGCCCACTCAATGCTACAACTCCTAGGTTTCACAATATCCAAAGAGACATAAGATTACCTGTAGTATTTTCTCCTTGTAATGTTAGCTTTAAAAAATAGCATTTTAAAAGATACCTTACAGAGCGCCTTTCTTGCTGGCATCAGAATGGACTAGCACTTCCTGGTGCAAAACAAAAAGTAAAAAAGGAACAAAGGGGAAACAAAAAAAGTTAAAAGAAACACTTGCCAGATGCCATCTTGGATTAAGCAGATATAAAATTCTTTTTGTTATTGTTCTTTCCTCAGCTGTGTCTTTTCTACCACTCTCTTTGTTGTCTGCTATAATTGATGCAAATAGAAATGTATATTTGCATTTATCATCACTTGAATCAGGCTAAGGGTATTTTCAAGATGAATGTGTTTTCTTTCCCCAAGGTTATAGTAAATCCATGAACTGGAGAACTAGGACCCTTCTAAAGATTCTTCAGCTCTCCAATGCATTCCCTAAAAGAACCACCAAAAAGTAGTCCCACAGATAGTATTGCATAGATAGACAGGTTTGATAACCAGTAAAATCAGGCAGCAGAGGAAGAAGAAATGTCATCCAGTGAATAGGAATTATCCAGCATAATCTTTGGCTGAATGCAGGTTAATGAGGAGTTCACCAGAACTGCATGCATAGCCAAGGTGTTTGTCACACCCTCTTTGGAGATCCTTACTCATAACCTTGACAAACAGCAGTCTGAAACTGTACAAAAGATTAGTGTACAGGGTGTGACCTTGTAGTGGGAGGTGGACTTGAAGACTTTGTAAAGCCCCTTCCAGACTTAGAATTGATTCTTTGAAGGAGACTCTCAAGTACCTTACTTAAATCATATGTAAAAAAAAAAAAAAAGGCTTTTTTTCCCCCCCTTCTAGTTCTGTACAGTGTATCTATAGCTACTATAATTGTATTCCCTATGACTGGATTCTCATAAATTTGGATTCTTCAACTCTAGATTTTCTCTGATGTTAAAACTTAGTTCAGAGTGACAGCTGAAAAACAAGCTGTGTTATTCTTCTGTCAACATATATTTTGATTAATTCTGGGCAATCTTAGGAGTAAATGGTAGTCCAAAATAATTTTTATGGGCACCTGAAGAGTAGCAGAGTGTTTCTCTGCCAAATTGTGCAAGCAATATGATCTTATAATTCTCACACTAGGGTCAGTGAGGGAAAGATATCTTCTACTGACTAACACTAACAATAAATACATGATGAAGCAGAAAAATATTGTGTGAACCCCCTTGGAAATTTCTCCTGGTTTGTTTTTGTTTGTTTGTTTGGGTTTTTTTTGTTTGTTTGTGGGGTTTTTTTTTGGGGGGGGGGGGATGATGTACTATAAATATTAATTACAAAATATATCCAAATGCTCAGGGCAAAGTGTTTTCATTATTTCAACATTTCCATATGTAAAGCTGCCAAGCTTTAAAAAAGCCCAAAACCCACAAAATCCCACAAACCTCCTGTCATTAGTATGTACAGAGAAACTCTCTTTATTTTATTTGCTGTGCTTGGGTTATATGACAAATTGTTCTCATTTCTCTTTTGCAAAACATTCTTTCCCTTCCTGTGGGAAATCTAATGGAATCTGGTTAAGAAGTTATTTTCCCTTTGGATGTTCTCAATTTGTTTTCAATGGAGCAGGAAGAGAATGGAATTTTTCCCCTGTAGTTATACCTTTTCCCTGTTGTTACATGTTTGCTTCTTTGTATACACTGACTTTGTTAACATTTTGCCTTTAAAGCGACTGCTGTCTGGAGAACACTTACACTGTGCAGAGCTCCTCACATCTGCTATGCACAAATATATAAAGCTTTTGTGACCATGTCCTTCCTTCTGTCCTTTCTAAGCCTTCTGTTGCTGTAGTAGTTCCTACTGATACTATACTGAGCGGAGCTACCTCTTGATTCTTTAATATGCCTTAAAGTGATACATATCTTTATATAATAAAATTGGGGAGAGGTGACTGGGGAAGCACACAACGTTTCCACCTTAAAGAATTTCTATTGTGTTAATACTGATTTCTAGTAAAGCTTCCAGAAAGATAGATTTTTTTTTTCTCCAGTATCATTTCAAAATGTGAGAGGGTGTTTGTTTGATGACTTGCCTGTATGCTGCAATATTAGGCTTTATCTGTAGCTTCTCTCTTTTATGTCTTGTATATCTAATTTTATTTCCTTTGATCCTTCTTTCTTCCTCTTTGCTGATATTTTCTTTGTTCTTTTGCTTCCCCCATACCTGATCATTTTCATTTAATCCCTGCCTATGCCACCACCTATATCTTTGTTGTCATAGTTCTGATGTCTCTCTACTGGTTATCTTTTTATCTGGCTATCTGATTTTGTTTAGCTTTTAGTCTTTTAAATTCTCTCCATTGCTTGAATCTCTTTTAATCTTCCCCTAGTATCGCTTCTTGTTATAGCTCTTGATCTTTCAGCGAGGAGTGACAAAGCTGACAGGGACCATCGCTTATTAAATTTAAATTTAAAACAAAAATAAGTAGTCACTTTTTGCTGCTGATATATGTAAACTATGTGACCAGAATTAAAGATGTGCAGCACTGTAGAGCCTTATTTCTGCAGCTGAGGCATTCAGAGATTGCAATGGAGGCTTGTGGCTACCCTGAATCAGTGAGGGGTAAACTTCTGACCGTGTGTGACCTCACTTCTGCTTGCCAATTAATCTGAGGGGTTTTATGTGTATTTGAGCTATTCATACATTTCTGATGAAGGATTTAATTTGAGTGCAGGGGTGCTAGCCTAGAAGATTTTGTGAATTATTAATGCCTATTGCCTCATGGGAAAGAAAGGCTTCAAACTGGGCTACTGCTTTCCTAAATCACTTGATAAATATCATCTTCTCTTGCTGGTCATACTTCAAGCAGGTGCTCTTAGAAGCACAGGAGAAGGCCATCCCCATGTCCCGAAAGATGAGCCGACGGGGAAGAAGGCCAGCCTGGCTAAATAGAGAGCTTTGGCTGGACCTCAGGAAAAAAAGGAAGGCTTACATTCTCTGGAAAAGGGGCTTAGCAACTTATGAGGATTATCAAGATATAACAAAGCTATGCAGGGGGAAGATTAGAAGGGCCAAAGCTCAATCAGAACTCAGCTTGGCCACTGCAGTCAAAGACAACAAGAAGAGATTTTTCCAGTATATCAACAGAAAAAGGAAAACTAGGGAAAATATAGGTCCACTGATGAATGAGACGGGTGCCCTAGTGGTGGAAGATACAGAGAAGGCAGAGTTACTGAATGCCTTCTTTTCTTCGGTCTTCACTGATAAAGCCGTCCCTCACGCATCCCGTACCCTGGAGGCAAGGGGGAAGGTCTGGAGAGAGGAAGATTTTCCCTTAGTTGAGGAGGACCAGGTCAGAGACCACTTGGCCAAGCTGGACATTCATAAATCCGTGGGCCCTGACGGGATGCACCCGCGAGTGCTGAGAGAGCTGGCAGATGTTATCGCTAGACCACTCTCCATTGTCTTTGCAAGGTCATGGGGAACAGGAGAGGTGCCTGAGGACCGGAGGAAGGCTGACATCACTCCAATCTTCAAAAAAGGCAAGAAGGAGGACCCAGGGAACTACAGGCCGGTTAGTCTCACCTCTGTCCCTGGGAAGGTAATGGAGCGACTCATTCTGGATGTCGTCTCCAAACGCATAGAGGAACAGGAAGTTATTGGAAGTGGTCAGCATGGATTTACCAAGGGCAAATCATGCCTGACCAATCTGATAGCTTTCTATGATGTTATAACGGGTTGGCTGGATGAGGGGAGAGCCGTAGATGTCATCTACCTTGACCTTAGCAAGGCTTTTGACACCGTCCCCCATAACATCCTCATTAGGAAGCTGAGGAAGTATGGGCTAGATGAGGTGACAGTGAGGTGGATCGAGAGCTGGCTGAGTGACAGAACTCAGAGGGTTGTGATCAGCGGCACAGAGTCCAGTTGGAGGCCTGTAACGAGTGGTGTCCCTCAGGGGTCAATACTTGGACCAATTTTGTTCAATATATTCATTAATGACCTAGATGAGGGGACAGAGTGTATCCTCAGCAAGTTTGCTGATGATACCAAGCTGGTAGGGGTGGCCGACACTCCAGAGGGCCGTGCTACCATCCAGCATGACCTGGACAGGCTGGAGAGCTGGGCAGAGAAGAACCTAATGAGGTTCAACAAAAGCAAGTGTAGGGTCCTGCACCTGGGAAGGAAGAATGCCAAACACCAGTATATGTTAGGGGTGGACATGCTGGGAAGCAGCTCTGAGGAGAAGGACCTGGGGGTCCTGGTAGACAGCAAATTATCCATGAGCCAGCAGTGTGCCCTTGTCGCCAAGAAGGCCAATGGCATCCTGGGCTGCATAGGGAAGACTGTGGCCAGTAGGTCGAGGGAGGTCATTCTTCCCCTCTACTCTGCACTGGTGAGGCCACATCTGGAGTACTGTGTCCAGTTTTGGGCTCCCCAGTTCAAGAGGGACAGGGAACTACTGGAGCGAGTCCAGTGTAGGGCAACCAAGATGATTATGGGACTGGAGCACCTCCCTTATGAGGAAAGGCTGAAAGAGCTGGGACTCTTTAGCCTTGGAGCACCTCCCTTATGAGGAAAGGCTGAAAGAGCTGGGACTCTTTAGCCTGGAGAAGAGAAGGTTGAGGGGGTACCTGATTAATGTTTACAAGTACCTAAAGGGTGGGTTTAAGGAGGACGGAGCCAGGCTCTTTTCAATGGTTCCCAGCGACAGGACAAGGGGCAATGGGCACAAGCTAGAACATAGGAAGTTCCGTTCAAATACACGGAAAAACTTCTTTACAGCGAGGGTGACAGAGCACTGGAACAGGCTGCCCAGGGAGATTGTGGAGTCCCCTTCTCTGGAGATTTTCAAGACCCGCCTGGATGCAGCCCTGAGGGATGTGCTTTAGGCAATCCTGCTCTAGCAGGGGAGTTGGACTAGATGATCTCTAGAGGTCCCTTCCAACTCTGAAGATTCCGTGATTCCGTGATTCCGTGATTCTCTAAGTAGATGAACCTAACATATATGCAAATGTTATACCTGAAGAAATGACAAAGAAATTAAACACATATTAGAAATTATATTCCACTTTTTAATTCAGATGTAAGAATAAAAACTAGGCAGAAGCGTGAGAAGAGACTTTGAGAATATCTGAAATCCTACTTAGACTTCCTCAGCATTTATGCCTATGTTTATGCACCCATATCAAGTTGCTTCCTGATGCAGGGATAAAAAAAGTTTTACATCAGAAATCTTGTGTGTGCAATTTCCGTCTACTTTTTTACATCTGTGTGTATATGAGCATATGTCTAAAATCATGTTTATTTTTACATAATCTCGTTAGGACCATAAATAACGTTCACACACATAGAAATGCTGAGATATGTATACTTTTTTATTTGTTAAAATTGAAGTTCCCCTTTAAGTTTTCCTTTGAAATTACAAAAGGATAAGAGACAACTTATTCAGCAGAATGATTAAGGTCAAGTTACTCTTGAAATGTATGATTCATTTCTCATCCTTTTCTTCAGACAACATCCACACCTATCCAAGCAATTTCTGAAGTTAAAATAATGAATACATATTTTAGGTTTGCAAGCTTAAGAGTTTGCAAGTGCAAAAATTTACCCCAAAAACTACCTTTTACAAGGCATTAGATGTGTGACCCATCTTCTCCAGAAGCAAACAAGCCTTAACTGATCTTATTGTGGCATTTGATAGAGATCATATTGATAGTTTGTCCACTTACACAGCAGAAAGACTTCACTAGCTAAGGAAACAGGTAGAACCTTACGTTGTTTCTACCATACTGAACTTTTTATATGTGGCAGATAACTTTTCTTCAATTTCAGGATGAATTCTCAAATTTGGAGTCCCATTTTCAGTAGAAGTATTGTGTGTTTGGTTTCTTTGTTTGTTTTGCAGAGTTCTGTTTTGTTTGTTTGTTTGTTAGAAAATAATTCTAATAAAGGAAAGAGACCATGTTTTGAGATCAATAAATGAAATGTCAGCCTGTATATTCATATATCTGAATTCTGTTCCACTCATTTAGACAGTGTATTGGGCACAATATCTGGCAAGTGTCTAGACATTAACTGTCTGGCACAAACACAAATCATGCCTGAACATGTGATAATAGTCATACACTATGCCAATACTTGCAAGCCAGTTCTACAGATCATTCTCTGCCCCCATTCAATTTATTTAAATAATACAGGTTGTAAAAATCAACAACCGGTAAGCCTTTGATAGGCACTTGTTCTCAAATGTTTTATGCTTTGCCTCGTGTTGCCATTTGCATGAAAGATTTCCTTGTAAACATCCCACAGTTCTCTCTCAGTTTTAAAAAAAAAAATCTTCCTTAGGAATGTTGCAGAACTAAAAAAAAAAATAAAAATATCAATATATAGGACCAGAAACTCCTGCTATATAAATATATATGTTTTATTAAGACATACACACACACATATATATACTATGAACATGTATAAGCTTACAGTTCAAACAGGTATCTGTTGTTCCAGGTGGACTCCATGGGATCCCTCCTTACTTTCTGTTTATAGCATATTTTTAAACATTCCAGATATAAACTCATCCCACAGAAAATCATGTGCCAGTCTTCCATCTTTTCTAGAGGGTGTAGTTCATCAACAGAAACCTCCGAACTCAGAAAATGGTGTAATTTTGAATAAAAAACCTTCCCCCTCTTATTGGTTCCATTCTGGGTGATTAAAAAAATAAATACATTTTAAAAAGGGAACATACTTTAACTCTTCCTCCCTTTTTATTATTGCTATCTGATTAGTTCAAGAACATCTTAAAACTTTTTTCAGTGTCTTGCAATTGGCTCTTCCTTGCTTGGAAGCTATCAGTATTTCCAAAAGACAAAAGTAAATGTGAAACCTCAAACAGAACCTTCCTCTTTTTTTTTTATTTTTTTTTTAATTCTGCATGCCACAGTCCTGCTGAGAAGCTTTTATAAGTCCTGATTAAATCCAGCTATTCACAGTTATCAATGATCTGAATCAGTTCCTGGGGAACTTTCTCCCTTGTTCTCAGCCTTTCTTCACGTGGATCCTGAGCCAAACCAGTCTGTTTAATTGCTGTTTCTCTGCACACCTAAGGATAGCGCTGCAGGAAAACAGTGGGTGGACAGCTCAGCATTGACTTACAGTTTTAGTGAAAGTGATGGCATGATGGATTAAAGCCTTACTGCATGTGGCACCATGACAGACAGAGAGAGAGATAAGCGTGAGAAAAGTCCTCATCTACTTCATTGTATTCTGAAATCTGCCTCGTATGAAGAGTGGGTAGGTATATGACCTCCACTCCCCACTTTTTCTGTCATTTATGAAGTTTGTGGAAATTAAACTTGCTTTGAAAGTATAACCTCTAATTCACAAGCAAGTGCAGTTCTGAGGAAACCTGAAACATTAAACATTAAGGTTGAAACTCTAATTGCTTTTCTCACATTAATAAATAATCTAGTGGGGTTTAACTTGTCATTCAAATAGTAATATATTCTCCTCACCTAAATATTTCAAGGCATCTGGCTTATGCCTAATCAAATAAAAAGCTGTGGTTTTTTTAGACTTAAATGTAGGTTTTCATCTCACTCTGTTTTCACTTGTACAAGAACTCTTTCATTTGCAGCTACAATGGTTCGACTGTGCTGTCAGCAACTGCATTAAAAAAGTATTCATAGGCACTTCACAGAGTTATTAAAAGCAAAAGAAGTTGATATCTCAAAACCGCATTTAAACACCAGTTGTATAAAACCAAGTACTGGGAAGAGTCAAAGAAGAAAAAATTATGCAAGGAGGGTATCTGAAATAAAATGAGGATCCGCGTGGTTCTGGTTTTCTACCATTGAGTTATTGTAATGAAACTTCACCTATGCTAAGCCCTAGTTGTATTAAGACTAAAGATCTTTTAGCACTGCAAGCATCGCAAGGAGACATGAGGCTGTGACTTAATTGGTATTTGGGAAACAAGGTAACACAAAGGTGGGCATTTGGGTTTAAGAGTTCAAAAAAAGATGAGAAAAAATCTCAAGTCAATTTTCAAAACATATTGCATAAGACTTTCTACTCTGTCATATACGTAGGTGAGATAAAAGAAGTGAAAGAGAACAGCCTCCCAGAAGATATCAACAACATTGTCCCTTGGGGTAAATTCACGAGGTCACCTGTAGCATTCATATGGCCAGAAAACATGGAAGGGCATGCCCACGGTGGTCAGTAAGAAGTATCCTTCCAGAGCATGAAGGACTCCAGCTGCCAAAGTAAACCCAGCTAGCATCTTGCTAATCTGGCACCCAGTGACTTGACACCCTCTGAGTCCACCTGCAGCCACATTTTTCCCATCAGTCTGATGTTTATGTAGGCTAATTGTGAGGCTTCCATGTAGGCAGTGGATCTGGCAGGTAGATCACTTAAAATAAGTGCAAGCGCAGTTGAAGTAAATTACACCTAAACACCTCCTGGGAATTTCAAGAACATTGAAATGCCCATTATTTTGTGGACTTGGAACTGCCTTCACTCAGCTTATGCTTCACTCAGCATTTCTTTGCTGTTTTCAGCAAGTTGTTCATGCAGTAAGTGGTCTTACAATTTCATGTGCTACAAACTGAAACCATATTCACAACACATCTTCCTTGTAGACAAATTAATTATTATCTGCTTTATCATTGAGATAATTATGATGAATGCATAGATGATGTGCCTTTTTCTACCCATTCTTGCAAAACAGTAATTAGGATAGCTGAAAATTCCATCTAATTTTAAAAAGAGTAAAACACAAATGTAATATACTTGACAGTAACGATATGTCATAGATAAAGATAGTAAATCTTGGTAACTTAATCACATTCAAAATTTAAAAACCTTTAAAATATATAACACATGGAGTGGGAAAGAGGAGCTAATATTCTCGTTAGTGACAGTTGGAAAGGAACAATTCACTACTTGACAGAATTTCCTTGAGGGGATTCTTACATGAAGAAAGCATGTTTTAATTGAAGCTGCCAAAATCGATATAGGGAAAAACAACAGTCATGTTCTTGGAGTTGACATAAATCTAGAGAAAACATTTAAAGATGCAGGTCTAAGCTCTACAACAAAAATGGCACAGAAGAACAAGAATGTTGTAGAGTTGTAGAAGCTATAGAGGAAGCTTGCTCAGAATACTAAGCATGGTAACAGAGTGGATAGAAAAAAATTTTTCATTTCTCAGTAGAAGGAGACCTACAAGGAAATGTATGGATTAATTATTTTTACAAGAAATATATGCATTATATTTATAAAGAGGGATGCAAAAATTATTCTCTTTTTCTGTGAAGTCCTTGTAAGGAGTAAACATATCAATAAATGTAAGAAAAAAGAAAAGATTAAGGGCAGCGATCTAGTTCCAAAACGACATAAAATAATTTCAGGGCACTTATGTCAATATATACCACCTGAATAACAGATGTGTTAGGTTTAAATTGGAGTTCCTTAAGTGTGGATGAAGAAGAATCTGCACTCTGTCCTCACTAAATTGTTATTCTTAGCTATATAAAATGTTGCTAGACCCACCTTAATGATTATTTAGATGTGGAGTTATGGGACCCGTAACTCTGAGCCTGTTCCCTGGCAAATGTTTCCTGGAAATGTCTTTGTGGAAGTCTCTGTAGTAGCACCCTAGGATCCACGCACTGAGCAGCAAAGCTGAGATGGGAACTGCTGAAACACCAGTTCACCACCTTAGATCAGTCTGATGAGTTTATTCTAGAAGTAGGGACTAAAAGCTTCCAAAATCAGTCTTCTTTGTAGGTATGAACATTGCTCTGGCCTACGATAGATCAGAGAGTGGGCTGCTATACTGCTGATAACACTAGGTTTTTTAGGTTTTGCTTGTCTGGAGGAAACAGCCGCATGAGAGGTTTTTGCCCTTGACAGGCTCTATGGTCAGTTCAGCAGCGCTTGCACTGCTGGGATCTAGCAGTAAACATTTCAGTCCTGAGCAATGACTTCTGAAGACTCCTCCACATGGCTGGGACAACAGGGTACCATTCAAGTAAACGTGAGAGATTCTTTATCATCTAAGCATCACAGGCTCATACCCCTGGCTGTAGGGAACAGTGGTTTCAGCATGTCAGTGAAGCATCAAGAAAGTTATATCTCTATCCATAGGCAATGTTGAGGCCAGTTTCAGAAGGTAGAGATGGTAACAGGTTAAGACAAAACTGCTGCATCTGATTCTCGTCCACCTCTGCAAATAGGGATGTATGTAATCTTTTGTCCCCAAACCTTATGTTTGAATGTAACCTAGCACAAAAAAAACAGCAAAATATTAAGTAAATTTAGAGTTAAAATAGTCTATCTGCGAAATGCATTGCCAGCACTGAGAAACTGGGAGCTCTGAGGTTGTAAGGCAGTGTCAAGTGCAGAGCCTTCTTCTTAGTGATATAATCTGTGAAATTCCCAGGAATCAGTTCCACAGAGCATTTCCAGACCCCCAGAAGATCACCTCATCTAGGAAATTTAGTGTTTCTATTGTATAGCACTCCCTCACTATGTGATTGTGTATATGTTTTAAAATATTTTTTCTATTAAAAATTTTCATCCTGATTCATGTATTTTAAAGACATGATACTGCACTGCAATCTCTTTTCATTGTGAATTTAATACTAAAAAAAAAAAAAAAAAAAACCAAAAAAACCCCATCCACAATACTGTAAAAAAAAAAAATCTAACTACTTTAAGCCATACATTTACATTTCACAATAGTGGAAACAATATTTCAAGCCCTTGGGTTTGTTCTAATGGCAATTACACAAAGGATAACCCAAGCTGACACCGCTCCAGGCACCTGACAAGCTGACATTGAAAGTATCGTAAACTGCAATATTGCAACTGTCTGCACGAAGACAAGGCAATATCTACAAGCCGCCCCTGCTCTAGTGTTCAGTGTCAGACCCACTCATCCTTCTATTCTAAACAAATATATTTATTAAAGCTGTTGTAAGAAAAGTATTATCTCTAATTGCTCACAGACAAAAAAAATGCTCCAAATGGATGTGAATTTAAGGGCTGTGGAAACACCATGCCCTCATTAAATCTACTTTGTTCAGCAGATAACTCCTGTCTCATGAAAATAGTATCGACTTGGCTGTACAGTCTTTCAGCTTGGGCATCACTTATTGCATTGGTATCAGTAACTTTTGGTTTAAAACTAACAGAAAAATATTGCAAGTATCCAAGAAAACAAGTGTTACAAAAGCAGACAACCCAGAGTTCAGGTTAAGTGCAACAGAAAACACAACACATTAACACAGATAAGTATACATCAGGGACATCTAGAACTTCAGATTTTCTTTTAATGCTTCTGTGTTTTAACAACCATACAAATATATTTAGTGCATAAAATTGTTTGTAGGTCTGGATTGGATTAAATTTTTTTTAAGAGCATGTTAAAGAGTTTTGGTTTTGATTTTGGTGTTGCTGGCACATTTTTTTTTACTTTATTCCTCTGCAACATCTTTAAAAGAGTGGAATTGATGATAACTTTAATTAATTAATTTCATGACACTGTTATACTTCAGGAAAATAATGTTCTCAGAAAAAAATAGGAATCAGTGTAGCTAGAGCTCCCATCTTTCATATAAAATGCAAAATTAACGTTCTCACCAGCTAGAGTAATGAAGGCTCTTGTGGCACTTCTAAAAAGTGTAGAGTTGTTAATTCTTGATTAAATTATATTTTAGGTAAATCAGTTTACTCTCCAGTTGTGGTTAGACAGTTGCAGTCTTCATAACTTCTGTTACATTGCCATAAATCAACACATTCCAAGTGGTTACACTTCAGCAGAAGCGATTCAATTTCCATTTGCTTTACGATTCTTTGAAATAATACTAAAAATTGTGAAGTCAAGAAATAAAATTCCTCCATGAGGTAAAATTTGTTCATTGAGCTAAAATAATTGTATTTTTTAAATCAGTAAAGAATTTCACCAATGCTGAGTGAATTTTTACGTATCAAATATGTTTTAAATAAAAGGATTTGGATTCTTAATTCGTGGGAAAATATTATCCTTTCCCAAGGAATGGAAAGGATAACTATTTGCCTCCCTCCACTACAAATCATTAGGTATGAAGCTGTTTTGTGGAAAATTCCCTCAGTCTCTCCTGAATTAACTTCAACTGCTCAGTCTGAAAAATAAAAGAAGGTGAAGTGTATTTTATCACTTCATGGTGTGACATGATGTGTCAAATTAAAAATAATAATAAAAAAGATTTGGACTCATCAGCACTTTTGTTGATGTTAACTCAATTTTTTTTTAACAATTTGTTCCAACTCTAATTATCTCTATGCTTGAGTAAAAATAATGGCAAAATCACAGATGTTCAGTGCAAGAATGAATTATATATGGATTATTTCTCTGGAGTTAAGATATAAATCTTTCCTTGTGCAGCAGAAGCAAAAAGAAGTGTGAAAGTACCATGAAGAACATTTCATCTGAAAGACTATATTTTCATTAATTGTGTTATAGTAGGCCATTAAAGCTAAGAAAATAAAAAAAATAATTTGCTCCCTACACAAAATCTGAATGTTATACATTTGCATTTTTCTTAAGGAAGTAAAATTTCTTCTTTTTTTGTTCCTAGTGGGTATCCAGTAAATAATAAGATCTTATGTTCATTTGTCAAGGGAAGTGAGATTTTAGTGAGATATTTTTGTGTTTAACTAGAGGTCTTATATGCATAGTTTATTCCAAATATATCCATGTAGCACTTTGGTTTCTTTATTAGTTTTGTATCACTAATTATTTAAATATTTTTAAATCAAACTTAGCAGTCAGACCACAAAAAATCCCCACGCTCCAATAAAAAGTAAGACAAAAATCCCAAGAATTAAGTTGTGTTCCGTATCCTTTTAAATGATTTAAAAATCTTTTGTGGTCGTCTGATTCAGAGATGTTACAAAGCTAAAGAAATTTATAATTCTGAGATACGTGGTGCCTGGCTCTGTTTGTTGTCTTATAGGTAGCCAGATTTTTTTCCCCCATTTTTAGATAATGAACTAGGACTTCCATGTTTGTGTGCTTGCCAAATGAATCCCATGCAAAGGAACATTTAATCTCTCACAAATTAGAATTTTTGGGTGAAAGCACTTTGATAAAAACTTCCGAAGACCCTTCAGGTTTATTATTTTGAGTTTAGGGCAAGTAACTCCTAACTTGCTGTTGCAAATTGGTAGCTATCAAACCATTTTCTGTTTCACACATAAGTTGCAAGTAATCTGACAGATGTTCCCAAACACCTGTATCAGTTAGAATACCACTGAAGTTCATTTACCAGAATGCATTTCTGGCAAGGGTATATATACTAAAGCACTGCTTAATCACAAGCTATTACAGACCCCTCAGAATATTGAAATCAGCAGCTTTTCTTTTTAATGACTGGGATTTTTCCTTGATATTCTGAGATGTTTTCCGCAGACTAAATAAGGGAAGGGACTAGCCATCATCATCTCTATGGCTGCAGCTGAAGATCTTCCTGAAATGTGAACATAAGTTTTCTGCTCTTTCATCCCTGCTGTGTTGATTTCTATTGCTGTCTTTTTCCTCTCACCTGTCTTCATTTTTTTCCATTTTACTTTCCATCTATTAAGAGCCTGACTTAGCAAAGCAGCTGGTGGAACATAGCTGGGGCCAATTTGGCACATTAAAAGCAGTACTATGTTGTTTTTTTGGTTTTTTTAAACAATTTAACTGCAGAAAAGTGAGAAAGTGTGACTGTGGGTTTTCCTTGTTTTTTTTTTTTTTTCCTTTGCCCATATACGCGTATTTTGTGACTATTAATACTTAGTTTATTTCATTCCAAAAGAAATTGGCTAAACCATACCTCAGAACATGGAGGAAATTCCTAAAAGTGATTCTCTTAGACTCTTTCACAACATTTTCAATAAAAATTTTTGTTAGAATTTAGAAATAATAGTTCTTGAGTTCTTTTCCCCCTCATTCATAGAGAGAGTTTATAATTAGCAAAATTATAAAGCAGTTCTTCAAAACAGCCTATTTTCAGCTTTTCAGTTTCAGTTATTTTCTACATGAATATTTCCTGTTGTCTCTTATTTCTTTCTATGTGTAATTAATGTTAAGAGCAAATTCTTGCTTGGTAATGCGCAACCAGTGTAAGAATATCCTATGGCAGAAACCCAAACTGAAATTACTGTCAATAATGGGGAGAGGGGAAAAAAAGCTCAAGTATTGTTAAAATCTGCCTACTTTATCCAAGCAGAACCCTAACACTCTAGCAGCTTTTATTCTCTAGCAGCAAGGAAAATTCTCTCCCTTTTTCACATCCCTAGTAATAACTATAGCAGCCTTCACATAATTGGACTATTCCAGTAACCTCGTCTAGCATAGAACATCAACCACTTTGCCAGAAGGTGGTGGCTCTGGGTACAGGAGTCAAGTGAAAACAAACAACAACAACAACTAATCTTTCATCCTTGGAAACAAAGGTAAGACTGACTGATTAGAAATATAGGTCTCATTCTTGTGGATCTGTGCTCTATGTGAGGTAAACAAAAAAAAAAAAAAAAGAGAAAGAAGACGACATTATTTTCACATCACCAGCAAGAAATTAATTTTGGAATAATTCCAATTTTAAGTGAGAACTTAATAAAATACTTAAGACAATTACATTTAAGATATATGCTTACATTCACATTGAGTTACAAACTATCATTTGTCAGGAACACTTAGAATTTTTATTTTTTTTTTTTCCAGAAAGATGCAAGTGTTACCTAATACAATTTTTTTAAAGGCCTTAAAATAACGTTCATACATTACTGAACAGATAACTAGATTCTCTCCTTCTGAACAGCTACTAAGCTAAATGAAGTGCAAGAAAACAAACTAAATTAGCAATGTACTCATGTAAGCTGTCTACCTATCTATAGGATTGGCTTGAATATTGAGAAAAGATGGTACCTAATCTCCAAAAGGCAAAATGCTGTTCTGAGGAAGAGGAGATCATACCTTTTGTCTTTACATGTCTTGCTCCAAATTCATTGGCATCATGGCCATGCTAAGGTTCTCTGACCTTTGAAATGCTGAATTCTGCAATTAATTTTTATGTGCTTAAAAAGGGTGGAGTAAGTTGAAACACGCACATTTTTATGAATTATTAGGAGAAATATATCTTTTTAATTGCATTTTTCTCCAATGCTTGCACAACTTTACTGTAGCCTCCAGATAAACCTGCTATATAAAATTACAACAATAGTAATGAGGAAAAGTGGCAGTAGATACTTTGTTTTTTTCCAACCTATACTCAGGAAAAAGCTCTCGATCCTGTCATTCATGTTAAGACTGGTATTCATCAACTGTGACTCTTGGTGATAGAGCAGGTGGAATAGACAGCCACGCCTTGGATAAAGCAGTTGCTATTACCAACCTTGGGCTTCATCTTTTTTGCCAAACCTTTTGCTCATCTTTAAAGATGTATTTCTCTTGGATTTTTTTTCCCTGTGATAATAGGCAGCAGAGTAGCTATTTAAACCCACTGATCATATATTCACTGTTCAAGCTAACTTATTACAACAGAATTTTTTTAAAGGCATGCCTTGAGGGTCACATTAAGTAGAACCTCTAAAGCAGTAAGTTGTCTCTGTTAGAGGTTTTATTGCCATTGAGATTGTAAATTGAGATTACACCCAGATGCTCTGTGCTCCTTTTCATTCTTCATCCTGGTTTAGTCCTGCTGCTGAAGGCAGAGATCATAATTTTTTGGAGTGAGTCAGTAACCCTTGCATAATAATTTGAGTTTTAATGGTTAACATCATTCTTTACTTAAAAAATGAATCAAACCAAACTGAAAAACACACACCCACTCCCATGCCCCCAAACATATCTTCAACACTTAGAACTAAAGTTTAGCCAAGTAATTCCCATGAACCATTCCTACATCTTAAGCTGACCGTGATATTCAATACCCACAATGTATAAGAAAGGGTGTTCATGAAAATCCTGACTATGGAGGAAGGTAAGACAAACTTTCATTGCATTTGATAAGTCCTCCTTGCACCAGCTGTATTTCAGCAGTGTTTTGTTTGTGGATAACAGGGTTTAAGCTAAAACCGAGGTATGCCAAAAAAGGGTAGACCACAGAGTAAAAGCAAGAGGACTAATCAAATAATTCTTAGAGATCTCTCTACATGGATTAGAGTTGATGGGTTTTTTTTTTCTCCTCTGGTGAATCTTTCTTTTCACCAGGGAAGTAGAAATAAAAAATGGCTGTCACAGAAGATAAATTGAAGAGTCAGTGCAGAGAATAAGATAAAAGGAAGCTGTGTGTATGTGTGTTGAGCAGGAAACAAAAAGCTCTAATACATGAATAGAACCTATACAGAATTAGCCACGTTAACAGTCAAGTTATATGTAAGAGAGAGGGTAGAAGTGAAATCAGAGGGCAAAAATATTGCTTAGATGATCAAAAAATGTATTTTTAAACAGGGAGTGATTAAAATGAGGAAACGAGAGAGGATTAGAATAGAGGCGATAATTAGAGCAGGCTGTTCATTTTTCCATTAACTCACATACCAGAGCTGTACTGATTTGCAAGTTTATGAATTTCTAGACTTTTAACCCAGATTCTTCATAGCAAATTTGCTCACATTTCATCTAGAAGCCATTAGTACACTCCACAGGTAGAAGTGCTTTGTGCCTGCTATATGATATTGCTTTTACATGTCTGAAAAGGACCCAGCTTTTCATCATTTTTGGTTCATGACATCATCGAGTTATACATATAACACAAAGGTGCATTTATCTAAATAATGAAAGGCTGAGTTCCTGCTGACAATGAAATTAGTATTCATTTATTGTACCTGAAGAAGCTGCAATAGGTTTCACTGGTGAAAATAAATAAAGAATTCTTTGAAAAAATTGTTTCCACTCTTTGTTTTATCACAAAACCATGTCGCTCTGTGTAATACTTTTATGGGGGAGTTGGGGGTGGTGGTGTTGTAACAGGACTAGTTAATCTAGATTAAGAGTTGTGGAAAGAATGATGCATATTCATATTGATGTACTGTGGTAAATGTATTAGATTAACAGTTTCAGGGGGAAAAAAAGAGGAAGAAAATGAAACAGACTTTAATATTTTTCTATTAATCCTGTAAATATATTGCAATTTATTTCAACATTCATCCTTCTCTAAAGCTGTTAAAAACCTCAAGGGACTGACTAGAGTTTCAATCAGTCTTCAACCAATCTTCAGTCTTTGTACTAAAAAATATAAATTTGAGGACAAGCAAAAAAAGGCAAACAAATCAACAAATAGAACCCAAGCAGTATTTCTTTTAAGTTTCGGCTCTTCTAGGTACCAAACAAATCAATAATTAATACAGTCCTGAATACGTGGCCTGTTAAGGAGGGGATCTTAGGTTGTGCTCTCCAGGTTCCCCTGTCCATGCTAGAAAGCAAGCTGCAAGTATTCCCTCACCAGTACCAGGGATGTCACGCCAGGTCCTTCCTGATGACAGGAACAAGTCAAACAAAAGCATAAAAAAATGTCCAGATTGTGGTTGTCAAGCACAGAACTACTTTACAAGCACCCCTGAATCACACTGATTACATTATCTACTTCACTTTATGCCTACTTTTCTTCTGCTTTCCCCTCTGTTACATCCTGGTCTGACGGCATTGGGCCCGGGAGAGGTTCGCAATGATTCCAAGCATGAGATTAAGACACAAACGAGGTCGGATGCCACTCATTACAGGTTTATTGTTATTCCCCAGCAATAGTCACTGAGATAAGTGATAGAGTAAAGGCAGAAGTAGAGGAAAGGCAGAAAGGAGAAGCAGTATTACAGAGCACAACAAGAGTATAGTCAGCACCACAGGCCCGACGGCATCTCAGCAGTCCTCTGGATTTTCAGCAGCATCCCATTGATCTATGGCTGATGGTGGCAGGAGTCTCAGTCCCAATTCACAATTTGTGGTAGGTCACCGCAGCAGCTATAATCCAGGCTGAGATAGCGCAAGGAACTGAGCTGGCCCTCGGAAATATGCGGAGCCAAGCTAGGAGCCTCCACAAAGCGGCCAAGTAGTTAGGCAGAGCTGGCCGCAGGAGCCCATCTGACTTTGTGCCATAAGACCAGGCAAGGCTGTGTCGAGGGCCGAGCGGAGTCAGCTCAGGAGTCAGGCCGAGATGCCGAGCATGCTGAGCGCAGCCAGGCCCTGGAGCTGAGCTGTGTCGGTCCCAAGAACCGAGCGGAGGCGTCCCCAAAAGTCAAGCTTCGCTGGCCTCAGGATCCAAGCTGAGCTGCCACCAGGAGTCAAGGTATTTTAGTCCAAGGAGCCAAGCTGCGCTGGTTCCAAAGCTGAGCTGAGGCAGCACATGGGGGCAAGTTGAGTTGGTCAGTCGCTATAAGCTTTTCCTGCCCCCTGCTGGTTGGGCAGCGCTTGGCTCAGCACAGTCGTGCCTCAGCAAGTTTGGTGTTAACAGGACTAAGTCCAATCAGGCCCCCAGAGTAGACAGGGTCTGGCTATTCTGATAACCACCTTTTCAGCTGGGGGCAACACAACCTTTTCAGCTGATGGAAATCTTGGGTCGTGACTGAGAAGCAGAAGAATGGTCTGCAGAAGGTGCTAAATAGATACAAGCAAGTTGCTTATCAGCCCGCAAGCCTGCCGTCAGTTTGCAGAAGCTTAAGCAAGCTTTGAGACAATTATTTCGAGGTTCCAGTCTCTCACACCCTCCCAGCTTCTTCTCCAGTTATGAATCTTTGCCCGTCCCAAATAAAAAAACCTGCTCCTGGTTGTTCTTAACCCATTGGCCCCAGTTTGCTGTCATGATACCCTTCTTCTGGTATTTATGATAGGGTTACCGTGGTAATCCCTCTTCAGTCAGCGATCCACAAAGTCACTATTCTATTGTTGTTATCTACAAGGTATTTTTCACACCATTGTCATGTTAGTGTAGCCATAAATCAGGGTTAATCATCTGCTTAGAGTTTACTTTCTCTTTGATTTAAGGCACATTCAGCAGTTTCTCATGTTGCTGTCTTATTAATATAACTATATAGCCAGAGTTAGTCATTTGTCTGCAAAGCACAGCAACATCAGCTTTCCGAACATATACCTTACCTCTTGGAACAGAAAAGGCTTTCTGTAATGATCCTTTCCAAGGTGTGGGACACATTACAAGTAATTTCACTAATTTAAAAGGTAAGCACAAGCTTGATCAGTTCACCTACTATAATGAAAATGCAGATGCCAGAAGCAATTTATGCTAAAAGAGGGAAGAAGTAGCTTTACTTTTTTGACCTCAGTGGTTAATTACTACCCAGAACCCACTTAGTTCACAGAACTAGAGTGTGTGTGTGTGCGTGCACCTCTGTGTGTGCGTGTAAAGATCAATTCTACCTGTTCTTCAATCACACTTGTAGAACCAGTTCCTAGGTTTAAAGCCTTCAAAACCTAAGTAATATTTAAAGAACTTGCGAAGATAATTCTAGAAGCTGTTTAAGACATCCTCTTAAAACTTCTAGCAAGGAGCCAGTGGAGAGCCACAGGTAAAAGGAACTCAGTTTTTCTCCACAGGCACAACACTACTTCAGCTCTGTCTAAATTAAAACAGCTGCAAGACTATATGGAGTTCTTCCTTGGAGAAGATTTGGTTTTGTAACTACGTTCAGTTCACTCAAATAAACATAGTTATTTATAATACAGAATACTTTCACAAGGAAGCCATAAAGCATACTGAAGACTACTAAACTGTTTTGTGGGGTTTGTTTTGTTTTGTTTTTTACTAAATATCCTTTTTGTCCCATTAAATGTTTTACTATTACTTTTTTGCACTATGCAATGTTACTATGAAGAAAATATATTTTTTGTTTCTTCCCTCATTTTTTCACCTTTCCCCCCCCATTCACTCTTTTTATATTTCATGATTATTTATTCCTTACATTGCTCTCTTTTTCTGATTTATTCTTTCTAAAGTGTTTTTTCCCTTAATTTCTCATTTCTAAGAGCATGGATTCCTTTATTTATTCTTCTGAAAGAAATTGTAAGAATTTATCATGCTATTATTTTTCAATGGACACAAATAAATAGATTTTTTAACAAAACAACAACAAATTCTAAATTTATTCCTTTTTCTCTATACCACCAACATATTACCCCAGAAGCCAACAATACCATTTATGGAAAGTAAAGCGGCATTTACCAACTTGAAGGGCTTCCCCATCTATCTGTAAATGGAATATAAGCACACTGCAAACATGGAAGTAAAGAATTAATGGAAGTTTTGTATGATTACTTCAGAAAACATGTCCCTATTCCTATTCCATGATCTAAGTTAACGTATTAAATCTGTTTGAATGCCAGATCATGGAATTAACAAAAGGGAGGTGGAAGGGAAAAGAAGAGATTTCATAAACTTGTAATAAACACACCCTGATCAAAATCTTCTAGATTCACTCTTATTTCATGTATTTTTAAATGTAATGCGATAACTCTCAAAGGCACATTTTCTAGACATCAAGAATGCACAGTGCTGGAAATAGTACCTGCACACAATGTCTCTCATGGCTTTATGAAGTTATGTTGCAACCTACTGTAAAAAAATGAAAGGGTAGCTTCTAATAAAAATCCAGGTTTCTTCCAGTATGCACCTAATAGGGCAATCAGTAAACTAGAAGGGAATGTCATTTAAAAAAAAAAAATTAAAGGAAAGGATATTCAGTGTTTGAACTGAGAAAACCTTTTCAGGCTCTTTAGCCTTAGAAAATGGTCTTCTTCCTCATATTAAAAAAAACAAAACAAAACAAAACATAAAAAAAAAAAAAAACAAGGGAGGGAGGGAGGGAGGGAGGAAGGAAGGAAGGAAGGGAGGAAGGAAGGAAGGAAGGAAGGAAGGAAGGAAGGAAGGAGGGAAGGAAGGAAGGAAGGAGAATACTTTTTAATGATCCTGGAAATATTTTGATTTATATTCCCAAATGTCTTAAGATTAGCATGAATTCTGCTCTTAGGAAATCATTCACCGCAGCCTAGAGAGGGAAAAAAAATACATATTGCCAGGCTTAGCTTTTCAAAAATGAACTTTCTTATGAGTTCATCTTTGTTCCAAATAAAAAACTGTTTACCCTTCAATTTAGTATTCTAGGGCTTTAGACTGTATGCAAAATGTAAAAGTGCAAATAAATTCCAATATTGGAATATGTTGAAAATGTACCTGTTCAAGAAGGAGCCTTTTAACAGATGCTAATTCCCTGAGTGCATGTCATTGACAGCTAGAGAGGCATGTTCAGGCATGTTAGGCTTTAAGGACTGGAATTCCTTTTTGCCTGCACTGAAGCACAAAAACTGTACACTCTGCTTGCCTGCTTTTATAAGACAAGCCCCAGAAAACAGCTTTTCTCTTGCTTTTATCACAGTGAGCTGCCAGACTCCAGTCATTATGGAAGCTATGCCATCCACCTGTTTAATGCAGGAATCATGCTGGTTATTGCATCCCAGGTCAAGGAACTGATAAACAGTTCAGACCGTACATTATCTTCAGCTGACAAAATCTTTTGGCCTTCGTGCCTATAGAGAAGAGTGCTGCAGCAACTACATTAGACCTCATGCATGAGACTTCACTTTATCTAACTTTAACTGTCTAAAATCAGGTGACTAATCCATATCATCATCTAGTATCCCTCTAGGCACTTAAAGAAGGTGATTCACCCTATCCAACAATACATGTCCAAGGTAGCAAAGATGAATTGTTAGTTGGAGTGTCTTTCTCTCTTCACTGACAGCCAAGGTAGCTTGCCTTCCTTAAAAAAGGTATCTAATTTTAGATGGAGCTAATAAAGCAAGATAAATTCACTCCCATAGCAGAAAATATGACCATATCTCTATGAATATAAATAACATTTCCTAAAATTCTTGGAGTCTTGATTTCAGACTAACCAATTTATTACATATTATAATATATTTTATTTTCTGCTCATTTTTTAAAGGGTCATCTCTAATATCCACAAGTCACACTGGTCAGTGCAGCCAGTGTCATTGGGCTGGCAAATCTATGGATTCTAGCATTAGGCCAAGGATTTCCTTGAGGCTGAAGTTTACAGAAATATGAAAGCAGAAACTTCTAATAAACTACCAAACTCACCTGCCTTAGAAATCCGACTTTAAAATGTGAATTACTGGAACATAATTGTACCACTTAGACTAATCTCCTGTCTGCATACTTAATTATTTCAATTATAATAGATACTCATTTAATTATTAAGTAAGTTATCTCAATATGAAGCCATACCGACAAAACATAAACTGCACAAATAGTAGAATTAAAACTTGGAGACCTTAAAGCCTTCAGCCTAAATTCTTCTTTATACGCCTGGAAGTCAAAAAGGTGACTCTGTGGAATATGCAAAAAAAAATAAAAATAATTATCCTGTGGAAGACAAGATGAGTATAAAAAAAGCACTGTAAAAGATGGATGAAAATCAAAAGATGGCATGTTCACTGACAAGGCTGAATCAGAATGTGTCAAGCGAGTATATTGCCAGAATATTAATGGATTAATAGTGGTGTGAAAAACTTAAAATAGTCACTGAAAGAAATAGGTTACTGACAGGGTTGAAAGCTAATCTTTCTATTGAAGAAAACATTAGGACAATTTCTCTTTCTCAGGGTACAAAAGTGAAATATACCATACAAATGATCCAATTTAGAAGTGTATTTCTGACCTTCTGAGCTAACAAATTGACTTCATGGCCATTTTTCAGAATGGTCAAAAATATTAAAATTTAAATTTAATAGATTGCCACACAAATAACTTTACATAACCCAGGTTTTCCGTAATACAAAATTTTAGAATGTTGGCCACTCATGTCATAGTGTATGAATTCCCTATAGTTTCAGAGAAAAAATATGTACAGTGCTATTTTGATGTATTTTAGCCTCTCTGATTTTCCTTTTACTCTTCATAGCTTCCCACGTCTCTTTTCCTTAGATTTGCTATGGCTTAGCACAAAGCTAGCTGTAAAGTTATTAAAATTATTATTAAAATAATCTTTGTTTAGTCTACTAGGCAGAAAAGTATACAACTGAACGTGACAAATATTTGTTATTTTCTCAGATAACTACTGGATGGAATACAGATCCTGCAGTAATTGATATGATATAATAATTTAACCAAAACAGAATATCTATCCAGACTACTACTGATTCAGGTCAACTACAATGCTTAGTCCTTATATGAAGTAATAACAACTATTTTTCTTTTTGTTATTTTATATTATTCATAAACAAAACATCTGTATTTTCTTAAATATTGGCAGTAATTGCATGTATGTACAGTAATGTCGTAGATACATCTTGGAACTACTGGAAGTGTGGGACAATGGTGACAATAATGTGGAAAAGAAGTGAACAGTAAGCTAGCATTTTTATTGATGCAAGGTATGGTCTCCAGTGTAACTTTTAACTTCGGCTGAGCTCTCCTTTACCCCAAAATTCATTATTTTGGAAATAGGTCTGAAAAGTTATACAAGTTCCCAGAAAACAGAAAGCAGAATCTGTCTAGGACTGTAAAACTCTGCCGGGATACATTGTCTCTGGTCGCCCTAACTGTTTTATTTTTCAGGTAAGTGCATTCAGCAGTGCTCTACAGCCCACATACCTGGCAGCCTACTGCCAATGGAAATCAGGTGCACACCATGGTCTTTTTTTGACACAAGCTGACATGCAATGAAATGTATACTGGATACCGTGTAGATGTACAATGCTGCAATTAAACACAGCCACTAGGACTGAGCAAACGTGCCTGAGTAGAGACCCTATCAGTCTGAAACCCTTCTGAACAGGGACTGGAAACATACCAGCTGGCAACTAACCTGGTTTTCTTTAAGGCCTTCAGAACAGGTGGTGAACTCTTCAGGGCTCATACCTCACACTCTATTTGCATATGTCCTGTTCTAACATCCTAAACCCAGGAACTATTGGCTAAAAAATCTGTCTGTGATGGGCCCAAAGGTATCCAGCGTATCTAGCAGTTCTATTTTGTCAAACAGCATCACAAATGCACCTACTGTGAGTCATAAGCAAAGACTGACTGTGGAGCTGTTGTTGGCTCAGTGAACCCAAGCCCACCAAATATAGATCTTTATATAAATATAGCTGTAAATTACTGAGGTAACGCATAGCAAAACCGTGGAGAGGGTTTGGGACTTCAGAAATAACTAGTGTGGGCTGGAGACAAATTACAGTGCAAGAATAGGATTATACAGCTTTGTAAAATCAGGGAAGAAAGGTTCCTCTGAAGTAATTAGGGAAGAAAGGTTCCTCTGAAGTAATCTGGACAGGTTTGAGGATCTATGTTAACCTCTTTAGTGCTTCGTTAGATTTTTAAAGATATTTTCAAAGTAACATATGTTCACCTTCAAGAAGCTAGAACTACACCTCGTTCATTCTGTGCCATCACTTTGTTTAAATAATATCTGTTTCTACAAATATTTTATCTGATATGTACAAATACCACACTTCCATCATTATTCTTTTATGTAGTTTAAATAGTTTTTGTTTGTACGTCTGAGAACTGTGAACTTTCCAACAATGTGTTATAAGTAGTATAGTCAATATTAACTGCTCATGCATATTGTTCATTTCATGTTGACTTTTAATTGACCTTGTGATTACTAAAGCTATAACTGTATCTAGCAATGGAAGACAATGTTTCCTAAAGAAAATTATTTTTATCTTTATATCTCATTATATTTAAATGGGGAAATTTATGTTGGTTTTATAACTATACAAATATATGCAGCATGTAATAATAAGCAAGTAAGGACAAGCCCTCTCTTCCAATCTGCTGAAGCTTATATGTTCATGTAATTCCAGGTTTCAGATGTTCAGAACACTCATGAAAATCTCAGAGTTAAAGTTTCCAGAACATTTTTTAACTTTGTTGTTACAGCTGTGGACAAAGAATACGACCTTTGTATACTCCATTGTTACCAGAAAAAAAAAAAAAAAAAAAAAAGGCCTTGCGACTGAAGTGGAAAGATAGAAAGTCTCAGAAGAATTGTGTTTAACATGTTGTCATGGTGTAGCCCTAGTAGGCAGCCCACGGTGCTGCTTGCTCACTGCTCCCACTCTGGGATGGGGGCGAGAATTGAAAAAGTAAAAGCGAGAAAACCTTTGGGCTGAGACAAAGATAGTTCAATAGGTAAAGCAAAAGCTGTGTACACAAACAAAGCACAATGAGGACTTTGCTCTCAGTTCCATGCTAGCATAGGACAAAATGAGTCTTTAAATCTGAGGCATCCTTAGGTGCTAAAACATCGCCTCTGTGATTTTTTAAGTCTTCATTGTTTTGTCATCTTCAGAATGAAACCTCAACTTCATTTTTCATCCTCAGAAGATAATTTTTTTTTTTTTTCTGAGTAACCACATTCAGATACATTGTTAGCTTCTAAATTTGCTGCAATATCTTGCAGGAGAGATGGGTTATCATTATCAGCATTATGCTGATTGAAAGCATCTGCTTATGTAGTCAAACAAGCAAACACATTTTCAATGTATAAAATATGAGCAAGAGAATAAGATTAAAAGTTATGACTATACCAGAAAATCAGTGTCAATGCTTTCACATGCAGCATATGATCAGTTTTGGACAGATACAAGTCAAAAACTTTATGGCTTTATTACAGCTGTACGTCTCTGGCTATATTTTAGTAGACTAACAATTCTTATCAAGTAGAAATGGCAAAAAATATCAACATGTTTTTCCTCTTTGAAAAAAATATTTTTTTTCCTTAAGAAAAAATAAAATATTCAAAAGGGCAAGGTTTCTTTTCCGTCTATTTGGAATAGAATAGACACAAAAAAATACAACACTGAAGGAATTAAATACATACAAAAGCTGGAAAGCAGATTCATATTTTTGAAGCTTCACACTGAAGGCAGAAATGTAAGCTTGATTAGTGCATTCTATTGATCTTAATATGAATTAAATTACATTTATTTTTTGAATAGGTTCTTTTTCATATTATTTAAGATCAATGTCAACAACATATTATTTTAGGAAGGACTACAGATGAACAACTTCAAACTTCACACGGAATTCAGCCAGATTGACCACCTTTCTCTTCTCAAGTTTGTTAAGCAAGTTTCGCTGTTACTCAAAGAATTTTCAACATATGCAAAATATTGAATTTTGAAATCTTTGCAGGTTAAGTACTCACATGAGTGTTTCTATAATAGTACCTTTTAAAGACCAGTTTTGGAACTCATTTAATTTCTTTTTTCCTACTTTATAAAGATGATATTTCAAACTGTATAAATTAAGGTGAATTAAAATAAATAGTCATTTTTTATGGTTCTTCATCCTAATCTGTTCCATCTTTCATATGGTAAATCTTAATTATCTAGAAAAAAATATCCAGTTTCTTTCTTTCTTTCCTTTCACCTCAGGTCCTCACATCTGACATTTCCAATGATCAGGCAAACAAAGTACGCTGTACTCAAACATTTTCAGAACCTAAGACAACTGAAGCTTCACACAGCATAAATAATAAAAAGTAATTCTAGTAGTCATACTGCAATAGTCAAGCAAAACAGAACTGACTCCAAGGTAACGATATTTAGGAAAATGCATAAACCACCTTCCTTTAATATCCTCAACTACCTTTCTTCCATTGTAGTTCTCAAATGGTCTTTAGGAAGCAGCAGCCATGATACTAAAAAACACAGATATATTTTACTATCAGTTTGTCTACTGTTCATATTTTTTGGCAAATTTAAATCTGATTCCTAGTCTATCTGATGTTTTGTTGCCTATCTTACTTAGATAAAGTTCAGTAATAGAGGTATGGAGACAAAAAGCTGCTGAAAACTTTCCCAAATTACATAGATAACTATTATTTTTTATGTTGGAGTACCTCTGATACTTTGTATAATCTTGTATGAAGCCTACACTGACATATTTGAGATGTGTATGAGATTTCTCTGTCTTTTCTGGCATCCACAAAGATTTCTTTATTTTAATCTTTTGCAAATAAAAACTGTATAATTGTATTTGCCACATTAACAAAACCAACCTCCCTTCCCCAAAGTAAAAAAACCAAACCAAAACAAAACAAAACCCAAAACCTAGAAAGGAAATATGAGTATGCATTTTTCAAAAATTAAAAAAAAAATAATCAGGGAATTAACATTATTCGGCTGCTTTAGAATATATACTTTCATTCTCAGATAACATCTGAGAAAGGCAGGTTCAATGTTGAATAAATGGATATTAGCATATTTCCTGAAGTATTATTGTGCTATAGATGTCAAATTATCAGTGACTTTAGTCAACAGTGCATGACTTGAAACCACATTGTAAAGAAGATGCTGGTGTTTAACTCAATATAAGTTAATTTTGAATCTTACTCAAGGAAGGAAAGTACAATAAGAGAGGAATCATTATAAATTAAGGCTTTTTCTGTAGAAGAATCTGTATTCACTCGTAAAATCTGTGCATGACAGAGTTATGTTATCACAACAGATAGAAACATGGCTGTCTTCTTGAACTTATAATGTCAATGAATTCTTGACAAAACTTGCTAATTTCACAGGAGAGCGTGAGGGAATCATAATACAGAAGCATTTTGAACGTTTTAGATCAGAAAGAAGATCAATTGAAAGCACATTGGTGCTTTACATTACTTTTGTAGCCAGCTCTACAGCTGTTGACTGCTGGCTCCCACCACGGTTACTTGATCACAGAATAAATCAAGCACCAAGACTGAAGACTGTCTTTTGTTGTCACATAGGAACAAAGTCTTAATGTTTCATATTTACTGTTATCACATGATAAAAGGAGAACTGACCACCTTGTGTTGACTATTGTAAGATTGAGGAAAGACAAAGTGTACAACGCTAATATTTAAAATTCTTTGGCAGTAAGAAAATTGGTAAAATGTAAATACAATGTCACCTTTTGAAGCAAATGGACCCAATAAGGAAGTCATATTGAAACAAAATTAAAAAAAAAAAGGACCAACCAAACAAAAAAAACCCCAAACCCAACACTTTCAGAAAGTATAAAATATCTTTTGTTACTCTTTTGGGGAAATATTTTTTTTATATTATGCTAATGAATTATTTTATGTATGTCTGAATAGGGCTATGAAGAAAATAGTTTGGAGCTGATAAAGCCATCTCTTCCATGTTAATTGGGACAGATTCCATCTTTTAGCTCACCCATCAGCCTAGACAAGTGTCTCCCCAAACATCCAGAATTAACCTATAATCATACCTTTCTTGCCTATAGCACCAAATACGTGTGACTCCGAAGGTATCCAAGACCATTATAGCTTATTCATCTTGTGTTTTAAAGAACATGTCTGGAAAGCTGCATGCCAGCTCTGAAGCCTGATAAAATGAGAATCCCCAAACAGTATTTGCAGTGACATTTGAATCCAGCACTATATTGTGTGTGGATCAAGTCCAGGCAGACATTATGAACTGGAGAAGCATACTGAGAGACTAATGGCAAAAAGCTCACGAGTGCAAAGCTAGCTTGATTATAAAGAGTAAGACCATTCATTTGGCTAACTGTTTCCAATCACTGATCGTGTTAATTAGGAGAATGAGGCATGAAACAACAATAGGCTAAAGATCTTGCCAATACATTTTATTTCTATGCATGGGTATATGTGAGGCTGGATAGAAGCCTTTTTAAGATTGTTATTAGACCATTCTGCTGTACTTCCTCCTGGCTGAAAAGGGAGTCCTGGACTGGCAAGAGGAGAGAGACATGCACTTTTTCTACTGCTTTCAAGCATCTTTCTTCTCAGTTCCTGAAGTATCTTATGTTAAATTATATTTGTTTAAATACACAATCTTGAACCCATTTACCCTCTAAGAACTGCCTTACCACCAGACTATGGGGTGAACTGAGTTGTGAACTTCGTACTGTTGATAATACATTGTATAACTAGCAATAATCTGGCAATGAACAAAAGAAAGAATAACCTATGGGGAAGAATTATAATCCATTTATCTTGTGTAGTTGCAGGCATCTCTTCAGATTGTAATGACAAATTAGGTCCTAACCTGCAACTCTTTGTATCAGCAACTGTTCGTAGGACTCTAGAGTCCACCCCATGGACTCTAAAGAGTCCTAATCAACCCACTCAGTTTCTAAATTTCACTTTTGGGGGACAAGTGTTGCCTAAAAATTAGGTTTTACAATACTGTCTTTTAAAACTCTGTTTGAATTTATCATGAAGTTCTCTGATCCTCAGCACAAGCAAAGACAGCAGCCTGGTTTTCATGTCTGTTGCTGAGATGTAACAAGAATAAATATATAAAGGCACAGGGAAAGCTGCTAAATCTACTATCACTTTTCCCTACTTTGAGCAAACCACATAGGAACATTTGCCTTTGATGTTTAGGTGTCAGGTAATAATTACTTGTCCTAGTATTTTGGTGTACTTATTTAACTGCTGTCTGATATAGTCTGTGAAAAGCGTCAGTGAAGGAAACTGGAGCAAACTAGCACCCCATGGTTCTCTCTCCAGTTTTCTAGAGTAGGGTCTAGTCTTCTAGACCAGAAGTTCTCAAGCAGAAAGTATTCTCTTCCTGCAAAGGCAAGCTAGCAGGAACACAGGCCACCAGAGAGACCTTTTAGTTCATCTGTTACTACCACTCTGCACCACAATGATGCATTTAGGTACCAAAAAGAAGACTGAAATGAAAAGACGCTCTGATATATTTTTGAAGACCTAAAATACTCAAAATTGATCACTCTTTGTAAGACAATTAAGTTTCTCAAAACCGTAAAGGTATACTTTCAAAGCATTTTCTAGGGCTTTGACTTTGATTCCGTGTGCTTTAGTGACAAATGTGAACAAAAATCCACTTAAAGACAACCCTCTGGGTTCACTACAAAAAAACTGATGGTGGTTTCTCTACTGTTGCCAGACCATAGCATTCTTGTTTTTAAGGGCAAATGAATTCTGACACTTGCTGAAAATACTGTGATGTAGCAGCTGCTTTCTGTGAGTCATGATAATTAAGATTATTCTTAACTATCATTGTAGATTATCTCATTAAAAACACAATGAATTGTTAACTCCTTGAATTTGTAGTCAGGTCTTTACAAAACCTACTTAGCTACCTCCAATGTCACTGTTCTCCAGGGTAAAACGGGGAAACTGAAGGAAATGTTTATAAAGTTCTTTGAGTGTTCGAAAGTGCTACCTATTTAATTCATTTTAACATCTCCATTTAAAAATAATAATATTCAGTCTTAGTACTGTTTGAGGTAGGAAGGAAAGGGATAGCCTTTCTTTGGAAACAGAAAATGATTTTTTGTATTACAGAAAACTATTTAGAAGGAAAATTGAAGGAAATTAAGAATATTTCATATTTGAAGAATACTTGCCAATGTGTTGCTAGACAGAGCTGCTGCAGATACTATCCTGGTTGGCAGTAACCAAACTTCTTCAAAATGATCATTTTGTATGTGTGTAAAAGTATTTCCCTTCACCACCTGATTTTGAACTGAAGACGTGCCAGAAGCAATGTGGCTTCACAGATTAGACCACTCATCACAGCTTTGTTTGGAGGCCCGTACTAGATCAGTCTTGTGCCAATCTAGTGTCTTAAACAGTAGAGCCATGTATGTCAAGGATTCAGGTAGACTTTCTAACAAAATACATGTTCACAGAATTCACAGGGCTTGAATCAGAGTCACAGTGGCTGGGAGAATTCATATGCAAAGTATATCTATTTCAGAATTATCTTCCTAGGAAATCACAAGACAGTACTTCAAAATATGTTCTATTGGAAAATAATACCCTTGAGTGCTGTTAATATTCTGGTGACAAGAGAGAAAAATGTGAAAATTACACACACAGCAGATTACAAACACTGGAAGAATGTATTTATGAATTCTTGAATTGAGAAATAGAATAGAAACTTTAACCACAAAAATTTATATGAGTAGACATAGTGCTAAAACTGTAATTACACAGGAATTGCTTGGTATTTTTTTAATGAAATCAAACCAGAAGTTGTTTCTGCAATAATTTCACAGTTTTAAAATGGGACAGCCATGAACATATCTGAAGGGAATTTAACAATTTATTATAACAGTATTTAATTTAATTATTTCTAAAAGTTGCTTTCTGACATGCTGTTAGAAACAAAACATCTAAACTTAACTCTTTATTTTGAGTCTTTTTTATTTAAATTTTAAAAATGTAAGTTTTTTAAAATATTTTTTGGCAATGTATTTTTTTAAGTATTCAGGCTGAAATATTCCCTTTCATGTTCATAGCTAAAATTATTAGCACTTTAGGACACTGAGACTTGAAGCTTCATTCTGGGACTTCGCTGTTTTAGCTTCACAGATAAGTAGAACAAAACCACTAGTATCACCTACCCCTTCCTAATCAAAAGGCACCCCCAGTGGCTTTTTAGTGCTTCAGAATGTTTAATATTATTAATCAAGCAGATTACTGGAGTTAACAGATACTTTTTTCCCATTGAGTTAGTAGGAAAATCTTTTTGTCTTTTCAGAGAACAGATAGATACACAAAAGGTCATTGGTATTTTTCAGAAGTTTTAGAGGAATGAAGTAATATTTCAAATATTTCAAATTTCTCACTGTCGTGGTTTAGCCCCAGACGGCAACAAAGAACCACGTGCCGCTCGCTCACGCCTTCCTAATACAGGAAGGATCGTAAGAAAAGGCAAGACTCTTGGGTTGAGACAAAGGCAGTTTAACAGGACAGTAAAGGGAACAGGCAAACAACAACCACAACCAACCACAACCACCACCACCACCACAACCAACCACCACCACCACCACCACCACCACCACCACCACCACAACCAACCAACCAACCAACCAACCACCACCACCACCACCACCACCACCACCACCACCACCACCACCACCACCACCACCGATATACAAACGCGATTACAGAACCGCCACTCCCCGCCGCTCCGCTCGCCAGCCGGACCACACCCGGGATGCCCCAGCCCGCTTTTAAGCAGCAACTTCCTGTCCCCTCCCCCGGCAGCTCAGGGTGGGCGTGGCTCACATGGCATGGAATACCAGGAAAAATTAACCCTATCCCCACCTGAACCAGGACACTCACTTAAGCTACCACCAAAGTAAATAAAGTAATAAAATTCTGTAGTCACTTAAATTTATATTGCTGGGAATACACTGTTTTCAATTAGCCAGTAGTCAGTTAGTCCATACAACTGTACCCACACTGTTGAAGACGTTCAAGATTCAAGACATTCAAAACATTCAAAATGAAGACATTCAACATTCAAGTTAAAGGTAGATCTGGAAATACAACTACAGCCTGATAAAATAGCAGAGAGGAAATGCATCCCGTGGCTTTAGCTAGCTCCTCACTCACTATGCCCATTCCTGCAATATCTTCTTAAGGCTTCTGTCTTCTTTTGCGGTCTGTATAGGTCTGTGCCTAACTTGGATCCATGGAGCATCAGGGAGCTTTCATGCTCACTACAAAACTAAACCATATTTGAATACATCTGAGCTGATGAATCTGGAAGAGCTCCTCAGGACCTAGACCCAGCTGTGCCGCTCTGGCCTTGTCCTCATTCAGTATCAAGCAAAACAAAATGTTCCTCAGGGTTTTTTCTCCATTCTTCTCTCCTTCCACCTCTTGCACACTGGGCACATGGACCAAAAATAATCTGGGATGTTCTCACACCATGTCCCAAATTTGGTTGTGATGTGAAGCCAACCTGCTACTTAGGAGACTGGATCCTTTAAAGCTTGATTCTCTACGCCTAAAGCCAGTAGATAAATTCAATTGCATTTCCATCTCAACATGAGGAAAAACTTCTTTACTTTGGGGATGACAGAGAACTGGGACAGGCTGCCCTGAGAGGTTGTGGAGTCTCCTTCTCTGGAGATATTCAAAACCCGCCTGGACGCGTTCCTGTCCAACCTGTTCTAGGTGAACCTGATTTGGCAGGGGGGTTGGACTGGATAATCTCCAAAGGTCCCTTCCAACCTACAGTTCTGTGATTCTGTGATTGATTAGTGAATAATGAGAAACCCAGTGAGTTCTATACAGTAGCTATGGATATCTCCCTCTTTGCAACTGGAAATACTGTTAAGTGGACTTCTTAGTTTATCTCAGAATAAAAGGTGTGAGTGTTCCTTTGATACACATGGTTTTCTGCCCAGCAAGTAAAATGCATATTTTTTTACCCACTATGATATTCTGTAGCAGCACAAGCATGAAATCATTGCATGCATAATGCACTACACTCATCTAAAGATTTATCCATAACTAAGGTTAACAAATGAGGCATTAATAAAGATTATTAAGCGCTTTTGTGTGAAACAACTCATTATCTGCCAGAATATTTTTTCCCCCACTGTACTCTATTGCAACATCTGTATGACAGAGGGATGACAGACCTAACATACAAAGCTTGTATAATAACTTGTGCTGCTTTCTTTTAAACCCAAAGCAAGTAATGTTTCTACTACTGCTAATCAAAACAAACTTGCTCCTATGCAATTATAACGTCCCGACCTTTTTAAACTGTATATTAAGTATTTGAAAGCATGTAGTGCTGCTGAGTGTTGTGAGGCATTTTTGCCATTAGCCTCATGCACTCACATGAATAGAAATTGAATATAAGAAACAACCCTAGGAAAATTCATTTAATATTTACAGATGTATGTCACTATTTAGAGTCCATGTATGTGTGTGCAAGTTTTCATATACGTGAGCATATACATAAAAAGTATACGGTATTCACCATTGAATAAGGAAATAATCACACACACATATACACACAGGCACACAAAAAGCCTTCATATGTTCAAGAAAGATAATTTTAACACGAAAATCTTTATGTTGCATGTGCAGCTTCAGCAGCTTCAGCAAACGCTTAGTAACAGTACCATGAGAGAGAGCTGCTAACACACTCACACCTCACACAGAAACAAAATTAGACAGAATTTTCAAATATATGTACCTCAAAGTAGTTCCAAGACTTACAGTTTACTATATCTATTTGTAAACAATGGCATTAGGATATTTGAGATGAAAGACTGTATTTGCCAGTATATTTAGGCACATAAAGCTAGGTGAGATGCCGCAGGCTATATGCCTTTGTCAGTGCGTTTCCCAGACTATCATCGTAGTCTGCAGTTACCAGCAATTTAAAGGATTTTATTTACTTGCCAGACAGAACTTCTGCTCTGTTTACTACTACCTACAGCTGAGGTACATACTGGTTATTTGGATTGATGGTATCATCTCCACCCCTACAGGACTAAAATTGCAACATTAGTCCCTAGAATTGAGCTTAGTACAAATTCCTAAAATAGGCCAATATAAAATAGCCCTGGAATGAATGCTCTGTCCTCTATGCCTTTCTTGGTGGCATTTAGAAAAGCACCTAAGAATAGACACCTTAAGGCAGTTTAAAATAAATTAAAATTCCTAAATTACCATGGCTGATTTGAAAATTACTTTTGATAGCAACTTGATTTTTTGGAGCTCGAACACTTGAAAGTCTGACTTCAGGAGGCTTCTCAAGAACACTAAGGGGAGAAATCAGACTGTAACACAGCAGTTCTTGTGTTTAAGTACTGTGCTTATAATGTTTGTATTCTTTCAATCTTGTATTTATTTAAGATGAAGAGATTTATGGTAGAATAAAGTCTATAGAAAAAACACATCTGAATTCTAATTACATATGTGCAGAGATGGGTATAGAAAGGTGTCCTTAATAAATAAATTTTCATGTTAACTTTTAAGAATTCCATATTGAAACAAAACAAATATTCTAGATTTAAATCATCCAAGCTTTCCAGATGTCTTTTTTTTTTTTTTCTTACGGACTAAATAAAGGTCACAAAAATTAAAATCATTGTCACAGTTGGGAAGTTTCCTATATTGGGCATAAGCAATCTAAAAAGGTCAGTTTTTAAAATATGCCTGATGTTGAACATATGATTCAAGACTTTGTTGATTTATTCTAATGTACAAGTAACATCAGTTCAATACATGAGCTAAATCACATTACTCCAACTTTTTTTTTTATTCTTATTCTGAGTCTTACACTCCACAGTATGCTGACAAGAATTTTTGGCCAGTTTTCCATATGTGAAAACGATCTAGCTGATATAGAATCTCCAGTCATTATTCAAAAACTATCTGTGCTTTTGAGCTAGTAAGTGACAAAAAAATGGCATTTAAGTAATATATTTACGATCTGAGAGACAAGCAGAAGAAATAAATATAATAGCCATGAAAAAATAGCGTTGTTTAAACATTCTTTCACTTATATGCATTCTATGCACGTTTGGTGTGCTTTTAAGCCCTTTGTTTTTTCTTTAGACCATGTTTGTAGTACTGTGTCTTTCACCCTCTGGCTCACATACTGTTTTTCTTTATGTCTGGGTAAGTAGGACGTTCTGTCCCTGATCCGTAGCCCTGTGTTTTTAAATCTACATCTCAGTCCAAAGGATAGTGAAAAAGACACACACTGACATAGTCACAATTATAAAAGCTGATCCCTTTCTAACAAAGGTAGCGACCACACCCACTTACCCTCAAAAAAAACAACAACCAAAAAAACCCAACAAAACAAAAAAACCCAAACAGATCTAGACAAAGGAAAAAAAAAACCCAAAACAACAACAAACAAGTCTATTTTAGTGGACTGAATGCTCATTAGCAGCTACAGTACTTTACATGTGTTCCTGGAGTGCATTTTCCAGCTTAGTTCAATCAGAAAGAAATTGCTTTGCACTCTCCAAGATGGCTTGGCAGCATGAACCAAATTGTAGCATACAGGGACAATTAGAAAGTTCACTTAAGAAGTGTGCACCTGATCCAAACATAATCGTCAATAAATTTATAACTGTAGAGACAGCTACAGCAGTGTAAAATATGTCCATTTTCTGTTTCTATCTTACATACCTTTTAAAGTTCACTTATGTCATAGAATCATAGAATTATAGAATATCAGGTTGGAAAGGACCTCGAGGATCATCTGATCCAACATGTCTTGGCAAAAGCACGGTCTAGACAAGAAGGCCCAGCACTGTCTGGCTGAATCTTAAAAGTGTTCAATGATGGGGAATCCACCACTTCCCCGTCTTCTGAAGCTAATTTTACAATTAAGAAGTTTCAGGTAAATCAATTCATTTTACCTCTGCACATCTAGAGATTTCCAAGGAGTTTTCTGCATAACTTTAAAGGGCGATACTTGTGCTTTGTCTCAGTTATTTCTGTTTTTCTTGCTGTTACGTCTCCTGTTATAAACATGGATAAGTTATCTTTACATAGTCGTCTCATTCATTGTGTTAAAATAGTAGTCACCTAGGCCAAAAAGTTCTCTTCTCATCCCTCATAAGGAGCACACCAGGCACAGTCTACAACATACAGCTGAATTTATCTACTTGGTTTACAGAAGAAACTTAGTAGACTTAATGAAAATTCATTGGCTGTAGAAATACAGATTCCCCTAACTGTCCCACCTAAAAGAGTGGTGGCGTGTCTTTTATTTCAAAACCAGCTGAATTCTGCTTCTGTAGCAAGCAGATGCTAATCACTTTGTCAAGTGTGTGAACAGAAAGAAGCAAGACATGGAGAAAGGAATTAGTAGACAAGAATAAAGAGTTATGTGTGTCCTCGGCTGGACACTTGACCATGTAGTGAGTGATATGTGAGTAGGATAGGAGTCAGAAAGTGTTAGGAAATATGGTTGTAGTATGAAGGAAGAGATGGAGAGCAAGAAGATAACATTACGGATGACAACTAGAGAGACTGCTAAGGAAATGGCAGTATATTAATGTCTGGCACTAAGACAGAAAGGACTAAGTAGCAAGGGAAACAACGCTTGGCAGGTAAGAATCAGATGAATTGCCTAAGAATCACAGGCATCACCAAATTATTTTACACAAAGCTAGCAAACAAGTGTAACATGACTAACGACAGTTGGTCATTACAGCTGAAAGCGAGGTTTCTTTATACAAATAATCTGCACGTTTATATTTTTATGAGTATGGGACTCTTAATGTGATGTGTTATGATATGCCTATGCATTACTGGAAATTATGTTATTGCCAGTTTAATGGATTTATTGGATTATTCCCTGCATGGCTTTATATGTTTAATTTGTGTATTTTCTTTTACTTCCAAAGAAATGAAATACCCTCATAGGCAATACAGATAATTGAATTTCTATTCTGGAATCAATATAAGCTTTAAATGTTCAAGCATAATTCCCCAAATAGCATAGATTGTTTAGCTCTTTCCTGAATCAGACAGCTTGGTAGAATAGCTCCTCTGATTCTATTGAGCTAAGCAGATAAACAAATATGAATATCTAATGCTGTTCCAAAAAAGGTAGAAGAAAATAAAACTATATCAATTCCTCTTAAAACAACAACAAAATTTCGTTTCATTTCACAATAATCTGCTGTATTCTCTGCTACTGATATTCACCCACAAAAATTGCTCAGTGAATTTAATTTAGGATCCTAGTTTTACTAAAATATAGTGACAAGTGTTGCCTAGTCAGCTAATTATTTAACAAGAGAGAATTTGGAATGTCATGAGAGAATTGTACTCTATGCCATTCACAATGTATTCACTTGTCCCTGCGTAAAGCTTTTCCCACAGAATAGGTGAAAGAAATTCACTTCATTGTCATGGATCAACCTGACAGCATCCTAGACAGGTGACTGTTGATTTCATTGAATGTGGAAGTTAACAAGAAGACGGCAAAGGCAAATAGCAGACTGAGTAACAACCCAGAGAGAATGACGCTCAACAATAACTAAATATAGAAGTCTTGCAGAGAAAACAAGACACAAATAGATCAAAGTCATAGATCAAATAAGAGCATTTCTTATCCTTTCTACACATAAAACCAATGTGTCTTTGGCAAAACCCTACTGCTAATGTACACAACTATGTTTCTTCAGCTGCTGCAGAAGATGACTAAGGGTGAATCATAGAGTTCAATAGGTTTTATCTTTATTGCACTCATCTTGTTTCAGTTATATGTCAAAATTTCATTCTGTTTAAAAGATTTTACTAAAATCTATGAATTTTTCAAGGTGAATCTCAAATTTTGTATACTAGGGTACACATTAAGCATTCTAGGTTTGGCAACATTTGGGAAAGGATTTTCCAGTGCATCATGTTCTGAAAAAAAAACCCCACCAAATAACAACAAAACCCACCAGAAATAAAAGCCAAACATTGCAGACATTTTATCTCAGGTTCCCATAGTGTTTTCATACTTCAGCACATATCCAGGGTTCAAAATATATCCAGCTATTCCTCAAACTGTCTAAAATTGTTTGATTTTTTTTTTCAGTTAATTAAAGGCTCATCTTAACACAAAGTTAAATTCCAGAAGGAGTTTTCATTTCAAGATGTGGAAGAGTAGAAAGCAATCTGTCCATTTATCCCAATTTCTAAGACACAAGTTTCAACAGTTACATAAGGTCTATTGTCTACCAGATAAAAAACTACTAGCTCTCTTTATTTTCAGAAGCAATTAAAAATATTCCTCAGTTCAGAATTCCTACAGTTTTCCCTTCTGAAATATTACATTAAGCCATGTGTAATAGCTAAAAGCAAATTATTTCTAGACAGAGACGAGTGATGAAAAAATATATGGCAGTAGATATTATGCAAAAGCCTATGCAGATAAATACATGAACTGTTAAATGTCAAATGATATGCACAGACACTTAATTTTACTTTCCATCTGTCCACTGACATCACACAGTAACAACAAATGTCACAGTGAAAAGATTTAAAAAAAAATCAGATCACTTACATGACCTAATAATCATCCTAGAGACTTGTGAGAATTTTTTTTAAATAATAGGCAAGGCATTACAGAAGGCAGTTTTCAAAGAAACTGTGCAGGTGTATGAAAAATCAAACCCCAATCAAATAAACACATATTCAATACATGAGTTTGAAACAGGTAGAAGGACCCTTACCAACTTTAGGAGAAGAGATGACGTGTAATGGTTTGCTTGAATCCTTTTCAAACATATGGAAAAACAGTTTCTGTGTTTTCTGAAGATTATAAATGTCAAGAAAATTGTAATAAGTTAGCCGTTTTTCCAAAAGTTTCACAAAATCAGGACATGATTTAACACCCCTTATTCACATTCTGCATTCATAGTCCTGATGCTATGCATAGCATACAGTACTGTATTTTTAATAGAGCATCCCACTAAAATTTTCCTTTCCTTCTCACCTCTTCTCTTTGCCATAAAAGTTAAGATTTTTAATTTTCACAAGCTAAGAAGAATTGTTCAAAGACAGGCATCAGGATGATGGAACTTTAAGTGCATATAAGTATGGGATGCAAATTTAGCAGCATTTAGTAATTGTATTTAATTCTATCTTTGTCCCCAAAAATCTTGGTCTGTCTTATTTTTTTCTTTGCATCTAAGTTATTCAAGAAGTTAGTATAATAAATCACCTTAACTTTGTCTTGTAGTGTTCTAGTTGTAGCCTATGATAACATCTAAGATAAGGGGTTAGCAAGATAATTAATTTTAATACAATTTTAAACAATTTTCCTCTTTCACGTTATCAATACATTGTCTTTCATTTCAGAATCATAGATCTGTGTAAAAAATGTATATAATAATCAGCAGTGAGCTAATGAGAACCCATGGCAGGTCCTCCCTTGAACTATTGTTAAACAATACAATATATCAATAAGCAAACAGCTGTGAAGACTATTCCTGCCTATGGTTTGTAGTCCCCTCGGATTTTGTCTTACAAAATGCAGATGTCTATAACACAGAGCTAGTCACTCAAAAAGACCCCTTTGGGTGAAAGTAAGGAACATTTCTAGGTTGTAAATCTTCTCATCCTAAAGGAGACATCTGAAACTGAACAGCCCGCCTTTCAAAGAGCCTTGTTTTTCTCCATTACTTCTAAAGAAAGCTTCAATGGGATCCCACTCTTGAATGCTGAGAAATCATGTAGCAATTATGATCCATCAAAACCTCAGCACACAGCAAGACTGCACAGAAGGTTGTTATCCTGTTAGCTAGAGCTGCCTGCCAGAGAATTAAGTATATTTTTCTTACAGAAAGCTGTAACTTTACTCTTGTATTAATTATCTAGTTTTCTAGGTGGTGGCTTGGATAGTGGTTTTGGAGAAAATGAGAGAATCATAGAATGGTTTGGGTTAAGAGGGACCTTAAAGATCATCTAGTTCCAACCCCGCTGACATGGGCAGGGACACCTCCCACTGGACCAGGCTGCTCAAAGCCCCATCCAGCCTGGCCTTGAACACTTCCAGGGATGGGGCATCCACAACTTCTCTGGGCAACCTGTTCCAGTGTCTCACCACCCTCACAGTAAAGAATTTTTTCCTAATATCTAACCTAAATCTATCCTCTTTCAGTTTAAAACCATTACTCCTCGTCCTGTCACTACACTGCCTGATAAAGAGTCCCTCCACATCTTTCCTGTAGGCCCCCTTTAGGTACTGGAAGGCTGCTACAAGGTCTCCCCAGCACCTTCTCTTCTCCAGGCTGAACAACCCCAACTGTCTCAGCCTGTCTTCATAGGATAAGTACTCCAGCCCTCTGAGCATCTTTGTGGTCCTCCTCTGGACTCATTCCAACTGCAGCTGCTTCAACACTCTGGTTCAAGAAATCACCAACTACTAAATTTCTAAAAGTGGGAAGCTATCTTTCACTAACCAAGAAAAACAACGTGCTCCTTTGGAAATGATATTTTGAACTGCCCTTTGGGTTCCCAGAAACTGCAAGCACTGGTACTGAGCAGGACAGAAGATGGTTTCTTTTAGTGGTTTTTTTCATTGTGGGGAATCTGTTCATACTAGTGTAAATTCAGTGTGTTCATTTTATTCCCCCCTTACAGAAAATTGTGGTTTTGTAAACAACAGAATTAAAAGGAAGTCATTAAAATGCAAAGAAAGAATGCCACTTTTTCAGTTTCTTTTTGATGAGTTGTAGTACGGATCTACTCAAGAGACAAAGTGCAAGAATCATCATTTGGATTCTGAGTTACTGCTAGAGCTAAGAGAACTTCTTTTCAGTCTAAACTTTTTTTTGCTTTGGGTGTCACAAATATAAACCATCTGGTATGCCAGCTGCCTGTGTTTCTTCTTACATATACAGCAGGAGTGTGTGGAAAGGCTCCAAAATCGCAGACATTATCCTTTTTCTGCTTATCATCATCATCATCATCAACATTATAATCCTCTTAGCATTTTAATATATGACTTTGCTTCTTTGTGGCCTCTGAGATCTGTCAATATGCTTTAGAATGGAGTTTGCTTTGCTTTCAGTGAGTAATCTGTGTGATTTAAGAGGCACAGAAATCTGGAATATATGTTATGGCTTTTCAGTTCACCAGTTGCAATAATTTTATTCCACATGTTAATTTAAATTTGATTACTACATTTATCCACCTGTCTGTTTTTAGTAAAGTTGAATTTCTCTAAATATTTAAATACAGTTAAAGAATATATTAAGTCTAACCTGAGGTTGTGATTTTTTCTCTGCATTTCATTTCACTGACAGAGCTTTGCCAGAGCTTCTCAAAGTTGTGTCTTCTGCTGAAGTTCTAACAGAGTAATAATTTAATTACACCTTAGCTACATTATATCACCCTTCTGCCTGAGAAAGGCAGAAAATATAATCAGGAGTCAAAGGTGAACATCTTGCTCAGGTAAGCAAGTTGTGTGTTCCATGCACAGTTTCACCCAGTTTGAAGGAAATTCCAGGATTCTATTCCATCATGACCAGAATTATAACTAATTTTTATTTATTACCTTATCTAAATAATTGTCTAGACTGTTATTCAAAGCTTTTTCCAGGCAATTCTTGAGAAGCCAGCTTTTCTCAGTGTAGCGTAAAGCTATTCTATTTAACATAACTTCTCATGTACATGTCTGTGAAAAAAATATACAGACAGACACTTTTTTTGTTTTTGTTGTTGGGCAGATACAGCCCTTGTCTAAATAGGGTCTTTGAATTTGGAGGGGCATCGGGGACTGAATATTTGGAGATTGATTTCACAGGTTACTCCGTATCTGGGACAATGATGTGGAAAGAACTAAACAAGCACCACACTAGTTCTTCCTTCAGGAAATCCACCCTACCCTGGGTCATCAAGGGAACATTACATGACTGCACATGAAAAGCATAATATGAGTTAATCTGCCTGATTACTAAAAATCAGAGTAATTGTACTGACAAAGCAAAACCTGTTAGGATTTTGTTCTGTGCTTGTGTAATCACAATCTTGTTAACCTTCTCTGCTTGGCAGAACAAGATAATTCAATTCTGAAGATACCATCTTGGAGAAAGGTTGGTCTAAAACAATAAACTTTGGCATGTCTCATTGTAGAGTTTATCAAGAATTATGGGTACCCCAAAGAGAAAGAAAAGTGAAAGATTTTATAGACCCATCATTTCAGTGAAAAGCTAGAGGCACAGAAAATATGCTTTAGGCAGTGTAATTCTTCACATATCCATGAAAATTTGTGATGAACAAATAATTAACACAATGAAAATAACTGGAAAGCTGGAACAAATTATTAAATATCCCAGTTGCTAGCACCTAAAAGATAATAAGGAGCCAAGAAAACAGGGACATGGATTTATCAAGAACAAATCATATCAGCCAATACAATTTATATAATTCTCAGTGGGTGTGATATACCTGGACTGTAGTAAAGGTTTTGACACTGTCTTAGACGACACCTCATAAGGTATGAAAATACTGCCCAGATGAAATTACTATAAAGCAAATGTACAGCATGTTGCAAAAGCTCACTCAGAAAGCAGTTAAAAAACTTCAATGCCAAAATGGTAAAACAGATAAAATGAATTGCCCAAAATTTGGTCCTATTCAATATTGTAATTAACTGTCCAGGTGATGGAACAAAGTATGTTTCTTACACAGATCTGGGAGAGGTTACAAGACCAGAGCTATCATTCAAAATTATTTTGGTGCATTGGGGAAATGGTGCAAAGAAAATTTGTTAAATTTTAGTACAGGCATTCTAGTTAGCAAGTACTGAAATAAGGAACCAGATGTAAGGCAGTGGTACAGTAGAAAAAGTTGGGAGCATTATGGTGAATCACAGACAAAGATTGATTCAAGGACATCAGTAACAGCCTTTTTAAAATGAAAATGCAAGAAATGGAGAGGGTCCAGTTTAAAGTGTCTAATATAAAAGAGTGGGGAAATAGAAATTAACAAGGAGCACTGAAAAGACTGGATTTATCTTATATAGGAAACAAAGAAATAAATAGAGAGAGAAGAACAGAAAGTTGCTTTATTGATCTTCATTTATTTCTTATATTTATATAGAATTTGTCATAAATTTAGCAAAATGTTACAACATATTATTTCAGTTTCTACTTCATGATGCCTGAAAACTGTGGTCATAAGAAAAGCAACCATTGAGCCAGTCTTTGTGAAGCACAGAGCACAATGGTATTCAGTGGCCCAGGGATCTAATTTGCTATTATCATGGTGCAACTGTAATTCACTGTTGTTTTGGACACACAAATGGACACAGACAGTATATATAATAAATGATATTTTGAAGCAAGTCTGTCAGTGAATCTGACCTTCCTCTTCTAAGCAAACTGCCAGTGAAATCTGGGTGTAGGATCTCTATGGTTGATCATCTGAGCATGAGCTAGTGCAAAGCTTTTTGTCCTTTTTGAGCGTCTGAATAGTATCTTGTCTTGGTGTAGATGTCAGATCCCACTGATGGGTTTCTAGCAAATGACAGAAATTCACAGAACAATTCATCACAAATCAGAATTAAAACCACTGCTTCCAAGGAGGCAGAACATGGTTACCTCTTTTGTTCAGCAAGAAAGTTACTTCCAGTTCCTTCTGGAAGCTGAATGGTGATAACTGGCCTGATTAAGCATCCATGCCTATCAGTTCTTGGGAGTCAGGACCACTGGTGCCACGGGGGCAGTCAAATAATAACTTGTCCTTGTACAAGCCACTGACTCTGGTGCTCATAGAAATTCAGCATGTTTCCATACATCATAAAGATGCAAAATATAATCAAAGCAAATAATTTATGTTCCCTAGCTTCTCTCTAAGAAAGGAGTTTTTGAAGTTTTATCTATCAGCATATAATGATAAAAGATGAAATGTTTGTCAAAAAAACACACACCTTGATTTTGCTTCCCCATCATTACTCTTCAATTCTTCTACCAGTATGTTAATACCAACCCCAAATTTATGTTATAGACTTGTTGTGTTAAAAGGGGCCAAGCGGTTTTGGCAGAAGATAAACCCCCTTGTGTTTTAACACTCCTCACCAAGGTGGGAGGCTAGGCGTGGCTAGGTTTAAATTCTGAGTGATGCCCAATTCAACACTATCAGTCCAATTGTGTTTAATATGTATTAAACTGTTATGATTTGGATACACTAATAGTGGACTGCACCTTCAGTCTAGTCGTGGTCCTGAGCTAGCACAGCCACTCTCAAGTCTTTGGTCGCGTTCAGTGAGAAACCGAAATGACTAGCTACTTAAACAGTGCAGTTTATTTAAACAACAGATATATAGGTTCTTATGATTGCCGGTGATAAATACAGTCTGCAAAGCACGTGCATATATAGATATTGTTAAGTATACAAAACGCTCGACAAAGTTATAAACGATACAGCCTGGCTATAAATGTAGGATAGAGATTCTCTAGAGAAATTTCTAAGTCCCGAGAAAGAACTCAGTATAATCGAAGTCTTACCCAAAGGCGTCCCTATGGGGGGGAAGAAAGGCTCAGCCCGTTGACCGATCCCGGAAATCAGCGATGGAATTCTTCGCGATGGTGTCTTCCCTGGTATCCCCTCTCTCTCGGGCTATTTTTGTACTATTTTTTTATCTTCAAAGTGGAGTTTGAGTGACTTTAGTCATACGCACTTTTATTATGATTAATGTACTCAAGGAGGAGTGTTCGCACCTCAGGGGTAGATAGACTCTGGGATGGAGGTGTGTTTTGGTACGTTGTAGTGAGCAAAGTTCGCACAAACGGCAGCATTTCATCAACATTTGACGAAATGTTGGCTCGGGTAGCGTGTAGGCCGCTTATCTGTTCTGTAGTACCATCTCGTCCGCATATCTGCTATTCGTCACAAGGGAAGGTCACGGAACAAGCGTGTTCTGTTCCATCCCTCGTGTAGTTTTGCAAACAGCCTTGTACAGGGAATCACAGATATTGCATTCTTCGCGTGCCAGCTGGGGCTGTATTCTACCTCAGAAGCCTCTTGATTTTATGACTTTTCTTAATGTGTGAACAATGCTGTACTTTTGTATTCTTGGCCAGTTTAGTAATTATTCCACAAGACTGTCTTAAGAAGGAACAGAAGGATTAGACAGGTGTGGGAATTTAGGAAAGGTCTAATTGACTGATGAAACTCACAGAAAGTGATAGGTAAAACATTCTGAAAAGTTATAATGAAGAATTGCATACATTATGCAAAAGAAGAAAAAGAAAAAAAGCATCATTTGTAACAAGTAATGCATAAAGCTGTATAGATGTGATGACACGTCATTTTGCAGTGACCAGCTGTGATCTTTCAATTCAATTGTGCATTCCAAATGAAGCAATATGAGCTTGTTATATCTACCTACACAAACATGTAAGCAACTCTATTGGGGTAATAGAATGAAAATAGTTAGAACTCTGCAAAAAAATAATTTTTTAATATTTTTTTTTTAATAAATGTTGTATGTTTTTTTATAAACTCCACTATACAACCATGTTCCTTTAATGACAATAACCGGAGTTTACCTTTTGGAGGTTAAGCCCATGATGCTTTTTTTTTCCCTTCAATGAGCAAAATAACAGTTGCAAGAGTCTAGTAGATAAACTAGACTCTTGCAAGTGAGAGGATAAAGGGATGGATGCAGAAGATGACAATGTTTACAGACTTCAAGTTTACTCTATGACTCACTATTTAATATTGCTCACATACTGTTATTAATCTAGACATTTGGGACCTAGATTATGAAGCTGATAGCTTGTTATACCAGGAAGTGTTCTAAGGAGATAATTAGTAGTGATAAAATGCTAGCAGTTCTGACTAGGAGTGAAAAAGTTTCTGGGCAGCTCATGAATCATGTGTCATTTTATACTATATCTATAAGATAACCTGCCTTAGGAGACCCTAAAAGTTTTGGGGTTTTTTATAAGAGTGGGTTTGTTTAAGAATTAATGACAGCAATTTTCACAATAGCTGCAGAACCCCTGAAGATATCAGTTAAAAATGCAGCAATGAAGGGGAAAAAATTAGAAAGTTTGCTAAAATAAGAACTCTCTCCTCATTTATACTGACAGGAATTGCTAGAATTTGGTTTCCAGCACTTCTTCTCTGTCACGTTACTGTAAAGTTATTTTTAATGAAAGACCAGGGCTATAACATAATAGATTTCTATTTTCTTTAGACGGATGCCCAAAAGCTTTTAGATTTTTATATCAATTTATTACTAGAATGGGAAGATGCTCCACATCACCTGTGCCCAAGAAAAAGAGGTAGAGCTTTTGTTCTAAGCCTGATAAAAGATCAGCCTTAAAAAACAGCACAGGGTAGCTTGATGGAAAACTTGACAAAAATGCCAACATCACAAATGCTAAATGATTTAATAATTCTGCAGTAGCCAACACTTACCCTTGTGATGAAATATTGTTTCTTGTAGTCATTTACCATAGGCAGAGTTGAGTAGAATCTATTCATGTCTTCCCATTACCTATAATTTAACAAAGATTTCAGTGATTTTCTTTATGAAATTGGAGAAAAATATTTTATTTAACTATGCTAAGGATTCTGACAGCCTACCTGCTTCCCACTGTCAATGGAAATATTTTGTTTTAGTTTATTTGAATACTGATCTGTATTTGTAAAATAAAGATGATACTATTTCCATGCCACAGAAAGGAACTGCAAAAAGAAAATTATCAGTAGCTTTGAACTACTAGGGTGCTTCGGTTGTGTTTTACACAGAAAATGATGTAAGGATACATTTGCTCTGTCTGGAAGATATATTTTTATGTTTTATTTTGTCCATGTTGGTCACTGGTTGAAAGCAAGGTTCACAAAAAAATTAGCGTAGAATGACATAAGTACACGACTTTGTTCACCAGTGGCAAATTAAAATTGCTTATATTAATTGCCTAAATCTTAAATTGTAATCTCAAAAATACTACATTCATTATTTAGTATATTTTCAATTGTCTATATATTTTGTTCTTTTCATAGTTATTTTACATAGATTTAATTATCATTTTCTTATTATTCTTCAAATTTGGTTCTTCTTTATAAAAATTTAAATAATACCTTCTTAAATGTTTATCATCTAAACTTTTACATATCCTGATTTAATTGATGAATGATTGTGTCTGTAGTTGAAAGATGAAAAGAATTTATTATAGACAGTATTGCAGGTTATCGTCTTCTCATTTCAGCCGTGCTGTAGACTGGCTCTTGTGCAAGGAAGCACCCAGTTATTTCAATATTTTTTCATCAACAAACATTGCTTTACCAAAGATTTAAATTTCAAAGAACTTGACAACTCCTCAAGTTGTTGATGCTTTTCTTTTTGCTCTGATTTTATTCATCCTTACAGAAAATATAAGAAAGTCAACAACACAATATTGAAAAAAATATTGAAGAAAGGGAAGACATCATAGCACTTTTAATGGCCTGTTTGAAGGGTAAATATAACTTTACTGGGGCCTGCTTTTGCTAGAGAAGCACTAGTTTAAGAACTTGTAAACTTTTATAGTTTATATGATCACAATGGGGAAAATCAAGGCTTTTTTTCTATATGCTCCCTCTTTGGACCCTCGTGGTCAAAAATTGCAAGTTTGAGTATCTAATTTATGGCCTAAAAATAGATAATGTAAACATACACACATAAACCCACATCTATTTTGTGGCATTATAGGTTTAGCATTTAAGACACAGCTTATGCAGTGATGAATTTGCTGTTTTGTACTTAGCTGCAATGGTCCCATGTCATCCTGTTTCAATTCACCTGCTAAGTTCAATCAGCCGTTAAACAATAAATCTTTAAAGCCATGTAAGGGACATGTGTGCACAAATCAAATTATTTATTAACAGTATACCTCAGCAAAATGTCTATGAGTACTGAAGACCTCCTGCACACCACTTTAAAAATAAGCTCCCTGGAGCCCATCCCAAAGAAATTGATTGAGTGCACTAATGTATTCTCATGTTTTCCTCTTGATGCTGAATTTCTCATGCATGAAAGACTTTGCAGGGCATAACACAAGTTCTTTATTCCTTGCTCTTGAAGGTGTTAAGCTAAGATTTTCCAAGTATACCTAAGCATGTGCAAAAAGCAACTCTTTGCAAATATTTCTGAAAAAAAACCAATAACGTCAGGAGCAAACCTTTGCCATTGTTACATATTTGCTTGAATAAGTCAGAACTGTGGAGTTTATTTGCAAAAGAACTTATTGCACCATGGCACACAGTACCTGAGGTGAAGATAAAAGTGAGGACTGTACATGGATATCAAAAAGATGTTTTATCTCATTCCACTTTAACACATCTCCTTGTCTAGGTTGTCATTTTGATCCCATTTCTATTCAAAGTGATTTCCCTGAATTTTCTTCTTTATTTCTGGATCCCTCATCTTGTCATTTTCTACATTTTAACTACTTCTCTCCAGTCTCTGATTTGCTGTAGTATCTTCCCCTTTGCGTTTTTTTGTGACAAGGAAATGACAGATGCATAGCCTGGTTTCTAGTTAAGACGAAATACTCCAAACTAAATTTGAATAAACAGTAGCTGGGTGGCTTTATTTAGCCAAATAACAGACTTTTAAGAGTGTTGTATCTTTATGGTATATGTTTCTATAATGTACATTTACATAGCATTAATATAGCTTGGTAGCATGTTACTGGAATGAGTAGGTATAGATAATGTATGTTAAAATTTCCCCAAACAATGCCTACAAGCAAGCACTGAGGCAAGTATTAATTAGGCATCTTCTGAACTGTTCAGCTTTGCCAAATACTTTGACTGAATTTCACAAGGCAAGACATATGGTAAATGACATTTTGTCTCGCCTAATAAAACAAATGTGATTCAATTCTCATGTAAACCTATTCTGACAATTTCCTTATGTGATTTACATATGCATTTTGTATTAAACTAGTTACCCTGAAGCAAATGTTGTGGATTTCACACTATAATTCTATTAGCAAGGGGAACACAAAGATCATCAAACTTATTAGTTTCATGCTTATATTAGAATGCCCCTGTAAACATAACTTTTAGATACTAGTTAATATTTTGTTTACATTATAAACTTTATGATGACAGATTTTTTTTTTTACTTTGCTACAATATAATTGCAGCATAGTTCAGAGAAATGAATGACACCTTGTCATGACAAGCAACTATGAGAATCATTGCTTATTCTTGTGCAATTAATACTTTTAATATAATTGCTTCCACATTAAAAATATCAATATTGATAAGAGCACAATGAAACAATAATGGATATGAGGTGTTTACAGGAAATAACATAACTTCTATAGCACAATTTTTAGATCCCTGTAATTGCTCATCTATGATCTTGAAAGGTTGGTGATTCACAGGAGAAACTGTGAAGGTGATTAAAATCACCATTGCTGGATAAGTTAACAAGATTTATATGAAATACATTTTGCAAAATTAAACTACTCTTTCTGTCAAATTTATTTCAAGCAAATGTATTACAAAGGTTTTGCCCCTTTTTTGCCTTTGTGGACTTGGAATAATAAAATAAAAAAAGGTTATGCATTCTTTCATGAGAAGTAATGTATTTGAGGGCAGTGAGATTTTTCTCAGAGACAGTATACTCCAGTTTCCCACCTTCCACCACCCTACATTTTTTTGTTTCCTTTTCTTTTTCTAATTTAACAATATTTCAATTAAACAACTAGTCAAACCCTCAAAGCTCAGCTGGTTCTTCAATTTTCCTGTAGTATTGAGCAACTTTTCTTAAGGAAACAAGTAGAAAACACTAATTAGCATGGGTCTGCTGCACACAGCTTCCTTCTGTGGAATCCATAAAAGTATTTGTATAAACCTTCAAAGGAAGCAGGAGCCTGAAGTGCTTCTCCGTCCAGAGAGGAGGCAGCTTCCTCTCTCCAGAAGGACTCCTGACCAGCAGTGAACCTCTTGTAGTGTCTGAGTTTAGGTCTAGAATCCAGATTTCCTCATGATGCACATGCAATTCCACCTCCCGTCTTTCACAATTAAGAAAGATTGATCTCTAATTCTTTTTGATTTATAGCAAATTAAAACCCCAGGCATTAACACACTTGTGTAAGTGCAGTCTTTACAGTTCATGCAGTTTGAGTTCACAGTCCTTTCAATGTTTTCAGAACTTTAAAACAGCATCTGTACCAGTATTTCTAAAACTCAGTATGTCCATTTGCAGAAATACAGACCATTAATACCTTATAAAATAAAAAGATAATTTAATAACTAAATAGTTTTTTTTAAAAGTATACTCCAGAATAATTTCATTTTTTTAGATCAAAATCAGTAAGAAGTTTTCATACTTCTTAAAGGCTCTACCAAAAACCTGTTGAAGAAAATCAGTATGTCTTGGATCATACCCTAGGAACATGTTTCAGCAGAATGCTGAAGAACATTATCATGTATGTGCTTAAGTCCCCGTGACATTTCTGGAACTTAGATGTTCAAATATCTGTTTTCTTGTAATTAAGCTGTGCATGATTTCAGAAATGCTTGATGGTTGCATACAAATAGAGCTGTATACTCCATTCTTTTGTTTGTTATTGAAGTAGCAGTTTTGATGCCACTTCCCTCAGTGTTGCAAGAACAGTGTCTGGAAAGTAGCTTCACTAATAATTTATTGCATTTTTTAAAAGTCAATTTATGTTAAGAAAGTAGCTTATTTCTTCATCACTGGTCACTTACCTACAAACAGGCAGAGTTGTATTTCTGAGATAATTATTGATTGGCTTGTCTCATTCTATGAAAAGAATTGTAGAAAGTCTACATCATTGCGCTCTACAAAAAAAAAGAAATATAAACTCTGAGATTGCGTGGGTGTTAATATAGTCCAGGAAGATGACACAAAGGGTGGAATTCATTGGATACAAAATACAAATGCAACACGCCTCCTTTGACTATAACGAAAACATAGAGTGCATGGCTCAAGCACAGTCATAGAAATATTAATTGAAAGGGACATTGAAGGTTATTTAATCCAACCGCCTCCTCAAAGGGGGACTATTCTTAATGCTAGATCTAGTCAGTTTTTCTGTTTTTTTTTAGTTCAGGAAAACCTTTTAATATTTAGAAGTGGATTCTAAGAGCCTGGGCTCCATGATCTTTTCAGAGGCTGAGCTGAGGATGATGAGCTTCAGCCAAATAAATGTCTGTAAGGTATATGTTTAAACACAGGTGAGAGGAATCCCATAGTCCCATCACCTTTAAGTGAAATGAGCTCAAACAAAATAACTTTTAAGCTAAACATGATTTCAAAATTCTTAAACACTTTTATTGCAAATCATCTCAAGCTACAGCCAACAGTTAAACTTTCTCTTAAAAATCCCCAACAATATTGTTTCTCCTAAGCAATATTTAGAAACTTTTACATCCAGTCCTTCAATCCTCATTGAAATCTTATTGTCATCAACCCTAATAAGAGCGGAGTGAACATTAAGAATCAAGCTTTCAGTCTTTGTAACAGCTGTTACAGAACAAAAAGTCTGTTTTAACAGATTCTATTATCATCAAAATAGGACATGAATGTTGCCTGAAAATGTGTCGCTTAAAAACTCAAACTTTGAATTATTTAATTTAGGAGAATTAACTAAAAAAAAATTCACAGCTATTAAATGGATGAACTAAAGTTGATAGGTGCTGTTTGACTACAGACATCTCAAGATATATGAGGCTTAGAAAACAGATTTTTTTCCTGTAGTTTACTGAGCTCTGCTATGCAGAGAAGATCACAAAAAGAAGTTTAAAGATCATCACACGTGTTAACATTAAACAAGAATATGAAGTGGTGATCGAAACAGTTTCTTGGATTGTATGAACAGCTTGTGTCTTCAATGTGATATCAAGGTATCAAATATAAGTAGTATGCCGTATAAGTTCTGAAAAAGGTTACTGTAGTCAACAGTGGAAATATGTCAGAATTACTCTTCCAACTTAAACTTAGTGTTTTGTCTTGCTATTATGTTGTTAAAACATATGTTCTAACTGTGGCTTTTTTGGGCTTGTAGAAAAGCCCAACAGGTTAGGACTAATTAAAATCAACTCTGTCAGCTACTATATATATGCACATATATATATATACAGACATATATATACTTCTGTACACTATACACATGCATGTACATATATATGTTCTGTTATGTGTAAGAACCAAATAATCAGGTATACTCATTTCATATGTGTCCTACAACCATAGAAATGTTTCTACAACTTTCAACAAGACGCTGTTATTTTGCAAAAAGAAATCAAACATTTAAATGAGAACTAAATCTTAAGGAAAACTTGAAGCCCAGTTCTGTCCATTGTCTGCAAAAAAGACAATAAGAAATATCCAACTTACTTTTATAGAGGCGATGGCATTTTCTGTTATCCCATATCATAGATCAACTCCTATTTACAGGTACTTATACTACTAAATGTTCTCCCCTTGGGAAATCTTACCAAGACAAAGAGTAATTTCGAGATATGGCAGTATTCATTGTCTATACAAACCATCTTATTTTCTTTTTTCATTTTTTTTCTACTAAGAAAGCATTTTTATTTCTAGAATTTGGTTGAAATGTGAGTTATTGTCTATTTTTCTGATTCAGAAGGAGAAAAAGCTTTTATGTACAGCTTTCTATTTGAGTAGTCTCAATTACAATCAAACAAAAATTATAATCAAACTAAAATCTTAAAACAAAAATGTACTTAAGATGGCTGATTTAGTATTGTTTCAAGCTCCTAAGGCCTCTTCTCTTACCCTAGCACATTTCAGATATGATGATGAAATAAATCTTTATGTATATAATTTGTTTTGAGGGAAGTTCTAAGATAATTGTTTCCCATTTCCCTTTTTTTGACACCAACAACTGAAAAACTATTAGTTTAACAGTAAATCAATCATTCTTTGCTTGATTTATGATACAATAGGATAATTATGATCAAAAGAATAATCCTACTTTCAGATTTGATTACTTTTACATCAGCTAGATTTGTTCTGCATGCAGCAAGTCACAATGATCTACTTGCCAATACTTTTTAAAATGCTTATGCTATGATTTTCCTGAACTGTTTGTTAGGAAAATGTGAGGTCTTAGTTGTTTCCCTCTCTTCAACACTTTTGAAATGTTCCATATTTAATTCTCTGAATCACTAGGAAAACAGAAGGATCTTAATCCCCAATAGATCAGCTGAGGGAACTGGGGTTGTTTAGGCTAGAGAAAAGGAGGCTGAGGGGAGACCTTATCTCTCTCTACAACTACCTGGAAGGAGGTTGTAGAGAGGTGGGGGTCGGTCTCTTCTCCCAAGTGACAAGCGATAGGACAAGAGGAAATGGCCTCAAGTTGAGCCAGGGGAGGTTTAGACTGGATATTAGGAAAAAATTTTTACATTGAAAGGGTTATTAAGCATTGGAACAGGCTGCCCAGGGAAGTGGCTGAGTCACCACCCCTGGAGGTGTTTAAAGGACGGGTAGACACAGTGCTTAGAGATACAGTTTAGTGATGGTTTTTGTCAGTGTTAGGTTGATAGTTGGACTAGGTGATCGGAAAGGTCCCTTCCAACCTTGGTGATTCTATGAAGTATAAAAACACAGGTGTGTGAACTGTGGAGTACTTACAGCATCTTTTGAACATTATCCCTCTTTGGGATGCAACCTCTTATTTTGGTATTGAAAGGACCTTTCTGACATACAGGAAGCTTCCTTTCATTTCATTTTGGATGTCTTCTGATTATAACAGCAGTCTTGAGCTCATTGGAATCTCAATGTGATATTAATACTATTGTCTCCTTGGGTTCAAAGACCTGAAAGTTGTTGGCTGAGGACTTAAGTCTTTAGATTCAACTGACAGAGACTTTATACCATGTTTCTCAGCCTGGCATCCATGACTACATCTGTATTAATACAATAAACAGTGTCAGGGCTTGTCCCTTTTGTCTGCAGTTAACTGACAGTGTCTAGTCACATACTAGTGAACTCCCTTAGCTGCTCAAATAGGTAGGCCACGTACATGGTAACCTGCTGGAAATGTTCTTGCTGGTCCTAACTATGTCCAGGAATTGCGTGGGGAAAAGAGAGAGAGACAAAAGTATCACAGCTGTATCCTGACACTGTTTGCATTCCTAGTATTGTCTTCTTTTTTTGTGTGTGTGCAACAGTAGCTTAGTAAGCAAAAAGAACTGCATGTGAGAAAATACAGAGGGATTATAGATACGATTGTCTGATTTCACTTTGAGTATTTGAAAGTAACTCTATAAAACCTTAATTATTGGTTATATATGAAAATTTCTGAAAGCTTCCATATGTAATTCTTCTACAAGAGTATCACTAAGTTTTTGGCCCTTAACTGTAATTTGTTTCTTGACACTAAATTTATCTTACTTTGTCTTACTGTGTTTTAATGATTCCAACTGCCAGTACAAGCCTCTCATAAGAACGTAAAACACTATTGTTAAAGTCTCTTTTCTTTTTTTTTTTAAATACCTTTCAGCTATAATTGATTTTTCTGCTTTTGAAACACATTCATTTTATTACTATGAATAATATATATCAAGTCAGAAATTGAAACAATTTACATAGAGGCATAGAGAGAAAGAGATGGAGGGGTTGACTAGAGCATGACCACACTGTGAAAAGCTATGTTGTCTACCTTGCAGAGGGGATTCCTGCTGGAGCATGGCAAACAATTTGAAAACTTGCTTCCTTTTATATATGGGGTGTAAATCATTACAGTTATGTCTACATAAACAGCTGTACTTCCTTAATTATCTTTTACAGCAATACATAGCAAAAGTAAGGTGGGTACCTAGTGTAACAGAAGCACATAAATATTTCTGAAATATCCCAAACTACACATCAGATAGATAGGTTATTTGAAGTACACAGTGACTGAAAATACTTGAAGAGAAAGATATTGCACTTGCAGCACTTATCTACTTCCATGAGCTTCTAAAGAGGAGTGGGTGTGAACCTGTGAAGAAAAGTAATTCCATTCTCAGTGGGCTACCACAATACATTTTCAAAAGTTTCTAATTGAAGATATGCTTCATTTACCTTAGCTATAAAAGAAGTCATATTTACTCATGATTATGTCTGGAAAAGACCTCATAAAAAGTAGTTTTGAAAAAGAAAAAAAGAAACAAACAAAAACCCCCAAAACACAAAACCAAACCAAACCAAAAGTAACATTTGGAAAGCATTTTTAATTATGTGAGATTGTACTATTTATTTTTCTTTTGCATTATCTATCTAATATCAAGAGTGTTAAACTCCATTAAGCTCAATAATTTAAAACTATTTTGATTGCAGGTATATTATCTGTATTAGCAATATGCTTCATTTTAAATTGAAAATGTCACGTATTAAGGCTCTCAAAAACAATACATGAAAACAATGATATTACTGTGACTAATGTATTATTCACAGTCAATAGATACAGTGGATCCTTCAGAACATTGTGATGGAAGTTTTTTATAAACTAACACAAAGTTATCATGAAACATGCAAGCAAAACCAAGAATTGTGATACAAAAATATATTGATTTCACTGACAATTAATTTTACTTGAATATGAGGACTAGAGTGTTTTTAATGCCATAGCCTATGTATGCCTAATCTCAAATTTAAGACTGTCAGCCATACTTAATCACACAGAACACAGAGATTTATGGTTCATTCTGTTAAAAGTACTTAAAATTATAGACCTTTTGATGATTTAGTTTTTTTGTTGGGGTTTGGGGGGAGCGGTGGGGGGGGTGGAGGGTGTGTTGTTTTTTTTTTTTCTAAGTAGAAAAGGAGAAAATAGTAGTAAATACATTTTAAACCAAAGTTTTATATCCTAGAAAAAGATCCTAGAAAAAGATCACACAGAGTCATACAGAATGGCAGGGTTGGAAAGGACCTCTGGAGATCATCTACTCCAAACCCCTGCCAGAGCAGGGTCACCCGGAGCAGGTTACACAGGAACGCGTCCAGAAGGGTTTTGAATGTCTCCAGAGACAGAGACGCCACCACCTCTCTGGGCAGCCTGTTCCAGTGCTCTGCCACCCTCAAAGGAAAAAAGTTCCTCCTCATGTTTAGGTGGAACTTCCTATGCTCAAGTTTGTGCCCGTTACCTCTTGTCCTGTCCACGCTGGGCGCTGGAAAAGAGCCTGGCCCCATCCTCCTGACACCCACCCTTTAAGTATTTATAAGTGTTGATAAGGTCCCCACTCAGTCGTCTTTTTTCCAGACTGATGAGACCCAAATCCCTCAGTCTTTCTTCATAAGAGAGGTGTTACAATCCCCTAATCATCTAATCATCTTGGTAGCCCTTTGCTGCACCGTCTCCAGCAGTTCCCTGTCCCTCTTGAACCGGGGAGCCCAGAACTGGACACAGTACTCCAGGTGCCACCTCACCAAGGCAGAGTAGAGGGGGAGGATGACCTCCCTCGGACCTGGTGGCCACGCTCTTCTTGATGCACCCCAGGATGCCATTGGCCTTTTTGGCCACAAGAGCACATTGCCGGCTCATGGTCATCCTGTTGTCCACCAGGAGTCCCGGGTCTCTTTCAGCTGAGCTGCTCTCCAGCAGGTCAGCCCCCAACCTGTACTGGTGCATGGGGTTGTTCCTCCCCAAGTGCAGCACCCTACACTTGCCCTTATTGAATTTCATAAGGTTTCTCTCTGCCCAACTCTCTAGTCTGTCCAGGTCTGTCTGTATGGTGGCACAGCCTTCCGGTGTGTCAGCCTTCCCCCCCAGCTTTGTGTCATCGGCAAACTTGCTGAGGGTGCACTCTATCCCCTCATCCAGGTCATTGATGAATATATTGAAGAGGACTGGACCCAGTACTGACCCCTGGGGAACACCACTTGTCACTGACCTCCAACTAGACTCTGTGCCCCTAATCACGACCCTCTGAGCTCTGCCTTTCAACCAGATTTCTATCCACTCCACTCTCCATTCATCTAACGCACACTTCCTAAGCATCCCTATGAGGATGCTGTGGGAGACCGTGTCGAACGCCTTAAGTCAAGGTAGACCACATCCACTGCCCTCTCCTCATTGATCCATCCAGTCATTCCATCATAGAAGGCTATGATAGAAGACCATCACAGAAGACCAGACCAGGAAGTATGACCTTGTCATGGTGCTCCCGGGTGATTCTCTGGGTGACGCCCAGGCAACTCCCACTCCCTGCTTGCTTACTCAGTGCGCAGCAAGGAGGTCTGTGTTCTCCCGAAGGGCTTCTTTTATGAGGGAGGGGGCGTGGTCCCACCCCCACCTCGTTTAGATCTGCCGCCAGCGGTGTTGGCTCTGCCCTTGGCTCCTCAGCTGTCTCTGCCCCCCAGAAGTGCTGGGTACAGGCCTGGGCTTGCTGCTTTTCTCGGCTTCGAAAAGCCTCAAAAACGAGCCCCTAGCCAACCCTGTTTTGCAGCCATTGCCTTCCCCACTGCGGATGTACCTGCACAAGAGGTATTAAAAACCTTGTAACTAGTTTGCATAATTTAACTTTTAGAAAGTATGGGAAAAGAAAAGCGTGCTGGTAAATTAATTTATGTCAGTTTACTTTAATTTTTTGCATGAACGTGACATAGAATCATAGAATCATAGAATTGTTGAGGTTGGAAGGGACCTTTAAGATCATTGAGTCCAACCTTTAGCCTACCCTGACAAGAGCCACTTCTAAACCATGTCCCTAAGTACCCCATCTACCCTTTTTTTAAACACCTCCAGGGATGGTGAATCCACCACCTCCCTGGGCAGCCTATTCCAATGTTTAATAACCCTTTCAGTGAAAAAATGTCTCCTAATATCTAATCTAAACCTCCCCTGACGTAACTTGAACCCGCTTCCCCTTGTCCTATCACTTGTCACCAGGGAGAAGAGGTCAGCCCCCATCTCTCTACAACCTCCTTTCAGGTAGTTGTAGAGGGTGATAAGGTCTCCCCTCAGCCTCCTCTTCTCCAGGCTAAACAACCCCAGCTCCCTCAGTCGTTCTTCATAAGGTTTGTCCTCCAGACCCCTCACCAGCTTTGTAGCCCTTCTCTGGACACGCTCCAACACCTCAATGTCCCTCTTGTAGCGAGGGGCCCAAAACTGAACGCAGTACTCGAGGTGGGGCCTCACCAGTGCCGAGTACAGGGGGATGATCACTTCCCTAGTCCGGCTCACCACACTATTCCTGATACAGGCTAGGATGCTGCTGGCCTTCTTGGCCACCTGGGCACACTGCTGGCTCATATTCAGCCGGCAGTCAACCAACACTCCCAAGTCCTTTTCTGTCGAGCTGCTTTCAAGCCACTCTGCCCCAATCCTGTAGCGCTGCATGGGGTTGTTGTGTCCCAAGTGCAGGACCCGGCATTTGGCCTTGTTGAACCTCATACCATTGGTCTCAGCCCATTGGTCCAGCCTGTCCAGATCCCTCTGCAGAGCCAACCTACCCTCAAGCAGATCAACACGCCCGCCCAACTTAGTGTCATCTGCGAACTTACTGAGGGTGCATTCAATCCCTTCATCCAGATCATTGATAAAGATATTAAAGAGAACCGGCCCCAGCACCAAACCCTGGGGGACACCACTTGTGACTGGACACCAACTGGATTTAACTCCATTTACCACCACTCTCTGGGCATGGCCATCCAGCCAGTTTTTTACCCAGCGAAGAGTACACCTGTCCAGGCCATGAGCAGCCAGTTTCTCCAGGAGAATGCTGTGGGAAACAGTGTCAAAAGCTTTGCAAAAATCCAAGTAGATAACATCCACAGCTTTTCCCTCATCCACTAAGTGGGTCACCTTATCATAGAAGGATATTAGGTTTGATAGGCATGACCTGCCCTTCACAAACCCATGCTGACTGGGCCTGATCACCCTGTTCTCCTGCATGTGCCGTGTAATGGCACTGAGGAGGATCTGTTCCATGACCTTCCCAGGCACCGAGGTCAGACTGACTGGCCTGTAGTTCCCCGGATCCTCCTTCCGGCCCTTCTTGTGAATGGGTGTCACATTTGCTAACCTCCAGTCAGCTGGGACCTCCCCGGTTGTCCAGGACTGCTCATAAATGATGCAAAGTGGCCTGGCGAGCACCTCCGCCAGCTCTTTCAATACCCTTGGGTGGATCCCATCCGGCCCCATAGATTTGTGCACCTCCAGGTGCTGAAGCAGGTCCCTCACCATTTCCCTTTGGATTAGAGGGGCTTCATTCTGCTCCCCATCCCTGTCTTCTAGTTCAGGGGTCTGGGTGCTCAGGGAACAACTGGTCCTACTGCTGGAGACTGAGGCAAAGACTTCATTAAGTACCTCAGCCTTTTCCTCATCCTTGGTCACTATGTTGCCGGCCCTATCTACTAGAGGACAGAGATAATCCTTAGTCCTCTTCCTATTGCTAATATATTTATAGAAGCTTTTTTTGTTGTCCTTGACAACAGAAGCCAGGTTTAGCTCCAGCTGGGCTTTGGCCCTCCTGATTTTTTCCCTACATAGCTTAACTACCTCTTTGTAGTCCTCTTGAGTGGCCTGCCCTTCCTTCCAGAGGCCATAGATCCTCTTTTTTTCCCTAAGTTGCAACACTAGCTCCCTGTTTAGCCAGGCCGGCCTTTTTCCCCGACGGCTTGTCTTCTGGCACATGGGGACAGCCTGCTCCTGCGCCTTTAAGACTTCCTTCTTGAAAATCATCCAGGCTTCCTGGGCTCCTTTGCCCTGCAGGACTGCCTCCCAGGGGACTTTGTCAACCAGGCTCCTGAAAAGCCCAAAGTCCGCCCTCCGGAAGTCCAAGGTAGCAGTTCTGCTGACCCCTCTCCTTGCTTCTCGCAGAATTGAAAACCCTATCATTTCATGGTGACTGTTCCCAAGACAGCCTCCAACCTTCACATCCCCCACAAGACCTTCCCTGTTTACAAACAACAGATCCAGCAGGGCACCTTCCCTAGTTGGCTCTCTCACTAGCTGTGTCAGGAAGTTATCCCCAGCACATTCCAGGAACCTTCTAGACTGTTCCCTCCCTGCTGTATTGTATTCCCAGCAGATGTCCGGCAAATTGAAGTCCCCCACGAGGACGAGAGCTCGCGATCTTGAGACTTCTCCCAGCCGTTTATAGAATATTTCATCTGCCTCCTCATCCTGATTGGGCGGTCTATAACAGACTCCTACTACGATATCTGCCTTGTTAGCCCTGCCCCTGATTCTTACCCATAAACATTCAGTCTCATTATCACCATCATTTAGTTCAAAGCATTCATAACGCTCCTTAACATACAGGGCCACACCCCTGCCTCTCCTTGCTTGCCTATCCTTCCTGAAGAGCCTATAGGCATCCATGGCAGCACTGTAGCTATGTGAGTCATCCCACCACGTTTCTGTGATGGCGACTACATCATAATTATCCTGCTGCACAGTGGCTTCCAGCTCCTCCTGTTTGTTACCCATGCTACGTGCATTAGTGTATAAGCACTTCAGCTGGGCTACAGGTCCTTTCTCCTTTTTACTGGCGGGAAATTCTGCCACCCCCAGACTTATTCCTAAGGAGCCTGGTTATGCCCCCTATCTTTTCCAAGTCTAGTGCCAGCATGCCACCTTCAGGCTTTTTGCTAGCAAGCATGGATCTATCCCCATCCCCCTTCAAATCTAGTTTAAAGCCCTGTCAATGAGCCCCGCCAACTCCTGCCCTAAAACCCTTTTCCCCCTCTGAGACAGGCTTTTGCCGTCTGTTGCCAGCAGGCCTGGCGTCCTGAAAAGCAGCCCATAATCAAAGAACCCCAAGTCCTGCTGATGACACCAGTCTCTGAGCCAGGCATTGAACAGCTGGCATTTCCTATTAATCTTCTCATCTATCCTTGCAACTGTTGGGATAGAAGCAAACACTATTTGTGCTCCTGATCCCCTAACCATCCGTCCCAGGGCCCTGAAGTCTTTCTTCATTGCCCTTAGGCTTCTTCCTGAAATTTCATCATTGCCTAACTGAAAAATCAATAAAGGGTAGTAGTCAGCAGGCTTAACTAGGGTAGGGAGTTTCTTCCGGACATCCTTAACTTTGGCCCCAGGGAGACAGCAGACCTCCCTACAGATTGGGTCTGGTCTACATATGGGACCTTCTACTCCCCTCAGAATCGAGTCCCCTACTACAAGGACCCATCTTTCTTTCCTAACCGAAGATGTTGTTATACGAGGCTTAATCCGTCTCGGCCTCAGTGACAACTCCAAGTTCAGCAAGCTGTTGTCCTCCTCATCCTCCGGTTCCCTTTGCAGAACATCATATCCGTTCTGCAAGGGCACCTCGGATGGTGTGGGGGTCACCTGGGTGGCACGCCTGCCACGCCGGACAGGGACTTGTTGCCACTGGCCCCTGTCCTCTGAATCTCCACATTCAGCTGTGCTGCTAGAGGGTGGGGAGTGCTCTGTATGTGGAGCTCTGTCTGCCTGAGGTGCTTCTTTCAGGGAAGGCAGGATGTGACTCCAGTTATCTATCTCCTGTTCACAATCCCTTATACTTCTCAGACGACTTACCTCCTCACGGAGCTCCATCACTAGGTGAAGGAGTTCCTCTACCTGGGCACACCTCCCACAGGTCTGCTCACCACTGCCATTCAACACCGGCGCAAGAGCAGGGCACACCCTGCAGCCTGACACCTGGGTGGCAGCATGTTCCCACGCAAGCTCCGTCTGAGTGGCCACATCGGAGCTGCTCGGTGCAGAGCTCAGGGATAGCATGGCCTTCTGCCGAGTTCTTACCATGACGTCCTGGTCAGGTCGAGGGGCTTCCAGTAACTTACTGTTCAAGGAGCTTCGTCCTATACGACCGCTCTCGCCGGGGTGACACCGCCCAGCTGCCTGCGTGCTGGGTGCGCAGCGGCCGGCCGCTGCGCCTCGGGACAGTCCCTTTAGAACTGCCGCGAGTCGTTGTCTCCGCCCCCGCCGCGTCAGCAGCCCACCCCCGAGCTGCCGGTTCCGCCACGAGGCAGCCGCTTTTCCCAGCCACGAAAGCCCTCAAAAGAGCCTTTTTGCCGGCCTTACCCGCCGCGATCCCCTTCCCCAGTGAGGCCTTACCTGCACTGGAGCTGGTCTCCTCGGCGGCTGACATGTCTGGAAGATCCTTCTACTGAGAACACTAGTCCAGCTACTCTGTAAGTGAGACTAATTTTATATTTCTATCAATCTTAGCTAATCAGGCGAACTCCTTCAGTTGTCAATGGTGAAAAATACCTTTTTCTGAGATGTTGTTTAGGCTATTTAAAGGCAGATATAGATAAACATACAGGTGTATTTTTTTTTTCTAAAAGATACGTTTCTACTGATTATAAAGCCTGCTTTCAGGCCAAACAGATATGTAGGTATAAGCAATAAGAATACTTTCTGTTATTTGCACCCTTAAAGAGGTGTACACTTCCTTGGCCAAGCACTGCTGGAAAAAGACTTCAGTGAGACCATTAGTTCATCTGGAAGGCCACACCTTTGCCTTCTACATAGGGTTTTCAGTCAGTCCAACAAGAATAAAACACTGCAAAGCCTACATAGAGGCTCAGCTTGCTTCAAAATAATGAGCCAAGGCAACTATGGATTTCACATTTCATTCAAAAAAATTTCATATTTCATGATGGGAAAAGAGTAACTGTTTTCTCACTTAGAACAGAAAGAAAGAATGAAACGTCAGCGAATTGAATACCAATTCCAATCCCATTCAATTATCTTTTCTTTCAAGCTTCTAATTTTTAATTTCTCTGTGGAAAGTCTCCAGGAATGTACATACTGTGCTGTATAAAAGTTCTCAGAACTCAAATTCGCTGAATATAAAGCAGCATGGTTCAGGGCTAATGGCTTCGTCCTTCATGTCACCACCCCCCATCTGTACCAGCGCCCCAAATGGATCACTATTATCTATTGAACTTCACTTCAGCAAATAGTATGTATATTTCTGCAAAAATAAATATCTCTCTGTGATTTAGAGGTCAATTTACAGCCCTTTCTCTGGTCTCAGAAAGCAAGAAAAATAGACGCAGGTTCTGATATTTTCTCTGTTCTTGCTAGAGTAGAAGAAACATGCTACATCGTATATTGTATGGGGTAATTGCTCACGTAGCACCACTCTAGGATGTTTTTCCTACAGAGTTTAAATTCATGTTGTTTCCTTTTGAATTTTGTTCGAACAAACTAGATATTTAACAACAGAAGTTTTTGAAAGAAATATATAGGTAAATTAATAAATTACTAATTTAGCCTATTTTCATTATTTGATCACTTTTTGCTACTGATGAAATTTACCTTCTCTCTTTTCAACAGTTTGGTGAAATTACTTTAATAATTTCCAATTCATATCTTTGAAGAAGAAAGGGTATTGAGCCAAAGGGAGCTTGTATGTACGTATATATAGTGTACATGTGTGCCACTAAGTATAATTGTCATGATATACTGCATTTCTACATAGCTTTCCAGTGTTTGAGCTGGTTGAATGAGATAAAAAAGTTAAAGGCGGGAAGTATTACAGTTTGCTGGTTTATTTCACCGACAGTTTCAGTAAGTTAGTTCAAGAAGTTTATGGGCATTTTTCCTTACTTCTACAACCATGTGTGCCCAACAGGCTAACATATGCAATTTAATGGTGCAATTTGCAGAAGTTAAAAAAGCCGAGTCCCTGCTGAAGATTTAAAGAGGGACTGTACATATTTCCTGCTTCTATTAATTTGTATAACGGCTTCCCAGACGAAACAGAATACCAAGCCAACAAAATGCCGATGAAGCGTGACTTACACCAACTGCTTGCGAATTGAAAGCAGATGTGGACAGTGGGAGGCTGGCCATCACTAAGTACAATACGAGTAACTGAAAAAAAGAAAGAGGTCTACCAGTGGTGTTCACAAATGTATCTCACAGTTGAAATGTTTCCTTTTAAGCAGGCAGTCAGAATGACAATCACCACAATAACAAAAAGGAAATTGTGTCAAACATATAATGTAATGAAGTATAAATATATATTTTGAATAAATAAAGCACAGTCGCATCACTGTGATCAAGTATGTTGCTATGTATCTATTTGATTTATTTGTATTTTCAGCTTTACAGTAATAACACCAGTAGTATTCCAACCTGTACACCTGCAAGTGTCACTGTCGTTGCACTGCAATAAATCCACTGTTTTGTACAGAAAAAATCTTTGTTAAAGAAGGGGCACACGATACACACATATTGCTTATAAGTATACTATTGAATATACTTCCATGTTCTGGAAAAGGGACAAACAGGTTTGATTCCACTAGCACAAATTCCTGAGTCAGTACACTACTCATTACCTATATTTTCATTACAAGCTTTTCCATTTTCAGCTACTCCTTATCACAGTACTGATTAATTGCAATTCTTTACCTTCCCAGGGGCACGATACTTCTCTCTTATACACCCTTTCACAAATCAACTTTATTTACTGGTGTTTGGGGTTCAATCATAGCAAAACTTTCTCTAAAAGCAAGATACTCTAAGGGATATTCATAGCTTTTATCTCACCAATTCTTTTTGGTATCTAAACAAAATAACCTCTTTCCTACCCTCAATTTATTAGACTTCTTTATTAAAGATCAATGCTAAATACCCTTAATTAATGTCAAAGCTCTCTTGGTTTTTTCAGGCTGTACCTGATTCAAGTTTATATTCAGTACACTGCAGTAAATGTTATTGGTCTTCTGAGACTATTTTACTACAGCCTTGTTAAATCACTTTCTACATACTGTGACAACATTTAACTTTCTCTGCTCACATTATTTTTCCAGCTCTCAATAAGTTTTTGGATATACTACTAACAGTTGCCCATTTTTTTTTCTGGTCTCCTCAGATTAAAGCTCCATTTGGCTTGAGCATTTTGGCAGCTTTCAGAGGATGAGACCATTCATCCTGGTTTGATCCTCATTTCAACTCCATATTTTTTCTTTCTTCCTGTGAAATTTATGTCTTTTTCTGGGGTATGGAACTTTTTTTCCTTTCCTAATACTACAGTTAAAAACTTATATGACATTTTTGCATCAGCTGATTCACATTTCAATAAATCACTAACTTCATTTTTTAGAAGCCGTACAAGTTCAACTGATAACTTATGCCCCTTAAAAAGACTTGGGGGAAAAAAAATAAATCTATTTGCTTCTATTAATCTTCAGAGCCATTTTCTTTGCACCGATTATCTCTACTGGTTTTCTTAACCATTATTATTGTAGTCACATTTGCACTATGATTTTTCTACTCCTCTGAACACATTTCATATATATCTACCCCCCCTCTCCTACACCCCCCCCTCTTTCAGCTGCCTTATCCCTAAACTTTGAAGAGCATTCTGGAGTCTCATTAACGTGCCTAGAAAAGCTGCCACAGGCTTAAATGGAAGTAGAGTAAGGCCCAAAAAGTTCTTGTAAAATTCTTGATACACAAATTTGGGATTTTTACAAACTCAAAATTAATGAGTACCACTATCAAAAACTGTTATTCAGTGGAATCTTTGCTAGGGACTTAAGTAAGGAACAATATCACTCATCAATTTGCAGTATTATTTAAACGCAACAACCATTTTCTACATGGGGGGAAAAAAATTGTATTTTTGAAGCTAAGTAACTAAGCTGGAAGAAAAGACTGAAGAGACAATGCAGAAGAAGTTGTAATCCTGAGAAGCTCTTGAAGTGGGCAAGGAGAAATATGTTTGAACCGCAGATTGTTGTATTTCAGAATTAAAGAACCCGGTAGAAAAACACAGTCTTCCTTGTAGTATACTTAGACTGCTAATCGAGGATTAAATAGGGTATTGAAAACTTTGTGATTTCCGTGGTGAAAGACAATTAACCTGGCTTCAAGGACTCGTTGACCCCAGACAATCGTACAAAGAGGAAATGGGCTGAATGGGTAGTCATAATGCCCTGGACATCAAGGACATCTGTCCCTGGTCCAAAATGTTAGACCAGGTATCAAAACTACTGAGCACAGGAAGACCCACAGTATGACTGAAACCAGGAAGCTTCTTACCTTTCTCTTTACTGCTGTTTGCTTTATTTACTTGAATAAAAATCACAATAAATAACATTAAGACAGACTTTATATCAAAATTTTATATAATTTATATTTCCACTATGCATTCAGAATTATAAATAGTAATATATATATATATTCAACAGAAAAATACAGGATCAAGATATATATATATATATGTATGTATCCCCTTTTTTTTTGTTTATTATGCCTCTTCACAGTTGTCTTGGTGGTCCAGGCCAGGCTGTATCTATAATCTGTGTTAGACCGTAGCCCAAAGAAGGCCTGTATTTAAAGAACTGGATTTTTTTTTTAAATTAAAGCAGTAATAGTAGATTAAAATAAAACCTTAATAGATGTATAGGATACAAGAAAAACAATTTACCAAAACATGTTTTACATTTATGAGATTTATTTAGAAAAAATATCATTGCATGTAGTTAGCAAATTAACATTTCTGGTTACTTCATCCTCTAAGATTTTAGCACCAGTATATATCATTATTGCACTCTTCGTCTGTATGCATAGCCTAGAAATTGCTTGCCTTCTCTTTCATTCCCATTTGGTTTCTCACTTTTGAGCAACCTAGTTATTGAATTGGTCTACTCAGATAACTTAGAATAAAGTTATCCTGCAGAAGGAGCAGATGCTGTCAGAAGTGGTTTAGCACTTCGGCAGACTGCTTCTGTCTGCATAGCCAGTGACTTTTGCTAATTCAATAATCTGATTTCCTTAAAGCTTTGGCAGCAAATATGTTCTACCTCATACTTTTGTCTTCTAAAGGAAATGTAATACACTCTAATGAGTTTAGGCTGAACTGTTATAGTAATCATCTCAAATTAAAGGCTTTTAATGTATGAAATAAGCACAAGCAGTAATTTAAATAAACAACTCTGGATCTACTTTAGTACATCATTGCATTTAAAAATAATTCCACAATTGGTCTGTTGTTCGTTTGAAATTCCTTAGGAGCATTTTTTTGAGACAATGAGCTCTGTGTGACACAGTGGCTCTTCCTCTGTTGGACAAAGTCCTTCTCATCCTTACTTGCCTTCCATGTAAAGTATTGCTTTTAATCCCTTCTCAGCGAGGTAGGCTCTCCTCACATCCTAGAGCACGGGAGGGATGAATGACAGGATGAGCAGGTGGCTCTCACTCCTTTCCCAGAAGAGGCAGAGCTGTCTAGTCTCCCAAAATACATCGCTCCACATCCCTCTGTTGATTTTTTTGCTTCTTTTCAAAGTTTGTCTGTCTTTATCCTACAGAGTGCAGGAAGGACTTGCTAATATTTATTCAGTGCCATGATAGCTCAGCTAGATCAGCCAACACATCTGCCTAGTACTGTGTGTTGTAACTCAGGTCTTTGTACCATACTCTTTTGCTCAGAGTAGACATGATCTGCATCCTTACAACACATCACAGGAAGTACTTAGATATCTAATCCTCATTAGTCTCAATAAGATTTATCGCTTAAGGCCTCAACTGCATGCAGACATTTCCAGTCCCAATCCTGCAGCAAAAAGGTTAAGAAGGTCTTCATCAGTGAGTTAACTGAGGGTAGAATTGGTTACAAAATATGACTGTAATTAATTAATAGGAAAATTTATGCAAGGTGTCAGAAAATGGAAAATTTGTACCTACTATTCTTAATTCCAATGTTCAAACTAATGAATTTTTCAGCATTTTCCTCTGAGTTATTGCAGAACATGGATACATTAATTACCTCGTAAATTCAGAGTAATTAACAGTCCTAATTTTTGCTCATGTTATGAAAATAAGTGAGTTAATCAAAATGACATTGTTTAAATAAGGGGAAGTATTGTGCAGTACGGAAGTGCTCATCATTTGTGAAATGAGATCTTCTATTTGAAAAGTTCTGAAGAATTTAGTTAAGTTACGAATTGCATCAAGCTTGCGGTTATTTTCCTGCTCTTTTATCTAATTATGCTTTATCTTTCAGCAAACTGCTTTTCAATACCTTTTTTGTACTGAAAAAAAGCCCTCCAGAAATCAAAGCAGCTTATCTCCATCACTGTGGCTTATGCACTTATCTTCATCTTACAGAAACATGTGACGTGCTCCTTGTCCCATTGGTGCCTTTGTGAATGGCAATTGGATGTTTATATTTCCAGTCCCTAACGAATGGAATAAATGTATCTAAATCTTCTGCTGTCTCTGGTATTTGAGATGTGTACGGTAATACGTGTGACCATACTAACTCATATAAATGTTAATTACTGACACAGTCATACACATATTCGTAAGTACTGATCACACTTATCAGCTTAGTTTCCTAGTATCTTTCAGTACTGCGTTCAGTTTTGGGCCCCTCGCTACAGGAGGGACATTGAGGTGTTGGAGCGTGTCCAGAGAAGGGCTACAAAGCTGGTGAGGGGCCTGGAGGACAAACCTTATGAGGAACGACTGAGGGAACTGGGGTTGTTTAGCCTGGAGAAGAGGAGGCTGAGGGGAGACCTTATCACCCTCTACAACTACCTGAAAGGAGGTTGTAGAGAGATGGGGGCTGACCTCTTCTCCCTGGTGACAAGTGATAGGACGAGGGGAAACGGGTTCAAGTTACGTCAGGGGAGGTTTAGATTAGATATTAGGAGACATTTTTTCACTGAAAGGGTTATTAAACATTGGAATAGGCTGCCCAGGGAGGTGGTGGATTCACCATCTCTGGAGGTGTTTAAAAAAAGGGTAGATGGGGCACTGAGGGACATGGTTTAGAAGTGGCTCTTGTCAGGGTAGGCTAAAGGTTGGACTCGATGATCTTAAAGGTCCCTTCCAACCTCAACAATTCTATGATTCTATGATTCTATGATTCTTTAAAATGTCCGAAATATACATTTGAATATTTACACTCCATGCAATGAAGTCAATATATTTTGTGCAAATTCATCCCTTTTTAGATTTTGCTTAAAGTATACTTTCAAGAATGAAGTTATAATCTTGAATATGCATCCTTTTGATTTACAACTGGATGATGCATGTGGTCAGCCCAACTTTGTTCTATGATATGATGTGTAAGGCCCACCTTTGGAGTAGGCATCTTTAAAAAAATTGCCTTTCTATATTGCATGAGATTTAAAAGAAATTAATATATTACAAATCTTTTAAATTTAATCCCTTGCAGTGGACTGTGATATATCTATCTAAATCTGAATGTCAGATACAGCAGGAATTCCCATTGTTGCTTTGCCTTTACAAGTGAAATTGTGTTCACACAAAGAAAACTGAATTTCAGTTTTTAATAGAGGCTTGTTTTTATCCTGTTTGGGGGGGAGTGGGTTTTGTTTGTTTGTTTTTGTGGGTTTTTTTTAAGTTTGAACAGAATAATGTGAGGGAACACGTAATGGTTGCTATTACATTTGCAGGATGATTTCCCTGTCCAAAATATTACTGCTGAGAAGCTATTAAAAAAGTAAAATTTCGAAACCACAAATAGTTAATAGGGTATTTTGTATTCTAGGTGTAATTGAGATAGCTGAATAACAACGCATACTACAATTCAGTGAGAATGTCTGTTATAAACCACATAAATAATGTAAGAACTAATATTGCAATTCTAAAGGAGAGTGGATTTTTCACTGGCATAGGTCCTGCAGGTAGTATGTGTGGGTATGCAGTGCATTACAAACTGTTTGAAAAAAGTTTATTAATATGTAATATCATTAGAAAGACTTGTTTATTTTATTTTAAATTGGTTTTTTTTTTCTGCATTCTACTACTAAGATGGTAGACTGAGGTGACTTGAAGGATTTTTCAAACAAAGTATATTCATTTGACAAAAAGAAAACTATATATATATAAAACTTTATACTTACTTGCAGCCTATAATAACATTCTCTCAGAGACCTGAATGAGATAGCACCCTGAGGGACAACTTATGACAAACTAGACCTTTCTTTTTTCTTACCTCCCCTGATATCATTGCCTACCAATGAAAAATTGAAAATAGATGTGTATTAAGGAACTATTTATATATAGTTCCTTATAAGGAACTATATGTATCCAGGAACTTTATCCTGGATAAAGATGCATCATGAATGATTTAAATTGTATGAGAATACATTTTTAGTTTCCATTTTCTGCTTGTAAAAAGCTGCAGTTCCATTGCCATGAGTCCATAGGTAATTCTCAATGAATCATTTCACAATATTACATTAATTTTAAATTAGAACAGCTGGGTAGTGGTAGGTTCATTGAAAGTCAGGACAGGTGCTCGTTTTTTAACATGATCATAGTTTCTATGGGACTTGAGAGATTTTACTGAGGTTTTTCTGTCATGGTGTTTGGGGTTTTTGGGGGGCACTGGTGTTTTAATTACTTTTGATATGCATGCCACCACTGATGTAAATCCGATCATTTACATGATGGCTCCTAGCCTGGTGACATTTTGATGAAATTTGCCTGAATCTTTATGGTAACAGTTCAGGAACACCTGGATGTGTTCCAGAGAACTCAGTGTGAACATCTTTTTTAGGTAGAATGCTAACTGCTGCACACATTCCTGTAATTCATTTATGTCAATTATGGGCGGAAAATATGTTACACCCTTTCTTTTACAGTTTTGGGGTTGGGTTTTTTTAGTCTATTTTTAGGTTTGTTTTGGGTTTTTTTGGGTGGTGGTTGTTTGTGGGTTTGCTTTTTTTTTTTTAATAACAATGTAAAAATGCTATTTGATATTTTATTATAATTTGCTGTGCAAATTTATTTTTTTTTTGTCAAAATTACAGAGGAAATTAAGTTATTTCTTTAAGAAGAATTTGTGGCTTGCTTTACACTGCAGAAATCCTCATGCATATGGAAAATGACTGTAAACCTATTCCTAGAATAGAATCATAGAATCATAGAATCATTTATGTTGGAAAAGACCCTTGGGATCATCAAGTCCAACCATCAACCCCACTCTACAAAGTTTTCCCCTACACCATATCCCCTAACACCACATCTAAATGACTCTTAAACACATTCAGGGATGGTGACTCCACCACCTCCAAGATTGACTCAGTACATGAATTTATATTAATCTGAACATATGATTAGTTCAAAAGAAGTAATAGATACTGCACTTCAAGATGTAATTATGAATTATTAAAAACAATGAGATGTTGTGCAATTTTATTGGTACTATCAAAGAATTATTTAATTTTTTTTTTAATATTGGGTATTTCGGATAATTTTGTATGTTGGAGGCGTACAAAATATTCCAAAAATGTTAATATCCCTTAGTTTCAGATTCCTTAATCTAAGATTCTTTTGCCTTTCTTATTAATATCTCACATTCACCTTGGAATATATATGCATAACACTATATATCAGAAATGCTCTGACTCTAAGATGTAGTTTTGTAGACTGCTGGTCAGCAGGAACAAATCAAAAGGAATTAACTGTTAATTTAGAAAGAAAAAACTAAGCACTGGATATTACATACTGAAAAAAGAAAACATTTGGAATAAAATCATACGCACTGACAATCCAAATTCTTAATATTTAACTCAGTCCTGATAAGTTCTAAAGCTTGGGCACCATGATCTTTAATGCTGTACCAGCTAGGCCTCTTACTGCACTATGAGTAGAGATGGAGTATACAGTTCCTGCCCCTTTCTCTTAAAGATGTTGTGTCACCGAGTTGGACGTGGTAATGCTCTGATTAAAAACCTACATAAAATGTTAATCCTGACACATCTTCAATATATCTGGTCTCTGTCCAGGTAATAAATTGTACTATTCTTTGAACCACTAGAGACACCAACATAGCTACAAATACAATACTCTATACTCTGACTTACTTTTCAGCTGTAAAACTTCCAAAGGCCATACCATTTCCTCTATGTAATAAAAGCTCTGTACTTCCTAAATTAAGACTATGAGACCTTGGTCTCTTTCTACCCAAATCCCAGATTCAGAGCCTCCTCATGCCTTCTCTGACAGCTTCACAGGAAAGGAACAAATTGTATTTTCCCACTCACAAGTCTCTAACTTCCCCTGTTTCCTCGCTTGCAACTTACAATTGTAATGCCCACCCCAAATATTACAAAGCCGTTGCATAATTTTCCTAGTGTGATTTACAGGTGCCTTCTGTTAAAGTGCTAGCCTTCAGGTAGCGGTGCAGAAAGTCCTTAAATCTTCTCTGGAGGCAATCTGGATCTTTCTCACAGACAAGAACAATTCATCGTTCCCCTTAATTATGGAAAAGCCAGTCAAACCACTCCAAAATGCTGATCACAGCATAGCAATAGTAGCTCCCCTTAGGACCATGAGCTGAGGTTCTGGAGGAAGCTTACTGCTGCAAAGTAGTAGCTTTCTGTTAGAATAACTGTGCCAACTTGCATTCTTGGAGCTATTTTGTCTATTGCGTATAGACAGGGACAAATTTTATTTTAGATGATTTCTGCACATCCACACAAGCTAACAGTAAATATCATTTTAATGAAAGCAAAGATTTTGACTTTCACTGTAGCTTAGGTGGGAAATGGTATTCAAGTGACATTACACTGAGATTTCAAATTTTCTCATGTTGTTTTAGGAGTGAAAAAAAAACCTTTTTTTTGGGGTGGAGGCAGGTGGAAACACTGGAACAAAAAATGAAAGGTTCAAAATTACAAGTACCACATATATAGGTGTGTCACCAGAATGTGAGAGGCCCAGATCTGTACATTTGAAATAAATTGAGATCGAAGTTACCTCCCAAATTGTTTAATTCCTTTCCTCTAAACAAGGTTCTACTATACCTTGCTCACAGGGAAACTGTCTGACAAAAATTTAGTCTAAATTGTTTATAAAGCAATGGCACATCTGCAGGCTCCTTAAAGTGCTTAAATACTGTCATCTTTAGCCTTCTTTGTTTTTCCCCAAATGAATCTTAAATGCATTTTTATTCAGCTTACATTTCTTGTCCTATGGATGTGAAGAATAATTATTTCCATTTCCTTTGCATCAATTTCATATGTATTTGGTTATTATGTTTATCCCTGAACTATATAGCAATGAGTCTTTCCATCTTTTCTCTGTATCATATTTTCTAGACTTGTAATTACTTTTAAGGTACTTCCATAGTGATCCTCGTCTTTTACATCAACACTTTGTTTTGCCTGGCCCAGGGAAGGGACCTGAATGTGCCTTCACTCATATACTGAGTTTTCTGAGGCAGGTCTTTTTAATCTCTCTTAATCTTTCTTAGTCTGAGTAAATAAATAATCATTAAAAAAGATCTCAGGCTGAATACTCGAAAATACAACCAACAGCTATTAAGAACATTTTCCTCCGAGTTTCCTAAAGACTGCTGTATTAGTGGTGAGCTTTACGTCTGTATATATATACGTTTTCTTTGATGATTTTGCATTTCATTGAAAAATTCCAAAGTCATCTTCTTCATGCAATATTTTGCACATAGTGGTCTCTGTCATGTTATTATTTAAAGTAAAAATGTAATGTAAATCTGATTTCCAAGTGTTGGGATTAAATGCTAGCTTGTTTGCCTAGCAAACAAGATGATGATTAATAATAGAATCAAAACTCTTTCACTACTTTCTTGAAAAGTGGTTTTCATTAGATTTCTTGAACTATTTATTACACAAGATTTTTGAAATACAGTCCTGAAACTATTTCCTATTTTTATTTTTCTGATATGTACATAAGAAGAGTTTTAATACATTTAAACATCTATCTGTCATTCACATCTGCCATTCTTAGTGTTTAAGCAGAGAGGTAGAGAATAGAATTTACTATTTTTGGGTAATGATTAATCTAAAAGACACTTAAAGTTCTTCAAGTCAGCAAGGAGTGACATTTCTCTACGCAAAGATGAATACATTGCACGATATACTATATGCAAGAAGGTGTAATGACTGTCACTTTTTAGCAAGATGGACAGATGTATATTTCCCAATTCTGACCCTTGCTTCTCCCAGACAGAAATTTTTTCTGCATCCTGTATCACCACTAGTCTTTAATAAAGGGAAACAGATCCATAAATATTTTCAACATTAAATTAGCTAGTACATGAGTATTACAATGTTTCTGCTGAACTTGTTAGCTTGCTATAAATTCACATCAGGTCATATTATAAATGAAATGTATATAATCTTTTTTGTATAACAGTTGTTTATTAGTAGTCTTATGGGCTTCCTGCAGTCATCAATAGAACTAAACCTTGATGATTACCTTAAGTGACAGAACACCACAGAAATATGAGCACTAACCCATCTCTGTGATTCGTTTGACCTTAACATGTTCCGATAATCTAGCATTTCTTGTTACTCTCTTGCACTATCTGCTACCTGCCACTCTTTGTGTCCTTCAGAAAAAATACTAGAAAAAGAGATTAAATATCTAGCAGTGTTGTAATGGTAATTTAATAAGAAGCAAAAATGAGTATTAATGCAGACTGTACAATACTGAAGTAAGAATATTTTACATGTAATATCTATCCAATAAGGTCTGATTTTATCACAGTTCTTAACCTGCGATATTTACTGCAATGAGTATAGTCCATAAAATTAGTTCTTGGAGATAGAAAACTTCATCATATTTCTAAGTATATGGGAAATTCACATCCTATGTTTTCTTTCACTAAGTAATAAATTAAAAAAAATATTTTTCAGGAAAGAAGTTAAAAAATAGTGTTATTATTTCCATTATTTTCAGGTGTCCATTTTGCTTAGAGTTCATAGTCACTTGCAAAACCAGACATGAATCACATCGTAGCAAGAAGGATACTTAAAAGTATCATGGGTACACTGAAGCAGTTGTAATACATCCATAGACTGTACTCCAGAAAGCCCATAAAGTCTGAAAAACAATAGTTGCAAGTTCTTTTTTTGGTATAGTTTGAGGAAACAAGATTTCTCTTTTGTAAGAAAATATATTTTCGCTATTCCACTTACCTTGTCTGGCATATACACACAAACATATGCACATGCAAACAACAGTATGGTAGTAAATACATTCAAAATTATATTGTAAGAACTAAAGACTTATTATGGGGAATATGTTACCCTCTGTAGAGCTTTCAGGGTTTAATTTATAGAATAAAAATTTAAAAAAAAAGTGTAGTATATAGATCTTGTCAGATATTGGTAATTCAGTCTCAAGGACAAAGACGAAGAAATGCAGAAAGCTGGGGAGGGGTTGTTCTAAAAAGACAGCACTGATACGTTAATGTAGCTTTAAAAAATAGAGGGGCTTATTTCTTCCTTTTCTTCTAGAACTCAAAAATTAAGAACTTTCATTGGGAGGCATTTGAAATAAAAATTATCTTCAGGAAAAAGCCAGAATAATGTAAGTTTTTCTCAAAACATAGGACACTTCAGTAAGTTCATAGAATGATAGAATCACAGAATGGTTTGAGTTGGGAGGGATCTTAAAGGTCATCTAGTTCCAACCCTCCTGTCATGGGCAGGGACACCTTCAACTAGACCAGGTTACTCAAAGCCTCATCCAACCTGGCTTGAACACTTTCAGGGACGTGGCAGTCACAGCTTCCCTTTGTCAACGTGTTCCAGTGTCTCACCACCCCAGGGTACAGTTGGCTTTCTGGACTGCGAGTGCACATTGCTGGGTCACGTTGAGCCTCTCATCCACCAGCACCACTGAGTCCTTCTTCTCAGGGCTGCTCTCAATCTGTTCTCCACCAAGCCCTTATTTGTGCTTGGTATACCTGTGAACCAGGTGCAGGACCTTGCACTTGACCTGGTTGAACTTCTTGAGGGTCTCACAGGCCTGCCTCTCAAACCTGTCCAGGTCCCCCTGGATGGCATCCCTTCCCTCCAGTGGGTTGATTGCTCCACAGAGCTTGGTGTCATCGGCAAACTTGCTGAGGATGCACACAATCCCATTGTCTATGTCACCAACAAAGTTGTTAAACAGCACTGGTACCAATACTGACCCCTAAGGAATGGCACTCATCACTGGTTTCCACTTGGACATCGAGCCGTTGACCAAAACTCTTTGAGTGCAACCATTCAGCCAATTCTCTATCTACTGAGTGGTCCAATCATCAAATCCATGTCTCTCCAATTTAGAGACCAGGATGTTGTGTGGGACAGTGTCAAATGCTTTGCACAAGTCCAAGTAGAAAATGTCCGTTGCTCTTCCCTTATCCACCAACACTGTAACCCTGTTGTAGAAGGCCACCAGATCTGTCAGACACGATTGCCCCTTAGTGAAGCCATATTGGCTGTCACCGATCCCCTCCTTATTTTCCACATGCCTTAGGGAGAGTTTCCAGAACGATCTGCTCCATGATTTTGCAGGACACAGAGGTAAGAATGACTGGCCTGTAGTTCCCCGGGTAGTTGATAACCTTCGTTTGATCATGTTTGCAGTCAGCCAGTCGTACCCATCCAAGATAGTATAACATTTCTAAATAATACGGGAAGTCTAAGCAAGTAGGGAGGTACTAAAAGATAGTATATAGTAACTGTGTCTGTTATTTCTTCCCATTTTGTTCTTTATTTTTTAATATGTGGAAGGTTTTTTTAATTTAATTATTTTCCTGCTTTGTCTCATCTGAATAATTGTTGGTTATCAAGTTACTAACCAGTCACCTATAATCACTATCCATCCCTGAAATAACCATACTGTGAAGAATCTTTAGATCCTTGAAGGTCCCTCACCCAGCAGTTTCTGTCAGAGATATTTGATTTCCCATCTGAGCAAGCTGCAAGCTTTTTTCTGATTCTAAGGAAGGGATAAAATCTCTGCTGCTGTTTTTTCACTGGTTTGTTTTTCATTCATAGCACAGTTAGTCTGTATGGTCACAACTGTGACTCCCCAGAACTGTCATGCAATGAGTAAACACACATACTAGTTTTTGAAGTTTTTAGGAAGAAAGGACATCCATCACTGCCGAAATATTTCATGACATCTACTTGTGATTTCCCTCTCCCTGTGAGATCTCCAGAAGCAGGCAGGCAAAGGGATTGGTGTGTTGTACTGGAGGACAAAATTTGGACACCCTTCTTAATGGTCTGGATGACTATTTGTCCTGGTTTTGTCTGGGATAGAATTAATTTTCTTCCTAGTATCTGGTATAGTGCTGTGTTTTGGATTTAGGATGGGAATAACGTTGATGACACACTGATATTTTAGTTGTTGCTGAGCAGAGCTTACACTAAGTCAAGGACTTTTCAGCTTCTCACACTTCCCTGCCAGCGAGAAGGCTGGGGGTGCACATGAAGCTGGGAGGGGACACAGCCAGGACAGCTGACCCGAACTGGTCAAAGGGACCATATGACATCATGCTCAGCATATAAATCTAAGAAGAGCTGGCCAGAGCGGATGGTGGCGGCTCCTCGGGGATTGGCTGGGCGTCAGTCAGCAGGTGGTGAGCAATTGCGTTGTGCATCCCTTGTTTTGCATATTCTTTTACCATTATTATTATCTCCCCTTCCTTTTCTGTCCTATTAAAGGGTCTTTATCTCAGCCCATGAGTTTTACCTTTTTTCCAACTCTCTCTCCCACCCCACTGTGGGGGATGAGCGAACGGCTGTGTGGTGTTTAGCTGTTTGCCAGGTTAAACCACAACACTAGTATAAAAATTGAGCCATGAACTTCCTACAGTCAATGGTTCCTTCAGTCAATGGCCAAGGCTGAGGGATTTGGGTCTCTTCAGTCTGGAAAAAAGACGACTGAGGGGGGACCTTATCAACACTTATAAATACTTAAAGGGTGGGTGTCAGGAGGATGGGGCCAGGCTCTTTTCAGTGGTGCCTGGGGACAGGACAAGAGGTAATGGGCACAAACTTGAGCAGAGGAAGTTCCACCTAAACACGAGGAGGAACTTCTTTCCTTTGAGGGTGGCAGAGCACTGGAACAGGCTGCCCAGAGAGGTGGTGGAGTCTCCAACTCTGGAGACATTCAAAACCCACCTGGACGCATTTCTGTGCAACCTGCTCTGGGTGACCCTGCTCTGGCAGGGGGGTTGGACTAGATGATCTCCAGAGGTCCCTTCCAACCCTATGATTCTATGATTCTATGACTGGTAAGAAAATGGCACCTCTATGAAGTTAATCACCACTTCTTAAAATGAACATTTTAAACAATTAGTTTGGTTGTCAGATGGAGATTTACATGGATTTAGAGCATTGTTTTTTTGAATTTTGAAGTTTGGCAAGATGGATGTTTTCTTCACTGTAATAATACCAGTAACACAGTAGTTTACCAAATAAACAGTAGAATTATGACAGAATAGTTTAAAATCCCTAATTATTTTTAATAATGTGGTAAATTTCACGTGTTATTTTATATTCTACTGTGCCTTTAGTTCTGGATTTTCTTTTGCAATTTTTAAGAGCAAGGAATAGTTACCTTATCGTTATTATGATGTATAATAGGTATATATTTGATATATGATTTATAATAGATCCCCTTGTTCTTATTGTGCCTTTTCTCAATCCTTAAGCTGTACTAGTTGGATATATTCTTATAAATTTATTTGTAGTTTAAACTAAAAAATATGGACCAAATCAATAAAACACTGTTTTAGATGAGTCATAGAAATTTTTAGAAAGTAGGTCATGGCAGAAACATGTATTTATGGGGTGTTCTTAAAAAGTGAAAAGTTTATGAAAATTCTAATACCAAAAAACTAGCTATTTGTGTATTCATTTTAGGCTATTTGTTGCTCCTACAGTGCAGACCCATTGTACCAGAAGGTATTACACCATTTATTTTTTGCTCATCTTTGTCACTCAACAACTTCAAGTCGATACATATTTATTCTTATAGTGTGCTTTTACTTTTCTGTGGTAGTGTCAGCATCCAAAATTATAATTACAGGTTTTACCAGCTTGCAGAATATTCTATTAATTTATCCTTCGATAGCACTAGATTAGCATTTTAATATTCAGAAACTGTGTAAATTGTACATTTTCCAGTGTTCCTTGAGAGTGTACTCAGAGTCATCTTACTCATCAGACAGCTCTGAAAAATTGTGATATTTATACTTAAAGCTTCTACTGAATGAAATACAAGTACTGTAAACTGCACAACATTCACCAACATCATATTATTTATAGCAGTAAGAACTGATGTAAAACCAAAATTGGCATACAATTTTCGTTTAGTAATGATCCTGAAAAAGCGTCTCATGAAGAAATACCCCATGCAAGATTATGATTATCCTGTATAAATAAACCAATTCTTTCTCAAACCTATCTATCTATCTGCCTCATATGAACCCTTTGCCACCCTGGCTAATAAAAAAATCACTATAAGATTGAAGAATATGTCCAGCACATGATGGAAAGCGCATTTTTTAATTCAGCTATCTTGTGCAAAAGATTACGATTCCAAACATTTCTAGGTGTTACCAAATGTCAGATATATATTCTGGACGTCTCTGAATCAGTTTTGTGCCCTAGTTCACTCCAGTGTTCTCAAAAGAGAATAATAGAAAAAGGGCATAAAACAGCTACAAGCCCTAACATTTCCAATTCTTAATGCCTTAACATTAATTATTGCAATAAACTGATAGTTTGTATTTTTAATTCTGCAAAACTGGACAACTGTACTGACTTGGAGATCACTAAAATTTGGCCTACTGCTTTAGACTTTTTAATTAATTTCCTATGCAAGCAATCTGTTTTCTAACAATGTGGAAAATATTTCCTTTTTTTGGAAACATATTAGAATTTTCATTTTTATTACTTTTATCGCTTGTTTGTGTGTTATTTTATAAAATCAATTAATCCCCGTAAAAATTGAATAGGCCCTCATTCTTAAAGACCATGTGGAGACATCGTATCTTAGAACAAAGACTCTGAAAAACATTGCTGTAGAGGTATGATAAACTCATAGCAAGTATATTCCTCCTTTAGGTGTAGCTTACACTTTGAGCTATTTTCTTTATTTAACCCATGACAGCTACTAGTAGTAAAAATATTTTTAAAGTTGGGAGTTTTGAACACACAGATGCACACTTAAACTTTGTAAATAAAAAAATGAGAAGTTTTATTCTGCGTTCACTCCCAGGCTGTTGCAGGACACTTTTCAAGGAATACAGCAAAGAGAACTTTGACTTAAGACCAGACATATGTTTCTTGTCTTTCTAAATATGAAATAAAACTGTTCGAGACTGAAATAAGATTTTCCTTACAAAAAAGTGCAGTTACACAAAATTTGCACAGTATTACTTTTAAAAAGTAAATTTACTGTTTATTTAAACAAATTATATTTATTTTAATGACTTCTTCTAATTTATTTTAATAGTCCAGCCAAAGTTAAAAAAATTAATCTTGTAATTATATTTATAGCTCAAGCACTTTTAAAAAACCTTTGAGTTTTGCTGACAGTGTTGTCATAAACACAGCTTTCATTGCAAATACACATAGTTTGGATTGCAAACAAAGCTAGGAAGTGAATTACATATCCAGCATATAAAACTCCATCAACAACAACAAAAAAAATATCACACATAGGCACTGATCTCACAGATAAAATTGTGGTCATCTTCAGGAAAAAAATGCTCACCATACATATACGCATATGCTTAGTCTCATGTAAAGGGATGAAATTTTTTGATCCATCAGAGAAAAGAGAAGATCAGCTAAATACAAACTGGCCTGGTAGAAATCCTTTCACCTGAAAATCTTTTATTACTCAACAGGTTTACAAAACTGTCAAAATCAACAAACGTCAGCATTAAGAGATTATATCATTCATCACTAAAAATATAATCTCCTTTGCTACAAAGCAGCAATTTAGGATTTGCTTTGTCTGCAGTTCTCATGTCTGTATTTTCCTTTTCCTCTTCCTCTATTCCTAATGTGTCTCTTCCACACCACTAACCAGACTCTCATGCTCCTCAAGGGTCTTCTCTACATTTCTACTTTGGTCAATCATATAACCCAAGCGAGCATAAAGGCCAGGTGCTGGGAAGCCAATGGGCACTCTAGCACTTTTCGGAAGCGACGGTTCCTTTAGACTCTTTCTGGTCTGGTTCTGCATTCTGACTGCCCACGTACAGTTGGAGCACTTTACATGTGCTCCTGGAGCACATGTTCTCATTCAGTTACACATATACAGACACACATGCATATATATATATATATTTATGTACATAAGAGGTACTGTTAAGTAGCCTTTACACTCACCTTTTGTCTTTACAAAGACGACTTCTTTTTTCAAAGTTCAATTCCTTTCATTTTTTATGTTGCAGTTTCTTTTAGTAACAGTTAAATATACTTTTTGGTATCTATATGTTTATGTAACCTAACAAAGGTTACGTGTTCTGGGGTTCCCCAGAACGACAAGTAAATGTCAGTCTCCTTGTTGTTTATAAAGGTGTCATGGTTTGGGCTGGACTGGCTAATGATGGGACTACAGACCTGCTAAGGTAGAAAAAAATGTTCTTTTTTCCTCAAATAAAAGTCGAATGTTCCTGAAAATTCAGGCATTTTCCACAACATGGTGAAAATTCAAAGGTAAGTAAATCTGACTGTGAATAAGCCTTGGAGTAAAACAAATAAACATTATATTCTGTCTATAACTCTCCAGACTGATACAGGGGCATTCAGGAAGAATGCGGCATCTATGAAGTGCTACTTGCATTTTATAACTCTTTGAGCACTGGAAGGCTTATAATAGACTTCCTTACAGATAGGTCACATATCTGTAACAGCAGACAACAGCAGTCTGTTGGCATCAGCAATCCAGCCCCTTCTGAAAAGAGTAAACTTGACCTCAGGAGGAATATATCACAACACAACTAACATTTGAATGTGAGCATACAACAGCTCCAGGGAGAAAAATTCTTAGAAAGATTTGGTCTCAAGAAGACTTCAGAGGCTTCACTGGATCCTGAAAATGAATAAACAGAAGACAAAGTTCTAACTTACAATTGTGTTTCCTCAGGAGTATTTTTAGCAAAAAATTGCTGTATCTATCAACCTTGCTTGTCCATTGGCACATTTTGTGGGTGTATTAATATTCAGTATATAGCAATTATGTCTCGTTGGATTTTTTCTCAATATAGAGACAGAGTCTACATTGAAATGAGTTTCCTCTCTCTGTTCTTTATTTGCTACTACTGAATTATTTATTTTTCAATATCTATTCTAAGGAAAACAAATTATTCCATAGGGGGGTTTTGTAGCAATAAGACCTGGTTTAGGGCTTTAGTTTCTAACATTCCCATCTTACAATGAACAATGGGCATTGTTCTAGGGCAGTAGTGTGCTGCGAAATGTTTAACACTTGTCACTGTGTTCTTGATTCAGTTGTTCTAACTGCAAGAGCTAAATTCTGGTTCAGAACTTACAAGCATGAGAGCATTCAAACAAATGCTTGCACAAGTCTGCATGAGTGAAAAGTGTAACCTCATCTGTCTCTTAAAAGTAGAATGCTGTGATCAAAACTTTAATCATGACTGATTCCTAGTCAAAGCAGTCTGAGTGTGACTCAGACCTGTCTGGTTATGTCTTTGTGGTCTTTGATCTATATTTCTTCATTGCAGCTAGAACAGACACTGAAATTCTGCTTTGAAAGCAGTTTGGCTTCTAGCTAGTCTTTCATTTATTTATTTATTTATTTATTTGATCACTTGTAATAATCTAGAGCATAAATATTCACAGAATTGGCAAAAATTATACCAATTTAAATAATTAAAAAGTAAATTTCCAGAGACTTAAATGGTGTATTCATATCTAAATATTCTACACCTACCACTTTCTCCATTCCTGCCCTAAAATACCTAGAAAAATCAGTGGTTTTTTTCACGCTACTGTTATTGAGAGTTATCTTTTTAACTATTTTCACCACAATATTTCCAGAGTGTACAATCACCTGCTATTTAAACAATAACATTTTAGTTGATTTTTTTTTTCTGAATAGGTAACCTATTTTAAACTTTTCAATTCATATCATAAAAGGAACACTTTTTTGCTACTGACATATGTTATGTATATTTAGGATTTTCAAGTATGCTATGACCCACTTTTTGTCATCTGCCATAAAAGAAGTTTGATTTGTACAATTTCAGAAAGAACTGAATGATCACTTAATATAAAAAAAAAAAAAATCTGGTTCGAACATTACTTTCTGGTTTGATTTCTGAATACCTTTGATCATAAGGTTTCTACACTTTTCTTTGGAAAAAGGTCAAAATGACTGCTTTGACAGTCCCAAACATTACACAGCTATTATGTTTCTACTTTATGTGACAGACATTGCTTCTCAGGTTTGAGTGGAGCTGTCATGCTTTATAATTCTAATCTTTGTTAAATATTTTATACTTCTGCTTTTGCAAAATTATTGTTTCAGTAGCCATGTACTTCATTAACGGCTATACTCATATTTCTTCAAAGGTTTTTGAAATTATTGTCAGCAAAGAACTGTATTCCATTGTTGCCCATCTCCAAAGTCAGAACACTGTTCTGCATTTATTTTGCCAAAATGTGTCTCTTCGTGTCAATACATTTATTGCTGTCACAACTTCCCATCCAATTTAACAATAGAAACAATGATGTATTTGGGTAGGTCTAAGGCAGAATTTTTCTATTGTCTGCCTGTGAAGTCTCCACTATAGTGGGGTTGTCAGTGTACTTCTATTATTCATGAGGTTCTGAAGATTTTTTTTTTTTAATTTCAGGATTTAAATACTTAGGCTATATAAGAAGCCTCAGTGAGACAGTGTTATGAATCATAGTAATGTTATGATAAAGGACTACTCAAGGTTATTTCGGATTTTGTTCAAAAAAACGCGATGTGAATAGTATCTATTCTTATACAGGCAACGATAAGGTCTGATTCATACAGAATCCCCTCAAAATCATTTATAATAAGAATTCATATTCCACATAAATTTCTTCTTACATACTCCAAACCTGTTTCTATTCATCTGGCTGGTCAATATGTTCTGCTATACCATCTGGGAACTTGTCATTTCAGATCACGACTTTTTTTTAAATGTTGCATACACAAATTACAAATGGCACCATATAATGCCTTAAATTATTGCTAACATATTCTAGTCCTTTAACATAGTTATTAAGGTAGTGATTTGCAGTTCCTGGTGTTTTTTTCAAATTGTTTCTCACTCCATTTTACTCAACTGTATGTTACAGAAATCTGCTTCTGAGAATTCAGTCATTACTCACTGACACTCTCTTCGTGGCCATACTAGAAAACATCTTGTCTTTTTAAGGGCATAGCTGTATATTTTCATATTTCAGAAATAGATTTTTTTTTTAATACCATGTCCTAAAAACAAAAAAAGACTCTGCTTAACTTTAAAATACTATCTTTTTACACACCATGAGAATTTTATCAGAATAAATTTTATAACCAACTTTGGTGAAAGTTTCGTTTTTTCTTCATGTATATTTGGTATGTGACATCACTGATAATGAAATTTCACCAATGAAGATCTTTTTCCTGATTTACAATATTATAAAGTTCAGGGTATATGAAGCCATTCTCAATTAATGGTATATGAATTACCTATCAGAATTCTATGCTTTGTGTATTTTTGACCCTATCTTTTCAACAGTTTTAAAAGATTGGAGAGCTATGAGCCAGCAATGCTGCAGAACTTTAATTTTCATCTTTATCTTTCTAAGCAAAAAAAAAAAAAAAATCTGTCTGTCCTTCAAAATATATATGGAGGATTGAAAACTGATGAAAATAAGCAATGTGAAGTTCATATAGTGTAATTCTTGCTCTTTGACAGACCGGGTTTCTCTGTTTGATGGCCAAAAATAATGCTGTGAAGAGTGTGATCAGTAAGGTTTGCAGTAAATAGATTTAGAAGAAGCTGTGAAAAATGTAAACACAAACCAGAGTTCTCAAAAGAAAGCTTAGCTGCCAAAATTAAAATAGATGCATTATTCAGTATGGGAAAGCTGATTCTGTTTTGCTTTGCTTTGTTTTTCAGTTTAGATACTTGTTTAACATGTTGACTAATTTAGAATGGAAAAGAAAATGTATATCTAAGATCCGCCAAGCTAAAAGACTGTTTCAGTATTATATTCTAGTGTTGAATTCTGAGAAAAACAAATAGGTTTTGTTGGTAGTAAAATTAAAACTACATAGTTTACTTGTTTAGATACTCAGAGTAACTTCAAATCTGTGCTTGGGGCTGGATGCTCTCCTAACATCTAAGGTGCAGCTACTCATTAGGCTTTTCCTGCCACTTAGGTATCTGTAATGATGCTCTACTGCGCAGATTTTCTGGTATTCAAAGTGGTTTGACATAATGCTTAGCCTTTATTTCTATGAGTACGGTAAAAAAGATCACTCCATTCTACTTAGGCAACATTTTCATGATATTACAAAACATTTAAAAATTTCTGTCTTTCTGTAAAACTTGATCAAAACTCACCATGTTCAAAATTTATTTGAAGAAATAAAGTATAAGTTTATTTTCTTATCAAAACACCTGAAAATAAAGGTGCTAACAAATGAAGAAGAACAGGGGGCAGGAGGAATGGGAAAAGAGAGAGAGATTTTATTAAAATAATGTGAAGTAATAAGGATGAAACATGGATTGATTGGTTAAGTGACCCTTCATCTGCTAAAATTTAAAGAAAAGATTTGCATCATTTCATCATCCTCTTTTAGTTACTTTTTTCTGGGCATTTTGGAGCCTTCAACACATAAGGACAAAAATGCCTTGAATTAAATTATCAGCTTGTGTTTGAATGTAATACAGTATTTTAAATGCTGTCTTATTTTGCAATAATATAGAAATATTATCTCCTGTTGTTGAAGAAAGGGCTTCTTCCTTGTTCATGAAGTAGTTGATCAAATGCAATTACTACCATATAAAATATTTTAAATATTTTTAAAACACTGCCTGGTGGGGAAAAACCTAATCAAACAAACAAAAAAAAAAACCAACCCACAAACATTGGAAGTGTACACCATTTCCCATGAAAGGTTATGTGTCAATCACTTATTACTATTCTTTATTGTAGCTTGTGATAATTTATAATCCACTATGACTTAAAACATATGAATTATGGTTTATCATTAAATATAACAAAATAATTTTTCTTTCTGCCAGTATCACTTGGTGTAAGTAATTTATAGTTAAGGTGTCAACTAGTGTGAAATCAAAACAATGTTTTAGAAATAAAATTATCTTAAGGGATGGAAAATATTTTATTCTGTCAAGCTGCAGTTTCAGGATTTTTTTAATCAAAACTGACATACTGCCATGAGTGTTTCAATACCAGTGTATCGGAACTTTTTTGTGCTACTTTTTCTTACATTTCCTAGCATAATACAGCAAAAGAATCTTGGTAATATTCTGGGACCATTTCTTGGCCTCTTCTCTTGCTATTATCACTTTCTACTGTTAGACTATTTTTAAGTAGTGATGCGAGTTTAGGCATTTCTTTGCCAAACTTAGCCATTTCTTATCTTTGAAATACTTTCACAGAATCTCTCAAAAATCACATAATCACAGAACAACTGAGTTTGGAAGGGACCTCTGGAGGTCATCTGGTCCAATGCCACTGATCATGCAGGGCCACCTAGAGCCAGTTGCCCAGGCTCATGTTCAGGCAGCTTTTGAATAACTACAAGGATGGAGACTCCGTAAACTCCCTGGGCAACCTGTGTGGGTGCTGTCACTCACAGTAAAAAAGTGTTTATTATTGTATTTAGATAGAAACTCTTGTATTTCAGTTGGTGCCTCTTGCCCCTTCTACTGGCAATGGGCACCACTGAAGAGAGCCTGAACCCATCCTCTTTGCACCCTCCCTTCAGGTATTTCTGTACATTGATGAGATCCTCCCCTGAGCCTTCTCTTCTATAGGCTTCTATAGGCTAAAAAGTCCCAGATCAAGGTGATATCTCCCTTTCACAGTGAACTACATGAAAACTTCTGATAGTAGATCTGTGATCAGCTGGCTGTGGTGATTACATCTTTAATATCATCAGTATTATTAACTTTTCACAAGTGATACAAAGAGACTTGAATTCATATGGAGTGACTATACATAGTTTTGATCCAAGAAAAGGAAGAATTTTTCATCACCTTTCAACAAAATGAGCCAATGCCTCTGCAACTTCATGTACTAAGCAGTACTTGCGTATAGAAGTTGCTAAAATCAGTAAGTGGAATATAACATAATCCTACATCTTTTAGAAACAAATTGAGATCTGATATGAGCTTCTCATTTAAGACTAGGGATGTAAAGGCAGCTGCTTTGTGCAGCTGATATTGTTGCTTTTTCTTACCTGCCTTTTAATTCTTATAAGTAGAAAGAAGTCATTCTAGAAAAAAAAAAAAAACAAACAAAACCCCAAAAATTAAATGCAAAAGAGAAATTCTGAATTACTGCTTTTACAAAAGAAGTAAATGATGTAATACTTCCTTTTTACTCCTCTTTGGGGATGTAAGGAATGTAGTGAGTAAGAAAATTAGTCTTTCTGATAAAATCGGAATACATCTCAACTTCCAGAAGAGTGTATGGTACATCTGTAGGTAAAGACAATGCATTTTCATCAGACATATTAATATACTTGGATAAATAGACAGACTTCAGGTATGAAGTAGAAGCAGCAGACTCTGAAACAGGTAGAACGAATACTGTACCTTATCACCTTTTTCTCTCTTTCCCTCTACTGACACCTACTCTAGTTCTCAGTATCAGCTGTGTTTTCTTTCAGAGGCGGCCCAGTGCATACCTAAACATGCTCTAAACAATTTTTTGAGTCTTATAAAGCTTTGAAATCTGCTGCTTCTATTTCAGATATGAAGAACTCTTTGAGTGTCTGAAAATGTGGCTAATGTTATCATATACACCAGCTGGTGAAAACCATTATCTCTAGCTACTAGGCCTGTACTGTCAAAAATTTTAGACCGTCAAAACCACACTAAAGCACTAGCATTGTTTCACAATGAAAATAATTCCCTGCCACCTACACAATCACAAAAATCTCATGTTGATGCTTTAACACTTTACATGAAATATTGAGTGTTTCACTGAGGCAACAAGAAGTGACTTCACATATAAAAATGTAACCCTGAAGAATTTTGTCCCCCACGTAATGTTTCTGCTTTTACTCCTTTTACCCTTCCCTCTTCATAACTTCAAGGAAACAGAAATCTATTTCAAGATTACTGCTACTAAAAGGGGGTGAAGGTATGGTGGAAGCAGATAATTTTTTGTACTGGTTTTGGCTGGGATAGAGTTAATTTTCTTCATAGTAGCTCATATGGTGCTATGTTTTGGGTTTGTGAAGATTTTGCACTGATGTTTTAGTTATTGCTGAAGCATTTTCTGCTTCTCACACTGCCCCACCAGCAAGCTGGCTGGGGTGCACAAGATGTTGGGAGGAGACACAGCTGGGACAGCTGACCCCAGCTGACAAAAGGGATGCCCCAGACCGTATTCCTTATTTTGTTTTGCTTTTGTGCTCGGCTTTTGCTTTGCCTATTAAACTTTCTTTATCTCAACCCATGAGTTTTCTCACTTTTACCCTTCCTATTCTCTCCCCCATCCCGCTGTGGGGGAGTGAGTGAGCAGCTGTGTGGTGATGAGCTGTCTACCATGGTTAAACTACAGCAGGCTATAAAAACTACAGGGATAGTAAAACAGAATTTTTAGGTGACCTAAAAGCTCAAGGAAAATTTGTACTTTCTGAGCTTCAAGTGAGTAGTGAAGTCAAAACACCTGTTTCATCCTCATTGGACACTCAAATTACATCAAATTTTTTATCTTCAGGTACTCTCAAAAAATTCTGACCTTTGGTATTGTGCAAGATAGTACATTACCCACTGCAATTCCACATTTAAAATTGCCTTTAATATTTACCATATTCACAGCATAAAAAGTAAGGGGGTTTATATGATATTATATAAATGATTATATTTCTATTGTACATATCTTTGGGAAATGGTGTTTATACAGAGATATTGGATGGATTAATAAATCCTTCTGTGTTTGAAATAAAAATGGCTGGGTTCCTAGCCAATATACCCAAGTTTATAAAACAGCTGAAATTAATGGCAAAAAAAGACCTACATAGTCTGTTCTCTAACTGAGATGAGCTCTGTATAGCCTCATTTCAATGAGGGTCAAATGATGGTCATGGTATTTCCCATGAGTAGCTTTTTCACAGTCTAATAAATTTAATCATTCAGAATCTGTGTATAAATATTTCACCCATAAGCTTTTTTATTTCCCTGTGTTTTATCATACTTCTGTTTAGAAATTACTGTACTTTTGATTGGAATACTGATTCAATATTTAGTTGAGGTAATTTTTAATGGTTCACTTTGCTGCTTCTAAGCATATATTTTTTGAATGTCAGTTGCAAAAGAAAAAAAAAAAGTTTGTTTTTTATTTCAGTGCAGGACAAAATCTTATTTTCAAGCGTTAAAACTTCACCCAACATGGAAGAACTTTGATCAGCTAAGAAAAATACTCTTTGGCTACTGTTCATCCGTTAGTTTGGCTTCAACAGGAACTGAAATACTTACAAGCTGATTTGTAACTTTTTTTCCATGCCTCGAAGCACAACTAAACACCTCCTAGTTTTGATGTTTTTTCTTTCTACTAAAATTTCAACAGGCATTCTTTCCTGAACCTATTAACACCTGGAGGTGTCTCATTACCTTTGAAAAGTGCTTGAAAAGATTAATTTCGAAAGCAGCTGTGGTGATCTTATCACAAGCAACCAATTCTCACTATTTTCCTAAGGTCATTCTCTTTATCAACATTTTTAAGAAACATTAAATTAATTTGAGAGAGAAGGGTATAAAGATTTTCAAAATGTATTTTTAAAATAATATATTTTGAGTTGAGCCTTTCACAAAGTTCAAAGTGTTATGTCCCATATGAGAAATAGGTTAGTGAAATAAGATTATTTGTTTTCTTTATCCAAAGTGCAAGGAAAAAAAGCAACCAAATCGACAGCACTGATAGATGGAAATAAATTACATGATAACATTAAAAAAATAGAATTTTCTCTTTTTAAAATGTGATTTAGCCAAATGTAATACTGTGTCCTGCGTATTTTGGTGCATTTTTTCTGCTTTCAAATCGTAACAAGATTTATGTTAGAAAGCTTTATTATTTATTTAGAAAGATAACATGACCATGCTGTTTGCTAGGAGCATAACCGGTAACATCTTGATTACACTTCTGCAGTTCTATATCCATTATTGAAATAACTTCATCACAGCTGTTTCAGAGAAGTTTCTGTAGGATCATATTTTTCCCATATGGAGAAGCTATATGTGTAGTTCAGTGTTCTGGTGTTGGTGGGCTTGTTTTCTTTCTTTCTTTTTTTAACATAGTATTAAGAGTTTCATGGAAGTAAAGGCAAAGTAGTGCAGCATGTGTTCATAAGGAAGGAATTTTGCCAAGACTAGTAGTTTGTATAAGAAATGGATCAGTCACTAAAAGGACTTAACTTTCCACTTTCAAAAGTGATTTTTTTCTTTCTAGTGACTGATCTGGGCTAATCTGTTTCTAAAAGGAAGGCCTTGTCCTGCCCCAAATGGCAAACATTACTTCCCTCTTTCCAAAGTGATTTAGTTTACAGTGTGGAGATCAAGGCCTATCTATAAGATTTTGGAGGTTAAGATCACTAACCTTAATTACAAAATTAGTGCAAATGAATTATTGTAGAATTTGCTGTGTCCATATATGAAAATACAGTTTCTGTGTTCAACAAATCTAAGAAAACCAGGAAAACCGGATGAATAAAAGATAAATATACAAATGTGGTATTAAGGTAATAAAGTATCCAAAAAAGTTATAAAGATAATAAAGTAATAAAGATAATAAAAGTCGTAAAGATAATAATAGTTGTAAATATAATAAAGTATCCAAGGCAGCTGGAAAGTTTTTGTAACACTAAGGAAACTTAAAGAAAGCTCTAGAAATCAAAGTATAAGCATAACTCTCAATAAGAAATGTAATACTTCTGAGAGACTACTTTTTTTTCAGCAATGCTTCCTTCCAGGTTTTAGTGTTACTTAACTTGAAGTGACCCTCTGTCTTTTTGTCTCCTGCGTCTGAGAGACTTCCCTGCCGTATTTAGGCAGTTGATTGACTTGACTTTAAATTCATTAGCAGTAGCAGAGACCAGAATCATAGAATAGTTTGGGCTGGAAGTGACTTTAAAGATCATCTAGTCCAACCCCCTCTGCCATGGGCACCTTCCACTAGATTAGGTTGCTCAGAGCCCTGTCCAACCTAGTCTTGAACACTTCCAATGATGGGGCATCCACAACTTGTCTGGGCAACCTGTTGCAGAGTCTCACTACTCTCATCACAAAAAATGTCTTCCTTATGTCCAATCTAAATCTACCCTTTTCAGTTTAAAACTATTGCCCTTTCTCCAGTCACTCCAGGCCTCGGTAAAAGGTCTCTCGATCATTATTATAAGCTCCCTCTATATAGTGAAATGCCACAATAAGGTCTCCCTGGAGCCTTCTCTTCACAGAGGTACCTACTACCTGTTAGTATTGTACCCCTGGTCCTCTCCCAACTGATCTTGCAACATATTTCCATGGCTGTTTTGAACAATGCCTTAGATGTATTGTCTTTACCATAGCACCTGTTATAAAAATAGTTGTTCAGTAGAAAAGTGGGTTTGCCAGTTAAATGAAATATTCCTAACTATACTAGTAAAGTAAGTAAGTACAAAATTTATTTCCATGGAATATGCATCTGTATGTATTGATAGGAGGTGTGGTTTTATTCTTCGTGCATCTATTCTGTCTCGTAAAGAAACTTAATGTCCTGAGACTGATATCATTCAGAGCCGTACACACCCACTGGGGATGCTATGGTACACAAGAAAGCTGTCACATGATTTGTTATCACAGTTAACACAAGAAAATGGGAGAAATAACCAGAAGAATACCACTCCTTTGAATTTTCTCAAATAAAGAATATTCTAATTTTCATTTTTTGTTTTAAAACTTTGAGCTGCTTGAGGAGCACCTTGATTCTCAGTCAGATATCCTTCCAGTGTCCTGACTCCACTTTCAGATGAGTTGTTGCTAAACACCGTCTTCCATCATAACCTTGTTTGATGGGTTTATTTTAATTTTTCTTTTCTTTTTTTTTTTCTTTTTTTGGTGTTTTTTTTTTTTTTTTGAGGCGTTTTTTTTTCGGTTTGGTTTTGTAAGAATACCAGTGCTTGTGCTGTGGGACTGAAGTGCTGAATATAGCAGTCTGGATAATTATGGAACCAGCAATCAGAAGTACCCTGCATCTTGCATCTGCCCCAGAATTCAAACGTGTCCCAAGGCTATATCCTTGAATCGAGACACTGGAGCATAGCCATTAAGAGGATATCATACCCTAGGTATTTGCGTAAGTGGTGCCAACAGGAACTTTTATACACCCAGTTGCTTTTCTAGCATTGAGCACATGCATCCACTTTTGCTAGGATTATATGAAGTCACAGTCTGAAGGGAAAAATGTGGTCATGCTCCAACTTCTTTCTGCTAAGATAGCTGCAGAGCAGAGCTGGGAGCACAGGCAACAGAGTTATGACTGCCAGTCAAGTGTTTTTTCAAACTCAGCACTCAGAAGCTTCTAGGAGAATGGAGTCTGGAAGAGTCATTTTGCCACCAACGCTGTGCCAGAATAGGCTCAACATAGACCTGAAAAACCTGGGTAGTGCATGTGTCCCTCTGTCATTCACTCTCCTTTTCTTTCTTTCTCTCTCTTAGGGATTTTTTTTTGCTACTCCTATCAGTATATCAGCCATGGCAACTACCTTTTTTCTTTTGTCATCTGTTTTGCACACACAGAAAGACAGCTATTTGTTTTTCTAGATACGATTCAACTCAGTGCATGGAAAAGTTTGAATTATTTGGGCCTGTTTTTATCAAGAATTCATCTTTTTTTGACAGATTTGTTAAGTGGGAGGCCTTTGACCAAAAATATATCCACACTGCTTTCATATACAGCTGAATTAGTCACCATAGCTTCTTTGTATAATTAATGGAAGGAATTAGGCATTTCTAACACATGAATCACCTCATGTAACTGTCTAAAATAGGTCAGATGAATCATGTCCTAAAAATGTCTATCTATTCATTGTCTGGAAAGACTAGATAACATTGCTAGATTAGATGTAGAAGACTGAGTTAGATTAGATGACTGTTCTCCAAGGATTCTTTGAAATAAAAAACTTTAAATATGTGTGACTACATGCTTCTATATCTACCTTTCATCCATGATCCCAGATGAAAATGTCAATTCCCCAAAATTCAGGCTTGTAAAGCACAAGTCTCTTTCTCATACTATTGACTTATGTGCAAAACGACACTTCACCCTTCGTCACTACCTGTTCTGAACTGGTGATTCAGAAGATAAATGAACTGGCAGTAGAGGCAAGGAAATATGTGTTTAATACCTAATTAAATGCATACAGAGTTTGTATATGGAAGCATTGTAACGTAAGTACCTTTTAGTATATACTACTGCATTAAATTCAGGGTATTCCCCACCATTGCTTTAGGATTAATTTAGTGTATTATGTTTTATACATGTAGAAAGATATATATTTACATAAATGGGGTAAAATATGCCTCCAAAGAATGTTCCTAAAGTTACTTGTCATAAAAAGTGCATATTTTTTAAACATGGGTATATTCTTTCCCGTTGCCATCCCATCTGTCACATGAGAACTTTCCACTTTCAGCCTGCAAGTGTTTAGAATATGCACGGTTGAAAATGAGTAACTGGAGTGCTCTTGATGTCTTTCCCCCCTGCAAAGAAACTGTGTTATGTATATAATTGTGATATATAGCAGATAGGAATGGACTGAATGTCTGCAAAGAGATGAACTTCACTCCTATAGACTTGGAGAAAATTACTTCAAAAGGGGCTTGTAACAGAGAGCACCATGCTGCCAGTCATTAAAGTGAACTTCAAGGGACTCATAGGTGCTGTATATAAATGAACATTACTCTATAGAATTATTTGATCTATATTCCACAGAGGATGAATATAGGACATGAATAAGTCATTGCCAATCCTAACATTTCACTTCACTGCATTCGTAGCTGTAATCCACCTGCTTCTTATCTACTTATGCATCATTTATGTGGGGTTTTTTTCAGTCACTTTGGGGAGTTACAGCTTTATTACTGCATTCTCATTCTACCTCTGAGAAATATGATGTACTTTAATTTGAGGAAAAGCCTATTAGTATATAGTTTTTATTTTGTGCTCCATACCTTTGTTAGTCACAGTAAGGAATCACCCACTGAAGCAGAAAACTAAAGCAATCTGGATTTATTTTATAGTAAATTGTATCAGATTATGCCCAGAGGCCTGAGTAGAAAGAGTTTGTTCAATAATAAGGTCAGTTCACTAAACATTAGAATATCGTGTTCTCTCCCAGAGTTGCATGTTGATTTCATATATAGTAATAGCGTTTGCTTCTGTAAGTACATGTTCCTATAAGGCACGGAATTAGCATTTTATATACTACCATCAGTACTCAAATGAGGGAAAAATACTGCTTCCCTAAAAAAATTAATCTTTGCAACTATAAGTACCTGTGAATTACTAAATGACATATTCTGAATTCCAGAAGAGGAGAGGGGGAAAGATTAGTGTTGTTTATATACACCTTGTGACAGAGCATCAGCTAATACAACAATTTGCAGAACTTACATCATCATTTTTACTCCCTTTTCAGGATGCATAGCTTAAAAGTGTGAAGGCAAACAGTTCACTGATTTCGAAATCAGCCTTCAGTTGGACATTTTTATACCCCTTTTTTATTTACAGTTCATATTTTTTTCATGCACTTTGAATTAAATTACGGTCACTGCATATGCATGGATAACTAGCAGCACAGTCAGCTCCCTAGAATTAATCTGCGCCAACCAAGAGCTATTTTCACCTGTATCTGAGAAGTGTCAGCCCCCTGATACATGGGCTGGATGTAGAAGGTGTTGAAATCCAGTGTTCTGTTTCTCAGCTCACTGCTGATTAGCTCTAAAAATCAAATGTTCTTCTCAATCTTTATTGAATAGTATTTCACACAAGTTTCAGCTTCTTTTGCTGGTCTACCACATACTAGTCTGACACTTTTTTCTGCAAAGAACTGTTTTCATGATGCTCTTTGCAAAGTGCTTTGGAAGAAGCATACAGTATATTTCAAATGTTACATTTGCTGGATAGTAGTTGCCAGATACATCACAACTTTTCAGAGTGACTGCACTAAATGAATGAGGCTCATAACAGCCACCTATACTATAGTATTTAGAAAAGAAAAAAATGCTAACTCATATTTACTTTGGTGGTGACTAAGGACAGTTAAGTTCCAAAGCAATGGAGCTGTTAACTTCAAACTTTGTTAGAATTCAGAATTTTAAAAAAAGTCTGCCAAATTCTTTTTCAGAAATACCAGTCCATATGCCTTTTTAAAACCAAAATATATCAGCCATGTAAGGCAACCTGGAGCATTTTCTGCCTCCTTCCTCTGTAGTAATGAGCCAGAAGTCTTTATGTAATGGGTTGAACTTGGATTCTGAAATATTCTAGGCTTAGGGCAGCAGAAACTAAAGCAAAGTTTCATGTACAGCCAGTCTTACTATTCTGAATGTCATTTAATCATGACTTAACCCAACAGTCATACAGACTGTGACAGTAAATATGGATAGAGACAGCCATAGCCTCTGTGAGCCTGCTTTGGTAGTGGCATACATAGAATCTAACAAAATAAGTATAAAACCGTTACATGACCAGACATTCAGAGAAGTGAGAGATGGGTTAGGTTAGTGTCCTTAGATAAGAACGGTTTACAAGTTTGTTCTGCCCTCTAGCCTACTTCAACTTAGAAAGAATAAACCAATTTTTGTTACAAAATCTATCTACCAAATGTTAAAATATCATTTTTGAGAAATCATGGAAAAACAAACGCGTATGATCCAACAGTTTGACTACACTAATGATAATTATATTTGCATTATGGAGAAACCTAGTTCAAGTAGATTTTTTTTCCACCTTTTCAGCAGCTGTGCATGAAATCTTGGCGTTACACATTGTGGACAAATTGGTTTCAGCACTTTACTATGAACATTCAACTGGACTGGATTTTTCTCTTTCAGCTTTAATTTTTTAGAAGTTAGTTGCCTTTTCCAAACTACTTGGCTAGGCACTTTCTGAGGTCATATAGTAATGCATTACTAGGTCATTTATTCAGACTAACATCAATATGAAAATTGAGTGAGGTAAATTGCCCTCTTGAATCACTTATTTTTCTTCATTAATTATAAAGAAGATCTAGGCAAGACAATGAAGTTTGGGGACATGAGTATGAGCCTTTACTATTGAAGTTAAAAAGGAGACATGGGAAAATTGGAACATAGAAATATGTCTTACTACTATGGATCAAACTCATTTAGTGAGATGCTTTTGAAATGGACTTGGAAAAGAGTTTTGTAAAACTTAGAAGAATGTCTGTAGGTGGGCAGTGGCATGAATACCAAACAGGAAATATATAAGGATATCTTATTTCAAAACTCCTCCTCCCCTCCCCATAAAAGGATAAGATCTCCTTCACAAGTCCAAAAGTTAGGTTAAAGAAATACAATTGGAGGAATCCAATTTGAAATATGATTAACTTATGATGGATTCTCTGGGAATGCAAGCTATTTCCTTATCTTATGATTTCACCCAGATCAGAAAAGAGAAGAAATAACAGAATGATGGGACTAAAGACACAGTTCAACGAATTAACTATACAGAAGAATGATGTTCAGAGGCTGTGATTTGCCTTGCCTTGGAGGAGGAGATTGATCTTGGCTGTGGGAATGTAAAAATCCTTGCTCTGAGAACCAACTGGAGGTCTGATAAAATGAATGGTGGATTACATAAAGTAGTCTGTGCTTCACTTGACAATGACAGCAACAAAGTGTGTTGTTTTTTTCTTTTCATTATCATGAAGAAAATGTGTAAAGAGGAGATCAAAGAGGGGGCGAAGAACAATGCCCATGGCCATTGTTAGGGCAGTTTGTTAGAACATAGTTAGAGCACTTCTTCCATAATGGAGGAAGGAGAAGATGCAACAGAGATGTCCCAAAGATGAAGGCATATGCATGGCAGATATGTCACTGGACCTGTAGGAGAATCATGCCTTTCCGCAGTGGCACTGGAAAGAAAAGGAGATATTCTACAGCTTTTGAAATAGCGCTAGAAACTCACGTGGGAAACTGACTCAAATACAATGAATATAATCATCAAAGAAAGAGGTAGCTATAGACTGACAGTATTGAGCAAACGTTATCTTTGGATAACATTCAGTGGGCTAACCAATCAAATATATTTTTTACACTGCTGTAATTTATGACATAGTTGCAAACAATCAATTTGAAGACAAGGAACACAGTAATAGATTATAGTAATTGGTGGAATATTTGAATGGAACTGTTCCTACCCTGACACAATCTATCTTAAAGCAGCAATTTGAAAAAAAAAAGGCTTGAAAAATATCCAGAAATATTTAGAGGGACAGTTTTGTTGCCTATGAATTGTCAGTTGCAGAAAAAGTTAGAACAATTAATTTTTCAAGCAAGCTATTTTGGCAGAAATATTTACACTATTAAAAAAGGTTATTCACATGATGAGAGTCATAAACTTTTTTTTCCCTTCTTTTCTTTTTTACATTTTTATCTTTTCCTTTTATTTTTTTTTAAAAAAGGCACCAGCCTGTCAGAAGCTTCTTCCAGTGCAAGAAGTTAGCAGTCCTAAGTTGAAAAATATCAGTACCACCTAAAATGAGAAGTAAAAAGTCACAAAAATTACTCAAAATCAATAGCAAGATTCTCATACAGAGAACCTCCAGAAAGAATAAAGATATATGATGAAGTATCAGAGAAATCTTAAAGTGCGACCTACATTTGAAGTTCTAATGAACATTTTTGGAATGTGCAGAGCAGGAAAATTACCCCCAAACAATAGAATCTTTCATGTAGTTTCAGAGAACGGAATTACTATTCTTGGCCAAATTAAATGGTTGATCCAGTAATATATATTGTGTTTTGCCACCATATGGGTAGGCAAAGCTTCCAAGAAGCACAACATATCTCAGCATGGTGGTTGAAACTATAACAAGACATCATGTACTATGTGAACAATTGTTAGCTGTAGATATGCTCAAATTTATTTTATTAATATGTCTAAAAAATCATGGAGAGGAAATAAGCACTTTTGAGTAATAATTGTGTCCTTTACGACATGGGAAGAAAGTTTTTTTTATGAATTTTTCTAAAATGATATCAAGAGATTGTCCAAAAGTATTAGCTAAGCTAATTGTGCCCAGAGGAACATGTTCTAAATGTAACGGAATCAGATAACAGTACCCATTTCAGAAAGGCAATTACTAAAATAATTTGTAAAATGCATGAAATCAAGCAACAATTTAATAAATCCTACCATGTACAGTCCATCAGGCAAGAAGAGAGGAGACCATTAAGGAGTCACTAGGGAGATTTGTCAAAGGAACAGGAAAAGCCTGGAAAAAAAGTCTTCCCCTGATCTTGATAGTCTTACAGGCAGCACTTAGTATCTCCACTGGATTTTCTTCATTTGAAGTGGTGGTGGGGAAACAAAGTGAGGCTACTGAAACTAGATGATCTTTAAGGTCCCTTCCAACCTAAACCATTCTATGATTCTATGAAAATGTGATATGTACTGATACCTCATGAAATGCAAGTGTGGAACAGAGAAAGGTTTTCTACAAATGTTGAATGAAAAAGATTAAGGATGCAAAATTACTCACAAATACTTGTTCCTCATCTGCAAACAACGTAACAGTAAAATGTTGCAGGAACGTGCTTTTATTTCCCATTGTAAATAAATACACAAAACTTGATTAAAGTTTATTTGCACCTTTGAGTTGTAGGAAAAAATAAACCCAAGCTATAAGCAAAGATCTGAAATGAGGTTGAACAGAATCTAAAGTGTATCTAGTGTATATAGTAGGACCTTTGAGAATGGTAGTATATTTTAAAAAGGTATATTTTGTTAGGAAAAAAGATCAAGTTCCATAACACTGGATGTTATACAAGGAGAAGAGGCAAATACTCAGAAAGGAAAGTTGAAAACCTTAAGAGCAACAAAATCCAGGTGGAAAATGTATTCTTTTTGAAAAGATATATTAGCTAAATAAAGTTTTCCAGAATGTAGCCTATGGGATTATGCTAAATAGGAATGGAAGAATACAGTGCAGCAGTTAAGCATTATATTAATATATGTTAGTTCAAAGGATACTATATTGTCTATTGATTCTCCTATCATCACTTTACATTTAAAATTTAGTGTTATTATTTAGTGTTTAGAATTATAACAATATTAATAAAATGAATAATTATGGGTTCAGTGAGTTTCTATACCAAACTGCTTGTTTAATTTTGTGACTTGTTTTATTCAAGTGCAAACAATGAACAAAATGCAATCAGAATGCTAGATGTCCATATCAGGAATGTATTTAATCATTGAAGTGGAACTTCTGGTGAAAGGTACTTCCCTGACTGAAAAATTCCAACATACTATTGAAAGCAGAGATGATAGTTTTGCAACTCTAAGAGGCCAAGAGCTCTTTGCAAATTAATCATGCATAATAAATGACTCCTAGATGTTTACAGGTTTATGGGAAAAATAATTTTATTCTAATTAGGAACAAGAAGGACTGCATCTTGTTTCAAGAGACAACTGAATGAACTTCAGGGTGAAAAAATAAACAGGTTTACCCTCTCCAAAATATTTCAGAGAAGAAACTGTTACATATAAATTCTGATTGAAGAACAAGACAGATCTGTTTTGAGACTGTATTGTATACAGTAGGAGTATACTTGTGCTGTCCTTGAGCACAAGTATCACAGAGGTCCAGACTATCCTACAAGTCTACCAGACAAGCTGGTGCCAGTACAGTAACAAAAATCTTGCTGAAGGGAAGATAACATTCATTGCTTTCCCCTCATTTACTGAGGTAGTCATTTAATTGTAGGAGATTAGATTGTTAGATGGGTCAAACATCATTTCCTCTTCATAAATCCACGTTGACTATTCCAAATCACCTTCTTGCCCTTTTTATGTTTGGAAAAAACCTCCAGAATTATTTATTCCATCACCTTCCCAGGAACTGAGGTGAGGCTGACTAGCCTGTAGTTCTCCAGAGCCGCCTTCTTGCTCTTCTTGTAGATGTGACTGACATTTACTTTCTTCAAGTCCTCAGTCATTCCATGGGATTCTTAGAAGATCCCTGAACAGACCATGGTTTTCTCTTCTGAGAGTGTGCTCCTGCTTTTTGCCTTTTTCCCTCCCTTCAGGATCCTGAACTTCACCACCTCAGAGTCACGGCAGCAAAAGCTGCCCCCAACCTTCACATCCCAGACTACTGGAATTAAAAGGAAGCTTAGACATCACCTTTAAAAGTAGAGAAATATTTCAGGTTATTGTGCACTTAACTAGATGATAGCTCAGCATGTCTCAAGCTTTTATTCTGTATCTTTAAAACAAATTTATGTACAGTGCCCACAGGTACACTTGTACATTCACAGCGTCTAAGAAAGCCCGAAAGAGAATTTTGTAAGAAAAGCATTCAATGTGCCTTTATTGCCCTAAGGATATAGGATATCAATGTTGAGAAATGTATATAAATGGGGAAAAAAGTATTAATGGATTTACTGCCTTTAACAGACTTTTGATACCTGCTGCGTTCAAACTTACACAAAAACTTTGGAAAAGTTATTACAAAAATGCTGTGCATGATCACAGAGATAGTATTAAACTGAAAGAATGTGAATTATGGTTTATAAATATAAATAAGGTATTTGCATTTCTTACAAATATCTGGCCAAAACTTGGTGCGTGTTTCATGTAATGAGACTCCTAGACTTAGACTTGGCCATTAATTTATATTCTAGACATTTAATACTATATATCAGAATAATGACCCTGTTCTCTCTCCCTTCAAGTCCTAGATTGAAGCATAAATTTATTTTGATTGAATCTGCTTTCTCTGGATAACACGTGCTACCCCTGCAGAACCTATTGTCAGAATTTAGTATACCCTTTAATGCAATTCTGGAATAATCAGTGAGACAGCCATAGACTACTGCATTAAAATAAAATCTAATGAAGCCACAGTGGTTGCATTATTACGATGACTAACTGCTAGAAAAACAGGAAAAGACTGCTGCGCTTTTTTAATACTGACAATAGTATTTTCCTTTTAGCATTTCCAGAACGAAAGAGGCCACAGCCTTTGTAAAACATGTCCAGTTTTATTTTGTTTAAAAATAAACAAAGACTAGAATAACAAAAATCTACTACTGGTATTTTCAAGACATATTTTTTCTGTGCTTCTTTATAAACCTAACATTTTTTTGAGGAGATTTTTTGTCTGCTATGGCATACTGTTGTGTCTCTTTGTGATATCTTGATTAATAAGTATTTATTATCATTCAGTGAGCACACCTTTATAGTCATCAAAGCCTTCTTAATGATGGTGGTGTCAAAAAGAACATTCCAGCAGATGCACTTATCGCTTATGTCAAGTCAATTCAAGAGGTTTTTCATCCCTTATCTCTGACATGACTTAAACTGCCCTTGCCTATAGCAGAAATAGGGTTGTCAAACTGAGTTTTCAAATTTATCAGTTTAAAGCTTCTTTTTAGGGCACTCAAAGTTATCTGTATTGAATTAAGTACACAAACACAAAGATCTGTTTTATCTACAGTCTGAACAGACTGAGAACAGGTAGACGAGGTGACTTTCTGACCTGTGTCAGTACATTTGCTGCAGCATTCCTAGGAAATAGTTGATTATTTTTTTTTTATATATATTTTTCTTCTTCTCCAAACCTCATGTGCTCGGCTGTAAAACTATCATCTGTATTTCAACTCATGATTAAGACTGATAAGGAAAAAAAAAGATCAGCAAATATTTCATACAAGTTAAAATTCAGTTTTACTTTGAGAAAGCATTCTTTAATGGGAAAAGAAGAAAGAGTGGCTTTCATATCACTTCAGGTTTACCAGATTTATTTGAGTAACACAAAACAAAGTCTGAAATTTTGTCCTTTAATTCTTACATAAATTAAGGAATATTTGAGAACAACATGTTTTAGTAATCCAATTCCACTGGAAATGTTCGACGGAGGTTAGAGATGGTTAACTCCCACCTTGTATTTCAATTCATCAAGAAACTCATTCATTCACTCTCCATGGGGATCAGTTCCCTTGAAAACAATCTCTCTGCAACAAGCTATTGAAAGGTAGATTTTAAAATGAACATTATGGAATTTCACACTTCACCAGCTAAATGTAGTGAGGCTCTAGTGATAACATGACAGAAGACTTTGTATTTTCCCTCTAGATGTTTCAACTTGCATTAATTAGTTTTCTTGTCCTCTATTGGTGCTCCACCCTCCCCGCCCAATGAGGAAAAGGTATCACAGACAGATGAAATGTCCAAAAAGATTCAGAACACATTTCTCTAGTAGACTGAATACAACTACCACAAGCAAAAATGTTTGCACTCTGCTTTAATTTCTGATGTATGGCAGCAGAAATTAGCAATAAGATAACATCATGGGAACAAGGAGAAAGGAATCATTTCATATCCATTTCCTATTTTCCTTCCTGCCTTTGTTATGGACCTGAATAAATTTTGTCCTCAGTTCTGCTCTTAATATGGTGTACCCTTAGAATTGCCATGAGACTAGATTAACTCTCTGTCATTTTTCTTCTCATTTTAAAGGGTGGTCATTCATTAAAGAAATGAAATAAAACAAAACACTATGGAAGTAAATTATATATTACAATTAAACATGGAAAAGATTTTGACACATATCGAAAAGCAAAAAAAATTGATTCATCCAACACCAAAGTCTTAAGATCATAAAAAATACTTAGTGGCCTTGATCCATTAGGCATGAAGGAAATTTAGCACAGGTGAGATGGTGCTGCAGTGGCACCTTTTCCAGAAGGCAGATGTCTATCCTGCCACTCTCTCACTCCCCCTAGGGACAGGGGGAAAAAATAGGACAGAAAAGCTTCTAGGTAAAGATAAAAACGGAGACTAATTACAAATTACCATTCACAAGCAAAAGAGACTTGATGTGGGGAAAATTAAGTTCTTGCCAATTAAAATAGAGTAGGGTGGCAAGAAACAAAGACAAAAACTAAAACACCTTCCCTACACACACCCCTCTTCTAAGGCCCAACTTCACTCCTTCCTTCCCAAGTCCTCTTCCTCCCCCCTCAACCACAAGTGGCACGGGTGAGGTTTAGAATTAAGAGTTGCAGTCAGTCCACAACAGTTCTTCTCTGCAGCTCCTTCCTCCTCACACTTTTTCCCCATTCCAGTATGAAGTCCTCCATGAGCTACAGGGAAACACCTGCTCCACCATAATCTCTTCCAAAACTTCCACAGGCTGTAGTCAAATCTCTGCCTACTACCTGCTACCAAAACCTTGCCACCTACACCCAGTGTAGGTTTAAACAACATTAATTTGTTTGACTATTGCTGCAATGTTTCTGGGCACTCTCTTCAGAACTCATGTGATTTCATACCAACATCCTGGTTTCTGCATCATTCCCAGCGTGTATCTGTGGGCATGCATTTGCGTGCTGTGAGTTAGAATGAGGAAAAGGAACCAGATGCCTTGCCCGTAGTTAGGACAATACTGAACATAATTCATAATGTTTGCTACCCTTCTTTTCCTTTGTTTTTTTTTTTTTTTCTTTCTTTTACTGACACAATCTAGCCTCATTATTATATCGGCTAGACTGGTTGAATGTGACTTATGAAAACATAAACTGCTTAGGCTAAAAATGACAGCATTGTCTCATCATAGATGCGGGAGGTAGACATTGTTTACGTATCATCTGCTTTAGAAGAACAAGGATAGAACTTTGGATGACTGCATGCTTTCACTAATGAAACTAGTTCTTTGTGTGAGATGGAACTTCGACTTATACTTACAGCTAAGGGCTTACCTTGAGGGGGAAGCAAGACCCAGTTTTAAGAAGCCTCAAAACCCAAGTACCTCTGAATTAATTCAGTACACAAATGTAGCTAGACTGAGTGGACAGTTTCCCTGGTTTGTTTCCCTGGCATGAGAAACACTTACTGTTTACTGTTTTGCCAGAAAGGATGAATATCATAATGATTACATGACCATCACAGAAGTCAGACACAGAGCATGACACTAAAACCAAGTCTCATTAGCTAATGTTAATGCTATGACTTTGAATTGCTCCAACTGTAAAAACTCCATGGAAAATGGAATAAAGCACTTAACTCAGTGCTATGTTGTGAGGTAGGAAAAAATAAAAACAAACAGCTTTACTTCTATACCATTTAGCCCATAATACAGATAATTTAGGAAAATTATTGAATATAGGAATGTTTTGGCATGCTAAAGTAAGCCAAACTAGCCTTTTTTGAGATATTTTCCACTTCATAGTAGTTTTGAACTTTTGTGTGTGTTTTTACATGTCAAAAAGATTCTTGTATTAAAAGGTCTTAATATTGAGTTCTAATGACACCAAAATAAACTGGCAAGCATTCAGTCATGGAATTCTTCAGCATTTCCACAACGTTTGCAGAGGTTGTTACCAATGCAGAACCTCAGATGAGCATTTGTCTGAATATCTGAATATTGTTGAAAGTGTTCCCTTGACAGTAAGATTTATGCCTTCAAGATAATAAAACAGAAATTTATTTGACACTGGAATTATGTAAATATTTTACGGCAATTGATAATAAAAGGCAATGATTCAGAAGTAGAAGTGGCTTGCTTACAGAGGATATGATTTTTTTTCCTTTTAGACCTCATTTTGATAGTAAAAACAAATTAAAATTTCTACCAAAATCTAAATGTCTCTTTTTTTTTCTTTTTTCTTTTTTCTTTTTTTTTTTTTTTCTTTCTAGACATTGGGAAGAATTAATGAATTTTCCTTTTGAATCCTGTTCCAAATGTGAAGACTGTGACCATGTCTGATCTTCTCTGGATCAGACATCTTTAGCTCCCTCAGTATTTCTGCAAGTAAATTGTTTTCTAGTCAGAAATTCTGTATGGCTAATGTTTTCCAGACATCTGATAGTTTTAAGTTCTCTTTTCTGGACTCTGCCATTGGTTCAAATTCTCAAATTATCACACCCAAAAGTCAATGCAGAATTTTTATGATTTACCAGTAACTAGCAGAGCAGAAGGATTTCACATATTACAAATCTGCTTATGCTTCCCGGATTGGTTTGTATCTTCCATATCTTTCTGATAACTTCATGACAATGTTGGCCAATGTTCACCTTTCTGTCCATTTTAATCACAACCCTTTTTGCCTGTTTGTCAAGATCATTTAACATTTTAATTCTGACATTCAACATGTTTGAAGTCCCTCCTAGTTGGGATTGTCTGCAAATTAACATGCATACTTTCTGTTCCTTCATCAAAGTCAATAATGAAAATATCCAATAGTACCAGACCTAGAGAGAACTGATCCTAGTCAGTACATCTTTTTGGTTTGACAACGGGTAACTACAGCCCAAGAACAAATTTTCAAGTTTTGTTCTCCCATCTGATATAGTTTAATATCCCTATGTCATGTACTGAGACATCTGCTACTTCATATGTATCAACAAGTGTTTGTGAGGTTTGATAATCTTTATCTTATATTGAAAATTATAACAATGGCTATTTTGATCTTATTTATTACAGAAAAATCTATACTGTTTATTATCTCTTTCCTGAAGTCTAAGTGCTTCCAAATTATTTCATTAAATGATAACAACTGTCTGTATTCCTTACATACTTGCTTTTGATGTAGGCACAAAGCTTTCTTTTTTCTGGTCTTCTAGAACCTTTTCCTATCCTCTAAACTTTCCTGAAGAAAATGGTTTTATTTTCTAGGTACTCCTGTGTGAATTTCAACCGACACTGGCAGTTTGAAAACATCTAATTTACGTAAACATTTTCTAAACTGCTGTTTCCCTGTTTTACCACCTTGCCCTTGATATTGGTATCCAGCTAATCACAGCTGACTCTTTTTGTGAAGACTGAGTTAGAAAGACTTTAAGCATTCTGTCTTCTCTGCACCAGCATTCCTTTTCTGCTGAATAGCAAACCAACTTGTCTCCCACTTCTAGAGATATTTGTAAAGAAGCCATTTCTATATTACCAAGCCACTGGATTTTTTTTTAATGTATTTTGCTCATTGTTCATTACATGACTTGACTTAACAAGGTCTATGCATTTCTTTTACACTTAGTCATCTCTACAGCTTAAATTTTCAGTACTTTTCCACTTTGCAGGATTTCACAATACAGACTAGCTGATCTTTCATGACCATCCTAGATTTATGCTGCTTGAAATAGTTTGTACTTGTGCTCATGCTCTTGATGCTGTTTAAAGAACTCCCAACTGTTATAAACTCTTTTTTTTTCCCCATGTATTTTCCACGGAAACTTCTCCACTGGTTCTCTTACTTCATGAATTTTTTTCATGTGAAGTCTTTTTTTTTTCCTGTTACCATCTCAGTTGCGTTCTGCTTTCAATTCTCACTAATAGAATAAAGCCCGAAAGGAAACATTTGTGAGATTGGGTACACACACTGATTTCAAAGGAATTATCCTCAATGAATATCTCTTTCAGGGCCAGGATACAAGGTCTCATACTATAGTTAGAATACCAGTCTAGAGGGATCCTTCTGATATCTGTATATAGGCTTTGGTCATAGAAGCATACTGTATGTACCTCCATTAAAGAAAAATAATTTAATTTGAAGTTTCAAATCTACCCATACCTCTAGGCTTTTCTCCATAATCCTATAAAGATCAAATTTTCTTTTGCATTTTACAAGAAAGATTTTCTAGCAAAATACAAACATCTGCCATGAAAACTGGTCTTTTTTCTCTGAAAGTTGAACTACTACAAATATAAACATTTAGGTAAGCTTGAAATGCTAGGGTTTTTGCATTTGAAATCATCTGACAAGCAGAAATTATATTTTCAATACGTTTCCACTTTTTAAAATGGAAATAGACTAATAGAAAAGGGGTTGCATATTGCTGAAAGTTGAGTTTCTGATAAAATTACAGGGAAAAGTTGTCTCCACCATTTCACGTCCCTAATTGTAAAAGTATTCACCTGAGACGAATACTACAAATGTAAATTTTAAAGAACATCTCTTCATCTTAGAAGTTCTAATACACATCTTTTCACTCTGATGAAGAGATTTCTTTTCCCCCTTTCTATCTCCCCCTGCTTTCCCATAAATAATAAATAAGTCTAGAGAATATTTTTTTTTCACAGCTCAATCACACTAAGCACCTCCTTCACAATATTTTCAGAAAAAAGTTGAATTTTTATCTAAGTGGGTGAAAAAACTCATCCCAGTTAAGGCACTGGAAATTTCTATCAACTATGTCCAAATTTAGAAGACGAACACAAGGTAGATACTGACAGCAAAGATCACCCTTGAGGATATTTAGAAGAAAATCTATCATCTGTAAAACTGAAATGATAACAGCCATTAGCTATCAGGGATGTGTTCCTTGTCAATTTTTGAAAGAGAAAATGCATTTGCTAAAAAGATAAACTGTGACTGTCACACTGAAAAAAAAATCGCCCAAAATCACCAAAAAACAACCATACCTAAAAGAAATAAAAAAAAAAAAAGAAAGAAAGACATTTTTATCCTTGACAAGCTTAGTGACTAAGAAGGTTTTAACATACTAGTGTAGTGGGACGCTTTGCATAGTTATTTTGTACTGTGGTCTAATCATCTGTATGTGAAAGGGACTACCTTTTTCTTTCATACAGTGAAAAAAATTAAATACTTTTAAAATCAGAAAGCTTTTGTAAAAAAAAAAAAAGTTTTGATATCTCCAATACTTAATATAGTAATTAAGACATTTCAAACTGCTTGTTCTCACAAATTCTTATATTTCATTGTGTAACAAAAGTTCTTGGGGAAGGGAAACATTCTCGTTTCTGTTAATTGGTACCAGTATAAAGCTATTCTGTTGACAAATAATATGTTTTAAGAAAACTGCATGATGGAAGCTCTATATATATACAGTGAGCTCCAATTTAATGCTAATTTCTGCTTTAATTCTCTGTATTCTAGTATGGTATTCAGAGATAGCATTAAGCATTGGATGAAATAATGGCCATCCTTACCCAAAGTAATTACCTTAAAACATCTCACTAAATAAATATATTATATATGTGTATATGTGTCTATATTCATACCACATATATATAAGGAAATAATATTCAGTGCTGCAGCGAATATTATTTCCTTAATTATGCCTGAACTTTTATTTAAATTGTGTAAGGCAGAAACTCCAACACATTCCAAGAGCCATTACACAAAAAAAAAGGTAATGTTATCCTTTTCCCAAATTGCTTATAGTCCACAAATAACAGGCAGATCCTTCAAGTATCTTGAAGCACACGACAGGTAGGAGGTATTTACAGGTATTGTGATAAGTAGTAGTCACAGAGCATCAGCTGGATTGTTTGAAACATGGATTGATTGACTGAAACTAAGAAAGCTCCAGGGACTGTAAGATTCCTAAACAGTAACAACATAGAGACAGTTTTTCAAAAAAAACCACTAGAGATTGGAATGGTAATTAGTTTTTCTCATAAGAGATACTCCTTTTGGGAGATGGGGGAGGGAAGTCCTATGTTAGTGCCTGTATTAAATCTTAAAGAATACATCTAATTTCCTCTCACTGAAAACTAACATTCCTCAAACGTCATTTTTTGACTAGAAAAGAATAAGGTGAGCATCTCAGGGGACTTTCAATGAGTCTGACGTGAAAACCACAGACACATGGGTGTGGCAAGACTTCATTGCTTCGAAAGGTTTTAACAAGTGGGGGGAGAGACTGGAATACCTCAGGTAAATGGAGCGGCAAGAGAGTTTTACAAAACTGAATCAGGATATATTACCAAACTAAAACCAAGAAGGTATCCTAGTCAGTGAGTGCTCCTTTATCGTTTTTAGCTGGTGGGAATCACAACAGAGAGTAGTGTAGCAAATGAGTACCTACATCAGTAAGTAGGCGGGCGCGTGTGTACTTTAATAACACGAGAGACTAAAGGAAAAATATCATACAAAAGAAGTAAAGTATAGGTTGTTCATTATCAAGATAACACTGGTTAGGTGAGCCGGTATATTTTGGAAAAATTAAAAAAAAAAGAAAAAAGAAGTCTATTAACTTGAAAGGAGCCATGTAAGAATAGCATGTACACTCATGCCCACATTGCTACATATCCATTTCTACAAACTTGGAAGAAGCCAGCAAAATCACAACTGAGAACTATGATACAGGTGCACAAATGCAAAAGAACTCTGTATTGCATTTGAACATGGGTTTAAAAAAGGAAAAACTATAGAAACTTGGTGCATGTCATTAGCTGCTGTATCTTCTTTTACATCTCTGCACTATGCTAGATCCCGCTACCCACAAGGTATGAGCCATCTCTGAATGCAGGGACTGAACAAGTTTGCTTCAGTCTTTCATGTCTGTAAAAAGACATGAGCCAAATTTCCTCATCCCCTGGAGAAAAATCAGGAATGTGTTGGTTGAAAATGCTTTAGTCTGGCAATTGGCTGTGTTTTTAATGTTTGGCTGTACCGAACATTAAACCAAACCTGCTAGCCCTATTGCCAGCGTAGATCACCATACTAATTACAACAGTAGTGGAGAATACAAATGAGTTTCACAGGACAAAAGGAAATGCACACTATAGAGGAAAATCAAACAACTTTTCAAATGTGGTACAAAAAATATGATGTATTTAGCTCTGAACCAAAAAGTTCCTGTTAGAGGTTATAGTCCAACTGTTTATATGAACAGTCAGAGATGCTTGAAATACCAGAAAACCTTTAGCATTGATCAATATTTTGATGACTCTGACCCGGATAGGCTACAATAAATATATAGTTTATAAAGAACATCTATTAGGTCTTAGAAAGTCGAATAACTTGGAGCGTCTTTTACATGCATTGGTAATCAGTTTCAAAACAGTCTGGGATGGACTGTTTATATGTTTATATGTCTATAAACCTTCCGGATATCATGGGATTTACAAGTTTCACTGATCTGCTGGAGATTATCTACTCATCTGAAACACTGAGAGTCATGGAAGTTATAGGCTCCAATAGAGCACTACTCAATTGCAATAGCATGCTGTACTATGTTTTAGTAAATTGTACGTTTCTTTCTCCCACAAGAGTTCAGAAAGAAAGTCCATGGGAAGTTCTAACATTTTTTTTTATTAATTTCTCAATCACTACCTCCAAACATCTCCATATAAATGGAGTTCTTCAAAACAGCATTATTCTCAGTGAGACAGTACCTGAATGGTTATTATCATTCTTTCCATCTGGATTTGACTAGCAAACCTCAAATAAGATGTGCTTAGCTTTAGGCGTGATTGCTATGTTGAACGTGGTATTGGTTCTGAGGATCTAAAGACTATAATATAATGTAACAAACACATGTAAAATGCTACTCACTACTTACCTCCTTCCTCAAAACAAATTATAGAATACTTAGGGTTGTTCAAACTTCCACAAATTCTCCACCAATATGGATTTAATATAATTTTATAACTAATTACTAAATTAAATGTCAAAGTCAATATGTTGAGAGAAAAATTAGAGAATTACATTCATTCACTTGAACATTGAAATAAAATTCTAATCATTTACATATTTTCAAGTTTTCAATGTGCCAGTTTGTTTATGCTAATTAGAGCTATGCATATAATGGGACAAAAAATACATTCTATCTGTCGCCAAAACATACGCTTCAGTAATCTGTATCACTTGATTATTTATGTGGAAGGAAATTTAGCAAGTCAAAATACTGATTTTTCTTTTTTTTTTTTTTTAATTGGGCTAGAAAAAACTTATCTCAAATCTGAAGCTAAGCAATTTCTTTAATTCAATGGCATCCAGCTTTTTTTGATTGCCTACAAAGAGAAAAACTGTTATTTACACATTTTTATTGGAAATGTTAAGTGCAAAATGGAATTTTAAAATGTATTTGGTGAGATGACAGAATAAATCTAAAATTTCAGCCAGAAGGGGAACATAGTTTTCTCTATGCATGCAGAAATATAGAAGAAATGGTCTGAAATGATCAACAAAAAATCTTTTACAATGTGATTTAAATTATCATTACTAGACTGAAGAGTCATCAACTTCATGAGTTACAATAAAAAAATTCCTAGTTACGTTAAATCTGATGGAGGAAGACTATCATAAAGAAAGTAGTAAACCAAGTTTTCCTGCCTCTTTAAGTCTCAGAAAAGACAAGACTGCATTATTCAACTCTCAATGTTAGTATAGAACTTGGTTATGTTGTGTGGGTTTTTTTGGGTTGTGGGTTTGGTTTCTTTGTGTTTTGTTTTGGTTTTGGTTGTTTGTTTGTTTGTTTCTTGCAGATTAAACATGTAATAATAATTGCAGCATATTATTGTAACAAGGGGAGATACTTCAGCAAATTCCATTACCACAGAGCTACACAACTTCCTCCTAAAATACATGTTGCCTAGAAAGCACCTGTAGCAATTTGAGCTTCACTTGATATACGTTGAAGCCCAGTGGCCTGACACAATTTAGTAAAGCAAAATTTCATGCAGCCAATTTACTTCCCACGTGCAACAATTCATGTGCCTGCCTGATGTTAACCAACAGAAGTAGAACATGAGAAAAAAATACTCTTTCTCTCAACGCACAAGAAATTAAGTTTAACAAAGGTTTGGACAAGATTTTATCTGAAAGTTTATCTCAAGTTATAGCATTACAAAAGACATAACATATGCTAAGCTTAAAGCTCTTACTTTTATGGAAACTTATGGTATGCTTTTTTTTTTTTTTCTGAGGATACAACCTTAATGTAGAATTATAGTCTTTGCATGATGGATTATGAAAAGAGCATCATTTCATCTTTTAATTTCATTCAGATGTCATTCCTAATAAAATTTCTCATGTGAGGATAAAATACCTTCTGGGATTTGAGGAATGCCTTCTTGCAGTGTTTTAATTCAGAGGCTTCATATGACCATATGTAAAGGTTAAAGTGACCTAAAACTTTATACTGAACCTTTCATGCTAAATATTATCATGTTGGTCATAAAAATTACTTGCAAAAAAAAAGAAGAAAAAAATACCCTTATATTTGTTGACTAACAGGTAGGTATGGAAGCATGGACAAAAGTTATTGTTTAATTATATTTATTATATTAATATATATAATTAATGTAGTATATGTATTTAAAATCTAATCTATTTTATTTATTTATAATATATTAATATAATATAATCAATATATAATAATGTGTTTAGTATATTCTTTTTAATACTTACCTATGCTAACCTTGTTTTTTTTACAGGAGCATTTCAGAAAATAACTTAACAAGGTTTACAGTCATTACAATTTCCTTATATTTTAGGGTTTACTATCATTAAGTAAGATGTTTGCTTTTCAGTTTTGCACGGAAAAGGAAATTCTTTTTTGAGTAAAACCTGCAAGATAAGGTCTCCCATGGTCATCTGTGTAGCTAACGGTTCAAAAAAAGGGTTTTTTTTCTATTTTAAACACAAGCTTGAACAAAAGGCACAGTGCTAAAAATGGCTAATTTGTTTTAATAATCAGTCAATATTGGCATGCAGCAAAATGGGAGGAAAAACAGTATGAAAGGTTAAAAGAAGAGAAAAACAGAGCATAACAATTTAAAAATCAAATAAGGAATAAGAAATCAGTGCATCTCAATTGATGATTTAACTGAAGTCAAACAAGGAAAAATGCTAAGACAGGTTTCTTGCAGCAGCTGGTTTCAGATGGGATATAATCATGCTTCTAAAAGCAAGTAGAATGGCATTCTGCCAAAGTCCCTGAAGTAGTGCCTTGTGCTTCATGCTGGCGCAGCAAGCTGTCCTAAGGTACAATCCTTCTCACATGGTATTTTACACGGTGCAGCTTTATCTGTTCGGGCGAATACCTGTGGCTATGTCTAGAGCAGCGCCCTAAGTGGTGGTGGGGCCTGGGCAGCGCTGCTCAGCTGGCTGTACTGCTAAACTCTTGTTGCAGGTGTATCGATGGAAATCTGCCATGCTTTTGGGCAGTGCCAGCTGGTACTCTCTCAGACAAATCATGGGCAAGTATGGCAGGTTAGTGCAGGTCAGGGATCATTCCTAAAAGATTAGAAAGCAATTGTCTCACTTCAGGGGCTGGGACAGTTTAATCCTACAGTCATGGCCAGACTTTGCCAGTTGGTATGAGCACCAGAGAAGAGGCTCTTCTCTGTATTGTTTACCCATATAGATGTAATATACTTTTCCTGTATGCAGCACTAGAGTTTCTGAAAGGCACTGGAGGAGTATAGTACTTTGGTTTGTTCATAATATTTCCAATAATGAAGTCTTAACAAGCTCACTCTGAGTTTTCTTTGTGCTGTCTGTAACTGTCTCACAGAGTACCATGAACATAATATATAATTTATGCAGATTACATGTTTCCTTAAGAACCAAGCTAACTAGGACTGTATTCCTACTTTCAACATCTCCTCCAAAAACAAAATCATAATTTAGCTACAGGGACATCATTGAATGAGCAGCAAAAGCTTAAACTGATGTGGAACTGCTGTCTTTTCTTTCACTGATAATCAAAAGAGCTAAAGCCCCAAGTAAACAAAGTGGAGAATTTCAGCTTTTCCATATTAGCAATTAGTTATGCCAAACAATGTGCAAATCAAGAATTATTCACTAAAGCCATCTATGAATAATTTAAAACAATAAATAATTGCAAGCTTTTTGCAATTTGAGAAAGCACAAGTCATGGTAAAAAGATGTCCCCAGGTATAATTTACCGTAGAAGGCAGAGTTCTAACCTACCAATATTTTAAAGGATTTTAAAACAAGTGAGGTGATACAACATCTTCTATAGAGCTATTTTATTTAAGGAAGAATGACTTTGAAATATTTTTTTTAAATGTCTTATGATTTACTTGAGAAAATATTATAAACTGTCTCCAACTGCTCTAGATCGGCTCTTATAGGAAAGCCCTTTTTCTATGAATTTAGAGTAACTTTCACAACTCAGTGTTAACATAGGATGAGGGCCTTTTAGAAGTATAGAAAAGATCGTGGTATCATAGACATCCAGTGAAAATGAGTTTCTTTCTCCACATTTTAGCTTACACTTAGACCACCTTTTTCTTAATTTTCAAATACATCAGTAAGCTTCCATGCTATTTTTCCTCATTGTATTTCCTGTTTTATTATTATACCTGCTTATTTTTTATGTTTGTCTGTATGTTCAGACATATATATACTCTCTAACACTGTACAAATAAAAAAAAGTCTACTGCAGAAAAACATGAAAGATCATTTTTCACTGTAATGCTATATTTAAGGTGTTGACATAAAACTTTATAAATTGCTCATAAATGCAGATGCTATTTTATAGCAAGATGTATAAAGAATGTGTATCATGAACAGATTTGCCTCAAAGAATGTTAACCGCCTCCTGACTTTGCTGAAGTTTAGAGAAAAAAGATAATAAAGCTTTGCTGAGATAACACGTATTTTTTCAAAGATGTGACAGTTTTTACAGACAACAAAGATCTTTTTGTTTTGGAAGATAACAAGGAAAGTGTTTTTATTTGAACTTCAGCTAATTTTGTTACAACATGAAAAGTCTGATCCACTGAGAATTTTCTATCCAAATAAGTGACTTTAATTATCACGGTGGAAATGAGGTGACATTCAAAGTTGGTATATGGCAAACCCACATCTGTCAGTCTTTAACTGAATGTCAATAATACGTATTATTCCAATGAGAGGACACCTTGCCTGAGCAAGGAAAATTTTAAGCCTGTCAGAAGACAATTTCTTATACAGCGAATGGAAAATCATTTACCCATGTTTAAGATTTTCTATCTGTGGTATTTCAGGTTTAACAGCTCGGTTTAGTGAAACACTTTTTTTTTTTTTCTTTTGCTAATGGAGTGTAGAAATGGTAACGAACAAATCATGCAAAAGGAACAAAGAAGTAAGGAATCATAACTGTAGTAGTAGTTCATTATAACAGTAGTAGTTCATACCAGTTCATTTGCAACTGAAATTAATTTTAAAACCTCCACGTAAGAAAGAGAAAAAAACCACAAGAATTCTTTTAAGTATGCTGGACTTAACTACTGGACTTAAGGCAAATGCCCAGTTAACACAATCCTAAGTGGTAAGCAATTTGCATGCAGAGTTTGTAATTTTGTACCTTTTATTTAAAAGACTAAAAAATACCCCCTTCATAGACACAGTTGTTTCTGACACAGTTTATGTTTGTGGCTAAGCTGAATTGTTGAGTTAATCATTGTGTCTCCCTGCCATCTTTTGCAAATCAAAACTAACCCTGAAACTTAGTGAGATGCGTGGACCCAAGAAGGACCGAGGCCAGAGCTGAGGTATTCAGGGTTCCACTGGCCAGGCGGGAGGATAAGAAAACAAAACAGTCTCTTCTTATCTTCTATACCTTTCTTTTATTTAACAATATAAATCTTTGTTCTTGCAGCTGTAGTACAGTAAACATGTTTCTAAGAGACTATAGCTCTCATTAGGCTCCACAGTTTTCATATCAGGAAAGGTGTTTTATGGGTCAAATGGTAGATACTGAGCAAGACTTCCACCTTTCTATAGAAATAGAGTCAGTTTGAATAAACTTTGTACTTTTAAGCTAATATCTGTGGAGAAAACAACCACAGTGCCATGTTTGCCAAAACTGGAGGGATTCTGAAGGTGAATTTTATGCTGCTACAGTTACCATTATTACTATTATCATTACTATTATTCTTTGTGTCTTTGACTGTCCTTTATAAGAAGCAGGCATTCTATTTGTCCTTTTCAGCTTCCATCTTTTCTGGTTTGCCATATGTTTGAATATATGGTCACATTAAGTACATATTTTGTAATGTACCTTTTCCCATTCAAAATGCTGGATAAAAAGATTTAGTTTAAAATTTCTATTATGTACTTTCGTACTCTCCTCTCATAGATGTAACAAATTTGTTCTGTGAAGTTGTTGCGTGACTAAATTCATGCAGGAAGCTGTGAAATGAAAGACTTGAAATGCATCTGAAATGCAGGTTTTAGAACAACCTTATCTAAGGCCACTGTCTTTTTTTTATTTCTTGGGGTTTTTTCCTTTTATTTTTTTTTCCCCCAGTTGGAAAAACTGCTTCTATTCTGCCCTCTCTTTTTGGAAGGAAAGAAAACAATCTTCCATAACCAAAATTTCTCTTCATCACTTAATTGTAATTTCACAGGGAACTTGCATAGCAAAGACACTATAAAAAATCTGAACGGAGCAGCAGTGGATAGTAGCTGCAGTACTAGGAACGCAATTTATAAAATATGCAAACACCAAAGACTAAGTCGGGAAGCAAAGTACCTTCAACTGATACTGTAGTTGTGTGTGACTATAGTTTTCCAAACAAGAGAGAAGACAATAGGATATTAGTATCTATAAAATGAGTCTTGTGAAAAGCCCCACAGATAGATGGCTGCAAGTAATGGAGAGATACTGTTCCGTTGTATGCAGTTCCATTCCATGTATTGCTTGCACTACTTGTTTAAAACCAGACATCTTCCTTTGAGATCTTTAAATAGCTGTTGATATTTGAGAAAGTTACAGTTCAACAAAATGAAAACAGAAGGGGATGGACCATAAGCTGATTGAAAGGAACTGGTTTAAATAGGGCATGTGGAAAACTGTTGCCTTATATATGGTTTGACTATATTAATTAATTTGCAGTTGCCTTAGGAAACTATATGCATGACTGCAGAATGTATATAATGTAAGCTTTTGACCAGTATAAATTTAGTTTGCAAGGGTTGTATAATTATGTTGTACTTAAAGAGAGGCAATGCAAAAAACCATTTTTATACTCTTATAGATAACTTGTTTCTGGAGGGAAAAAAATCCCTGTTACTTGTATGACAGTCTTAACACTGTCTTAATACCTCTGTTTTCTCTCCAGTCATTTCTGGAGTAGAGGTGACTTGGGAGAGTTACCCAGCTGCTATTTTGTACCCAAATTTTGACCTCAGAAAGAAGTCTGTGCCCTCTCCATAGAAGAACATGCCCTATTTCAAAGTTGTAAGAATCTCATATCTGAAGTGCTGAACTTTTCAATAGCTTGGGATCTCATTATAAAGTTCTCTCACAAAATCAATATATTTTTTTTTCTGAAGCCATCCAAGTAATGAAAGTTAATAAACAATTTTAGTTACAAGTTAGCTATCTTCCAGGTTTCAGACTTGTTTTTCAGAGATGGTGTGAATTAGTATTAAGTAGAATATAGGAATCTTCTTTCCAAGGACTTTTAAACCCAAACTTTGCTAGATAAGGGACTTTACAACAGTTCTTCTTGATATTAGTAGAATAAGAAATGGATTCATTCTCAAAGATCCTTCCCCAAGGATTCTTAGCATACAATTTTGTCTGGTTTTAGTAACACCTTTTTTCCATGCAGTGGACATTCCTCAGTAGGATCTAGTTAGATGGTATTCGAGGACTCTGATATATATCTGTGACATTTTTATTAACTATACAAAAGCATTTTAATATGGAAATTGTTAAGGAGTTCATTAGTTCCAACAGGGCAAAGTGATTTTGTGTACGCAAAACAGATACTGTGCTTCAAAAATGTTAAAACCTTGAATGAAAAGCATATTGATTGTTTTAGGTACGCAAAAGTTTATGCTGACAGGTTTATGATGCAATATGCAATATACACACGTATAACAAATGCAATTGTGCCTACACTGCGTTGGAAAAATAAGAGTTGCAGTAATTAATTATCTGTTTCAGTTCAATTTGCTTTCTACTGAGAACATCTCATGCTGTTTTATAGTACTTAATAAAATCTAATCCATTAGACAATGTGATAGAATCTTATAATACATACTGACTGCAGGCCCCCTTTGGTTCTAAAACCAATTTATATGTAGATGATACCCATTTTAAATCTACTCCAAAACAATTTAGTTTACAGTTTCAAATAGTACAAACTAAGTACTTCTTGAAGGCCAACATCAAGTTCACAAACTCTTTTCATTGTGCTGTTCATGTAAAAAAAGAAAGCGAAGCTCAAAAAAAAAAAAAGATTCATTAATTCAAGGTACAAAAAAAAAGATTCATTATTTCAAGGTACAAGCTAAAAACCCACAATGTTCATTAATTAAAAAAAACCAAAAAACCCAAAAAACAAACAAACAAAAAAACACCAAGAAATGAGACAACTGTGATGTAATTTTGGGACTTGTTCTGGAAGTTCATTGCTACCGTATGTGGAAATACAAATTCATAGATAGAGCAATTGGAGAATTTTCTGTAAAAGAAAACAGAAAAAACCCACTTTGTTTTCCTCACCAAGGATGGATCTGTCTAAACTGGAATTGATTGTAAAAAGGATTTTTGCTTAAAAATAAATTTGATATCATTAAGACATTTTCTCATTGTCCTTTTTACCCAACTGTTTGAATGGTATGTACTTTCTAAATTTTTTACTTATTCAATTTTGCTTTGCAAGTGTGAATATAAAAAGAAAATAAAAAAGAAAAGAAAAAAATAAAATATTTGCATATAAAGAGTATTTATATTACTAAGAACAGCAGCTGAGAAGGAAGCTAGAGCTTTATATGTCATCCAGACTCAGAAGGAAAAAAAAACAAAACAAAACACAATTGAATCTTAATAATTGCAGGACAGGAAAATCTACTTCACACACAACAGTATGAGAAAATCACACACCATTAATTTGATTAATATAAACTTTATTTATGACAGGCAGAAAACATTAAAAAGAATAAATCCTATATCTCTAAGTTAAATTTTATTGTTCTCTTTACAAGTGGCTAACTTGCTGCTGTCTTTTAACTTCTAAAAATAAACAGTGTTCAAGGGATCTAATAGGAACAATCATTATAGAGCACGATTTTGACTGTTGATGGCTTTTGCTGTTGGAAACATTACCAGAGAAAAGGTCAGAAATCAATCACAATCCCATATCTAACACAAAGGAGTCCTTTAAAATGTTCTATAGCTGCCTACATTTTCAGAAGGAGTCTTTGCATGCTACATAATTCACATGGCCTGCAAAATTCCTTTTTTATGACCAGTCTAAAACACGAAGAAAAGAGGCATTTAATCTTGCAATCTGAGACATGAAACTTAGGAGCTGTTCCTCTACGTTTGTAAATATTGAGAAGACAGTAGAAAAAATAAAATAATTTTTACTTTTATTTCCAATTTTACACACAGAATGCTTCTAGAAATTAGAAGTTGGGAGAAATTAGTCAATACAATTTAAACTAGAAATTTATTTTGTGTAACTATTATTTATTTTTGTCTAAATTATAATTATCATGCAGCTGTACCAAAACATTTCTGAATCTGAGAATACTATTCTCAGAAGGAAATGTTTTGTTCAGGACACAGCTAATATTACGCTTTATCCTTGGGGCATTACCTTATAAATAAATATATAGGACTCACGCTGGCAACATTTTGACAAATATGTTCAAAACTAAAGGTTTCTATACTGTGGCCCAAGTGTCAGAAGACAGTCATGGTATTAGCTCAACTCTTTCTGAGGGATTTGTCTCATGTTTCAACATTTCAAAATTTGACAACTGAGCTTATTTTAGTTATCCTAAGCTTCTTTGTAGCCAAGAGGGAGAGAGAGCAGCCTGCATTTAGAGTAAGAACTTTGCTATAAAGATGAAGTTTCTAGGATGAAAATATAGCAAGCCTGCCTACTACCAAAAAATATTCTTGAGTGGAAAGCAATGCACACACTTATCTACACTTGATAATGGCAATATAAGAAATAGAGGACAAACTTACAGCACCTGTGAGAGAAGAGCTAGGTGTTTTTCTAGATACTCATGGTATGGTCTATTTCTCTCTCTCTTCATCTCCCCTGATTAATTTAGAAATTCCCAAAAATTTTTTATTTTCTTTTTTACTTGTATTTCTTCGTTGGACCTTTTAAAGTAAAATGATTAGCCCAAAAGTCATTCTAAGGCATATGCCTGTGAAGTGAAAAAGAAGAGGGTCCAAAAAGATTTCTCAGTGTTTATTTATGAATAGACATAGCCAGATTAATTGCATTACTGTTTAATGGAATAAATATTCAATTACTTTTGCAATGGCTTTTCAATTAAGTAAACTCTCCACAGCCAATTTAAGTGTCAGAAGAATGAGATTGAAAGCAGACATTTTTAACTACAAATAAAAGCCCATAGATATTTTTCTCCACTCCCATTAAAAAAGAATACTGATTTTTCAATTTTGTGAAACAGTTATAAAGTAGGTTATCTACAAGCTTGTTTTATGAATTGCAGTGTAATTCAAATACTTCTTTCTACAGAGGAATAGTTAAAATATTATAATTCCCTGTATAATGTACTTTCCCTATTGATATAAACAAAATACTTGTGGGCTATTCCTGTGTTTGCCATGTAAACTTAAATTTTCCAGGATTTTTTTATATTTACAATTTCTCACAGGATTATGGGAAAAAAAAAAAAAAAACATGGATAATTTAAGTTCATCAGCTTCATGTCAGTAACAGGTGGCAGCAAAGATGAGAGGCCAGATTGTTAGCTTCTATAAGTATTAGAATATCTCAGCTGATGACAGCGAATATGTGATCCAAGTTACACAGCTAAGATTTTAGGTCTCATAAGCTGTTTAGAAAATAACTCTGACATCGAGCTAACTTTTTCTTCTTGTCTGTTTCCTTTGTTGAAACAAAGTGTAATTCTACCACGACATCTCCATTGACTTCTGTTGTGAGCTCAAGTTATTTTAGTTCTATTGATTATAATAGAGATACTTGCATAAATAAAATAAGGTTCTTGCAATACTTCCTAGAAATAAGAATGTTCATTTATTACCACAAAAATAGAGCAGCATCTCAGTCTTTACATATAGCTCCCTAAAATTTATTTTGAACAGTGTTTCAGCTTACATATGTATATACACACACATATGCAAACACACATAGCATGGGAAACAAACAGGAAGAGTCAGAGATGTGCGCATGCCTGCAGGGCTATGATCTTATTGGCATTACAGAGACATGGTGGGATGGCTCCTATGACTGGAATGTTGGAATGGAAGGATACAGGGTCTTTAAGAAGGACAGATAGGGGAGACAAGGAAGGGCTGTCGCCCTCTACGTCAATGACCAACTGGAGTGCATGGAGTTTCACCAGGAGATGGATGAGAAGCCGACCGAGATCTTATGGGTCAGGATTAAAGGGAGGGCAGGGACAGGTGATATTACAGTGGGGGTCTCCTACAGGCCACCCAACCAGGAAGACTGAGCAGATGAGGTCCTCTATAGACAGGAGCAGCCTCACGTTCACAAGCTGTGGTCCTCCTGAGGGAATTCAACCACCCTGATATCTGTTGGAGGGACAAGACGTGCTGGACCTTGTTCTCACCAACAAGGAGGGGCTGGTAGGGAATGTGAAGCGCAAGGGCAGCCTTGGCTGCAGTGACCATGAGATGGTGGAGTTCAAGATCCTTAGGGTAGCAAGGAGGGTGCACAGCAAGCTCACTACCCTGGACTTCAGGAGAGCAGACTTTGGCCTCTTCAGGGATCTGCTTGGAGTACCATGAGAGAAAGCCCTGGAGGGAGAAGGGGCCCAAGAAAACTGGTTAATATTAATGCATCACCTCCTCCAAGTTGAGGAGGAACGCATCCCAACAAAGAGAAATTCAGGCAAAAATGCAAGGAGCTTCTGGAAAATCACACAGAAAAGGGAAACCTACAGAGGGCGGAAGCAAGGACAGGTATCCTGGAAGGAATATAGAGAAATTATCTGAGCAACCAGGTTAGGAAACCTGAAGCCTAAATAGAGTTAAAGCTGGCCAGGGACATCAAGGGCAACAAGAAAAGCTTCTATAGGTATGTCAATGATAAAAGGAAAACTAGGGAAAATGTGTGCTTTTTCTGTAAGGAAATGGGAGACCTGGTCACCCAAGATATGAAGAAGGCTGAGGTACTCAACAATTTTTTTGCCTTAGTCCTCACCAGTAAGTGCTCTAGCCACACCACCCAAGTAGTAGAAGGCAAAGGCAGGGACTGGGACAATCAGGTACTTCCCACCGTAGAAGAAAATCAGGTTCAAGACCATCTAAAGAAGCTGGAGGTGCACAAGTCCATGAGACCTGATGAGATACATCTTAAGGGAACTGGTGGATGAAGTTGTTAAGCCACTATCTATCATATTTGAGAAGATGTGTCAGTCTGGTGAAGTTCCCACCAACTGGAAAAGGGAAAACATAACCCCCATTTTTAAAAAAGGGAAAAAAAGGAAGACCTAGAGAAGTAAAGGTCAGTCAGTTTAACCTCTGTTCCCAGCAAGATCATAGAGCAGATCCTCCTGGAATCTCTGCTAAGGCACATGGAAAATAAGGAGGTGACTGGTGACAGCCAACATGGCTTCACTAAGAGGAAACCATGCCTGACAAATTTGGTGGTCTTCTACGATGGCGTTATACCATTGGTGGATAAGGGAGAGGAACTGACATCAACTACCCGGAGCTGTGCAAAGTGTTCAACACTGGCCCGCACGACACTCTTTTCTCTAAATTGGAGAGACATAGATTTAACAGATGGACCACACAGTGGATAAGGAATTGGCTGGATGACTGCACTCAAAGCTGCGATCAATGGCTTAATGTTCAAGTGGAGACCAGTGATGAGTGGCATTCCTCAGAGGTCGGTACTGAGACAGACGCTGTTTAACATCTTTGTCGGTGACATGAACAGTGGGATTGAGTGCACCCTCAGCAGGTTTTTTGATGACACTAAGCTGTGGGGAGCAGTCGACACACTGGAGGGAAGGGATGCCATCCAGAGGAACCTGGACAAGCTTGAAAGGTGGGCCTGTGCAAACCTCCTGAGGTTCAACCAGGCCAAGTGCAAGGTCCTGCACCTGAGTCAGGGCAATCCCAAGCACAAATACAGGTTGGGCAGAGAATGGATTGAGAACAGCCCTGAGGAGAAGGACTTGGGGGTGCTGGTGACAAGAAACTCAACATGAGACAGCGAAGCGTGCTTGCATCCCAGACAGACAGTCATATCCTGGGCTGCATCAAAAGAAGTGTGTCCAGCGGGTCAAGGGAGGTGGTTCTTCCCTTCTACTCTGCTCTCATGAGACCCTGGAGTACTGCATCCCAACATAAGAAGGACATGGACCTGTTGTAATGAGTCCAGAGCAGGGTCATGAAGGTGACCAGAGGGATGGAGTACCTATCCTATGAAGACAGGCTGAGAAAATTGGGGTTGTTCGGCCTGGAGAAGAAAAGGCTCCGGGTACACCTTATAGCAGCCTTCCAGTATCTGAAGCAGGCCTACAGGAAATATGGGGAGGGACTCTTTATCAGGGATTGTAGCGATAAGATGAGAGGTAATGGTTTTAAACTAAGAGAGGGTAGAGTTCGATTAGATATTAAGAAGAAATTCTTTACTGTCAGGGCGGTGAGATACTGGAACAGGTTGCCCGGAGAAGTTGTGGCTGCCCCATCCCTGGAGGTGTTCAAGGCCAGGTTGGATGGGGCTTTGAATTATCTGGTCTAGTGGAAGGTATCCCTGCCCATGGCAGGGGGCTGGAACTAGATGATCTTTAGGGTCCCTCCCAACCCAAGCCGTTCTATGTTTCTATGATACTTTTAATATAATACATTGGGTTTTAACTGTAACGAAAGATTCTGAGGTGCTGTAGCTTCATCATGAACTGTGCATTTGTTACACACTGCAAAACCATTTAGATTTGATAGTTCAGACTAAGTTCAGTTCTTGTCACATGTCAGAATACTGCCTCAAATGTTGGCCAAAGATTGATTTTGAAAGAGGAGCAAGAACATGGCACTGGATAATGAGTCCACTGACTACTCTCCCGTTTCCTGAGTATTTCTAGCTGTCAGGATCCTCTTTCTGTTCCATGCTCCCTTTGCACAGGGGAGCATTTTTATTTATTTAAAAAATAAAATAAAACCAAAATTCCTTCAGCTCCACAATACTACCACCCTTGCGTGCAAGGCCATGTTCTTTTGTTTCTTTTTAAGCTGACTGCTGGCAAATATTGTTAATGTTGCCTAGTGCTTGTACTGAAAGATAGCGAACAGTTACGTCACTCGTGATTTTGTAGGCCAGTTTCATATTCACCCTTTCCCACATAAATTATCTCTTTGCCATGAAGTCATATTTTGATATATAACTTATTATTCTCCCTTCAGTAAATCCTTCTTTTTGTGCACCAGTTAAAATGATTCTTCAGAGGATCCCACATAAATGACATCTATTTCACAATCTACATAAGAAATATTACTATTGCCTAAATAAAGTTGATCTTCATTTTTCCTTTCATATCTTATTCCATTTCCAGTTTCTTGTAACTTCAGTGGGGAAATTACCATTTGCACCACTGATGACTTACTTACCAGTAATATGAATTTAAGTTCTATATATGGATTAAGTTCTCAATTAGCTAAGAGGAACAAAACTGAAAGGAAACAATATATTTTTCTCCAATTAAGAGAACAAAAGAGCGAACTTGTTTCATTTATGAAAGAATGTAGGACAAATCATGAGTGATTCAATTCAAAAAGGAGGGGGAAAGACCACAGACACTGAACCCTGTTAGAACTTTTGCTGACAGGTGATGTAAAAATGGTCCTTTGAAAATACTATACACCTCTTTTAATAAGCAACAAAAAAGATGTGCAACTGTTACATTTTACTGAAAAAAATATTTGTGTACCAGAGGCATTGCTTGAATAGTCAGGCAAACTTCTACTAGCATACTTCCCATGACTCAGTTTTAGGGTCTGGTGCACCTCAAGATACTTCTGACACTCGCTTCTGCATTTTGAAAAAATGTTCTCACATTTGATAAACAGCTTTTCCTTTCTTTAAAAAAATAACCTCCACCGTTACTGCTCCATTTCCAGCTTTGGATAATATTTACCTTATTTTCCTATGTTTTTATAGATGCTTTTAATATGGCAGATTTTAACATGTCTAGAAATTTTCAGGTCGTAGCACAGTTAAGAGGTATCTTGAACTTAAACATTAAGCACCCCACATCCGTCATTGTACAGTCTTTTTCTATGGTCAGAGGACAAAGGCACTTATGAAGACAATATATTTTGACTCTTCTAGGCAAATGTTTAAGAGTAGATAGTTTGTCTCTTTCCAATGAAGATAAGAAGATCCTGTCTTTGAGTAGATTAAATGTCTAAAGTAAAAGGTAGATGAATCCTACTTCACATGCTTTGTTCAATCTAAACAGTGTAAGTATTGTTTCTAGCAAATGATGCCATTGTTACATGTTGGCGGTACAGATATCACTATAGATGCAAAATTCAGGATACAAGAGAAGTTAAATTGTCTGACACAGGATACTGCACCCCACTTCTCTTATGGGCAATTCCAAAGAGCTGTCATAGAATGGGGAGAGATGAACACTGAAATGTTACCAGTGAACAGTTTTTCTTTACAGACGCAGTACACAATTCTTTACAGTGCTGCACCTATGGCATAATCAAATCATAAAGTTCAATAGACTGCATTTTTACCTGTACGTTTTTACAGGCAGGTAAGTTTAATAGTACCTCCTATGAAGAAAAAAAACCAGCAAGGGCTGACAATGGCTGCCCTAGTTTCTCTCAAAACTCTGAGGTCAAATTAGGTGAGAAAGGTGAGGTCATATTATCCCAGTGCACCACTTATCATCTGCTTTCATGTGCAATACTTGAGATGTCCAGGCTTAAAGTCTTTTCAATAATTCTTCAGGACATTGCAGCTCAAATCGATCTATAATCTACTTTGGCAGAAGAAATTTCTCACTGTATATTTGTGGTGAGTATATTTTCACCCCAGCTAAACTACAAAATGGGAAGGCAACGGGGAGCCTAAAGAACTGAGGCATCACTTCATTGACATAATTTGAGGACAATAACTACGTAGTGCCACACCCATCCATCAGATCCTCATTTTTATTCCTAGTAAAATAAAACTTATGAACACTTGTGAAGTTGACAGATATTCAAATTAAGACCACTCTTTTCTTGTCAGATAAGAAGCTTCATGAATCACAGCCAACAAGAGCTAGCATTGCAGTGGTAAATGCTGCAAACCAAACATACATTATTAAAATTAACTTAAAATTGAATTAATAAGTCACTTGGTAAGCAGCAATTTATGGACCCTAAAGTGAAGACCTATCCTTTGAACAAACCATACAGTCATTAATTCAGTATTGGTCTTGAGATTTCATTCCAAAATGGATTTTACTCTTAATTAATCTGCCCTTCTTGAGAAAAAAAAAACAAAAACAAAAACAAAAAAAACCAAAACCAACAAAAAAACACAAAACCCCAACAAAAAAAAGCATTCCAGAACCGCCAACAAAAAAAATCTTTTTTTTCCCCTTTTTTTTTTTACTTACTCCAAGATGCACAAAAACACTGAGGTTTGTCTACATAGTATGTAAACATACATATTGTATCTGTCTAATGTGCATAATAATTATACTATATATGTGTAGATCTTGCCTACAAAATATGCTATACTGTTCAACTCATGTCAATGCCAATGAAAAGATAAACGATTTTGGGAAACAATCCTGAAAAATACCTTTCCGTTGGGGGAACAAATGAAAAAGAAAAAATGGGCAGAAAAACAATTTAAAAGCCACAGCAAAACCTTCATATTAACTATCTGTGCTTATTCTATTAAAAAGTTTCTCTCTCAGGTATTTTTAAGTTGAGCATTCTAAGCAAGTGATTGTGGGGCTGTGATTCACTTCACTTAAGTCTAACCAGCTTAAAATTAAGCATCTCTTCAGTCCTGGTTTTGTCGGCACACTCTTCAGTCCACAAGGTGGGAAACATCCCATCCTACCTGTTCTCTGCTTTCACTTTTGGCCATCCAGCTTTACTTTTGCAGACTAAATAGAACAAGTGAAGATTAGTTTGGACATTTAGTCCAAACAAACAGGCGAAGTGGGAAAACTTTTGGAAAAAGTTTCCAAAACTTTTGGAAAAATTTTGGAAAACTGGCAGAAAATATGAGGTCATAGTGTGAAAGCACATCAGACTTGTCAGACTTTGAAACCCAGTGGATTTCTGCTTCCCACACTATGAGTTGAAGGCTGCTGCTGTTTTACAGTATGAATACTGAATATGCAAATACACACACAGAGAGAGCACGTATGACAAGCCATACGAGACAGCACAGACATGGGAACAATGACTTTACCAATGCTCACTTCAACTTAGATGGCATTCAAATAAATAAGAACAATCCAGTTGTGCTCCTTCTGTCCAGCTGATCGTGGCTGAAATTTGCTGGTGAAGCGTATGCTCACCCTCAATCTCACAAGCATACTCACACCAGTATGTCTCAAAGCCTGTCTTGGCTGTTTGGTGCATGTGGTACAAATATGTTGGGCCTCTTACCCAGCCACAGTCTCTGAACTTGGCTTTTTTCTTGTGGGTGGTGTTCTTTCACCCCCTGCATAGTTCAGTTCCAGGTGGGCTGGCAGAATTTATACATAAACAAACGAACACACAGAGAGCATAGAGAACACATCCAGACAAGATAGAAGTTAGGAACACAGCTCTTATGCAGAGCTTGGCCATATAATCATGCTGACCAACAAGCTGCTTATACGTGACCAGAGCCTTATGTTCTCCCTTCATTTCCACACGCTTATTTCCCTTAATCCTCATGCTTCTTCCTTGATCCCTCACTTTCCTTTCTTTAATAATTCTGTAGTGAGTTTCACTGATTCACTCAATCCCCTTAAAACATACCACAGTAAGTTTTAAACGGTCCCACAAAACCCCACAAATATCCCATAATAAGTTTGCTATCCCATGGGCCCCACAAAAATTTTGATCTTCCCCTTTCTTATCAATGACATAATTCCAGCTGAAGCTCTTCAAGGCTATTCCCTCAATGGCTCATCAGTCAGAGACCTGAGCACTCTCCTCTTTGTTATGGTCACTGATATCTACTGTTCCATAGGGTTTGTGGGTTTTTGGCTTTTATGCTTGATTACTATTAACCAGATATCAAAAGACATATCCTTATAAGACAGATGTTCTTGTGTACACGACATCAGATTTGTGGAGCAGAATCAACATAACCACAGTACCTTTTTACTCCAGTGATGCATGCCTACTGTAGGATGAGAAAGCCTAGCTTACCAGCCAAAACTTTTATTGAGAAGCATAAGCAAGTAGAAAGAGCAGCTGTTTGGGACATGCCCTATTCACACAGAAGCTGTTGTAAGGCGTTCTGTTGTTGGGGGATGCTGGAGTTCCCACAACTTCACCATAGCAACAGACCCTCACTGCCAGATAACTTTTCATTGCCAAATGCAATATATGAAATTAAAACTAACACAGTTCTTGACACTTTTTTCTAAATCTAAGACCTATCTATGAAAAGTCATCTGCAGTGGAGTTCTTTAATACACTTCTCAAAATTCTCTGGCATTTCTCCATTTTCAGAACAGAATTTCTGGTTGAGGGGCATGGGCTTTTGTAGTTTATTAAAATTGTATTTTTGAAAGTAGATTTGTTTGGTTTTGATTCAATAGCATTTGTTGAAATTTTATTAATGTCATGACCACCTCGGAGAATACCACTCATGTAGATCTATTGAGCTAGCATTATACCAACTAGCATTGGTCTTGTGAGCATGGTAGCCATGGAACCATGGAGCATCCCATGGCCCACTAAAATTGCGTAGGTGGCTGGCCTGCACAGAGGTGCTGTGAGTAGGACCTCAGGTAGCTCATGAAAAACTAACTGATCTGCTTAGGTTTTGGTGAATGCAGCACAGAACACAGCCAACCATAACCCTTTGGAGGACTGAGTAACTGAAAGGTTTTTTCCATTTACAAGTAGACCAAGATAAAATACAATGTGGTGTTTATAGCATGTTTCAGCGGAAATACTGCTCTCAGAAGCATGAACTGTAAGAAGACTAGCCATATTTAACAAAGTTGGATGACAAAAAGGAAAATACTCCTAGAACTTTTGCAGATATTTAATACGTGGTCTACATTCCTGTTTGCAACTTACACCACCTTTGTTATTTACTGACAAAATACAAAAAGCTCAGAACTTCCAATGCTCATCAAAAAAAAAGGCTACCAAAATGCTTCAAAAGACATTATCTGTTATGGGTAGGTTTTGTACCTTTGCTGTTTTTCCACATGCAGAGTGTGATCTCAGAAGCAGTTGAAGGAAACTTCTATTTAGAAAGAGTGCAGTCAGTGGCTTTGGTTTCTGTGTCAGTAGATACATAAACGACTAAATGTGATATAAACTCTTCTTGCTTTATTCCAAAAACCAATATTTATGTGAGAAAAAAAAAGTTTCATCTTCACATCCCTCTGATTAGAGCTGATATTTTCATTTGGATTCTAGATAATGAAGTCTCTAAGCTATGAAACCACAAATGCAAACTTTGAGGTGATTAAAGCCTTAGGCCTATTACCGTAGAAAATGTCCTTATTTAGGAAACAAGAACAATTTGATGCTAATGGATTTGGAAAAAGAATAGACAAAAGTGCTTTCTTAATTTTTATTTACTTTTCTCTGTGGAAACAAGAGTTTGTTTACAAGTATTGTTCTCATTACATATTCTAAATAGGAATGGGTGAATTTAATTTAATTACATTTAATTGAATTACATTACATTTAATTACAGTTAATTAGAATACTAGTTAGCTATGTGTTCCTACATAGTTCTAATCTGATGCTCAGGCCCAGAACCATGAAAGGACTGAAATGCACAAATTCTGGTCTAGTCCAATTTTAGAATAGTCCTCTGGAGTATATTTTTTAAAACCTCAGCATGAATCTTGTGTACTTAAAATCTACAGAATCTTCAATGTTTATTATGAAGTTCCTTAACTCACAAAAATATCTGCTTTTGTAAGGGCTGGAACTATTGTCATTTTTGCAATGCTGGGGTCTTTACCCTCTTTTGCAACTCAGCCTGGCCAGAACTCTCGAAGTAAAAGATGTTCTGGTTAATGGCCAATAATCCTTACAAGGCCTGTTTTAGCATGTCCAATACATATTAATAAAATCAAGTCCTACACAGAACAGAGAAGCTACAACTGTTTCTATTCAAAAATATAGCAGGAGGAATGTATTTTAGCCCTTTCGCAATGAAAACTGAAGGTATAACACACAAACATGACACTGAAGAATTCAATATGTGCACTCATCAACCAGAGACATTTTACAATTATCTACATTTGGAAAATCATACAGGCATAGCAAGTGAAAGACAAATGTTAGGCTTTTGTGAGCAAATATTGATTTCTCCCTTGCTTTTTTTTATGTAAAAAAAAGTATTATTTTGGGGGGCACAACCGATCAGTAATGATTTGTGATCACTGTTGTCCGTGCAAGAATGTAGCACTTGCTGAAATTCCTCCCTTCCTCCTTTTTCATCTCACAAACCAAAAATATCAGCCAAGGAATTCAGTCATACTGGGAAATACCAGGTAACCTAGTACCTAAGTGTCTGACAGGTTACTGTTTCAAATATCTATGCTAAAATTAGACCTGTTGTCACTGATAATATATGTATATTATAACAAATTAATATAAAAGTGCTTCTGTTATAATACAAAAATAATGGAATTTTTTTCTAATGTTTTCCTAGTGCTTTTGCACACAATTTTAACATTTAAATAATATTGAAGCATGAAGAATAAATATGAGATGTTTTACTCATGTTACTTACATCAAGACATAGAAATTGTGGAAGTAAAAGTAACAATGACATAATGCATAAGAATCAAATGACAGCAAAACAGCTAGATAGATTAACTGCAGAATAATTAAAAAAAGTCAGACTATGTGGATTTTTGGTGTCCTTTAAAAATAGAAAAGGAAACCATTTAAAATTTGACATTTTTGCATGATGCTAACTGTAAAGAGCTTGAAAAGGGTCTTTTCATGAGAAAGTGTAACAAAACCTGTGTCCTGCATTATTCTTGTTTTGTAGATAATCACCTTGTAAACAAGTGGCAAGAAATTTTGCTCAGAGGGAGAAACCACACTGGAAAAAAGAGTTCTGAATTTATATAATTTTTAAGCATTTTTACTGAATGCCTTTATGGTTTCAGATGCCTTTTTTCAGCGTACTTTTATTTTAAATAGTTTGAAAACCTCAGTAGCATTTGGGTAGACTTGTCTTTCAGAACCTCTTGCAAAATCCAAATCAATTTTATGTCAGCCGCAAATATTCCACATTTTTTACGGTCTAAAGAAGCACAGCAGACACAGACACTGTGTGTGTTGGAGTGCAGAACCACATATATAAACAGCTTTCTTATTGCAGTATTCTATGCAATACAATGTCCCACAAAAATTTTTCACCTCACAAGGATATCTATTATTAATTAGCTTATAATGGTTTTCATCTATTGCCACAGCAGAATGTGTCATGGTGCAAGTTGGTTTTAAGCTAAATTAGGTTTCTTATAACAAATTTTTGTGTAGCAACTATACTGTACTATGCAGAAACACGCATATCATAGGCTAAAAACCATCTAAATTTCATAAGTAGTGAATGTGCAAGAAAGAGGGAATGAAAATTAATCAGAATTATTTTTCCTTTTTTGTATGCTACATCTAGAGCTTTTGAAATGTTCATGAACAATCTGAACTGTAGAGCTAGACTGTGCACAAACACAACTATGAAACTTTCTTATATAAAAATATTTCAACTCGTTCCTATCAGATGAGCATGAATCCATAAATAACTTTCCCATTAACATTTCTAGCTTTTTCTCTTACTTGTTGTATTTGTTTTGTTTTTGAAGGACAACTTCTAAAGATAGCATCATCATTTTAACCAGTCTTTATATTCCAAGACAATTTCCTCAGAAGCATGCATTAGTTTTAATTTTCTCATTTAATGCTCTTCCTTTGGAGGTTTCCCAAAAGCATCTAAAAGTATGGATATATTTGTTCTGTATTTGTTGCTTTTTATCACTTTGAAATAGAAACGCAGAGAATTTAGAATCAATTAATGACACTTTCAAGATGAAACTGAAACCCTTGGCATAGGATTTTAGCTGTCTCTGATCCAAGGCCAGCTTGGTGTAACAGCTGTGTGATGTTAATTCAGTTTTGTTGAGAAAATCATTGTGAAGGTGTGAAAAATTATATGAGCTGAAAGCACCAGAGATAAGAAATACAAAAAACACAAAAGAAGTTTAATCATTAAGATAGCAACTATTAGGAGCTCAAAGACACAGGAGGAATAATACTAGCTGGAAGCTATAAAATCTCAAAGAAACAAACAAATAATTGGAAGATCATAACTTGAAAACAGCAATAAGCAGCCTTCTTCAAGAAATGGTGGATCATTCCCATTGATGATGACCCAATTGATGATGTCTCGTTTGGGCTGGTGAGCATGTTAATGTGTAGCCTAGTTGCTTGTTAGTGACTTGACATCTAATATATACAATAGAAAATAAATAATTGCACTGTACATTGCGGAGCTATATAAATCTTGCCTGAAGTCTCTTTGTGTGCCACAAAAGATACACAATGAAAGTGACCCAGAGAAGAAATGCAAAATTTCTGCTGAAACTGTGCTGAAGTAACATGACTTCTCAAACAGGAAAGCACCATGACCTTTGCTTCCTAGTAGTCATATTCGGACAAAAAAATAAAGTAAGTTGACAGTGGAAATCAGTAAAATAAGGTCTGACATTTACTGCTTACCCACTCACAACAAATGACACTCTTTCTTTCAAGCAAGCCAACTCATAGGGAAGAGCATATATAAAATATTCACAGCAATCTTAATCCCACGGAGAGTTTATGGAAAAAAGTAACACTACCAAACCCTTTGGTAAAGGCGAAGTTAACAAAACATTGACTCGACCACTGGATTGGACATGTCATATGGTATAAAAAAATTAAGCTATATATATTTCTAACATACATGTTTACTGTTGTTAACTTTGCAAGAGTGTTAACTTTAGCTAAAGTGACTCCTTCAAATTCTTCTTAAAATAATCTCACAAGCAGAGAGCTGAATAGTGTTCTTGTTTTCAGACATAAATCCCAGTATAAGAAAACCCACTGACAGAGGAGACCATGGGACAGATTCTGATGCATGCTGCATTTAACCTCTGTTACATCAGCTTTAGTAGCAGAACTTAAACTGAACGAATCTCAGAATTCTTTTGATTTGAGAAAAATAAGCTTTAAAGGACTTTAAGTTGCTCAGGTAGCTCTGTACAAGTATTAAGATACACTTGTCAACACAACTGTATAAATGTTCCAACTGTACTGAAGCGTGCAAATGCCATTCGGGAGTTATTAAAACATCTAAAGAAGGCTGGCTTTTTTCAACACAAGTTACAAGTTACACAAGCCTGGGGTTTCTCCAGCTCCATGAGAACTGGAAGAGCATAATATGCAGCATAAAGCCACTTTTCCCTGTTTTCTTTGAATCCTGTAATAATTAATGTATCCAAGTGAGGGCTGATGATCAGAGTGTATATGTGCTCCTGAGAAAGAACAGAGGACAGAAAAGTAGGTAACCTCCTGGTATGAATTTAGCAAGTAAAATAGATCTGGCTGAAACTTTTCTAGGAAACACTTTTTTAACAGAAAACCAGAATTTCAGTAAAAAGGTCTCTATCACCGACCACCAACATCCTCCAGAACAATTTAGACAGCTTTCTCTGAAAAGCATGAAAGTTTTGGGGGTGGGAGGGTGGGGCAGGAGGTGTGTAGTGGAAAAGTCAATTTTATTTTATTTTTAAATTTAACAATATTAATTTGATGGAAATGTTTTAACATCCCCTCTAAAAATTTAGGATTTCACTTTCTTTTTTGAACAAAATAATTCAGGAAATGTTTTATAATGTTTTATAATGTTTAAAGATCAGCTAAATCTTTCCTATCTCCTGTTGCCTCTTGCTTAAGAACACCTAGTGGTAACAGTTGTACTTTTTCAACTCAAAGGACTGAGCAGAAACAATGTCATGCTACTTAGTGGTTTTACCATGACATTCAAGTCATAGCTGAATCTTTTTCACTCCCCAAGTTCACATTTTAAAGACTGAAATAACATTTCTATCCTTGAGAATGATGTATCATCTACAGTAAACACCTAACTGCCCACAGTAAGAGTTGTGTTAGACATATCAGCTACTAGACCAAAGACGTGCTGTTGGCCAACCTTATCAACAATATTAGTTCAGAATTTGACTTCAATTTTCTTGGAGTTTAAACATTTGACACAACAATATTGTTGAGGGGAATTTTTTTTCTGGCAGACAGACTGTAAAAAATATTTGCAAAACTAGTGAATATTTCTTGGTGTGAGTCTGTACACAGGAACTTTATTCTTGGAGTAACTCATCCAGTTTGCAAACAAACACTGTGTGCATTCTTACATAATTTAGCAGCAGTCCACAAGCATCTAAATGTGTGAGCGGTTAATAGAATGAAATATTGGTCGGTTCCATATAGCTTGCTTATCTGTGAGACCCAGCTATCACTGGAGAAGACAGAACAAATCACAGAGTGATAGTGAATTACCCTTACATTCAAAACAAACCATTAGCAAGATTTTCATAAGTCAGATTTTCACTGAGTCAACTAGAAGCATTGCCTGTACAAGGATTCTTGCAACAAGTCTCCAATACATATTGTTGTGCATATGGAGAAACAAAATTGCACATTGCAAGTAATGTTTCTATTTAAATGTGCTATTTAAAAATTGTCTAATTTGCAGCTGTGGATTTAAAGCATATGACCTGGTTTTCGAAGGGATTGTTCAGAGCTTTAATTCTTTCCCTTTGTGAAATGTTTTTTCTTTAATTACGTTCACTGTCAAAAATACTTTTTTTTTTTTTTTAATTAGCTAATTATTTCTTGCCATTGCCTGATTACTATTTTGGAATGTGCTGTTATCTGTTTGTTTGCATATGCTTAATTTTTAGCTTTCAATAATCTTTCTGACATTTAGTTCTTTATCTTCCCTTTTCTTGCATGGAATTTTTTGGAATGTTTTTAGTCAGCTTATCAAAGTGTTTGCTTACAGAGATTTACTTTTTCTGTCTGCTTTTCTGTGCTGCCTTAATAATTCCTGCTAGAAATGTTATTTAAGTAGCCTTGCCATTCTTCATTTTGAGTTTTTGAAGTGCTTTATATTAAGCTTGTGTATCAAGGCCATAAAGAGCGTACTGTTTAACCACAGTCTACTCATTCCTCTTTGAATTTCTGAAGAGGTGGATTTTATACTTTTCATCCTTTGCAAAAATGTTTTGATGCAGTGAATGCTCAGTTCTTTGCTGGTCTGTGTCTGATATGACTTTTTCACTGTTAACATTTTACTTTTTACTTTTATTTATGACAATACAAATTTATCTTATATAATAGTTTTCTTACACACTATACACAAAGTGCAGAACAGAATTATAGGAACATGAAAATATATAGGGCAGAAAGCAGAAGAACCTTACTTTAATTAAAGTCCTCCACTTTCAAAGCTGACTGAGAGCACGCAATTAGCAGAAGGCGGCTAACAGGACCAAAAAAAAGTAAAAGATTTGCTACTGAAAGTGGAAAGTGAAGAAATAAAGTCTTTGTTCCAGAAGTATCAAGATAGTAAAAAAAGTACACAAAATGGTAATAGAATCATTAGTGTTAAAGTTGGTTAGAAATATTCAGCACATGAAACACAAAAAAAGCTCCATGAAATGTGCATTGTATTGCACTTGATGCTGAAACAGTTGTGAAGTACGTGGGGTTTGATTTAATCATGATTTTTGATGATTCAAGAAGATGACAGATGCAAGAGTTGAGCTAGAATTCTAAAACTTACCCGAAAGCATGTTGCCATGGTAAAAAATAAAGTATAAATGGGCATTTAAAACATAAAACACACCAATTTGAGACCAAGCTCACCAGTTTATTTCTCACCAACATCCCACATGAATACTTTTTGAGATATTTCAAAATCTTAATGGGAAATTATTTCATTCATGGAATTTCAGGTGTAGATAACAAGAAAGAATAAACATTTTTTCTCAATGTAAAAAACAATGGAGTGCCTGTAGAAGATTCCTCTAAAAATAAACATAAGTGTAAGAATTCTACCAACCATCTTAAATAAAATATTAACTCAAGTGTTAGGTATACTTATCCTACAGATTAAAAGTTTTGTTTCCACCTTCTTTTTTTCTGACCATAAATCAGAATAAATAATATAAACACTGTATATATAGATGCTTCTATGTACGAAAGCAGTAAAGATTGAAGAAATATCATCTTTTACATTTACTTGAAGTAAAATGCATTAAATTTCCATGTTTGAACTTTCAGTAGTTTATTTTATCCTTCCAATGAGCATTTCATCATAAAGAATTCAATTAGTGATCATGACTCTTCTCTTGAAGCTTTAGATAACCCTTTAAACATCACAAGCCCCTGCTTTCAGAGTTGACAAAGAATAGAGAAACCTGGAACAGAGAAAAAACCTTGGTTATCTAAGATACACTGTTCTGTTATTTATTGACTTAGCTATATTGATGCTGATAGATTCATCGTGAAGTGATAAAGGTATGTGTTACTGACACCACATCATCAGTCTTAAGTAGAGGTAAGATTTTTTTAAGGAACACCAAAGATATTAGAAAGGGTTCCTTAAATAAGGAGGAAATAATGGATCCAGCTGCCTTTTCACATAATTAGTTGATCGGTACTGAATGAATTTTAAAACGTGAAACTCCGCATTGGCTGTGACCTTTCCCAAGTTTCTTCCCTTCGCATAAGCAAAGGATTTGGCTTGAGCCTCTTCAATGATGGTTTAATGTCAATCACACACTCAGCCACATGGGATCTGACTATAAGAAGTTACTTGAGAAGAAGGAGGAAATCCTCAACTATGAATAAATATAACAAGAATAAATGTAGAAATATTATGAATATAAATATACTTTTCTTTGCACAGGAATGATGATGTGATTGATGTCATGATGGTTTGTGAGGAGTAAAAACGTTATAGTTAAAAGCAATATTCAGGGCTTGATATGCCAAGAAATGTTGGACCAAATGACCCTTGAGGTCCCTTCCAAACTGGTGTTCTATGATTCTATGATTCTGTGATAAGCTATAGTCATAGTTTAGAAGAGAGAATAAAATATCCTCATATTTGTAACAGGGAACAGAATAAGAAAAAGACAGACTATGTTACACCAAGAGGAAATATACTGCAAAACGAAAGTCACTGTTGTACGGGACTAAATGTCTTTGGAGACTAAAAAGTGGGAAACTGTTTAACTCTGTAGAAAGAATCCATGCTGAGTGGAAAATCAGTTTTAAGGTGCTAGGGTCAAGAGGGATCTTGGACAGAATGAGCAAAAGGAAAATCGTTTAGTCAGTGATATCATTAAGATTACGGTCAAGTGGAAGAAATGAGTGAACGGATTAAGGGAGACAAGCATGGAGAGGAACTTGAATGATGTTTTTCTTGTATACAGTTTTTAAAGGAGTATTTTTAAAGGAAAGACAAGTAGAGCTAGTGTTTTCACAGTTGTGCAGTTGCACCTTTTTTCATTCTGGAAGTGGCATTTTATGAAAGTACAAATCATAGAGTATTGTATGAGAATACTTTTGCCTACTGTGTATTTGATAAATCGTTATAACATTTATTAAATAACATGTACCTAGCAGGAGTAATATTAACTTACATTATCATTTGTGGTAGTGAGTGCAATAGCCATCTAACTTTACTAAGTTAACTGAGTTCCTATTGACTTTAAGAATAATCATGAAATTCAAAGGTGTCCTTATAGATTAAAGCGCCTTTTGTTAATACAAGTTCTGACACTTGGATGAAGTACTTGAAGGCTAATATTTTCTCTTTTCTGTGAGGGTTGGAGTGTGGTGTTATTTTAACCCTTTCCAACCTGTGTATTAAAAATTGGCAGCCATTTTCACTTTTGCTGTGTACTGCTTCTGGAACAGACAAAATATCATGTACTAAAAAATGAGATTTCATTCTTTTCTGTCTTTACATTAAACATTCTGTGTTCTTTCCCTTTTTGCTATATTTGACATTCAGATATAAATCATTTATTTCCTGATATCATTTTATTTTCACCATTCATTTGTTTTCATCTCTCACAGTAATATATTAGAATAAGATATTATTGAAATATACGAATTTTCATTCTTATATTAACAACATTAACAACTCATGAATGGGCAAATCCACAGGCAGTATAATAGTGCCTCGTATCTTTTAAGGCACAATGGAATTCTTTAGTTAAATTGCTTAAAATATTACTGTCCAGGCTTTGATTGCATTAGCACAGATGCTGCCCGATATCAAGGGCACCTAATTGCTACTAAGCAATTTAGGCAGCTGGGGGATTTTTTTGTTCTGAGTACAAAATATGCCCTGTACATTTTAGTGCACTGAGAAGTGACATCTGCATCCATATTCTCTATTACGCTAAAACATGTGGGTGAGAGGTTACAACCCACAGTTAATGAGGAAACAATGGAGGCAGATGGAAAGCAAAGCGGGGATATCCAAATAAGAGAGACCTCAGAATGATCAAAAAGGTTGAAAGGAAGCCCACCTCAAACATCTGTATGTAAATGCTTGCAGCCTGGGAAACATGCAGGAGGAACAAGAACTCCTTATGAGGTCACAGAACTGTGAAATTAGCAGAACAAATGAGAGCTGGTGGGATAGCTCACATGGCTGGAGTGCTATCATGGATGAGAACAAAGAATGATGGGCAATGAAGATGAGGAGGTGAATGTGCCCTTTTTATGTCAAGGAGCAGCTTGGATGTATGAAGATCTCTTGTAGGATGGACAAGATTGGCTGAGAGTTTATGGGTTGGGATTAGAGGAGAGTTTAGTAAAGGTGACATCATGGTCAGAGCTTGTACAGACTGCCTGATTAGGGTAAGGAAGTGGATGAAGTCTTTTGCAAACAGCTGAAGAAATATCTTCATCACAGACCTCAGTTCTTCTGGGGGACTTTAGTCTCTTTGAGATCTGCTAGAAGGTCAACATGATGGGATGCAAGGAATCAAGAAGATGTCTGAAGGGTGTTGGGGACAACTGGTCAAACAGGTAGTGATGAACAACTATATCCTCTATTCGCTAGCAAGGAGCAACTGTTTGGGAATGAGATGTTTAGTGGAAGCCTTGTTATAGTGGAGTTCAAGATCCTGGGGGAGTGAGAAAGGCAAGTAGCAGAGTACAGACCCTGAATTTTAAGATTTCAGAGTTCAGCTTATTCAAGGAAAAGGTAAATGGAAGGTAAAACGGAAATGGCAAAGGAACTCAGGAAAAGCTGGCAGGTCTTTAAGGACAGCATCTTCAAAACAGCAGCAATCCCACCCAATACTGAGGGAGACACGTAGACTTATCAGGATACTGACTTGGCTAAACTGGGAATTCATAATAGACAGCCAATGCAAAAGAACAGTATAGAGGAACTGGAAGCAGAGACAGATGGAATTTAGAAGAATCACCATGTAGGGATGGTGTCTGGAGGGTCAAAAGTGAACTGAAGCTCAGATTAGCAAGAGGCATCAAGAAGTAGTAAAAGGCTGAACAAAGAAAATATTGGCCAGTTGCTGAACAAAGTAGATGATTTAGTGACAGAAGACAGATAGGGCTGAGATACCCAATGTCTTTTTTTGCAAGTCTTCATCAGTAAGTCCTCCCAGGCTTCTGTGTATAGTGAAAGGGTTGAAGGAGGAGAACAAGCAAAGTGCATGAGGCTCAAGTGAGAGATTACTTGAGAGAGCTAAACCCATAAAAGTTCATGGGACCAGATGGGCTGTATTGAGGTCTGTTGAGAGTGCTGGCCAATGTGCCTGCAAGGTTTCTCTCTAACATATTTGAAAGCTCATGGAGACTGTGTGAGGTTCCTGGCAACTAGAAAAAGGCAAGTGTGGCACCCATCTTCTGAAAAGATGAAGAGAATGATCCAGGGATCTACAGGCAAATCAGCCTCATTTTGGTGCCTGGAAAAAACACAGAATGAGTCCTCCTGGAATACATCTAGGGACACACAAAGGAGAAGGTGACTGGGAACCATCAATATGGCTTTACCAGTCATGGCTCACCATCCTGATTGCCTTCTGTGATAAAACAACTGGTTTTGTGAACAAGGGGAGAGCTTTGACTTTAAAAAGGCTTTTGACACTGTCTCCCACAGTGAGGCTGTGTAGTTTCTGTTCTTGGAGGTATTCAAGGCTTACTGGAAAAAGCCTGACAAACTGAGAGCTAACCTCAGAGCTGACCCTACTTTGGTCAGGGAGTTGGAATAGAGGCTTCCTGAAGTCACTTCTACCCAGAATTACTCTGTGATTCTGTGATTCTGTGAAGAGGTAGTTGTCTGAATATCTATGACATTCAAGGAAGCAACACCTGGAGCTGCTATCTTACTTTATTATAATCAAAAGGTTAGTTATTCAGGTCCTAAAGCTGTATACATAGCCATTCAGGTGAATAAATTACTGTCTGTCACAAAATCAAGTATATTTAAGATAGTTGTTTCAAGAGACCAGAATATAGTTCTTCAGTCAGATATGGTTATTACTTATTCCCGCATCTATGAGATCATGATATTGTATAACTACTTAAGCAGAAAAATGGGAAAATATGTGGCCCTGACCATCACTACCTTCCCCAGTTATCAATAGCATGATTCCCCTAAAACAGCACAGGAAAAAGAACTCTTCATACCTACGTGCATTACTCTATCTTCATTCACTTGGAAGGTGTTTATGTAATGGTTTCTTGATAAGTGCAGACTTACTTAGTAAATCTTTGAGTGAATCTTACTAGCTGACATTTTCTGCTATACCAAAACATGCTCAGGGGATGGCATGAGAGGAAGATACTGCAAGTGTTGTACTTCTTCGACCCATTTTGTAACAAAATATGAATCTCAGATGAGACACCCTATCACACACTGTGTTTGCAAAAGCATTTTTCTTGAGGAGCCCACATCTCCACAAAGAAAAGACAGTGGATTAGAATTGATGTTAACTTCTTTAGCCTTCACACTAGAGCTTTTATTGGGAGAACTTAACATTACCTAAGTGTGGAATAAAATTATGATATCTGTACTACAGAGATTTAAAGTTATTCTGAGACTGTATATCAATTTTCCATACTGCTTTTCTAATCCTTATCTTGATTTTTGCAGATTTATGCCAAAGAAGGTTTTAGAACAGTTATTTTCAGCTAAAAGTTACACTACTGTTTACCAAAGCCATTCTCTCCCTATCTTCTTCTTAAAAAGTGCAAGTTAATCTGAATCATTGTCATCATGTCAAATCCCCAATCTAAAATGTGGCTTAAGAAATTCAAGAACATTTCAGCTCAGTGCTGATTAAACAACTGTATAATACACGTCATACGTGAGACACTGAAGTCAGTAGAACTAGTCATATAACAAGGTGAGAAAACTTAGTTCACTTTATTATAACAAATTATCTCTAATTCAGCCTTGCTAGTTAAATTCCTCCACAGGTGAAGGAAATGTTGAAATGTGTGAAGCAATTGTTTTGAAGCGTACTTTCCTTTTTTTAAATTATGGATAGAGTTCAAGAAAAGGGGCAGAATGAATGCACAGTAAAGTCTCAAAAGAATTTCCAGAGAGATTCATTGAGGATATTTCTTTATTTGTCCTAGGTTAAAATATATGTACTATCAGCAGTACTTTGGGTGTTCTGTAATGGTTTTTTTTAGAAAGTTTTGAAATAACATCATGGTAGAACATTTTAGGACAGTAAATATAAACATAAAACATAAATATCTACTGCTTGTTTCCTTTTAAACCAGCTCTGCAGCTGCTTTACAGCAGAGCTGAAGACCTGATCCAATACACCTTCCTGAAGTTCTCAGGAACAGGTAACAAAAACCATACTTCCCCCACTTTAGATATTAAGAATGATTTTAAGGAGCATTAACCTTTCAAGGTTTTATAATCACACAGTAACTTTGAAATGTTTTTCCCTCTAGGGAACTTGACTGAAATACAGATTTCTCTGAAAGTCATGTGTGAGTTAATTAATATATTAACCTGCAATAGCTCAAGAAGTAAGTATGCTGAGTTCTGAATCTTCAATAGCGTGATGAGGATAACTGTATTTCTCTAAGCTAGACTAGGCAACAGTCCTGTTATTGCTCTCTCTCTTCCTATTCAAACCAAAGAAAGAAAAATATAAGCAACCTAAGGCCATAAAGCATTTTTAATATCTATTCCCATTTAAGAAATTCCTTTTATCCAATCAGTACTTTTAGAACTACAATGAAAGAAGAGGGGAGGAGAGGAGAGGAAAAGAGGGGAGGAAAGGGAGGGGAGAGGAGGAGAAGAGAGGAGAGGAGATGAGAGGGGAAATGGAACACTGCAATTTCTACAGGGCTTTGCCACGACATTTAAATCTCCTACCAAAAGAGAAAAGATAGACTCCCAATAGAAAAGTAAGAAAGAGATCCATTTTCCAACTAACCCAGACTGATTCCATACTTTGTGGTCATTACCAGACAGAAAAATACTCCCTGTATAATAATTTGCATATTTCTCATTCTATTCTCTTCACAGGACCAAGCCTTCTTTCAGTAGTCTGTGTAAATAGTGTGCAATTAAGTGGCAGCTGTTCAGATTTCACGTTGTCCTTTTATTAAGTGTACAGCTTCACCTTCCATACAGCAAAAATACCCTCTTCTGAAGTCATGGCCTCTCTTACATTGTTCTCCACTAGGATATTTGAGAATTTCAAAATTATTAACAAGCATGTGAGGTGTGTTTTATTATTTTCATATTCTGCTCAGAGAATGAATCTGCTCTATATCATAATCTATATTCAGATCACAGCTATCGTTTATTTCAGTTTTATTTTTGAAAGCTGAATATTTATGTCAGTTAAGGCACAGCCTCCTTGGTTTCACTGCTCTGGATTCACTGCCTTCATTCCCTGAGCAATCCTGCTTGCCTCTGCCTGTCTGCCTCATATCTGTGACAGAACAGGAAAAGAGTGCCCGTGTGTGTGTGTGTGTGTGAGAGAGAGAGAGAGAGAGAGAGAGAGAAAGGAGGGAAAGGAAAAGTCAGGCTTGAGAGTCCTGCCCAGCATTTCATAGGAAATTCATGGCAGTTAGTGTCCTGTTCTCCAGGGTACTAGTACAGCATCCAGCTTGTACAGCAGAGGGTCTTAGAGATATTAACCTTCTTTATTTCTTTAATCACTGTTGAAGGAACACACTGTGTTTCAAATAACAATATGTTCTGTTGCATAAAAGAAGAAAAAATAATCACTATAGTTATATTCTGTATCATGAAACTTATACAAGGGAGCTAAATAAGTATCCAGTAATACTGGCATGTCATGAAATATGATGGCTATTTAATACATTAACACCTATACCATAGATTATTTGTCTCTGATTTTCTAACCTCTTAAAGAACAAACTGGAAAGGCCAGAAGTTTAGATGCATGGCACACAGTGCATCAATGCTAATGATGGCATGGATCATATGAAAGATTTAAGTCTGTAGACCCATAATACAGACCGGTGGCATATGAGATAATGAACTAATTGATACCACTAGTGTGTTTTCTTTCTCTGTGTAGGCAAGTTAGAATAGACACACATTATTAGCCAATATGCTGACTGCAGAGGAACACTGAACCTCACTAGGCCAGAGCTGTATTTTATGTCCTGGAGAACAAGGACATAACAACCATTTTACTTCTCTTTCATCTGACCATGAATTAGTCCCCTCTCTACCCCCTATCCTTGTTTCAGGCCTAGCTTCCTTACTAAAGTTTCATATTAGAACTAAAATCCTTGTTCTCACTTCAAGTTCTGGCTCACACATTATGTTCAGCTCCCACTGAATCACGCCCCACCTCTCTCTGAGACCTCTGATTCCATGTATGAATTTTCTCCATATACCAAAGGCTTTATTTTGTTACCTCCGCATCACATTCTTAGTGCTGATGGGCCACAGGGGGACGTTTAAAACTGCAGATCCAAAGTTTTAATTTTCCTATCTGATCCCCTATAGACCAAAGCAACAAAAATAACAGTTTTGAAGAAACTCCCATCCACCTACTGCATCTGTCATCTGGAATATGTAGAGTGCAATAAAACCCCCAAATTATTTGATTTTCCTCTGAAACTTGATAAGTCTCTACTGAGCAAATGCAAGCTCTAGTTTTCTTGAACAGAATGTAATTATATCAATCAGGTGGATTATTCAGAATATGAGGAAAGAGGAAAAGTAAATTACTAAGAAGTTTACAAGTGTTTTTTTCAAAGTATATGGGATATTTTTCCCTTTTTTGAACACAGGTTATAATTCTTTTTTTAAATTTAATCTTGTTCACAGGCATAAACTTTATTTTTCTGAACATTTGAACGGAGGCAGCATCTACGAATGGTATGAATAGAATTCAGTTCTCCAGGACTGAAAATTTGAATAGAGGTACAGAGAAATAAATATCAAAACAGTTAGAAACAGACAAAACCATCTTGGAATGCAGGATTCCATATCGTAAGCCCACAGTATGACTAAGAGTAAATAAAGTATCTGTACACATAAATTGAGGTTTTTACAAATTTCATGGTTTTAACTGAAAACCTACAGGGCAAATTAAAAAGCTATATCTTTTTTTTTTTCTAGCAGGAGTTAAGAATCTCACGTACACACACTACAAAAAGCACACCATCCAATATATCTCATGCCCATGGAAGCAATAGAAGCAGTTAACTCCATTCACAACTTTTTTCCCTGTTCTTTGTTCTGCCCACCCACCCACTCCCTGCTTCCTCCAGTTGTGCTGAGCTCTCTGGATCTACTCTGATTCAAGGGGATGTTTCCAGCCCAATGGTGCTTCTGCAACTTATTCACCGAAGGCACTCCTTGGGAAGCATTCCCATACCCTGCCTCTGCCTTTCCATGTCTGCTGCATTGGGGATGGTTGGCAGCAGGCCTAAATTGGGAATGACTCTGTCACAGAAGCAGCACCAGGATCAGTGGGCCACAGTTGTGTCTTCTAGGGTGGCATTAAGCTATTCTGATGTCATAGACTGCACATCCGGAGCCAGTTCATCTCCAGCTGAAGTCAGCAGGAATCTTACATGGATTTCAGTGATCTTCATATAAAGCCAGGAGAAAGCAAAACCTTCTTTCTTCCTTGTGTGAGCAAGATAACAGAAACGGAAACAGTAATGATTGATTATGTAGGTCATTGTCAGTTCTGTGAGCTATGTATTATATATAATGTATTAGGCTAACCCTAAGGAAAAGTAGTTTGTGATGGGGAGTAAAGATGACTAACTCTAGGTCCTGGGGTACTTGTTTTGATCATCTTGATGTGAATAGCTCTTGTGTTTCACTGGGTCATGGTAGGACAGAGACAAATTTAGAAGAAAATTCTGCCTTAGATCTTCACTCACAGTGTCTATTGACTTAGATGAAAACTGATCTGACTTAGCTGGGGCAGAATTTTGTCTTCACACTTTTGAATTTTAGTCGAATACATATCTATGTCCTAAGGTGCTATGTTCACTTTTACTATGTTGTTTTTACTTGCCAGTTGTTATTTTTAATGCTTTTAAAATAAGTATGCACTCCCAGAAGCAAAATAAATTTTAAAATGCCGCTTTTCAATGTTTTTTGTTTTTATTTTAAGTATGCCCTACATACTCTATTGTGCATGCCTATGTAAGCAAGGTTTGGTTACTAGAGCTTGTGGCTCTTGAAGTCGTTAAGAATATGGCCCTAAAGAACAAATTAAAAGTGTACCTCAAATTAATATCAGAGCATTAAACATAAATCACACAGAAATATATCTCTGTTGGATTCCCTCATAGATACAATACTCAAAACAAACACAACAGAAGTGTTTGGAGTTACTGTAGAGTTTAATTATCCAGTTGGTTCTAGTTTTGGGTTGGTTTTTTTGTTGGGTTTTTTTTTTTTTTGGTAAAAATTATTGCTGTCTGTGGGAAGAAGCAAGGCAGAGAGTGAGAAAGTGAGAAAAAAGGTCTTCCAAGCATTTAGGGAAACCTGTGGCCTCTCCAGAGGTGCTTGATCTATTTGTGGTAGTTCAATAAGCTGTTCCTTTGGCAAGAGAAAATATGCTAGGTGGTTCACACCACACACTTTATTGACAAGACTTCAAGCTGCAACAGCTGCAACTCCATTCTTTGCTGGAAGATAGAGGGAATGCATCCAAGTGTAACATAAATATACAAGTCAGATGTGCCTCTATCAGATACCATCCTCAAAGACATTTCACATGGAATGAGTGAAATGAAATCTCCAGATATTATTTCACACCAAGAAAATATAATAATAAAACCAGTGCATTTAAAGACTAGATAGCGGGTTTGTTTATTTATTTATTTATACAGGGATACAGCAAGGTAATATGCTAAAAGATCTTGTAAAGGACAGAAGTAAAACAATCTATATTGAATCTCTATTTCCTTACCAAAGAAAACAGCCTTTCTATTTTTCATGGCAGCCAACAAAATATTTTTAGTGAAAGGCAAATTCTATATGACTGTGAATATTGAAGATTTGTTTCATTTTAATGGTGTTTGATTATCAGTTACGTATTCCCTCATGCTCAGATGAATATTGGATTACCAATGAATCATCTGAAGCTCTTCTGAAGTTAACCAAATGGAATAAAGGTGACAGTGAGATTGTGAGGAGTTTTGAGAAGCATTTCAAAATCCGATTTCTTTTGTTGTACAGCTACAAGAATTGCTCATCATTATAAAAGGCTTTATTTACATGAATATATGCTTAATTAATTTATTCTAAAGAGTCCATGTAATTAATTCTGAGTTAATCATTTAACATTTCTGGCCTTTTAACATTAAAGGACTGCCTGTCACTCCTTTCTAGCTAAAAGATGGCAGCAACAGTATTTTAGTAACATAGTACACCAATTAAATGTGTTAAAAGTATCCTTTAATTTTATAGATACTGTTTTATTGCTATTGTTTATAATGTCCGTATATATATGCATGAGTAGAAATCTAGGGAAATGTGCACTAGAAAAGATTACATGAATTTATGTTGTTTAGTTTAGAAAAGATTCTGGAGACACAGTATGACGGTCTTCAAACACATGAAAAACTACAAAGAAGGCAGCACCAGTCTGGTTTCTGTATCTGTGATGGATTATACAAGAAGTCATAGGCTTAAATAGCAGTAAAATAATATAATGGAAACTTTCCAAGCATAAGGACAAACATATTATATTTAACAATAAAATTATTAGCTTTTGCTTGTAGCTTAGCTAGTAAACAGTTTTAATGATCAGTCAGCATGAAAAGCTGAATTTCTTTCACTGAACACATAAATCACATCAAAAGGCTCTGTTGCTTGACTACATACTAAAAAAGCAGAGGTGTGATGTTGACCACGTTGACCAATTAAAAAACTGTTTTCTATAAATAGTCACTAAATATTTTTTCAGATTTTGACTATCTGGGAGAATATTCCTCTTGCAACTTTATCAAGTATTCATGTAATCCCAGTTCACAGTAAAAAAGATAATAAATTAAAAATTTAAACAAATACTTGAAGAAAACATCTGGCAACATTTTTGCAGTTCAAGTTATGTGTGATGATAATTGAATAGAGCAAGAGTGACCTGATAAATGGAATATCCACAAGAGAATGGAAAAGATTCAGCAGAAGGAAGACAAAATAAACCTGTCTGAATTGTGTGTTCTACTTGTTTGAAAGTTCTGCTTGCTAATTGCATGTGGTATTAAAAAAAATATATGAATAATCAAGATGTTCTGTTGATATTTATAAATTTTACATTATTTATCCTTGTGTAATCTGAGCGCAGATGTAGCCAGTTAAGTTTAGGAAAGAATATTTGCTTAAATATATATATATATATATTTATATTTTTATATATATATTTTATATATATATATGTATAGTTTAATCTGTGACATATACAAAGCTATATACAGAGATATACAAAGTAAAGATAGGTAAAATATACTTAGATAAGTTTAGTTTAATAATTTTCTCCTTTCTTTCAAAACCAACTGTCAAAGCCACAATACCTGCTACTTCTCAGGGCGGTGTTTTAAAAAGAGATATTATCTTAAATTCATATACAGCATCTTTCTTTCTAAAATCACCAGTATATTGCTTTGAAGTAAATTCTTTTAGAAATCTGGAAGAAAATGTCACTGTGCACTTGTCCCTGTGCTGAAACTTTTAGCTTATGTGCAAGCTAAACAAAAGATGTTTCTCCCCTTTGGTGCATTTTCTACCTAGTTTGGAAACAAATCCTCCCAATCAATGTTAGAAATTCACAATTAACTTCTTCCTTGCCATAAAACAAACTAGTTAATTGAAAATCCAAAAAGTATTAAATACCTGTGACTGGTTTTATTTCTGTTTTGTTTTGTTTTGTTTTTCTATTTCTATTACTAGGTCAAGAATTTCTATTTCAAGAATTTGAATACTGTACTGAAAAAACAAAGCAGAACACTGTTTAATGCATACTCTGGCCTTCTAACAACATACAGAAAACTTATGGCCTCAGATAACGATGTTCTAAGGCAGTAGTGCTCAAATTATAGCTCTTATGGGAGCTGAATATGGCTCTCATGAAACCCATGTGTCTCATTTGTGTTCTTTTGTTGTATTTTAGTCCTGGGCAGACAGAAGCATATTAATAGCAGCAACAGCCCCTGTGCAAAAACATACCTGCAAGGGAACACTTGATCAGTAGAGACACCTTGCAACCTTTTTAATTAAGTGAAAGATGCGGGGGGGGGGAGGAAAAGAGGCATAAGGTAATTACTTCTCTGACTAGAAATGCATATGTGGCTAAGGAAATAAAATACTCCTTTCAGCACTTAAAGTTCTCCTTGCCCCTTGACTTGATGTTGAGTCAGGCCAATAGACAGTTAAAAAAAAAATATTGTTTCAAAACTCAGGTTCTACTTGTAGTATGTTCATGCAATTGCAACCCATCTTCCACTTCTATCTTAACATTTTCGAAATTTATTTACATTTCTCACAAATACGGCCTCAAAGGCTGACAAAAACGTAGCATGACAGCAATGTCATGTGTCATCACTGCCCCCCTCGAATGTGCTTGGCTTCTTTTTAGTCCGATCTTTCAGGCTTGGATTTCTGTGGCTCTATGAACCTTCAGTACAGATTGAAAAGGAAGATAATAAATGAAAGAGGGTTGGACATCGAAAGAATATTTGAATACTTAATTAAATCATATTTTATTCCAGGGGCAGAAAGTTATCTTCAGTGAGGTTTGTGCAGGTTTGTTCTGAAGTCACTGCTACACCCATTCTCCTGTGTCCTTGTTGACATTTCCAGATTCTTATGCACACAAACTTCCTAATCATTTAATTTTAAAACCCAAGTGCAAGAATTCTCTTAATTCCTCCTATGTGCTCTCAAGATGGACAAATAATACTTTTAAAACCCTTACATATATTTGCTTTGTTAACTTTCCATACATTTTTATCCGTTGTGTTTGCTTTTCCCAAATATCTTGGCACATTTTTTTAACTGCTCGTAATATCTGTTGAAACAGATGTTTGACCCTTAGTGTTATATCAGAAAGAATATTGCATATAAAATGCTGTAAAACCATATATAGTTGTATGTCCACAGGATCATACCTGTGGACAATTAAAAATCATTCTAACAAATTTTTTTTCTTATTTGTTTTGACAGTTTCGAGTGTGAGGTCCAGTCCAACAAAATATTGTGTGCTTCAGTGCTGTATTACATACAAAGGATGTCAGCAGTTGCTTAGAGCTAAGCACTTTGCCCCTTATGCAGTGAGGCAGATAAGCATGTGCTTAGCTTAAAGTACAAGAGCAGCTAAACAGTGACAAATGGTGAAGTTTGAGCACTTGACTCATTTCCTGGAGCACAGCACAAGAGAAGAAAGAGTTATTTAATGACCTTAATGTCAGTAGACCTTGTGCTGCAAATATAATGGCTTCAGCAAAATAAAAATCATAGCAATACATTTTGTCCTTTATTGCTACAGAAAGGAGATCTTCTAAACAAAAACAAACAGATGAAAAATAGAAAGACTATTAGAAAAAGTGTAATCTTTTAGTCTTGTGTTATTGTCAATATTGAGTATGACTAATCGTACCAGGCTAGCTATAGTCCATGAACTGTTTGCAAGAAATTTATAAACCAAAAGTTATTTGAAAACCTTCAAATGCAAATGCTTTTGGCTGACAGATACCCTTTAAAAGGCTAATTCTTTTTCTACCACTGTTCTACTATTACCTAGCACTGGAAATAGTTCATTGAGCTAAGTGTGACCTGGGATAACTGATTTTGTGTTTGAAGAACAGATTATTATTACTTTTGTTCGTAAAATGTATCAATGCAAAGTGTTCAGAAATATAATTCAGATTATTTGTCACTGAAATCTGTTAAAATATGTTAAAAGCAGAAAAGGAATGAAAAACTATAAAGATACTTAATAGTAGGTCTTTGGAGGAGTCTTACTCAGTGCTTGCTGCATATATAGAGTACCTAGACTCCTAATAGTCTTGTTACACATGGGTGTTGTAAAAGGATGAAAAAACGTGATAAAGTTATTATGTATGATTTACCGTTTCCGTATGTAAAGGCTTCAAGAATCCTTGCCCTCTGTGGGACATCATTACCCAAAAGTTGTAGTTAGGTTTTAGACTCTACCAAAATCGCACACAACCAAGCTGGAGCTCATAATGTCCATGTTGCTCCCATGATCATGCTACATTGTGTAAGTGATGGTGAAGCCATGTGTCCTTTCCTTCCTGTGAAAGGAAGTAAGGTAACAGGAACAGTAAGGTTGGATTTGGAAATTTTGATGATTAGCCCACTGCTATCCTACAATTGAGGAAAGAAATCCTTAGCAGAGCCAAAGTGTCTCCTGTATATGACGAATTTGTAGAGATCTTCCTTGCCCATGGCTTTTAGTGATATATAGAGTGAGCCTTGTGGCTATCAGCCGTACCTAAATGCTAGTATATGATTCTTAGAAGATGAGGAAGTTTAGTAATCAGAAGAACATTTCCTGTGTGCACAGCAGGAGGAAGTTGAGTTCTTAACTGGGGAGGCCAATCTATTATAAAAACTTTCTGCTAATTTGATTATGAAATGTGTTTAACAGGAAATCAGTGCTGGTGACCATTTAGCCCCTTTCAGTCTTTAAAATCTACAAACTGCAAAATTTATGTTTTTCTTAGATCAGATTTTTACAGGATTTACATACCAGACAAAAGAAAGAAACTTTTCAAGTCCAAAGGAAAAAGCTGATAGTAGCAACAACAACTACATCATCATCATCATCTGTTTACCCAGTCTTCAAGCTTTTTGAAATAGGGTGTCCAGTCCTTCAGCAATCTCCAAGACCTACTGGGGGAAAAAATATAAATGAAATAATTTTAGAGATTAGAAAAGTCATATTTGTCCCATTTATGTATTTATCTTGATTTTAAATTCTTAATAGAAACATTTATGCTCCATGTAAATAAAGAACAATTGATTTTGGTTTTGTCTTGTTGGTTTGGTTTGGTTTTGTTTTGTTTTGTTTTGTTTTGTTTTGTTTTGTTTTGTTTTGTTTTGTTTTAAGCATGTCTGGGTATCTAATAGAGTTATTTAAATAGAATTTAGATTTTTCTGTACTGGAAAGCTTGGTAACACCTTAAAATTATAATTCTCTCTAAGACTAAGATTTGTCCTTGAATAAGGTACTTACGTATAAATTTGATAGACAGTTCAGGAAATGTCACACTTTGGGAATCAGGAGAAGAATTTGTATCTGTTCTAACTAATGAACAGGAGGCTCCAGGGGCTCAGTGCTCCACTCTGCCCACACCAAACACCCACTGAAAACACATTTGGGCCTATGTGGCTATATCTGCCTGATCTTATGCAAGATATGGACGGAGAAAAATGTTATCTTTGCTCTGTGGAAATCGTTTCATTCTATTAATTCCTTTCAAAGTTCATTTCTGGCTGGATTAATACCTGTTCTGCGAGTGAAACTAAAATCTACTGCGATGATTGTGCTAACAGACTCTACCAATGATCTGAAGTTTGCTATCACTGCCTTGGACTGTAAAATGACTGCAATTTAAGGCAGCTTAGTATTTTATTTCAAACCTCAGCAGTATGAGAAAAAGCTGTTGGGCTTCAATGAAATAATTTCATATTACAATAAGTGGAGGAAGGCAGTTTAGCAATCATCTCAGTGTCAGATACTTGAGATATAAACATTCATAGCTGCCTCCCCTTGCATGCTTACCACTGTTCGTCATTTTATAGGTAGATCACTGTTTAACATTTTTGTTTAAATTTACAATTAAGTGTGATGTTTGTGCTGTGTTGCAGTGCTGAAATCTGCACCAATTCATATGCTTGAAAAAGTGTCAGTAAACTGTCTTGTAGCCATGCTATGTCACCTTGACGATATTTTACTATGTACAAGTTTGTTGCTACTGCTGCAGCTGCTGTTTTTAAGTTGTGGTAGTTTTTTATAATTTTATCAACTTCTCATTAGGACTTTCAGAAGTCTCTCATCAACTTAAATGATGCAGAAAGAAATAAAACCCAGAGAACTCAAACAATGATATTCTAATACATTTTTTTGCAAAAAACTCTGCAAAGCAGCATAATAAGACTAAAGCAGAAGGGTATGAACTGCAGATACTCCTTACACCTAATTATCTTCAGCTACACAGTCAAAATATTTTGTCAAAGACCCACTGCTGTAAGAGTGAAAGATAAGGTATTCTAGTTTCCAGGTCACCTGATTAAATAGGGTTGATCTAGATATCTCATTAAATGAAAATTATGAAATTAAATGAAAAATGTTACCCTTTACTTAGAGTCGTATCATTTAAACCTATCACCAGAGTGTATTCCTCCCAGTGAATAATAAAGAAGATAATTTATCCCCTTTGCTTTCTTAATTTCTTTCTACCAAAACCCTACTGTGCAGGGTGCGTGAAAGAAGGACATGTGCTTGTCTTGTACTTTTAATTTCACTATTTTCATGACAGAAAAAGTAGGACTGATCTGTATTATTCATTAATTAAAAACTAAATTTCTTTTACTCGCTCTCTAGCTTTCCACTTAAAAATTAATTATGGACAATAACAAATAGCAAAATGTTCCTTTTCCAGAATAAGTTCCCCATTGGGATGCAGTGAAAATGTTAATAATTAATCAAATAGTCTAACTTGGTATTATTGCTACCTCACACATATACAAAAACCCACTGATGTTGTTTGAGTTTTTTGGTTTCATAAATATTTATATATAATTGCATTTTCCTTGTAAATTGCATTTTTTTCTGCCCAAAGGGAGGAAAAAACAATTTTTGTGTTAATTTTATCTTACTGGTTTTGTTCAGCTTCAGTAGTTCTGTATATAAAATAAGAGATTAGATAAAAAGAAATGCATGCAACCTGTGTTTGTTAATGTAAAGAATAATAATTAGGGAATGTTGCTAATTTTGTAGCAATTAAGGTACATTGGTACTTACCTACATACAGTGAAAAGCAGGCAATTCAGTGTTTCTGTTCCCCCTACCTCCCAACTTTAATATTTATCTTGTTTAGATTCTGCTGCCCCCTACAGAATAGTCGAAAATATTTAGGATGTTACAAACCCAAGGATTTCTATCCATTATTTTTTAACCTTACCTGGACAAATAGATGCACAGCTTTCATAGTCTTCTAGGGAAGCAGAGCTTTATTTGTTGTCATTGTACTTTTTTTGATACATTCTGCATGACCTGTAACTTAAAAAATCTTGCCACTTTGTGATACATAGATAAATAAAAATAGAAGTGATAGGCACTGTTACTGAACCACTGAAATAAGATGAAACATATTTTACAGCCTCCAAGGGAACAGAAAGCAAGTTTGCTAACCTTTGAGTCTCAAGAAGTAAACCAATTATATATTTGATCATCTGCTACCTGTATACTACTATTCTTTCCAGACCCTACTATCTGTAAAAACCAGCAGCAGTTAAATGCAATGATGCACTTAAGACTCTAATAGAAAACAGGCTGTCAGTAGGACAGGGGGGAATAGAAAAGGCTTTAAATGTAAACTGTATACTTTCAATTACAGTTCAAAAATATGACATGCTCTTTGAAATCAAAGGAATAGTAGCATTTGTACCACTTAATATTCCTAAAAACTAACTAAATAAATAAAATCTAAAACCTAGATTATACTTCCTGCCGCTAACCTCAAATGTGAATAGCAAAGTCTGTTCTCCATGGATATGCCCTGGATGTCTCCATTGCACTGTATCTGTCCGTCGTTTAGGAGATCATGCATGAAGGAGAGGAGACCAAGGAATCCTCCGTCATATCCTCTCCTTGCAACTATGTGGACAAAGCAAATAAGCAGGAGATTTCATACGGCCTGAACTTGCTCCCTTTTTACTGCTCTGCTGAGTTATAAATTGTGTTACCTAGAAACCAGGCATTAGGGGGAAGATAAGTGTCATAGATGTGCTTGAGTTTCTCTTACTGAATACTTCCCAAAATTCACATAGTACAGAAACTCAGATGTCCTTGGTTTACTGAGATTAGCAAGAAGTTAGGACACTATACTAATGACATCTCTCAAACATCTTCAGTTTTCCTGAGTATTCCCCCAAATGCTCAGAGAACACGAGGAGATAGGTACAGGTTACACCTTCCAAGGCATATGGTGAATGCATCATGGAGCAAAAAGGTATTTGGGCATGACTGATTTTGTTCACAAAATAACTTTGTAGAGATGTCAGCAAAACCAAGAAAATTTACAGGTATTTTGACTCCTTAATATCCTACCTCCTTTATATCTTGGAAATGAGTTTTGGTCAATAGTTCCTAGACGTCCAGAATCTTTCTCATTCTCCTCTGGTTTAAGAATTCCCTTCAATATCCTTTCTGCAAATTCTGTTTTCTCCTGTTAATGTCCTTTTTCTTTGGCCTTAAATCTCCTGATATTTGCTTTTCTCTTGCTATGTCTCAAAACTTTCAGTGGGCTCACTATCAGTGGCTCATTCTTTGTTCTTGCTCTACTCTGGATTAGCTAAATAAGGCTAATTATAGATATCAATAGAAACTGATGGAGAGAAAGTCCAGTCAGAAACTTACTTTAGTTGTTCCAAATGTGCTTCCGGAGGGCAGTTTCTCTCTTTCCAGTATATGTAGGAGAAACCTTGAGAAATAAACTTTTCTGAATTAACTTTCTAAACAGTATCCTAAAACACATCCCAGATGTTCCTTAAGAACTGGCCAAAGTCAGTTGAGGATATGTCATTGGATCCTTCTCTTTTGAGCTGCCTGGTCAGCTTGTATGTCAAGATTTTCAGTACTTTGAATGCCTTCGGTACTTCAGGTACAAATTCATATCACAACTAATCTGATCTGACAGCTAGACCTACTGTTGAAATTGGCTGGCTATCTCCCACTCTTGGCCACAAAATCCTGCAGCTCTCCTTGTGCAAGTTCCAGTGGTCTTCTGACCATTTGATAAAGGGGTGAAGCAGGAATAATGAGGACGGAGGAAGGATAAAGGAATAATCATCTCCTTATTTAGCTCCTTAAGTCTCCTCGCCATGCTATAACACAATCACTATAGCAAGTGCAAAGGAAACATGCCACTTAGAAGGGGAAGAATAATGATGGCTAGTTTAGGATTAGCCAAAAACTTCAGCCTCAAATTATAAACCATTGCACAGCACTTTCTTTCTCATTCTCACTCTTAAATGAAGTCTGAATCCTTCAAAGATTTCGGCTGTGGACAACATTGCCCATAAACCATCCCCCTCAATCTAAGGGAAGTAAATATCTCGTTGAATGTAGCGCACATTATGTTTTGGAGAATTGGTCCTATCACCTTCTGAGGAGGAATTTGAATTTCTTTTGGATTAAGTGGATACTAAATCCCAATTTTGAGTGGAGCCTTTGTGTATGATTTATTTCATAAATAAATAACAAATAAGAATTATCTGTAAATGGATAAAAGATCCATGAAGACAGACTTAAAGACATTAATGGGAAGCACTGCTTAAATAAGCGTAGTACAAATGTCCTTCAAAAAAACAAAGATCTTTCTCAGATGAGAGAAGTATTTTTCTGATCATAGCATTTGTTGTGGCAACCTCTGCATCACTAAATGCAAGACAACACTACAAGTGTATAGAATAGCTTGCCCAGAAAAACTTGCTGGACAGGATTCCTTTCAAATAGGAAACTGTTTGCTTTTGAAATGTATTTCAGTATTTTCTCACCCGTATGTTTAAAGGCTGAATGTATTTCCTAGAGATAGGAAAAGGGAACAGAAAGATGAAAAAAGGACTTCAGAAAAAGCAGAGTTTATTTTTTGAAGCCTTAGGCTATTTTTTTGGCTTTTTTCCCCCCCCAGAAAGAAGAGAGACATTAAAGGTAGGGGGGAAAGCCCCCTGCAAAAGTACCTGTTAAATATTCCACCTTTTGTCCCTTCTCTTACTCTGTCTAAGAATCTGCCATTCACTCAAATACTGCATTTATTTCCTATGCATTTCAGGAGCATATATGTTCACTACTTCACAAAAAACTATAATTTAACATACAGCACTGGGCTATTAAAGCTAAAAGCTTTGAGAATAAATCACAGACCTGACACTTTTCTATGGTTTTAACTTGACTATGTTGGGAGGAGGAACTGAATAAGAGAACAGCTTTGCAAGCTTCATCTAATACTTCAAATAGACTAAGTGCAGATTTTGTAGATTTAAATATTCACATTAATATTGATTTGCAGGAGTATCAGTGAAGAAAAACAACACCATTAAAAAGATAGAGACATAATTCCAATTATAGTTGTTGGTAATGGAACTGCAGCATTACTAAAAGCTACAGTCTTAGATTAGAGAGGAACAGTAGTGATTCAAACCCAGTGAGAAGATAAAAGGAATGAGAAACATGTAATTGTCACAAAGACAGAACCAATAAAGAATGTAAGCATTTAAACAGTAAGACATTATTCCTCCCAGTAAAACTGTGCCATTATATGGAAGAAGAACGCTCAAACACTTATCGAACAAAGGATTGAAGACCTGTAGACTATGAATGAGTCCTGGGTTCCAGTTCAGACTTCCAAGACTGTTTCTGTATTTACATGCTTGCTCTTTAAATAATAAGTTGGTGTTCTAGGAGCAGAGTGGGGAAACCATAAAGGCCCCTATGGGTTGTTTAACTAATAGGGTACAGTCAGGCTTGTGCTCCCCTTTACCCTTCTCCCTTACCTTCTCCCACATGCTCAGCTCCAATCTGAGTCTTTTCTATAAACACAAAAGCTGAAGAGTGCTACTTCACCCAACTTACAATGTAGCCTGCTCAGAGAAAGAATTTTAACCGAACATTTAACTGAACAGGAAACCCCTTAGAATATGGGTTCCAGTAGGTTTTAGGTATGAATAATGTGGTCTTGGCAATCAGGTGATCTCATGGCTAGTGTGATCTGTTAGAGGAAGGGAGATGGAGGAGTATGGATGGAAGTCATCTTAGAGGTACAAACGTAAATTCTCTGCAAAGACAGGGGTTTTTTTTATTACAGTGTATATTTCCTCTTGTGTTTCTGACAAGGATCCAGTTTCATTGTTTTGATAGCACACAGCATTAATGTCAAGTTCCATCTATCCTCTGTGAAACATGGTGCTAAAACAATTTCCTTGGTGTAATCCAGAATTTTAGTATTTCACTGAGAGACATATAGACAGAACCTGAGGAAATGATTTTGCTCTCCAGCTGATGAAGAGTTGCAGAATTTTAGAATTCAATGTTCTTTTTCCACTGAATGCAGCAAGGAACATTTTTTAGACAACTTCAAAACTGTCCTTGAGATCACCAGGTACACAATAACATAGAATTTATACAGGTTTCTCTAAAACTCAGGATTATTTGAACTGATAGTCTTAACCACATCAGAGAGTGATATGTGCTTCCTTTAACTTGAATGACCCTAACTCCAGCTTTGAAAGATCTTTCAAACATTGGTCACACTTTGTCTTTCAGGTCCTGGCAGACACTTGGTTTGTGTAAAGATCAGATCTGCCAGCATGTCAAGTGTCTATTCAGGTTTAGAAATAAAGGTGTGCAGAAGAAAATTCCTCACGGTTTCAGCTCTGTACTTCCTTGCTCCTTCTACAATCACTACCAATGTAAAATAAGAATGAGGCTTTGACAGATTAGGGGCAGGCACTGAAATAACTGCAGACCTGGCTTTCTGTATGCAAGGTTACCTCTTTCTTTATAATTTTTGGCTTGTGTTTTTGAAGCAGTTTAATTTTGTCAATTTTGTTTACTTCACTGCCTTTTTTCCATTACTATCTTGCCATTAGTATTTTGTTTCAGTGATGTGGTTCATTAGTATGGCATTACTAGTTCCAACTATTTAACCTAAATATTTTAGTGATGCTCATATTTCCTTCTCAACTTCCTTTTATGTTGTGCAGCATTACCTTTTGTTAGACCAGTTAGTTTAATAGTAGGATTGGATTCTTTTCTGGTGAGACATTTATGGAAATATTTGTATACAATGGAACTGTTCCTATTTCAATTTGTCTTTTCATATGTGAAAATGTACCATAAACAGGAAATTTAGAATATGTAGCTAGGTATCAGAACATATTTTTAATTTTAGCTACAACTTCCTATGTCAACCTAACATATGTAGTTATTTTTTATATAAATATGCCATTCCATATATTACTTGGAGTTACATGCAATTGAAGTAACAGTGCGTGATAAACAAGGTCAACACCATAAACGTAGTGAACAACATATGCACAAGATGCTGACTAATTAACAGGAATGCACTGAAAACCTATTCCTTTCCTTTTATAATTCTGGTTTACAAAGTGAAACCCTAGTTTTTGGTGTGAGTTCAGTAACACTAGGGATAAACTTTGCTTAAGGGAAAGGATTTTCTATGTCTCAGTGCCCCAGTGAGGAATATAGTTCCCTTTGTAAGGACAAGAGGTCTTCTATTCCATTAATGCATCCTGTTGTGATTCATAATTTTAGCCAATCACTGCTCCACCACATCATTTCTCCCATTTACTCCTGCAGTTTGACAGAGAAGGTCACCTTGATACGCAAAACAAAATGATTCTCTATTGAGTTCTCATACAGTATAAACCAGTGGGAGACTGCATGATCTCATTCAGCATATGGCAGTCCCCAGAATTTCCTGTCTTGTCAAGATACTGTCCCACTAATCTTTTTTTTTAAAAAAATCAGTTGTAGCTGGAAAAAAACGTGTTAACCAATTAAGAGCACATGCATCCATTCCCGCTGGAAGAGAAGATGCCTGGGTGTTCCCTGGACATACAAGAGAAACACTCCATGCTTGTCTAGTTTTAGTCTGAGAACAGGACAAGCACTGGCTGCTATTACTACTTCCATGTCCTGTCAGCTTGCAGCAATCTATAGCGTAGTCCCTCCCTGAACTACAGGTTGTGTCTGTATTGGCTGTGCTTTTATAGCGCTCCATGACTTCAGTGACTTAATATAGTACTGTCTTGAATTGTTTACTTTTGTCATAAAGTCATCCTACCACAACGAGATACAAAACATAAGTGTGCACTACGTGAAAAACATATTAATATTTATTTTATTTATTTTAAATTTTTAAGAAATTGTTCTCTACATCTTGTAACATGAGAAATGATAACCAACTTTTCCCTGTACATTTTTTTTCTATATCATTAATTACTTTATCTATCTCTCTTCTATCCCTCCTATCTTTCTGTTTTCCGTGCTGAAAAGTCTTGGTCTAAAATAAATGTTCCTGTACATACTGTAAGAGTTGCATTGGCTTTCTTTATCATTATATTATATATATACAACTGTGTACTGATATTACTTTTTGTGATGGTTTGCTTAGTAAAAATCTTTCTTTGTTCATCTTCATTGCCCTTCTCTTCATTCTTTATCTTTTTTCTTGAACAGTCTAACTACAACTACGCACCGATATTCAGGACATGAATGGGTTTTGATTTCTACTAATTTTCTAGTAAACGCTAACATTCAGTTTACATCTTACAGCATTTCTGAATGATGTTTTCACAAGCATATCACAGGCATAGAGTACCTGCAAAGTAGTTGTTAAATTTGAGTCAACTGTGGTATATCTTCAGCTAGGATTACATTTCTCCTTGTACACTTGCTTTTATTTATGAACATTACATTTGTTATATTTTTAAATTTGATTCAGTCAAACTCATGATATGATTTCTCAGATATTCGTAGTCTGTATTACTTTTGAGTAGCCTGAAGAATTATACATCATCAACCATCGCTATCAGTCACTTCTCATACCTGATCTGGGCACTTGATGAGTACAATGAGCAACACACGTCCAATACAAACTTCTGTGGGATTCTTACAATTATCCTCTATCCATTACAGGAGTTGATAATTTTTCCTACATTTGTTTCCAGTCTTTCAGTCAAATGTTCATCTGTGACAGGACTTTTTTACCTTCACAAAAAAGCTTGTTAAAAATTTTTTGGAAGCCCGTGTATACTGTTATGAACCTTACTGAGTTCATTGACATCAAAGACCTCTTCAAAATTTGTAGGATGTGACTTTATTCTACAAAAGCTGTATTGTCTTTTCATCATAGTATCGTACATTCACTTGATTCTTTATTATAGTTCTGACTTCTTTGCTTGGTACAAAAGTCAAATGCTCTCATACCAGCATCTGTATTCCTATAGATTTCTTCTGAAGAGCTTTGTGAAAATGGCACTGCACATACCGTCTTCCTTTCCTGTGGTAGCAAGACTAATTTAAATGTGAGGTTATACACTATAGTCACCACTGTGACAATTTCATATTAAGCTTCTTTAGAGTTTATCCATAAAGAGAATCTAGTCCTTGCTGCTTATTTCTCCTCATGGATCACCTTCTTCTAAAAGTACTTCAACATGCAATCATTCTTCACACTTCTCCCCTATGAAGACTTCTATCGTGTTAAACATTCGAACTTCTCTGAAGTGAACAGTTATAAAAAAAAAAAGCTCATTTAGCTTTTCTGCTATGACATTGGCTTGTCTGAGTGTGTTTTTTATAACTTCATTATAAATCAGTGCGAGAAAAGCATTCAGAGGTTTTATTTGAATAGAAATTTTAACTTTAAAGCTCTGTATCAATGAACTGCTGTAAAAGAACATGGTACTTCTGCCTCTAACGTGTGCCTGAATGCCCTAGTCTAAAAAATCAGACATCCCACTTTCTTGCTTCTCAATAATTATTTATTCCCAGAAAAGATAGAAGTTGAGCTTCCCCAGCCAGTAAACACGAACATATACTGGAATTATGTGATATGAATTTATTTCTTTACTGTAGGCTCTTGAATGCCTCTGTAAAAGAAGTAGTCTATGAGTCTTTTTAAGCTTTTGGGGAATGTAGAACAAGTTATTAACTCTGAAGATTATCTATAGAGTAATTTGGCTACTGCACCGATATAATGCAATCAAAATAAGACTATGCTTCAACCAATAGAGGGATTTTATACTCTTTTTACTTGTGTAAAATTCAAAGCAGGTCTGAAATACCAGTGTTAGACCTAGATATTCCATAACTCTAGGTAAGAGAACCCAAGGTATATTTGTATATCACATTATAATAATAATAATGATATACTAGCTATAGCTATATACTCTGGTAGCTTCAAACTCTGTTTATATGCCTACTGTCAACTCAAGGCATTTTACAAGAAAACACAGTGGAACTATGTAGGGTAAGTATACGAAAAAAAGGAAAACCACCACATCAACAGCAGTGGATAATGTAGTATATACATATATAGAGTAATATGTGTGTATATAGGTGTGTAGGTTTTAATTTTTCAGTAATTACTTTGATAGAACTGCAATAATTACTGCAATTACAAGTGACATTATAGTGATGGCTACAGGCCACACAACCAGGAAGAACGAGTGGATGAGGTCCTCTTTAGACAGATAGGAGCAGCCTCACATTCACAAGCCCTGGTCTCCATGGGGGACCCCAATATCTGTTGGAGGGACAACACAGCAGAGCATAAGCAATCCAGGAGGTTCCTGGAATGTGTTGATAATGACTTCCTTCTCCAAGTGATTGAGGAGACAACAAAGTGACATGCTATGTTGGACCTTGTTCTCATCAACAAGGAAGGGCTGGTGGGGAATGTGAAACTCAAGGGCAGTCTTGGCTTCATTGACCATGAGATGGTGAAGTTCAAGATCCTTAGGGCAGCGAGGAGGGCGCACAGCGACCTCACTCCCTTGGACTTCAGGGGAGCAGACTTTGGCCTCTCAAAGAGCAGCAGAGAAAAAAAGTTATGAACTGGCTGCAAGCCCTATTCCCTATTTCCTTGTACCACTTGGGAGGAGGAGGTAGAAGAGTTGGGAGTGAAGGTGAACCTGGGAAGAAGGTAGGAGTGAGAGGAAGGTGGTTTTACTTTTGTTCTTATTTCTCATTATCCTACTCTGTTATTAATTGGCAATAAATGAAATTTATCTCCCTAAATTGAGTCTGTTTTGCCCACGATGTAATTGGCAAGTGGTCTCCCTGTCCTTATCTTGACTCATGAGCTGTTATTCATATTTCCTCCCCAGTCCCATTGAGGAGAGGGAGTGGCTTGGTGAGAACCTGGCAGGCAGCCAAGGCCAACCCGCCACATCTAGATACTGAAACCAAAACTAGCCAAAATCCGCACATACAAATTTAATTTAACTGGGCCTGTTTCTGATCTTATCCATCTTGGTTATTCTCTCTTGCAACTCCATTTATGTCAAGGAGTTGCTCATGGTTGAATTGTTTGCAACAATGCACTTCATGTAGTTACACTTATTATACTTTTAAAAAAAGCAGTTTGCAATCTCTCCATGCTGTTGGCCATGTCGTGTTCTCTGCAGTACAAGCTGCAGAGAAGCTGCACAAAAGTTTTCTCTTGGAAGCTTCACGTGTGTCCTCTTCTGCATCTAGAAATAAAATACTTCTTTGCTTTTAGAAAATAATGTATTTTCTATGGGTAATATAAAATCACGAGTGTGATTTATAAACTCAAATAGGCTTTCTTCAGATCTATATTTAGACTGATTTCTATATAAGTAGAAGCTGTAAAATACCACTTCTATCCCGGTAATGCAACTGATAATGCAATGTGGTTAGAATGTATTTCTAGAAAAGCATCACATACATATTTGATAAGAAATAAATGCTATGTACTATAACTTTGTAACAATTTGAAGGGACTAATTTTTAATGTTCTTGTTACTGTATGTTCTACAGCACAAATAACCCTCTTCTATTTTATCTTCAATAAAAGCATATGGAATTAAATGGAGAGGGGTAGCATCATCGACATAGCTAATATTGCCCTTGAAATATCACATGAAATAACATTGAACATTGAAATAACATATGTCGAGCCACAAATTTTGGCTTTTCTTCCTAATGACTCTCACTGATGCTGAAAAGTGAAGTTATGCCTGGTAGCTGCAGCTGGAGCTCATGAGCCCTGTACCTCATAATTTATAAATCAGATGTTCAGCTACCTGTATGAAAGGGAAATTGTAACTACTTGGCAGTGGTAATTTGTGACTGAGGAATAATCTGGCATTCAAGGCAAAAAGGCTCAACTGCAGAAGGAGTTAAAACAGCTGAAAGCAGGAATGCCAGAGACAGAAGGACTCCCTGCAAGGGAGTGAAGTTTCCGTTGGTAATCAGAAACAGTGGAAGCATTATCTTGTAGCCACCCTAGAATGTGTGTGCTCTGGCGCCACCTTTGGGCAGCAGAGCTGGGCTGGGAGAAGAACCCAAGGCTGGGCCAAGATGCCTCATGCAACTGCCCATGGGATTAGTGCTGGTGCAAGTGTATATAAGGAATTGGCTTGAGACATATCTTTGTAGACTCCTTATAGACCCACTTAAGGCAGTAGGACTTTGCCCAATGCATTGCTCATTATTTTATATTATAGTTGTATTTAAGTACAAATATGTGTTTAATTCACCTCAAGGGGTACCATAAAAATTCCCAAACATGTATCACTTGTGCTACTCCATGCCCACTAGATCTGGCTTCACAAGAATCACTGTGGAGCTTGGACTTCTTAAAGAAGCATGACCAGAGGAGTCTTGTCCCCAGATTACTTAGCCACTTCAGTTTTGAACTCTTACCCAGAACAAAAGAGACTTCCATGGAAAATCCACTCATCATCCGAGGAATATTACTGCTGTGCAACCAAAGTGGCTTCTGCTCAGTCTGAGAAAGAAAGCTCTTACCTTATATACCTTCAGGATAGCTTTTAAAATTCCCAAGGGGAAGGGAACACTTATCTGTATTGCTGAAAAAAAGACTAGAATTAAGATGTACATGTGAACATATAATT